>NC_135934.1:1908202-3108202 GCF_964058835.1 Carex rostrata
TTACATTTTTTGGAATTTTTTTACTATTTTTTTAGAATTATTGAAAATCGTTGTTTTTTTATGGTCCAGATTTGCTGAAAACAACAATTTTCAATAAATCTAAACAAATATTAAAAAAATTCCAAAAAATGTAAAATTTGGTCTCCAAATACATATTAATATGGGGAACAAGATGAACGGTTCGGATCGACCATTAGGATTTTAAAAAGTCGAATATTGAGTCATTGCACGGAGGCCCTCTATGCTACACGTAGCATGCTAGCATATTTCTATATATATATTGAGAGAGAGAGAGAGAGATGGGCTATGATGCATTGCAATGTATAACATCTTTTGTACATTGGACTATAAATCACCGGATTCAAAGTCCAAATAACCAATCCAAATCGTTAATCTTGTTCTTCATATTAATATGTATTTGGAGACCAAATTTTACATTTTTTGTAAATTTTTTACTATTTTTTTAGATTTATTGAAAATCGTTGTTTTTTTATGGTCCAGATTTGTCTGAAAACAACAATTTTTAATAAATGTAAAAAATAGTAAAAATCTTTCAAAAAAATATAAAAATTGGTCTCCAAACACATTAATATGGAGAACAAGATGAACGGTTTGGATCTATCATTTGAACTTTGAATCCGGTGATTTATAGTCCAATTAACAAAATAGTCTATACATTGCAATGCACCATATCCCATCTATATACATATATATACATATATATATATATATAGAGTACGGCTAACGCGCTTCCTCTAGCATATGGGCCGAAATGCTTCCGGTGGAAATTTGAAATTTCAAAATCCAAAAAGTCGATCTGAACCGTTCATCTTCTTCTCCATATTAATATCTGCTTGGAGACCAAATTTTACATTTTTCTGAAATTTTTTACTATTTATTAAGCCACTTTGAAAATCGCTGATCCAACGGTAGCTTCTGATTTTTACTATTTGGCAAGCCACCGTTGGATCAGCGATTTTCAAAGTGGCTTAATAAATAGTAAAAAAATTTCAAAAAATGTAAAATTTGGTCTCCAAGCAGATATTAATATGGAGAAGAAGATGAACGGTTCAGATCGACTTTTTGGATTTTGAAATTTCAAATTTCCACCGGAAGCATTTCGGCCCATATGCTAGAGGAAGCGCGTTAGCCGTACTCTATATATATATATATACATATATATATATGTATGTATTATATTTTCAGATTTTTATTTTAACCATATTAAAAACAAGGATTTTAAAAAATTCTTCAAAAATAATACAAAATTTCCAAAAATAAAAAATGCAAAATTTGGTCTCCAAGCACATTTTAATATGGAGATCATGTTGAACGTTTCAAATTGAATATTTGAACTTTGAAAATGAAGATATGAGCAGAATGTAAAACATGCACTTTCATGTATATATCAAAGTGACTATCCAGGATGGTATACCCGATATTTGCATTCGTATGAGATGAGAGAACGTGGGATAAGCCCTTTTATCGCAGTTTTTGTTTGGGGCCTAAGATGGTGTTGAACGGTTAGATCAATGGTTTTTGTTGAAAAAATTAAACCCGATACAATTATACTAACTTTTGTTGTAAATCTATCTCGTTGCAAGTGGATTGCTTGAGTTCAATCTGAAACTAGCTCGAGCTTGAAATGTTCAATTATACTTTTGGCTAGCTTGAGTTGAAATGTCTCTGTATGTAATCATGTTATTCAATTTGGACCATCCATCAAACAATTTAACATAAGATACTGTTCTAGATATAAATTTATTTATTTTCAAATTTTATTATAATATCCACAAAATATTCATAATAAAAAATTATAGAAAAGAGTGATTATTTGGTATTTTACACTAGGATTTTGAGATAATACAAAAATGGATGCAAAAAAGTTTCATAATTGAGCTCGTCTAGAGTCAAGCTCAAGGTAGTATGAGCTTGGTGATTTCCAACTCAAGTTCCACTTCATTCGACTTCTAGTCAAATTAAACTCGAGTTACGGTGAGCCTGCTTGAGCTCACTCGTTGGCAACCCTACCTAACTGGTTGGAATGTACACCATGTTCTGAGACCAACATATTAGTTACTGGTGAGAAATATTCATGTAAGGTCAAAATGAAAAGGTCATTTAAACAAGCTATTACCTTACCAGGTGTTTTATACACTGTATACCAATATGAACTGATCACTCTTTAGTAATAAAGTGTCATATTCAGTAAAATAAATTATCATGTCCTTCAAAAGTGTGAATGTTGTACGGTGTTGTGACTTGGTTGTGTTTTGTTTGTACAGTTATACTTTACCTGAAAGTCCTTCAATTCATATTGTTTCTTTGTTTTTTTTTACCCCTTTTGTCACTTTTAACATACAGATTCTTGTTCCAATTGCAAATGGTACAGAAGAAATTGAGGCTACTTTCATAATCTATATACTTCGCAGAGCTGGTGCTAATGTCATTGTGGCTTCAATCGAAAGTATCTTAGAAATAGTGACCTCGGGAGAAGTTAAAATCATTGCTGACGTATTATTGGAGGAAGTCCTCGAGCTTAATTTTGACTTAATAGTTCTTCCAGTAAGTCTGTTCCCCTTTTAGCAAGAATATTTGCAAAGAATCCCCCAGATTATCTGAGTTATGGAAGAACCCATTTTCATTATGCACCAACAGATCTCTTGTTTTATTGTCAAGTGCTTTCATGAAATGAAGAAGATGACCTAATTGAACAATATTTGAAAATTTAAAACTTAAAATGCTTTCAAATAATTCTTTGCCACGTTCCCCTAGCTTGTGGCTCTTTTTAGTAAGGTAACTTGGGGTCTGCTTCACTACTGTTAAATGGGGGAGCCCCCTCTAAAGAAACCCCATTCCATTTCTTATAAAAATATCATATTATCATTGTGAAAATTAAGGTCGTAAATAAGAAAAAAATACTTTAATTGGACTTGTTCACAAAGACTGATACCACCAAAATTTACAAATATTGAAAAAAGGAAGGGAATTTTCTTTATCATATGCTGTAGGAGCTTTCTTGCAAATATTAGGGATATAAGATATCTGAATTATGCACTTTTATGGTGGGTGGGTTGGGAGGTGCACAAGCATTTGCAAATTCAGTGAAGCTCATAAGTTTACTAAAACAACAAGCTGAGTCAAACAAGTTATATGGTGCCATTTGCGCTTCTCCAGCTATAGTACTTGAGCCTCATGACCTTCTCAAGGTACTTATTTTTTACTGTAATTAGCATTTAAGTTTTTGCTTCAGTGTTTAATTGAATGCAGACACCATGAACTTGACTCAAGATTTATATACTCTTTTGCAACTCATACAATAGGCTATATTCAGAAAACTGAGTTTTGAAGGATTTGTTGACATCAAGTACATGAGTGCTACTCTTAAGCAAAAACAAAGACCCAAAGACTCTTTTTTACTGAAGCTGGTACAAGTTATGATTGAACTTTTAGAGTACTTGTATTTTTGTACCTTACTGTTAGAGGACTTGTATTGAACTTCCGGAAAAAAAACAAAAAAGAAGGCCTTTTTAAATAATACAAGTACTGATGCTTCATCTGACCTGAATCCATGTGGAGTTGCCATGTAGATTACTGTTGCATTAGACTAGCCTGATCTGATCCGGGCCTCTTTAAATAATATAAATATGTGGCCAAGTGGCACCCTTGGTTTGATGTGACCATAGATTTAATTAGTTTGGGATAATATGAATATCAGTTCTTGCTTCAAATGCAGGGAAAGAAAGCAACATGCCATCCTTCCATGTTTGAAAAATTATCTGACAAATCTGAGAGTAATAACCGAGTGGTGGTAGATGGAAACCTAATCACCAGCCAGGGCCCCGGTACCGCCATGGAGTTTGCGCTGTCCATAGTTGAGAAATTATATGGCCGTAATAGGGCAATGGAACTTGCTAGGATGATGGTTTTTGTTTGAAGTCTCTTTTAGATTTGTAGAGAGAGGTTCAATGCTGGAGAAACTCTCATATAATTACTTAAAATTAAGCTTCAATAAAGAAAAGAAACATAAGATTAAGAAACACATTCTGTATTATTTGCCGTAATTTTTCACATTCAGTAATGTATGAGGATGCCTTTTATGATATCATGATATTTTGTTGGCATGTGAACATTATATTATCCCTGTTAGGTTCTTGCACTGGTGTGTACTTTACTATATATATATATATAGAGAGAGAGAGAGTGACTAATGTGCATTCGAATGTATATGGACCGAAATACATATGGTTCAAATTTGACTTTTCAAAATCCAAACGGTCGATTCGAACTGTTCATCTTGTTCTCCATATTAATATGTGTTTGGAGACCAAATTTTACATTTTTATGAATTTTTTTATTATTTATTAAGTATTTTACAAAATTGTTGATCCAACGGTGGCTTAACAAAACAGTAAAATCAGCGGCCACCATTGGATCAACAATTTTGTAAAATACTTAATAAATAGTAAAAAAAATCATAAAAATGTAAAATTTGGTCTCCAAGCACATTAATATATGGAGAACAAGATGAACGGTTCGGATCGACCGTTTGAATTTTAAAAAGTCGAATTTGAACCGTATATATTTCGGCCCATATACATTCGAATGCACATTAGTCACTCTCTCTCTCTCTCTATATATATATAGAGTAAGGTTACCATACATTGCAATATATAGGTATTTTTGTACATTGAACTATAAATAATAAGAGGAGGGTTCAAATGCCTCCATATTTTTGTGCCTCCATCTCTCTCTATCATTTTCAAAATTCAAACAGTCGATCCGAACCGCTCAACCTAACCTCCATACTAAAATATGTTTGGAGACCAAATTTTATATTTTTAGGAATTTTTTTACTATTTTTTTAGATAGGTAAAAAATCAGTAAATCTGAACCATCTAAAAACAGTATTTTTGTACCTATCTAAAAAAATAGTAAAACAATTCTTAAAAATATAAAATTTGGTCTCCAAACATATTTTAGTATGGAGGTTAGGTTGAGCGGTTCGGATCGACTGTTTGAACTTTGAAAATGATGGAGAGAGATGGAGGCATGATGGAGGCATAAAAACATGGAGGCATTTGAACCCTCCTCAAATAATAATGAGGAAAAATAACTTATCTGATTGAAAAGATATAACCAATGAGGAGGGTTCAAATGCCTCCATGTTTTTGTGCCTCCATCATGCCTCCATCTTTCTCCATCATTTTCAAAGTTCAAACAGTCGATCCGAACCGCTCAACCTAACCTCCATACTAAAATATGGTTGGAGACCAAATTTTATATTTTTAGGAATTTTTTTACTATTTTTTTAGATAGGCACAAAAATACTGTTTTTAGATGGTTCAGATTTACTGATTTTGTACCTATCTAAAAAAATAGTAAAAAAATTCCTAAAAATATAAAATTTGGTCTCCAAACATATTTTAGTATGGAGGTTAGGTTGAGCGGTTCAGATCGACTGTTTGAACTTTGAAAATGATGGAGAGAGATGGAGGCATGATGGAGGCACAAAAACATGGAGGCATTTGAACCCTCATCATAACCAATTTACATTAGAGATTAGTTTGGTGAAAAAGATCCAAGCCATCCAGCAACAATGAAGGAACTTTATGCAGTACAATGTCTCATGTCCCTCGATTAAGGACGTAGTGGTTTAAAAGAAGAAAAACATAGTGAAGTACCTAGATGATTAACCCCTGTACACGTAATAAATAAGTTTTTACTCCCTAATTTTTTTCTTCTTCTTTTCATCTTTCACTTGGGGTTGCTTGGTCTTGGTGGTCTTTTATAGAGATACAAGTTAATCGAGTTTGGTGAACTTTTCTTACGAGAGATATCTCACATTTATGTGTTGGTACTTCTATTAATTAACCAAGCTAGGGACTCGAGGAATCATTATACCAAATGGCGTACATATCGGGAACAATTAATAAAGAGTAAATTCCATTTGTTATATATATAGCTTCTTGACTGATATTAATTGAGCATAGGATGCGGGTGCAAATAATCCATAATGAGTTGTGAAAGTTACAATGATATATAACTACGTAACAATGCATAATCTGGCATATTAAAGATTCTTCTCAGAAGTTCCAAAAAACAAAAGCATGCATAATATGGCACACCATACATTACATGATCATTCTCTTTGAGAGTAATGACTCAACTTCTACATTTAATTGCTATTAATATGAACTAACAATTTTGCATTCATACTTGCAGTTGTGAACTGCAACCAAAACTTTCAACTACCTGGGATATGAAGGATGTAAGGAGGCAATTATTTGTAGAGCATTCAAAAAATCATGTACAAGGTTATTAACCAACTAATCTCCAAAAATATATAATACGAAAGAGATTAAAAGACTATTTCCATCAGTGATAAGATGTGTTGTTTCACCAGAAGTATAATTGCATATTTGAAGGTTGCCATAACAACATCAGCATTATTTATTTTGTTATTGTAAATAATATTTCGTTTATTAATTATTCCTTAGCGTAGCATGCAATTTAGTTAGCAGATAGGTACTACTCAGAACAGAGTGGCACATATTACTATCCAATTGATACAAGGTACATCATACTTTAAGAAACTAAAGTCTTTATGATGATTAATTTGTTCTCAATGCAGTGCTACTATGCCATTTGGACAAATTAATCATCATAAAGACATCTTAACTCAGTTCAGTTCGAGAGAACAATTAAACTCCAAACAATACATGCCATAATATCATCTACATAGGAAGGAAGCAGAGTCACTAATATGAACCTTTTCAGCAATAGACAATCTACCTCGATGATACAAACTATTATTCTTCTAGCATAAAATAACCCCACAACAGATTGGATAAGAAAAGGAAACTTAATACAACCCTAAAAGAAGGATGTCTTCCCCTCCCACTTGCGAAGTCATCAGAGTTGCTCTTGTCAGTTGGCATCAACCAATCCATGTTGAATTCATTGCATCTTTCAGCTTCAAGAAAAGAAAAAAAAATAGTTAGAAGGGTGGGTTTTATTTCAAAATAAAACAACAGCAGGTTAGATAAGAGAAGGAAACTTAACTTCGTGCAATCCTAGAAAAACGATGCCTTCCCCTCCCACTTGCGAAGTCATCAGAGTTGCTCTTGTCAGTTGGCATCAACCAATCCATGTTGGATTGATTCCATCCTTCAGCTTCAAGAAAAGAAAAAAAAATATAGTTAGAAGTGTGATTTAGTTTCAAAATACCGAAATTAATTATCAAGGTTTTTCAAAGAAATAGAAGCCATTCGGTGAAATTTACTTCTCACGCTAGCATGCAATTTAGTTAGCAGGTAGGTACTTCAAAAACAGAGTGGCACATATTACTATTCAACTGATACAAGGTACGCTAAATTTATAGAAACTAAAGTCTTTATGATGATTACTTTGTTCTCAATGCGGTGCTACTCTGGATGTCATTTGGACAAATTAATCATCATAAAGACATGTTACCACAGCTCAGTTCGAGAGAACAATTAAACTCCAAACAATACATACCATAATATGATATGCATAGAAAGGAAGCAGAGTTGCTAATACGAACCTTACCAGCAACAGACAATCCACCTTGATTATACTAACTATTAATCTTTTAGCATGAAATAACCCCACAACAGATTGGAGAAGAAAAGGAAACTTAACTTCGTGCAACCCTAGAAGAATGATGCCTTCCCCTCCCAGTTGCAAAGTCATCAGAGTGGCTCTTCTCAGTTGGCATCAACCAATCCACGTTGAATTCATTCCATCTTTCAGCTACAAGAGAAGAAAAAAAAATAGTTAGAAGAGTGGTTTTATTTCAAAATAACCTCACAACAGGTTAGATAAGAGAAGGAAACTTAACTTCGTGCAATCCTAGAAGAATAATGCCTTCCCCTCCCACTTGCGAAGTCAGCAGAGTTGCTCTTGTCAGTTGGCATCAACCAATCCATGTTGGATTCATTCCATCCTTCAGCTTCAAGAGAAGAAAAAAAAAAAATTATCAGGGTTTTTCAACGAAATAGAAGCCATTCGGTGGAATATACTTTTCACGCTAGCATGCAATTTAGTTAGCAGGTAGGTACTTCTCAAAAACAGAATGGCACAAATTATTATGCAACTATTACAACGTACGCCAAATTTATAGAAACTAAAGTCTTTATGATGATTACTTTGTTCTCAATGCGGTGCTACTCTGGATGCCATTTGGACAAATTAATCATCATAAAGACATGTCACCTCAGTTCAGTTCGAGAGAACAATTAAACTCCAAACAATACATGCCATAATATGATATGCATAGAAAGGAAGCAGAGTTGCTAATACGAACCTTACCAGCAATAGACAATTCACCTTGATTATACTAACTATTATTCTTTTAGCATGAAATAACCCCACAACATATTTGGACAAGAGAAGGAAACTTAACTTCATGCAACCCTAGAAGAATGATGCCTTCCCCTCCCACTTGCGAAATCATCAGAGTTGTTCTTGTCAGTTGGCATCAACCAATCCATGTTGAATTCATTCCATCTTTCAGCTTCAAGAGAAGAAAAAAAAATAGTTAGAAGAGTGGTTTTATTTCAAAATAACCCCACACCAGGTTAGATAAGAGAAGGAAACTTAACTTCGTGCAATCCTAAAAGAATAATGCCTTCCCCTCCCACTTGCGAAGTCATCAGAGTTGCTCTTCTCAGTTGGCATCAACCAATCCATGTTGGATTCATTCCATCCTTCAGCTTCAAGAGAAGAAAAAAAAAATTAATTATCAGGGTTTTTCAACGAAATAGAAGCCATTCGGTGGAATATACTTTTCACGCTAGCATGCAATTTAGGTAGCAGGTAGGTACTTCTCAAAAACAGAATGGCACAAATTATTATCCAACTATTACATGGTACGCCAAATTTATAGAAACTAAAGTCTTTATGATGATTACTTTCTTCTCAATGCGGTGCTACTCTGGATGCCATTTGGACAAATTAATCATCATAAAGACATGTTAACTCAGTTCAGTTCGAGAGAACAATTAAACTCCAAACAATACATGCCATAATATGATATGCATAGAAAGGAAGCAGAGTTGCTAATACGAACCTTACCAGCAATAGACAATCCACCTTGATTATACGAATCTTTTAGCATGAAATAACCCCACAACAGATTGGAGAAGAGAAGGAAACTTAACTTCGTGCAACCCTAGAAGAATGATGCCTTCCCCTCCCATTTGCAAAGTCATCAGAGTTGCTCTTCTCAGTTGGCATCAACCAATCCATGTTGAATTCATTCCATCTTTCAGCTACAAGAGAAGAAAAAAAAATAGTTAGAAGAGTGGTTTTATTTCAAAATAACCCCACAACAGGTTAGATAAGAGAAGGAAACTTAACTTCGTGCAATCCTAGAAGAATAATGCCTTCCCCTCCCACTTGCGAAGTCATCAGAGTTGCTCTTGTCTGTTGGCATCAACCAATCCATGTTGGATTCATTCCATCCTTCAGCTTCAAGAGAAGAAAAAAAAATAATTAATTATCAGGGTTTTTCAACGAAATAGAAGCCATTCGGTGGAATATACTTTTCACGCTAGCATGCAATTTAGTTAGCAGGTAGGTACTTCTCAAAAACAGAATGGCACAAATTATTATCCAACTATTACAAGGTACGCCAAATTTATAGAAACTAAAGTCTTTATGATGATTACTTTGTTCACAATGCGGTGCTACTCTGGATGCCATTTGAACAAATTTATCATCATAAAGACATGTTACCTCAGTTCAGTTCGAGAGAACAATTAAACTACAAACAATACATGCCATAATATGATATGCATAGAAAGGAAGCAGAGTTGCTAATACGAACCTTACCAGCAAAAGACAATCCACCTTGATTATACTAACTATTATTCTTTTAGCATGAAATAACCCCACAACATATTTGGACAAGAGAAGGAAACTTAACTTCATGCAACCCTAGAAGAATGATGCCTTCCCCTCCCACTTGCGAAGTCATCAGATTTGTTCTTGTCAGTTGGCATCAACCAATCCATGTTGAATTCATTCCATCTTTCAGCTTCAAGAGAAGAAAAAAAAATAGTTAGAATGGGTGGTTTTATTTCAAAATAAAACCACAGCAGGTTAGAAAAGAGAAGGAAACTTAACTTCGTGCAATCCTAGAAGAATAATGCCTTCCCCTCCCACTTGCGAAGTCATCAGAGTTGCTCTTGTCAGTTGGCATCAACCAATCCATGTTGGATTCATTCCATCCTTCAGCTTGAAGAGAAGAAAAAAAAATATAGTTAGAAGTGTGGTTTTGTTTCAAACTATCGAAATTAATTATCAGGGTTTTTCAACGAAATAGAAGCCATTCGGTGGAATATACTTTTCACGCTAGCATGCAATTTAGTTCGCAGGTAGGTACTTCTCAAAAACAGAATGGCACAAATTATTATCCAACTATTACAAGGTATGCCAAATTTATAGAAACTAAAGTCTTTATGATGATTACTTTGTTCTCAATGCGGTGCTACTCTGGATGCCATTTGGACAAATTAATCATCATAAAGACATGTTACCTCAGTTAAGTTCGAGAGATATATTAAACTCCAAACAATACATGCCATAATAAGATATGCATAGAAAGGAAGCAGAGTTGCTAATACGAACCTTACCAGCAATAGACAATCCACCTTGATTATACTAACTATTAATCTTTTAGCATGAAATAACCCCACAACATATTGGAGAAGAGAAGAAAACTTAACTTCGTGCAACCCTAGAAGAATGATGCCTTCCCCTCCCAGTTGCAAAGTCATCAGAGTTGCTCTTCTCAGTTGGCATCAACCAATCCATGTTGAATTCATTCCATCTTTCAGCTTCAAGAGAAGAAAAAAAAATAGTTAGAAGAGTGGTTTTATTTCAAAATAACCCCACACCAGGTTAGATAAGAGAAGGAAACTTAACTTCGTGCAATCCTAGAAGAATAATGCCTTCCCCTCCCACTTGCGAAGTCATCAGAGTTGCTCTTGTCAGTTGGCATCAACCAATCCATGTTGGATTCATTCCATCCTTCAGCTTCAAGAGAAGAAAAAAAAATATAGTTAGAAGTGTGGTTTTGTTTCAAAATAACGAAATTAATTATCACGGTTTTTCAACGAAATACAAGCCATTCGGTGGAATATACTTTTCACGCTAGCATGCAATTTAGTCAGCAGGTAGGTACTTCTCAAAAACAGTGGGGCACATATTATTATCCAACTAATACAAGGTACGCCAAATTTATAGAAACTAAAGTCTTTATGATGATTACTTTGTTCTCAATGCGGTGCTACTCTGGATGCCATTTGGACAAATTAATCATCATAAAGACATGTTACCTCAGTTCAGTTCGAGAGAACAATTAAACTCCAAACAATACATGCCATAATATGATATGCATAGAAAGTAAGCAGAGTTGCTAATACGAACCTTACCAGCAAAAGACAATCTACCTCGATGATATTAACTATTATTCTTCTAGCATGAAATAACAACACAACAGATTGGATAAGAGAAGGAAACTTAACTTCATGCAACCCTAGAAGAATGATGCCTTCCCCTCACACTTGCGAAATCATCAGAGTTGTTCTTGTCAGTTGGCATCAACCAATCCATGTTGAATTCATTCCATCTTTCAGCTTCAAGAGAGTAAAAAAAAATAGTTAGAATGGGTGGTTTTATTTCAAAATAAAACCACAGCAGGTTAGATAAGAGAAGGAAACTTAACTTCGTGCAATCCTAGAAGAATAATGCCTTCCCCTCCCACTTGCGAAGTCATCAGAGTTGCTCTTGTCAGTTGGCATCAACCAATCCATGTTGGATTCATTCCATCCTTCAGCTTCAAGAGAAGAAAAAAAAATATAGTTAGAAGTGTGGTTTTGTTTCAAAATAACGAAATTAATTATCAGGGTTTCTCAACGAAATAGAAGCCATTCGGTGGAATATACTTTTCACGCTAGCATGCAATTTAGTTAGCAGGTAGGTACTTCTCAAAAACAGAATGGCACAAATTATTATCCAACTATTACAAGGTACGCCAAATTTATAGAAACTAAAGTCTTTATGATGATTACTTTGTTCTCAATGCGGTGCTACTCTGGATGCCATTTGGACAAATTAATTATCATAAAGACATGTCACCTCAGTTCAGTTCGAGAGAACAATTAAACTCCAAACAATACATGCCATAATATGATATGCATAGAAAGGAAGCAGAGTTGCTAATACGAACCTTACCAGCAATAGACAATCCACCTTGATTATACTAACTATTATTCTTTTAGCATGAAATAACCCCACAACATATTTGGATAAGAGAAGGAAACTTAACTTCATGCAACCCTAGAAGAATGATGCCTTCCCCTCCCACTTGCGAAGTCATCGGAGTTGTTCTTGTCAGTTGGCATCAATCAATCCATGTTGAATTCATTCCATCTTTCAGCTTCAAGAGAGGAAAAAAAAATAGTTAGAATGGGTGGTTTTATTTCAAAATAACCCCACACCAGGTTAGATAAGAGAAGGAAACTTAACTTCGTGCAATCCTAGAAAAATAATGCCTTCCCCTCCCACTTGCGAAGTCATCAGAGTTGCTCTTGTCAGTTGGCATCAACCAATCCATGTTGGATTCATTCCATCCTTCAGCTTCAAGAGAAGAAAAAAAAATATAGTTAGAAGTGTGGTTTTGTTTCAAAATAACGAAATTAATTATCACGGTTTTTCAACGAAATAGAAGCCATTCGGTGGAATATACTTTTCACGCTAGCATGCAATTTAGTCAGCAGGTAGGTACTTCTCAAAAACAGTGGGGCACATATTATTATCCAACTAATACAAGGTACGCCAAATTTATAGAAACTAAAGTCTTTATGATGATTACTTTGTTCTCAATGCGGTGCTACTCTGGATGCCATTTGGACAAATTAATCATCATAAAGACATGTTACCTCAGTTCAGTTCGAGAGAACAATTAAACTCCAAAAAATACATGCCATAATATGATATGCATAGAAAGTAAGCAGAGTTGCTAATACGAACCTTACCAGCAAAAGACAATCTACCTCGATGATATTAACTATTATTCTTCTAGCATGAAATAACCACACAACAGATTGGATAAGAGAAGGAAACTTAACTTCATGCAACCCTAGAAGAATGATGCCTTCCCCTCACACTTGCGAAATCATCAGAGTTGTTCTTGTCAGTTGGCATCAACCAATCCATGTTGAATTCATTCCATCTTTCAGCTTCAAGAGAGTAAAAAAAAATAGTTAGAATGGGTGGTTTTATTTCAAAATAAAACCACAGCAGGTTAGATAAGAGAAGGAAACTTAACTTCGTGCAATCCTAGAAGAATAATGCCATCCCCTCCCACTTGCGAAGTCATCAGAGTTGCTCTTGTCAGTTGGCATCAACCAATCCATGTTCGATTCATTCCATCCTTCAGCTTCAAGAGAAGAAAAAAAAATATAGTGAGAAGTGTGGTTTTGTTTCAAAATAACGAAATTAATTATCAGGGTTTCTCAACGAAATAGAAGCCATTCGGTGGAATATACTTTTCACGCTAGCATGCAATTTAGTTAGCAGGTAGGTACTTCTCAAAAACAGAATGGCACAAATTATTATCCAACTATTACAAGGTACGCCAAATTTATAGAAACTAAAGTCTTTATGATGATTACTTTGTTCTCAATGCGGTGCTACTCTGGATGCCATTTGGACAAATTAATCATCATAAAGACATATCACCTCAGTTCAGTTCGAGAGAACAATTAAACTCCAAACAATACATGCCATAATATGATATGCATACAAAGCAAGCAGAGTTGCTAATACGAACCTTACCAGCAATAGACAATCCACCTTGATTATACTAACTATTATTCTTTTAGCATGAAATAACCCCACAACATATTTGGATAAGAGAAGGAAACTTAACTTCATGCAACCCTAGAAGAATGATGCCTTCCCCTCCCACTTGCGAAGTCATCGGAGTTGTTCTTGTCAGTTGGCATCAATCAATCCATGTTGAATTCATTCCATCTTTCAGCTTCAAGAGAGGAAAAAAAAATAGTTAGAATGGGTGGTTTATTTCAAAATAAAACCACAGCAGGTTAGATAAGAGAAGGAAACTTAACTTCGTGCAATCCTAGAAGAATAATGCCTTCCCCTCCCACTTGCGAAGTCATCAGAGTTGCTCTTGTCAGTTGGCATCAACCAATCCATGTTGGATTCATTCCATCCTTCAGCTTCAAGAGAAGAAAAAAAAATATAGTTAGAAGTGTGGTTTTGTTTCAAAATAACGAAATTAATTATCAGGGTTTTTCAACGAAATAGAAGCCATTCGGTGGAATATACTTTTCACGCTAGCATGCAATTTAGTCAGCAGGTAGGTACTTCTCAAAAACAGTGGGGCACATATTATTATCCAACTAATACAAGGTACGCCAAATTTATAGAAACTAAAGTCTTTATGATGATTACTTTGTTCTCAATGCGGTGCTACTCTGGATGCCATTTGGACAAATTAATCATCATAAAGACATGTTACCTCAGTTCAGTTCGAGAGAACAATTAAACTCCAAACAATACATGCCATAATATGATATGCATAGAAAGTAAGCAGAGTTGCTAATACGAACCTTACCAGCAAAAGACAATCTACCTCGATGATATTAACTATTATTCTTCTAGCATGAAATAACCACACAACAGATTGGATAAGAGAAGGAAACTTAACTTCATGCAACCCTAGAAGAATGATGCCTTCCCCTCACACTTGCGAAATCATCAGAGTTGTTCTTGTCAGTTGGCATCAACCAATCCATGTTGAATTCATTCCATCTTTCAGCTTCAAGAGAGTAAAAAAAAATAGTTAGAATGGGTGGTTTTATTTCAAAATAAAACCACAGCAGGTTAGATAAGAGAAGGAAACTTAACTTCGTGCAATCCTAGAAGAATAATGCCATCCCCTCCCACTTGCGAAGTCATCAGAGTTGCTCTTGTCAGTTGGCATCAACCAATCCATGTTCGATTCATTCCATCCTTCAGCTTCAAGAGAAGAAAAAAAAATATAGTGAGAAGTGTGGTTTTGTTTCAAAATAACGAAATTAATTATCAGGGTTTCTCAACGAAATAGAAGCCATTCGGTGGAATATACTTTTCACGCTAGCATGCAATTTAGTTAGCAGGTAGGTACTTCTCAAAAACAGAATGGCACAAATTATTATCCAACTATTACAAGGTACGCCAAATTTATAGAAACTAAAGTCTTTATGATGATTACTTTGTTCTCAATGCGGTGCTACTCTGGATGCCATTTGGACAAATTAATCATCATAAAGACATGTCACCTCAGTTCAGTTCGAGAGAACAATTAAACTCCAAACAATACATGCCATAATATGATATGCATACAAAGCAAGCAGAGTTGCTAATACGAACCTTACCAGCAATAGACAATCCACCTTGATTATACTAACTATTATTCTTTTAGCATGAAATAACCCCACAACATATTTGGATAAGAGAAGGAAACTTAACTTCATGCAACCCTAGAAGAATGATGCCTTCCCCTCCCACTTGCGAAGTCATCGGAGTTGTTCTTGTCAGTTGGCATCAATCAATCCATGTTGAATTCATTCCATCTTTCAGCTTCAAGAGAGGAAAAAAAAATAGTTAGAATGGGTGGTTTTATTTCAAAATAAAACCACAGCAGGTTAGATAAGAGAAGGAAACTTAACTTCGTGCAATCCTAGAAGAATAATGCCTTCCCCTCCCACTTGCGAAGTCATCAGAGTTGCTCTTGTCAGTTGGCATCAACCAATCCATGTTGGATTCATTCCATCCTTCAGCTTCAAGAGAAGAAAAAAAAATATAGTTAGAAGTGTGGTTTTGTTTCAAACTAACGAAATTAATTATCAGGGTTTTTCAACGAAATAGAAGTCATTCGGTGGAATATACTTTTCACGCTAGCATGCAATTTAGTTCGCAGGTAGGTACTTCTCAAAAACAGAATGGCACAAATTATTATCCAACTATTACAAGGTATGCCAAATTTATAGAATCTAAAGTCTTTATGATGATTACTTTGTTCTCAATGCGGTGCTACTCTGGATGCCATTTGGACAAATTAATCATCATAAAGACATGTCACCTCAGTTCAGTTCGAGAGAACAATTAAACTCCAAACAATACATGCCATAATATGATATGCATAGAAAGGAAGCAGAGTTGCTAATACGAACCTTACCAGCAATAGACAATCCACCTTGATTATACTAACTATTATTCTTTTAGCATGAAATAACCCCACAACATATTGGATAAGAGAAGGAAACTTAACTTCATGCAACCCTAGAAGAATGATGCCTTCCTCCCCTCCCAGTTGCAAAGTCATCAGAGTTGCTCTTCTCAGTTGGCATCAACCAATCCATGTTGAATTCATTCCATCTTTCAGCTTCAAGAGAAGAAAAAAAAATAGTAACAAGTGTGATTTTATTTCAAAATAACGAAATTATTTATCAGGGTTTTTCAAAAAAAATGAAGCCGTTCAGTGGAATATACTTCTCACGCTAGCATGCAATTTAGTTAGCAGGTAGGTACTTCTCAAAAACAAAGTGGCACATATTACAATCCAACTGATACAATGTACACCATATTTATAGAAACTAAAGTCTTTGTGATGATTACTTTGTTCTCAATGCGGTGCTACTCTGGATGCCATTTGGACAAATTAATCATCATAAAGACATGTTAACTCAGTTCAGTTCGAGAGAACAATTAAACTCCAAAGAATACATGCCATAATATGATATGCATAGAAAGGAAGCAGAGTTGCTAATACGAACCTTACCAGCAATAGACAATCCACCTTGATTATACTAACTATTATTCTTTTAGCATGAAATAACCCCACAACATATTTGGACAAGAGAAGGAAACTTAACTTCATGCAACCCTAGAAGAATGATGCCTTCCCCTCCCACTTACGAAGTCATCAGAGTTGCTCTTCTCAGTTGTTATCAACCAATCCATGTTGTATTGATTCCATCTTTCAGCTTCAACAGAAGAAAAAAAAATAGTTAGAAGGGTCGTTTTATTTCAAAATAACCCCACAACAGGTTTAGATAAGAGAAGGAAACTTAACTTCGTGCAATCCTAGAAGAATGATGCCTTCTCCTCCCACTTGTGAAGTCAGCAGAGTTGCTCTTGTCAGTTGGCATCAACCAATCCATGTTGTATTCATTCCATCTTTCAGCTTCAAGAGAAGAGAAAAAAATAGTAAGAAGGGTGGTTTTATTTCAAAATAACCCCACAACAGGTTTAGATAAGAGAAGGAAACTTAACTTCGTGCAATCCTAGAAGAATGATGCCTTCTCCTCCCACTTGCGAAGTCATCAGAGTTGCTCTTGTCAGTTGGCATCAACCGAGCCATGTTAAGTTCATTCCATCTTTCAGGTTCAAGAGAAGAAAAAAAATTGTCAGAAGTGTGGTTTTATTTCAAAATAACGAAATTAACTGTCAGGGTTATTCTACAAAAGAAAAGCCATTCAGTGGAATATACTTTCTCATGCTAGCATGCATTTAGTTAGAAGGTAGGCACTACTCAGAACCGAGTGGCACAGATTACTACCCAACTGATACAAGATACGCCATATTTATAAAAACTAAAGTCTTTGTGATGATTCATTTGTTCTCAATGCGGTGCTACCCAGGATGCCATTTCGACAAATTAATCATCATAAAGACATGTTAACTCAGTTCAGTTCGAGAGAACAATTAAACTCCAAACAATACATGCCATAATATGATATGCATAGAAAGGAAGCAGAGTTGCTAATACGAACCTTACCAGCAATAGACAATCCACCTTGATTATACTAACTATTATTCTTTTAGCATGAAATAACCCCACAACATATTGGATAAGAGAAGGAAACTTAACTTCATGCAACCCTAGAAGAATGATGCCTTCCTCCCCTCCCTGTTGCAAAGTCATCTGAGTTGCTCTTCTCAGTTGGCATCAACCAATCCATGTTGAACTCATTCCATCTTTTAGCTTCAAGAGAAGAAAAAAAATAGTTACAAGTGTGGTTTTATTTCAAAATAACGAAATTAATTATCAGAGTTTTTCATCAAAAATAAAGCCGTTCAGTGGAATATACTTTCTCATGCTAGCATGCATTTAGTTAGCAGGTAGGCACTACTCAGAACAGAGTGGCACAAATTGGTACCCAACTGATACAAGGTACGCCATATTTAAAGAAACTAAACTCTTTGTGATGATTCATTTGTTCTCAATGCGATGCTACCCTGGATGCCATTTCAACAAATTAATCATCATAAAGACATGTTAACTCCGTTCAGTTCGAAAGAACAGTTAAACTCCAAACAATACATGCCATAATAAGATATGCATAGAAAGGAAGCAGAGTTGCTAATACGAACCTTACCAGCAATAGACAATTCACCTCGATGATACCAACTATTATTCTAATAGCATAAAATAACCCCACAACAGATTGGACAAGAAAAGAAAACTTAACTTAATGCAACCCTAGAAGAAGGATGCCTTCCCCTCCCACTTGCAAAGTCATCAGAGTTGCTCTTGTCAGTTGGCATTCCATCTTTCAGCTTCGAGAGAAGAAAAAAAATTTGTTAGAAGTGTGGTTTTATTTCAAAATAACGAAATTAACTGTCAGGGTTTTTCAACAAAAAAGCCATATAGTGGAATATACTTCTCATGCTAGAATGCATTTAGTTAGCAGGTATGTACTACTCAGAACAGAGTGGCACATATTACTATCCAACTGATACAAGCTACGGCATATTTATAGAAACTCAAGTCTTTATAACAATTAATTTGTCCAAATGACATCCAGAGTAGCACCGCATTGAGAACATGAATCATCATAAAGACTATAGTTACATACTGTTCAGTTGAGGTACATAGTAAGAAAAGGTCACATGAGTTGCTAATACCTTTTCAGCAATAGACAATCCACCTTGATGATACTAACAATTATTCTTCTAGCATGAAATAACCCCCCAACAGATTCGATAAGAGAAGGAAACTTAACTTAAGGCAACCCTAGAAGAAGGATGCCTTCCCCCCTCCCACTTGTGAAATCGGCAGAGTTACTCTTGTCAGTTGGCATCAACCAATCCATGTTGAATTAATTCCATCCTTCAGTTTGAAGAGAAGAAAAAAAATATAGTTAGAAGTGTGCTTTTGTTTCAAAATAACAAAATTAATTATCAAGATTTTTCAACAAAATAGAAGCTATTCAGTGGAATATACTTCTCACGCTAGCATGTAATTTAGTTAGCAGGTAGGTACTTCTAAAAACAGAGTGGCACATATTACTATCCAATTGATCCAAGGTACCCACATATTTCAAGAAACTAATGTCTTTATGATAATTAATTTGTGCAAATGACATCCAGAGTAGCACCGCATTGAGAACATGAATCATCATAAAGACTATAGTTACATACAGTTCAGTTGAGGTACATAGTAAGAAAAGGTCACATGAGTTGCTAATATGAACCTTTTCAGCAATAGACAATCCACCTTGATAATACTAACAATTATTCTTCTAACATGAAATATCCCCACAATAGATTCATTAAGAGAAGGAAACTTAACTTAATGCAACCCTAGAAGAATGATGCCTTCCCCGCCCACTTGTGAAGTCATCAGAATTGCACTTGTCAGTTGGCATCAACCAATCCATGTTGAATTCATTCCATCTTTCAGCTTCAAGAGAACAAAAAAAATAATCAGAAGTGTGCTCTTATTTAAAAATAACGAAATTAACTATGAGGGTTTTTCAACAAAAAAAAGCCATTGAGTGGAATATACTTCTCAAGCTAGCATGCAATTTAGTTAGCAGGTAGGCCCTATGCAGAACAGAGTGGCACATATTACTATCCAACTGATACAAGCTACGGTATATTTATAGAAACTAAAGTCTTTATGATCATTAATTTGTCCAAATGACATCCAGAGTAGCACCGCATTGAGAACACGAATCATCATAAAGACTATATTTACATATTGTTCAGTTGAGGTACGTAGCAAGAAAAGGTCACATGAGTTGCTAATATGAAGCATTTCAGCAATGAACAATCCACCTTGATGATACTAACTATTATTCTTCTAGCATAAAATAACCCCACAACAGATTGGATATGAGAAGGAAACTTAACTTAATGAAAAACCCTAGATGAAGGATTTCTTCTCCAACCGCATGCGAAGTCATCGGAGTTGCTCTTGTCAGTTGGCATCAACCAATCCATGTTGAATTCATTCCATCTTTCAGCTTCAAGAGAACAAAAAGAAATAGTCAGAAGTGTGGTCTTATTTCAAAATAACGAAATTAACTATCAGGGATTTTCAATAAAAAATAGCCATTCAGTGGAATATACTACTGATGCTAGAATGCATTTAGTTAGCAAAAAGGCACCACTCCGATCGAAGTGGCACATATTAATATCCAACTGATACAAGCTACGGCATATTTATAGAAACTAAAGTCTTTATAATAATTAATTTGTGCAAATGACATCCAGAGTAGCACCGCATTGAGAACACGAATCATCATAAAGACTATAGCAACATACAATTCAGTTGAGGTACGTAGCAAGAAAAGGTCACATGAGTTGCTAATATGAAGCATTTCAGCAATGAACAATCCACCTTGATGATACTAACTATTATTCTTCTAGCATAAAATAACTCCACAACAGATTGGATATGAGAAGGAAACTTAACTTAATGAAAAACCCTAGAAGAAGGATTTCTTCTCCTCCCGCATGCAAAGTCATCGGAGTTGCTCTTGTCAGTTGGCATCAACCAATTCATGTTGAATTCAGTCCAGCTTTCAGCTTCAAGAGAACAAAAAAAAATTGTAAGAAGTGTGGACTTATTTCAAAATAACGAAATTAACTATCAGGGTTTTTCAATAAAAAAGAGTCATTCAGTGGAATATACTTCTGATGCTAGAATGCATTTAGTTAGCAAGTAGGCACTACTCCGATCTGAGTGGCACATATTACTATCCAGCTGATACAAGCTACGGCATATTTATAGAAACTAAAGTCTTTATAATAATTAATTTGTCCAAATGACATCCAGAGTAGCACCGCAATGAGAACATGAATCATCATAAAGACTATAGTTACATACAGTTCAGTTGAGGTACATAGTAAGAAATGGTCACATGAGTTGCTAATATGAACCTTTTCAGCAATAGACAATCCACCTTGATAATACTAACAATTATTCTTCTAGCATGAAACAACCCCACAATAGATTCGATAAGAGATGGAAACTTAACTTAATGCAACCCTAGAAGAAGGATGCCTTCCCCTCCCACTTGTGAAGTCATCAGATTTGCACTTGCCAGTTGGCATCAACCAATCCATGTTGAATTCATTCCATCTTTCAGCTTCAAGAGAACAAAAAAAAATAATCAGAAGTGTGGTCTTATTTAAAAATAACGAAATTAACTATCAGGGTTTTTCAACAAAAAAAAGCCATTGAAAGGAATATACATCTCATGCTAGCATGCAATTTAGTTAGCAGGTAGGCCCTACGCAGAACAGAGTGGCACATAATACTATCCAACTGATACAAACTAAGGCATATTTATCAAAACTAAAGTATTTATGATCATTAATTTGTCCAAATGACATCCAGAGTAGCACCGCATTGAGAACACGAATCATCATAAAGCCTATAGTTACATACTGTTCAGTTGAGGTACGTAGCAAGAAAAGGTCACATGAGTTGCTAATATGAAGCATTTCAGCAATGAACAATCCACCTTGATGATACTAACTATTATTGTTCTAGCATAAAATAACCCCACAACAGATTGGATATGAGAAGGAAACTTAACTTCATGAAAAACCCTAGAAAAAGGATTTCTTCTCCACCCGCATGCAAAGTCATCGGAGTTGCTCTTGTCTGTTGGCATCAACCAATTCATGTTGAATTCATTCCAGCTTTCAGCTTCAAGAGAACAAAAAAAAATAGTCAGAAGTGTGGTCTTCTTTCAAAATAACGAAATTAACTATCAGGGTTTTTCAATAAAAAAGAGCCATTCAGTGGAATATACTTCTGATGCTAGAATGCATTTAGTTAGCAAGTAGGCACTACTCCGATCTGAGTGGCACATATTACTATCCAATTGATCCAAGGTAACCACATATTTCAAGAAACTAATGTCTTTATGATAATTAATTTGTGCAAATGACATCCAGAGTAGCACCGCATTGAGAACATGAATCATCATAAAGACCATAGTTACATACAGTTCAGTTGAGGTACATAGTAAGAAAAGGTCACATGAGTTGCTAATATGAACCTTTTCAGCAATAGACAATCCACCTTGATAATACTAACAATTATTCTTCTACCATGAAATTACCCCACAATAGATTCATTAAGAGAAGGAAACTTAACTGAATGCAACCCTAGAAGAATGATGCCTTCCCCGCCCCCTTGTGAAGTCATCCGAGTTGCACTTGTCAGTTGGCATCAACCAATCCATGTTGAATTCATTCCATCTTTCAGCTTCAAGAGAACAAAAAAAAATAGTCAGAAGTGTCGTCTTATTTAAAAATAACGAAATTAACTATGAGGGTTTTTCAACAAAAAAAAAGCCATTGAGTGGAATATACTTCTCATGCTAGCATGCAATTTAGTTAGAAGGTTGGCCCTACACAGAACAGAGTGGCACATAGTACTATCCAGCTGATACAAGCTACGGCATATTTATAGAAACTAAAGTCTTCATGATCATTAATTTGTCCAAATGACATCCAGAGTAGCACCGCATTGAGAACATGAATCATCATAAAGCCTATAGTTACAAACTGTTCAGTTGAGGTACGTAGCAAGAAAAGGTCACATGAGTTGCTAATATGAAGCATTTCAGCAATGAACAATCCACCTTTATGATACTAACTATTATTCTTCTAGCATAAAATAACCCCACAACAGATTGGATATGAGAAGGAAACTTAACTTAATGAAAAACCCTAGAAGAAGGATTTCTTCTCCTCCCGCATGCAAAGTCATCGGAGTTGCTCTTGTCAGTTGGCATCAACCAATTCATGTTGAATTCATTCCAGCTTTCAGCTTCAAGAGAACAAAAAAAAATAGTCAGAAGTGTGGTCTTATTTCAAAATAACGAAATTAACTATCAGGGATTTTCAATAAAAAAAAGCCATTCAGTGGAATATACTTCTGATGCTAGAATGCATTTAGTTAGCAAGTAGGCACTACTCCGATCTGAGTGGCACATATTACTATCCAACTGATACAAGCTACGACATATTTATAGAAACTAAAGTCTTTATAATAATTAATTTGTCCAAATGACATCCAGAGTAGCACCGCATTGAGAACATGAATCATCATAAAGACTATTGTTACATACAGTTCAGTTGAGGTACATAGTAAGAAAAGGTCACATGAGTTGCTAATAAGAACCTTTCAGCAATAGACAATCCACCTTGATGATACTAACAATTATTCTTCTACCATGAAATAACTCCACAAAATTTTCGATAAGAGAAGGAAACTTAACTTAATGAAAAACCCTAGAAGAAGGATGCCTTCCCCTACCGCTTGTGAAGTCATCGGAGTTGCTATTGGCAGTTGGCATCAACCAATCCATGTTGAATTCATTCCATCTTTCAGCTTCAAGAGAACAAAAAAAAATAGTCAGAAGTGTGGTTTTATTTAAAAATAACGAAATTAACTATGAGGGTTTTTCAACAAAAAAAAAGCCATGGAGTGGAATATACTTCTCATGCTAGCATGCAATTTAGTTAGAATGTAGGCCCTACGCAGAACAGAGTGGCACCTAGTACTATCCAACTGATACAAGCTACGGCATATTTATAGAAACTAAAGTCTTTATGATCATTAATTTGTCCAAATGACATCCAGAGTAGCACAGCATTGAGAACATGAATCATCATAAAGACTATAGTTACATACTGTTCAGTTGAGGTACGTAGCAAGAAAAGGTCACATGAGTTGCTAATATGAAGCATTTCAGCAATGAACAATCCACCTTTATGATACTAACTATTATTCTTCTAGCATAAAATAACCCCACAGCAGATTGGATATGAGAAGGAAACTTAACTTAATGAAAAACCCTAGAAGAAGGATTTCTTCTCCTCCCGCATGCAAAGTCATCGGAGTTGCTCTTGTCAGTTGGCATCAACCAATTCATGTTGAATTCATTCCAGCTTTCAGCTTCAAGAGAACAAAAAAAAATAGTCAGAAGTGTGGTCTTATTTCAAAATAACGAAATTAACTATGAGGGTTTTTCAACAAAAAAAAAGCCATGGAGTGGAATATACTTCTCATGCTAGCATGCAATTTAGTTAGAATGTAGGCCCTACGCAGAACAGAGTGGCACCTAGTACTATCCAACTGATACAAGCTACGGCATATTTATAGAAACTAAAGTCTTTATGATCATTAATTTGTCCAAATGACATCCAGAGTAGCACAGCATTGAGAACATGAATCATCATAAAGACTATAGTTACATACTGTTCAGTTGAGGTACGTAGCAAGAAAAGGTCACATGAGTTGCTAATATGAAGCATTTCAGCAATGAACAATCCACCTTTATGATACTAACTATTATTCTTCTAGCATAAAATAACCCCACAGCAGATTGGATATGAGAAGGAAACTTAACTTAATGAAAAACCCTAGAAGAAGGATTTCTTCTCCTCCCGCATGCAAAGTCATCGGAGTTGCTCTTGTCAGTTGGCATCAACCAATTCATGTTGAATTCATTCCAGCTTTCAGCTTCAAGAGAACAAAAAAAAATAGTCAGAAGTGTGGTCTTATTTCAAAATAACGAAATTAACTATCAGGGTTTTTCAATAAAAAAGAGCCATTCAGTGGAATATACTTCTGATGCTAGAATGCATTTAGTTAGCAAGTAGGCACTACTCCGATCTGAGTGGCACATATTACTATCCAGCTGATACAAGCTACGGTATATTTATAGAAACTAAAGTCTTTATAATAATTAATTTGTCCAAATGACATCCAGAGTAGCACCGCATTGAGAACATGAATCATCATAAAGACTATTGTTACATACAGTTCAGTTGAGGTACATAGTAAGAAAAGGTCACATGAGTTGCTAATATGAACCTTTTCAGCAATAGACAATCCACCTTGATGATACTAACAATTATTCTTCTACCATGAAATAACTCCACAATATTTTCGATAAGAGAAGGAAACTTAACTTAATGCAACCCTAGAAGAAGGATGTCTTCCCCTCCCACTTGTGAAGTCATCAGAGTTGCACTTGTCAGTTGGCATCAACCAATCCATGTTGAATTCATTCCATCTTTCCGCTTCAATAGAACAAAAAAAAATAGTCAGAAGTGTGGTCTTATTTAAAAATAACGAAATTAACTATGAGGGTTTTTCAACAAAAAAAATCCATTGAGTGGAATATACTTCTCATGCTAGCATGCAATTTAGTTAGAAGGTAGGCCCTACGCAGAACAGAGTGGCACATAGTACTATCCAACTGATACAAGCTACGGCATATTTATAGAAACTAAAGTCTTTATGATCATTAATTTGTCCAAATGACATCCAGAGTAGCACCGCATTGAGAACATGAATCATCATAAAGACTATAGTTACATACTATTCAGTTGAGGTACGTAGCAAGAAAAGGTCACATGAGTTGCTAATATGAAGCATTTCAGCAATGAACAATCCACCTTTATGATACTAACTATTATTCTTCTAGCATAAAATAACCCCACAACAGATTGGATATGAGAAGGAAACTTAACTTAATGAAAAACCCTAGAAGAAGGTTTTCTTCTCCTCCCGCATGCAAAGTCATCGGAGTTGCTCTTGTCAGTTGGCATCAACCAATCCATGTTGAATTCATTCCATCTTTTAGCTTCAAGAGAACAAAAAAAAATAGTCAGAAGTGTGGTCTTATTTCAAAATAACGAAATTAACTATTAGGGTTTTTAAAAAAAAAGAAGCCATTCAGTGGAATATACTTCTCATGCTAGCTTGTAATTCAGTGGAATAATTCCATTCCATCTGAAAATTAATTTTGTGTTGGACATTTTTTTTCTAAAAAAGGTCCCAACCTTAATGGCAGCTGCTTTAGAGGGTACTTAAGTGGAAAGGTTCTACTCATCGTGTTTTCAAGTACCGTACAACTATAGTTGCTTACTGTTCATTAATGTTAGGACAGTTACAAAAAAATATTATACCTCCAGTGTGGCCGAAACTATGGCGGCCATCATCTTGGTCTATATTGGACCGTACACCAAGTCCAGTCAGGAGCAGTAATCCACCCGCAACGCACCCAAAATATTTTGGAAAATTAGTATAAAAGAGGTTAGAAATGTTTATCTCCTTGAATGTGTTTCTATCCTTCTCTTTTCTTTTTGTTATTCATCTTGAAAACATGATAATTACCTAGACAGAAATGTTGCAGAGCCTGAAGCTGTGAGGATAAGAACACCTACAACAACAAATGCTATGCTCATAGCTGCTAGTTTTCACCTTTTCTCCTCTTTAATCACGTCTGCAAACAAAAAAAATTATATTATCATACATTTTTTTTTTTAAGTAGAAACCACTAAACACTACAAATCTCAAAACTAGAGTAAAGTTGAGGTATTTTAGATTTCCTTTTTTTTCTGTTTATTTAAGATATCAAAAAGAACATTTTTTATTTTTTTTTAAGTAGAAACCACTAAACACTACAAATCTCAAAACTAGAGTAAAGTTGAGGTATTTTAGATTTCATTTTTTTCTGTTTATTTAAGATATCAAAAAGAATTACATCCATAATTTTTTTCTTTGACAAGGAGGGGTTCTTTCTCTTCAGAAGTGCCACCTAGCGGCAACTCTTTAATGCCGTCAAATTTATCTGCATCTTCTTGTGAGCTGAAACGAAGCGAGACTGAGTCAATCGATTCTCTCAACGATGAAGGCAATGGTACCTGTTATCCATAACAAAATACCAAATCAAGCACACAAAAAAAAAATAGAACAGGAATAAAAAAGAAGAAAAAATGTTACCTCGTTTGGAAGGACAGATCTGAGTATCAGGATTGAAACTGCAACTATCGTCAATGCGAGAAGTGTGCCAACACTAACCTGTATAATTTAAAAAGGAGTTGCAATGATTGCATGCGAATATAATTCTACGAACTATCAAAAGACTATACAACAAGGTGATTACTGGTACCATACCATTCCAGTTAGCTGAGAGACCTCCATGAAGAATGAAAGGACAGCTGCGCAGATGCCGGTAAGAACAGTACTCTTCACTGGTACTTGGGTTCTTTGATTTACATCAGAGAAGAATGGCGGTACAAAATCTATCTCTGGCCATTGCCATTAGTATTCTATATTGGATTTATGAAACAAAAAAACAATTCCTTTGTCAGTTCGGAGCTGATTGGAATCTTGCTTGATTATATGAAATAAAGGAAATAATAAAACACTAGTATCGTTACTGGTACTAGTCTAAGTACTTGACGAAGAACTGAGCCCATGAGAGTGGAGCAAAGGGCAGGAACTGCACCACTTGTAGCAATGTCCCTGAATTTTACAGAACTGTACATAAATTTGTGATTTAAGGACCATATTTCATTTCTCACTTATGTACCAGTCACACGAGGGGTACTAAAGCTATACCTATAGCAATTGTACAGTACAATTTAATAAAACATAGAAAATTCGACTTACATAGCCCAGTGTAAGCCATGTCTGGTAAAGGCAGATGAGATAGGGGTATCTGGGTCCATAGCAAAATACGGTACCAGCTTAGCAATCACCACAGAAACCATCATGTAAAGCACGCAACATGTTGACAGTGCCAAGCCGATGCCCCATGGTAAATCCCTCTGAGGATTCTTCACCTGAAAAATTAATTCTGTTATTTTATCTTGTTTTCTCTGACTCTATATGAAAATGTAGGACATTATTAGATGCATAATGAATATAGTTAGTTTTTGATGCATAATGAAAATAGTTAGTGGTACAATCTTGATATGTAAAGGCATGTACAATTAATATAATGCCTAATGTGTAAATTAAAAACCGCTAATAAAAAAACCACAAGTAGATTGTAAAACAAATTGACCAAGCTAATAAAACAAATTAGCTTGTGGTTTTTAATTTACTTGTGCTTATTCTTCACCAAGCTAATAAAATTTTCATTTTTCTAGAACAATAAGCAATAACTAAAAGTAAATTAGAAACCACAAGTAGATTGTAAAACAAATTGACCAACAGATTTAAAAAAAATAAAAAATAACTCACCTCAAGCCCTTCAACTTAGAACCAGGGAATTTTTTAATTACTTTGGAAGATTTATTACTACCAGGCAACTGAGATAACCTGGATTCTGCAACTATGTAAACCGCTTTAGAAACTGATGACCAAATCATAATTCAAAGCACATAGGAATGGTACAAAATCTCACATATGTAACCTTGTCGTGTACAGAAAAGCTAACCTTGACATAGGTTAGATTGTGATTTACACAGAGGGCAAGGTTGCTAGGCAAAGTCCAAGGGGTGGTGGTCCACGCCACAAGAGCGGCAGCATCAGAATCATTGACTACAGGAAACGACACCATCACTGCCGGATCAGGAACATCCTTATAATTTAGTCCTGCCTCAAAATTTGAAAGAGGTGTCTCGCAACCAGTACTGTACGGCATAACCTACAACAGAAATAATTAGTTTACTAGAATTTTTTGTCTAAATTGGTTTACTATGTTTGGTTGCAAAACAAGTATAGCTAGAAAGCCAAATCAAGAATAGCTATTGTTTGTCTTATTAGAATAGCCTAATCTCAAAACCCTTATGAATTAGCGACCAAGAAAAGAATCAGGTTACAACCTAATTAAAGAAAACTATTGAAGTAAACTTGATCAGTGATGTGCTCCAGTATAGTAAAGTAGTAACCACAAGGTTCAGCACATCACTCCAAGCAAATTGGATAACTAAATGCAAAAAATATTGTTAGAAGGGAAATTGAGCAAAATTTCCAGCACATAACAGTGAATTCTAAGAAATTAGCCCAAGCTATAGATAGAATATAACAGTGAATTCTAAGAAAAATCAACAATATACCGGATTCAACAGTAACTATAATTAAATGCCTAACTAGAGAAGAGAGATGGGGGAATATCAAGTTTGAATTACCATAAACAATAAAAATTCAAAAAGAAATGAAATATATTGCTTACCAGCTCAACGTATCATGAAAACAATTGACAATAATGATCAATTGAGAAATAGAATGAGAAAACAATACCTAACAGGTTTAATGAGACAATTTTGATGAAAATTTGTAGTTATACCTATCATCTTCTATCTCGATGTCTCTTACACCGACTGTTCCAGTGTTTGCCTTCATATGTCTAGCTTGATCCACATCTGCAATAATTCAAGTTTATTTACCTCTAAAGTGAAGAATTTAGAAACTACGTAGTTATGAAGGACAACAAAGAAGGACAAATTAGTGAAAAAGCTCTTCATGTTTCAACCAATTATTTTCAGTGTTTAGACTTTAAGAGGGTTCTGAGCCAGTATAGTTTGGAATACCTTATCTAATCAAACATAAGGGTCAAACCGAAAAATTCCCAGCAGCACTTCTAAACTCTAGACAAACTTGCCTACTACCCAGGACCAAACTTTAATGAACTCAATTCACTCAACATAGCAGCCAAAAACCAGCCACAAAGCATCAACTTAATTTGAAAAGTGACAGAAATTCACTATTCTAAACAGTGCCAATTAGCACCATTGTTATTGTTATAAAGATTAAACACAGTTAAAGGTTCTTAAAATTCTTGGAAACTCCCTGAGGTTCTAGTACAGCATGCAAACCATAACCATGCTTAAACCAGACTAAAACACCCATTTTGACAATTTAAATCTTGGATCAAGGAGACCTAGACGTGATCTACCTGCTGTGATTTTAATCCATACGTTTTTTCTCAATTTAAGGGAAGAAATCTACCTGCTGTGAGTTTGATCTGTGCATACAAGTTTGATTCAAATGATGGCTTTGTGTTAGGAGTGTAGCCTCCTCTAACAGCACCAGATGGTGATCCGACTAGATCAAACCCTGAGATATACGATTTCTACGAAAATAATGATCAAATCAAAAGAGATGCTATCTCACCGCTCAAAATCGAAAGAGATGCCTACTCTAACAGCACCAGATGGTGATCCGACTAGATCAAACCCTGAGATATACGATTTCTACGAAAATAAAGATCAAATCAAAAGATATGCTACCTCACCGCTCAAAATCGAAAGAGATGTTATCTGTGCGCGTGAGAGGTCTGAAAGGCCGGCTCCTCCTGATGCTCGGCTTCATCTCCGTCTTCCTCCCCGATCTCTTCTCCTTCGCTCCCTTTCTCCTTTCTCCTTGGCCTCCTCTCCCGCGATTTCTCTCCTCACGATCCCGCGATTTCTCTCTTATCTCGCTTGCTCTCTCTCTCTCTCACGAGCTCTTATCTCTTTCTCTCCTCACGCAAGACCTGTCTCTTTCTCTCCTCCCGCGATTTTGTCTTTTTCTCTCCCAAAGAAGAGGAAGGAGCTAGAATTGGAAAGGAGCTAGAATGAAGTCGGGACTGGAGGAAGTCGGGACTGGAGGAGACCTTATAACCCGGCCATTTTTACTTTTTACGGTACCTCTATTTCTCTTTTTTCAGTGAGATTACTTCCTTGACACGCAAACCTCCTGTGGCTCCTTGACACGCAAACCTCCTGTGGCGGTGCGGTGAAAATATACGGAGATGATTTTATTCTCTTTTATTACCGTTTCAAAACAATATTTATGTATTTGATTTAATTTGATTTAAAACTATATCTTTACATAATCGTACGACATAATTAAATAAGCAAAAAAATCAAAACGAAATCTCTAAAATCAGTAAGATAATATATTTCTTTGTTTGATTTAATTTGATCAGTAGTAGTTAAAACTATATCTTTATATTATCGAGCGATATAACTAAACTAACAAAAAAATTCAAAACTAAATCTTTAAAGTCAGTAAGATAATAAATAATATGGCTTGTATTTATCGAAATGTGCAAGTGAAAAAATAAAAATAAAATCCTCAATATCGAACTTTAGTACATATTTTGTCGTATATAGCTTATGGGAAAGGCATTAGACACGCTTCATCGAATTATCAGTTCAAATCTCCATTAATCTTTAATTAATTCGTTTTCTTTTCAGGATGAGAATGGTATTTTTTTTTCCCTTTAGAGAGGACTGCAGGATTTTAGCACCGCTTTTTTTTATCAACATGACATTATATAAAAACTTCTAATAAATAGACAATTTTATCTTTTATTAATTATATCATTTAAATGCTGCTCTCTCCTATGTTATCGTATATTATTTTTCCTTAAATGTTACTTTTAAGGTTATAAATATGTTATTTTGTTTGAAATTTATTTTTATCTCTTGCATTCTAAAAGGATTTTCTTTTTCAAAGTTAGACGTAAAATAAATAAATAAATATTCCACAATATTCATTATTTGTATTTCATTAGATCTTTGAGATTTTCAAAGATATTACAAGAGGAAATATTTTATTATATTACGAAAGTATATCAACATTAATTATATATGTTAATAATTTATTCTGGCTCTACAGATTTATTGACAGATTACTCTTGAAAAAAATATTTTAGCAACTTACATTTAATTATTATGTTAGTCAAAAATCACTAGAGAAAATAGCATATTTACTCCGAAATTCAGATGTAGGCGGTCAGGTACCTGATAGAATGCGAAATGGACTAGATATATATTTATCTTAAAGACCTCTTACGCATCTAATACAAGTCCTAAATAAAATCATTTGTTAACCGGTTCAATGCAATAATTGATGCACATAATTTAATTTCATGCAAGGACATATCACCGTATATATTGTATCCAATACTATCATGCAACATAACTTTCTACGTAAATGAAAGAGAAGGTTCAATGCGCAGGTAGTGTATTGAAATTATCCCCGGGTTCAATCCAGACCGGTTTGTCCGTCGCCCGTACCCGACCGAACCGGATCGGACCCGTGCCCGGGTTTGAAACGGATACACAGGTAACCCGGGTGGGGTTAAAATGAGCCGGGACCGCTTTTTTGGAAGAAAAAAAAAACCTGTGATAATCCGGACTGTGTCAAACCCGTACCCGCCCGGACCGCCTACCTCCCGAACCCGTCCGGACCGAACCCTCCTACCCGCCTACCCGTACTCGCCCGTACCAGCCCATACCCGCCCGTACCCGACTATCCGCCTACCCGTACTCGAAAATTCAATTTTTTTAAAAAAATGTTTTTTTTTAATACAAATTTATTTTCCCCCAAACCCGTACCCGCCAACCCCCGGAAATTCAATTTTTTTTTTTTAGAAAAACATTTTTATTTTTAAAATTCAAATTTTATTTCCCCAAAACAAACCTCTTTAAATACACCCCCCAACCTTCACAAATTTTCACATCTCATCTTATTATTTTCCATCTATTATTCTCTCAATCTCAATATTTTCATTATTTTCAAATTTTAAATTTATTGTTAAAAAACAACATAGTTATAAATTTAATTCATTTTACAAATACGCAAACGGAATTACGAATGTATTGAAATTACGAGCCTATTGAAATTTAATTCATCCTACTATGTTGTGCACTTTTTAAAAATTGAACAACAAAGTAACCTCAAACTTGCTTAAAAAGCTAATCAAGTATATTAAAGGACAGGAAAAAAAAAACTTTGAAAAAAACGGAGTTTTTTTTTTCTGTATTAGTTTGGTGATATTGAAAAAATATATAATTATCTTCTTAAACTCTTTCCCAAATTTTCTTTCTAGTCATGTTACATATGTTACATAGCTTTCTAAAAATTGAAACCCATAATTTAATAGTTGCAATGAATAATTCAACCGATACATAATATATACATTGGTTTTGGTTTTAGCAGAAGATTTCTTGATTAAATTTAAGTTATATATTTTTATTCACTGTATCTTATATGAAAATAAGAAATTGTTCTATGTAAAAATAAGAAAATTAACAAGAAAGAATTCAATATACACAATTTTTACTCACGTTATGTTATCATAAATAGGTATATCTTTAGCCATTGTATCTTTAGACAGAACAAGCAAAAGTTAACAAAAAAATAATCAACGTTCCAATATTTACTTAGTTATATATCATAAATATGCATATCTTTGTTCGTTGTATCTTAGATAGAATAAGAAAAAGTTAACAATAAATAATTTAATGTTTCCAATTTTTACTTGTGTTATATACCATAAATATGCATATCTTTATTCACCGTATTTTAGATAAGAATAAATATTTCTTTCCCCTAGTTTATTTTTCCCATCCATCCCCCAATCATTTATTATATGAGGGGACCACAACTTCCAGCACAAAAAGATAAAAGAAAACGTGTATCGGTCATTAATAATGTGGGGGACCGCTAATTAACTGGGGACCACTTATATTTGGAAAACTTTACAACTGATGCACATAAATATGTATACTTATACACGCAAGTATTAATATCTAATATAGTAGGTATTCATATCTAAGATATCAAGTATTTCTTTAAACAATCTTTTTTATTACATACTCATTTTTTACACATTTTATGGTTTTTTTTCTTACTTCAATGTCGTCCATATTTCTGACAATCTGTGAATTTTTTTGCGAATCTAAAGTCACAGACGTTTTCTACGTAATTTTCTATTTCAAATGAGATCCATGATGAAGTACTTTTGAGTTGTCCGCTGCGCAAATATTCATACTTGATATATTATATATTAACACCTGCACGCATATGCATTTACACGTGACAGTTGTAAAATCTATCAAATATTAGGTGGTTACCTAAGTAGTTAGTGATCCTCCACTTAATTAGCGGTCCCACGGGTAATACATTACGAGGTATGAATACTTGCTCAACAAGATATGAATACTTACACGACAACGTATGAATATTTTCATGACGAGGTATCAATACTTGCACGACGGACAACCCGAAAGTATGTCATCATGGATCTCATTTGAAAGAGAAAATTACGTAGAAGACGTTCATGGTTTTAGATTTACAAATTTTCTCACAGATCGTCATAAATATTGATGAAATTGAAAGGAGAAAAAAAAATTAACTCTAAAAACGTGTAAAAGATGTGTGTGTGATGTGTCCAGTTTTTTTTTTCAAAATACTTGGTATCTTAGGTATAAATACTTGATATATTATATATTAACACTTGTGCGCATAGATATCCATATTTGCACACGTCAGTTATAAAATCTATTAAATATTAGGTGGTCTCTAAGTAATTAATGAAGTTCAGTTAGTGAATGGTCCCCACAAGTAGTTATTGACTGGGGGATGAATGGGGGAAATTGACTGGGGGATAGTTAGTCGATCCCTTTAGATAAAATAAGAAAGTATTAACAAGAAAGAATTCAATGTTTTCAATTTTTACTTACATCATTATCACAAAGATGCATATCTTTAACCACTGTAACTTAAATAGAATAAAAAAAAAAGTTAACAAGAAATAATTCAATGTTTCTAATTTTTACGTACATTATATATTATAAATATGCATATCTTTATTCACTGTATCTTAAAAATAATAGAATAAGAAAAAAAAATAACTATGCATATCTATATCATAAATATGCATATCTTTATTTATTGCATCTTAAATAGAAAACAAAAGTTAGCAAATAATATTTCATTCTCTATTTTTTACTTACATTACATACTATAATATACATACCCTTATTCATGTATCTCAGACACAATAACGAAAATTAAATATAAAAAGAATTTAATGTCCCTAATTTTTACTTACTTTATATGTCATTTATTGCTCGTAAAATTCATATAGCGAATGAGAATGACAATTATAAATCACTGGATATTAATTATGAACAAATTATGTCCATAAATGATCATGATTTCTCTTGTTCATTTTATTGAACATTGCATGACACGTCAAAATCATTTAAACCGTTATAATTGTACAATGTTTATAAATGCAAAAAGCAAACACTTCAGATTGAATTTAATATTTAGTAACATTATTTGGAATTTCAACTTAAATTTTTTTTTTTTTTTGAAAATCTTCGCAGAAGCTGCAAAGTCGTGAGGGGGAATCGAACTCTCGATCTTTGGGTACAACAACTCTAGAACTTATTCCCAGCCAATTGTACTACCTCCCCTTTTTCAACTTAAATTATTAGCGGTGAAAAAATATTATATGTTTTGTCAATAATCTAGAAATGAAAAAGAACAAAACCAAAATCATTTTAATTGCTGGAGATAATTTTGTCCAGGCTCTTCATCAATGAACGCACATCATTTTATTTGCAAGCGTTAATTTTATTTTTGAAGTAAAATTATATATAAATTTTAAATTTTCACACAATTCGTGTTTAACACAAAATACGTTTCATACAAAGACGGATTTAAGTAAAAAGTTAAGATCAATTAGTTTCCACTTAAAAAATTATATATATATATAGAGGTGGGCTACGGTGAGTTGCGAAGTAAAGCGACTATTTTACTTCACGCTCATATTTTGCGATTTTAAAGTTCAAAATGTCGATCCGAACCGTTCATCTTGTTCTCCATATTAAAATGTGCTTGGAGACCAAATTTTATATTTTTTGAAATTTTTTTACTATTTATTAAGCAATTTTGAAAGTCGCTGATCTGATGGTCCAGAAAATTTTACTGTTTTTTACTGTTCACAGCAAAACAGCAATTTTCAAAAATGCTTAATAAATAGTAAAAAAATTCCAAAAAATGTAAAATTTGGTCTCCAAGCACATTTCAATATGGATTAAACATCTAACGGTTCGGATCGGTCGTTTGGACTTTCAAAATAAAAATACGGCGTGAAGTAGAAACGCGTTTTACTTCGCAACTCACCGTAGCTCACCTCTATATATATATATATATATAATTTTCTATATTTATAATAAAATATTATTGTGTTTTCGTAAAAAAAGTCATATATAATTCAAAATTCTGACTACCGTCTCTGATTTCATGCATCACAAGTTCCAGAAATTATTTAGCTTCATAACAAAGCAACCATTTTTACGGTGGATTCATCATTTGGTTAACCAATTAATTCAATTTCCTCTGTTTACCAACAATTAATAAAATATATTTCTGGAAACCATATAATACAAAATATACACACACAGTGTTTCTCTGGAAACGGGTCAGGTTAACCAACCGTCCACTGGACTAGTTGCGTCTCGGCTGAGCTGTATAACGGAAATGGTTCACTGTACCCGTGTACCGCTACCACCCGCCCACTGCATGGTCCATATATTGGTCCTTACCAATCTGCCCCTCTTTCAATTCAATTTAACGCTTAATAAAAAATATTAAGAGAGCGCTTCCGACTTGTGCAATTACACATTTTCGGTCCACAACTGTCATTCTTTTTCTTTTCTTTTTAAAAAAAAAAAAAATATGCATGCCATTGCCACCCTGGTTAACGAAAAGTTGTTCTTCTATTATATTAATTGTACCTTAATTATCAAGGTACGTTGTTTTGCCCCTACCCGGAGCTAGCAGGAGGTCCAATGACCAAAATCGCGAATCATCCCATCCCTAGCCTGCACTTCCACTTCCCGATCGGGATAGATAGTAAACTATCAAACAAAAATGTCTTAACCATACAAAACTATATATACTACATGTATTTATATTTTCCAAAGTTATGTGATTTTTCTGAAATAACATTTTAAGTAGAACCTTAATTTGACCTTCTTTCTTACTTGAGCGGACCAAGAATTAGAATTATCCCTTTTTTGTTGCATTTTTCTAGCAACAAATATAAGGCCTGTAAGGTCAAACTCGAGTGAATGTCGATCTTCTGCAGTAACTTAAATTTTGAATTTGTTTAAAATCCAATTAGTTATTTAATTCGAACCAAACTTAAAGCTTTAAGAAATATTAATAAACAAATACTAAATTCGGACCAATTTGAAATTTCAAGAAAAATGTCTTTGATCGCACCAATTGATATGATTTTCTCTAGAACAAACAGTGCACCAATTGATATGAAATTTCGAGTTACGTTCTTCCCAGTCCCTTCTATTCTTGGGTCATAAAATCTTTGGACTCATATCAAACATAAAAATACAATAATTTTAACATTATAAGTTTTGCCAAAAAAAATTTGAGCTTGGGTCGTAGAATTTAGTGTTCGCTGGTCTTACAATAATTGTTCAAAAGCTATTTGCTTCTTGAACATACAACCTCACTTAAAAAAAGAAGAAGGCATATTTGAGGTTATCATTGTGAATAAAATTGGCAGTATTACAAGGATTGCTAAAGAATATTATAGAGCATGAGAATTGCTAAAGAATTATAAGGATTTTAGTTGTCAGTATGAACAAAAGGGTCTAAACCGAAACCTTCTTTATCTCAAAAATAAAAGAATTTAAATTGTGATCATGATTTACATTGTAAGCGAATCTCAATCGTCTATTCGTCTATCAAATGAACACCAAATCTGACAATGTTTAGTTAACTTCTTTCTCAAAATTGATGTCAAATCAAATGAATAAATGAAAAGAATGAATCTCATCTCAGTGCTCTCCAATATTCAGAGCATGCAATGTCAGACATCTGTCATATATATGCAACAGATCACCTTGATTCTAGTTTAATTTTATACAACTCCAGTCTCAGAATATCCATATATAATCCTATGCCATATGATTTATATATATACAATTTAGTCACTTGTATAAAGTCAAGCGGTCAAAAAATATTCAAAAAATGAATGCATTAAAATTAATTTATTAACCTTCTAATTTTGACCAATTGTCTTTGTACTAAATTAACTCGAATATTTAAAAATTTCACATGTAGACGCATCACTCGTAAGGTAAGCGGGTTTCAATAGTTCGGATACATCATTTGAAACCGATTTGATAGGTTTTAGACTTGAATTCACCAAGAAGCTTGATGAACTTAAGAACACCCTAGTTCTACTCATGTATCTATATATAAATCTTTGAACAAACATTTCTTAGAAAATTAACACTTGTTTACATTCTCCCAGCCCTTCTACTTAATAATTCCTTTTCTTGTTTATATCAAATTTTAATTTAGGCTGGTGTACTTACAAAATTGAATCGAACTTTAAGTTTTCTTTTTAAATAAAAATTTAGAAGTCTAATCTATCAACTTTTATTTTTCTATGTTCTGCCCTTTGTAAAAATTTAAAGTTAAATATTTTAATTTTAAAGCTAAATTCATTGTGAAATAAGATTTATTAATTTTAATTATCTTTTAGATAATTAGGCAGCATCAAATTGGTGTAAAATGATTAAACTAATTAAATGGTGCCCAATGAAATTAATTTCTAGGTAGCATAGTAACAAGATTTGCGATTAATTCGCATTTAATTTGTTTTTTTTTTACGTTTCCGAACCGAACTACGAATAAAAAACAAAAAAAACGTATAATACGTTTTATTCGCGAATAAAATACGAATCACAAATTATTTCGTGAGAAAAACGCCAAATTTTTTTTCTGGAAATTTTTGAAAATTATTTTTCTTGGTTTTTTTTTTGCTTCCTTATTGTACTTTATCATTTCCAAATTATACCCGAATCATGAAGTTTTAAACCCGCCGAACCAAACGCGACCTTTTCGTTTGTTACTATGCTAGGTAAATTAGTTTTTCCAGAGAAGCTTCATGCAATTATTTTAATTAGGTTAGGTGTAAAATTAATTAGAAACGTGGCACCCACAGGAAAGCTCAGGGTTTGTGACTGAGCATTGGCCAAGAGATGATATTTGACCAGCAAAAGAAGGCCACGTGGCAATACGTGTCAGTATGGATGCGACATCAGCTTGAGTCTGTCTATCCATGTTGGTACGCCAGGGCCACGCAGTATTTTTAATTTTATATATCCAATTCCAGTATAGGTTGAAGAACTGGAAATGGATCGGATAATAGTAATACTAATAGCGAAAGATTGATTGCTTTGCTTGATTGGATCGGGTTGGCGGGTGCATTCAGATCCCAAATCCAATCCTAATCACCACACCAATATTGTCCCCGTCCATCCCTTCCTCCGCCGGTGCCGGATCACCTCACGTGGGTCCACCCTGTCAGTTTTATCTCCCTCTAGGTCTAGGTCTAGGTCTAGGCCTTCTCTTCTCTTCTCCTCAAAAACACACACCAGATCGATCGATCGCCCTTCTCCTACTGTTAACCAACAGGTTCCAACTGCTGCCTTTTTTTTTCCAATTTCGCAGGCGATCTACTCATAATTAATTAATTAATATTGTTAGTAGGGGTCCCAGTCTCAGCTGTAAACCAATGTCGGAACAACTGGCAGAGGGGTCCCACTCCCACTCCCACGCAACAGCAGGGATACTTGAAGTGGCTGTGCCGCACAACCCGCGGGCCCGGCTCCTTCATTCAAAATGACTTCTCAAAGGAGCAGCTGCCCGACGGCACTTGTGTTGCAGTGTGCCACCATTGTCACAAGCAACTCACAGCCAGCAGCAGAAGTACAACTACTCATTTGAAAAACATAGTGAAAAATAACTTATCTGATTGAAAATTGTCCGAACTGCTAAATCGCATTATGAGCCCAACTTTGTACTCCTGGATAACATACCAAAATATTTTCAAAAATTGTGAAAATTGACCGACATGCAGTCTTGACATCATAGAACAAGGTTGTGAAGTTTCGTATGAAATCTCCAAACAGATCGTGAGATATCAGGTCTCAAAAATTGTCCAAACTGCTAAAGGAGTGTATTATGAACCCAACTTTACACCTCTGGTTAACATAGCAAAACATCTAAAAAAATCGTGAAAATTGACCGACATGTAGTCTTGACACCATAGAACAAGGCTGTGAAGTTTCGTACAAAATCTCCAAACAGATCGTGAGATATCAAGACTGTATGTCGGTCAATTTTCGTACAAAACTTCACTCAATTCCAAAAAAAAAAAAAAAATTCGGACCGTAAATATTCTGTGCGGTTCGGAATTTTAATTCCGGTCCGCAAATTTTTTGTGCGGTTTGAGCATTTTTATAAATTTTTGTAAAATATGATTATTTTTAATAAAATATTTATTTAAATGGGTAAAAATAAAAATCACGGGTCCCTAGTTAACTGGCTTCCATTGGTAAGTACTTTTTGACTTCAGTAGAAGCTGGATTGGAAAAAAAAAACGTGCTGAGTAAGACGACGTGATTTTCGTCTCGTGCAATTGTTATAATTAAGTTATTTTTTAATATTGTGCTATGATTAAAATGTCAAAGAGTGATCACGGTACGCGAATGATCACACCACGTGAATCACGTTGTGCTCAATCATATCGTGATTCACGTGACTTGCGTGATCATTTAATCATAATTTAAGTTAGTTTATTCAAGATTATTATTTAATTAAAATTTAATAATCCTAATTACATATGACTCACATAATCATGTATCGTACTATGCTATAATTAGATATTTCGCGTGCGGTACTGTTCTGTCAAATTTTCTAAAAATAATTATGACACACAACTAATAACAATACGAGTTACACAAATCACAAGAAGTAATCCACACGCATGCTATGTGTGCTGTACCATAACCGTTTGATAAAACCGGCTCCGCCATACCAGTTTTCCAACTCCAAAAGAAGCCGTCTTGTCTCTTTTCTTGATAATCCCGGTGTAATGGACCTCAATTTCGTACCGAACCTTTTCGACATCTAATTTTTAAAATCCAGGTGTATATGGAATATTCACCCATGCTGCCATGCACGCGGAACGGGGACAGGTCACAGGATGGTGCCGGTTTTTTTATTAATAGAAATAAAATAAAAAAAATATTTAAAAAGAACACTACTTTAAGTTTTTTGCGAAAACTAGGTAGATCGGGTTCTGTAAACCCGTCCCACCGGACGGGTCCAATTGACCCGTTCCGGTTAATCGTCGTTAATTCTTAACCAGCATCACGGAAGAAAAAAAAAAAAAAATCCTGGACGGGTTTAATGGTCCCGTCCCCCTCAGTAAAAAAAAAAAAAAAAAAAAAAATTACGGACGGGTTCTCTCAACCCGTCCCGCTCCTTAAAAAAAAATAAGGCTTACCTCTTCCTTCGCACTAACCTAATGACGCCGGTTGATGCATATATTGCAAGATGTTGGGTCTTGCATATGTGAAAAGTGTTCTGTTGGTCAAAGGCCTGACTTCTCATTCCAATCCCTTATCTTGCACTAAGGCCTAGGTTTCTCATTCCTTCATGCTTGCTTTTCAGGGAAAGTCAGGTACAAGTTTGCATCATTTTGGAATAGAAATCACACCTTTTTTTGATCGAAATAGAAATCACACCTACCGATCTTTACAAAAGGCTGTCAAGAACTACCACACGATGTTGGAGGCTGAGAAGCAGGTACTCTTTATGCTAGGAAGTTTGCAAAAGTGGCAAAATTTGTATGAAGTTTCAAAAAGTTCTTTGTTTTCAATATTTCCGAGGAAGTCTACCCTCTTTAGGAGGGTGATTTTTCTGTGCTATGTTAGAAGAATTCACACAAATGAAGGGATAGAATTAAATGCCGAATTTGGGTAACCAACTGAGTTTTTTTTTTTTTTTTACGGAGCGGGACGGGATGCTTAAACCCGTCCAGAATTTTTTTTTTTTTCGTGGTGTTGGTTAAGGTTTAATGATGATTAACCGGGACGGGTTGTGTAGTCCCGTCCGGCGGGACGGGTTAACAGAACCCGATCTACTTAGTTTTCGCAAAAAAATTAAAGTAACGCTCTTTTTAAATATTTATTTTATTTTATTTCTATTAATAAAAAATTCGGCAGGATGGTGATAAGTGATAACACAATCAAGGTCAAAGGAGGGTCTCCTATTTTTCAATTCAAAACTGTTCAAAATCGATCACATAACTTTTACATTTAATTCGTTTTAATATATTATATTAATATAAAAAAGATAATTAAAGCTGATCAATTTTGAACAGTTTGAATTAAAAAATAGGAGGGTGCAGCAGATTTGAATCCCACAATCAAATTATTTTAGAAAATAAATCTGATGTTATTGCGATCTCATTCATTGATCTTCGTTGAGATGAGTAAAAAAACACCTTTTTTTATTTGCGCCATTATTTTTAAATTCATATCAATGTAAAACGGGTATAAATTGGAGATAATTGCTCCATTATTTTTAAATTCGACAAAGCTTGTCATTGTTCATTTTTTTATACTTGGGAGATTCGTACGGCTGATTATATATAAAGTCTACACATTTTTAACAAGCTCTCTGGGCCAGTACATGATGTGTACGCTAGCTTTGGCTTCTCAATGTTCATTTTGATTTGGATTGAATTGTAGAGTTAAAAAGTACAGTTAATTTATTCTTATTGGAACCAAATTGTTAAATTTTGTTTGTCTTTTGTTTTGAGTTCTGTTTAGTATCATATATAATGTTGTTAAACTTGTGTGCTATAGAGGTTAATTTGGGAATAACCTTTGCATTTCTCTTTGGGGAACCGAATCTCCTGCCCGAAGTCACTGACACGTGAATTTGGATGAGTTTTGAGACAAAATTATATCTCAAGTCAGTTCTAATTTTCATGCTGTCCACCTGCATCAATATAATTCTGTTTTAATTCAGAAGCAACTCAAGCGGTCAAGCTTAATCATCATCTTTTTTTCTTTCTTTTTTTAATTTATAATTTACTACTTTTGAGCTTTGGCCGCTCCATTTTTATCAAGATTACTACAAAATTTTGAAATTTGCTAACATTGAAGGAGCTGAATTGATCTCTCACAAATTTTGAACACAAACTGGTTTTAGCCTGCTATGTATTACTTTTTTTGTACTTTTTAAAGATAATTCAAGAATCTTAGTTTGATCAATATAGGCATGCAGTACATTATGAAGAGCAGCAAAATTTTGAAAATTTTGAAATATCAAATATAACATCCTTTGTCATATATGGATTGAATTTGGTGAATAACAGCAAAAATCAAGGTTGTATGCAGCAATTGTATACATCAGTTGTCATATTTACTGCTCAACTCTTTTCTCTCTTTCCCCAAAGAACATCAAAAAAATTAGTTGTCAAAATCCTCCTCTTTCCAAATCATTAGCATCTCTCTATATCAATGGCACTGAATACTTGAAGCATCTTCAAGCAACTATTATTTACACTTTCAAAACCTACAATGAAAAATCCAGCATACATGTCAAGTAAAAATAAATAATTAAATATATGCAGTAAAAACAAACTTCTTCCTAATGGCACATACTTCTTCAGTAAAACCTATAATTGAAGTGCTTCACATAGTGGTGCATTTGGATGCAACCCCGAGAATAGCAAGAATAGTGCTAACCTGAGATTAGGATGGATTAGCAAGAACAGCACTAACCCTAGGAATAGCTCTATTCTTAGGGTGATCCAAATGTAGAATAGTCACTAACCCAAGAATAGTGCTAATCCCATGCTATTCTTAACGATCCAAACCCTTAAGTGCTAAACCTTAGAAGCACTTCAATTATATCTGCTTAATATAATATCAGAGTCAGGCACAGGTGCGGTTTAGAAATAGTGGAGCTTTAAATAACAAAAAATCCACCATAATCCAGTTAAGTTGGAGAAAACACTCTTATTAAACTGTTAAGAAGCACCAGACATGTTATGTACACATTCCATTACCTTACATCAGAAGATATTCTAGAACAGATTTCCAACTTCCTCTACTAAGTCCTTGTAAGTAAGATCTGAAGAAAGAACAGAACCATCAGTTCTAACGTCCATTCAAAATTTTAAAAAGTTCATTTAACCTAAGCACTTCAAGAACTTAATGTAAAAAAAATTGTATATCATTGCATGTGATACTAGCCAAACAATATAGTCCGTTTATAAAAAAAATTCTTTGTACCCGACTGTTGCTGCTGTGGCTGCTGTTGATCAGGAGGGAGGATGGTGTTGCCTTCAGGGGGCCCTGCCAGAGGCTGTTCCTGTTTGAGGTAGTAAACAGTTAGTTTCTGGCGAACTAGCATCTTAAATAACCTAACACATGAATTATTGGGACTCCTACTAAACTGGCCATGTGTAACGCCATGATGGAGGATTTGATCTATGTTGCAACCTCAAGGAGTTGCCAAAGATGAATTACTGTACAGAAAGTTATAATAAGAGATAAGATGAAAAAAAAATGGCTTCTCTTTAAAGAGAGATCGTCAGCGCCTACGTTGATACAATCAGAAAATATCCGAATTCAAAAATGAGAGAAAAATCCTCATCTCATCAATACGCGGGATCAGAATTGCAAATTGACAAAACAAGATCTGAAATCTTAATGTAAGGTTATGGTCCCAGTACGATCAACATATAACAAAATGAACCAACTATTTTATAAGTTTCATAACATCGAATAGATTGAATTCTCAAAAAAATAATAATAATAATAAATAAATAAATACTAACATGGATTGGGAGTATAAAACATAAGCACCTTTCGAGAGTACTGTACCTGAGAGTTATCCTGGTGCCCCATCTGAGAATTCAAATCTGCTGGTGCAGCTGATTTTTTTAGAAAACAACAACTGGTCAACACTCTTGTTTAAGATAATATCTCAGGAACAGATTTTTGTATGATGAAAAACAGTCTCTAAGAGTTACGGTTCTCTCTCTAATTCGAGATTGTTGGTCTTGGGTTTTGCAAGATCTTTTTAATCTTCATGCTATATTGTTTTCTTTTTGCAATTCTGTAGATCAACTTTAGGCTAAGAGTTTAGTCTCTCTCTCTCTCTCTCTGTTTTTTTTTAAACCTTGGCAGAGAGCTCTCTGTCTTTTTTTCTTTTTTTAAATGTTGGCAGGAGCTTCCAAAGCCTCTCTCTCTCTCTCTCACACACACACATACATACACTTTAGGCTAAGAGTTTAGTCTCTCTCTCTCTCTCTCACACACACATACATACACTTTAGGCTAAGAGTTTAGTCTCTCTCTCTCTCTCTGTTTTTTTTTTTAAACCTTGGCAGAGAGCTCTCTGTCTTTTTTTCTTTTCTTTTCTTTTCTTTTTTTAAATGTTGGCAGGAGCTTCCAAAGCCTCTCTCTCTCTCTCTCTCTCTCTCACACACACACATACATACACATTGTCCGGTTTAGAAATCCGATGTAAAAATTCCTAGTTTAAACACAGAAAACACACAGCCACACATACCTTGCAAAATTCCTGGAGTATCTGGTATCTTTTGGATATAATCACTAATCCTTGCTTTGTAATCATCCTAAGAAGAGGAATAAGAAAGGACGAAAATTACAACAGCTTTTACTTAACAAGAGAGAAGGTAGAGAGCGAAAACATTTTCAATAGAACTACTATGGATCTTAATCAGTCCAATCTAAGTCTCGCCGATATAGATGGAACATATTATAAAAAGTGCTAATAAAAAGATAAAAAGATGAACAGAATTTATTATCTTTCTTTTGTTAACAAATTATGATCAAATCATATTTAGGACTAGGGCTTTTAATTAAAAGATACTTCCATCTAAGCAGTAGATAAAAACTAGAATTTGAGAACTTTTAAACAATTTTGTACCATATGATAGGATAACCTATCACTTCTCCCTATGCAATAATTACAACAATCACTGTTTTGGCATAAAATTGAAAATCAAAATCTAATTCAGGTTTGCCACTTGAGTGTAAGCAACTTCATGAGGCTTATTAGCATTTTCAGAATTAGGTCAAACATAGAAGGATTAAAAAACAAACAAGTAATAGTGTTAAACTTCCAACATGACTAACATTGCTATTTCTAAATAATGCCTGGACAAACTACATAACAATTCATAAATTGATTTTGAAAAGAAACAACAAGAACCATACTTGACTGGTTGCCTCCTTATAAATCATTCCCTCAACCGTTTCTGATGTTTCCTTATAAAACAAAGGACTCTCCATTTTATGTAATTCTTGTATACCATGCTCTCTACAACCAAACAACAATTTCATCATCTAATTTATCAATAAAACCAATTAAATATCTTAAAACACAACATCAATTAAAACTTTGCACTCTTTACTCTCCAGTCCTTAAATTTTACCAAAAAAAAAAAAAAAACAATCACAAGCAAGAAAGTATCCCAATTAAATTCCTCTTAATAGAAAGTAAGAATGTATGAATGTAACAAAAATAGGTTATTAAAATGTATAAAAATAACAAAAATAGAAAGTATGTGGTATCAACCAACCAATGGGCTTTGAAACAATCCTCGCATTTGTAGAAATAAGTAGAGAAAATAAAGAAAGAAGCAATCTTTTTGTCACAAGTCCGTGGAATTCCCGCGCAGAAAACATTTACAGAACTCGATCCCCGCGCATAAAATTAATGAAATAATTAGATATTAAACAAAACAATCAAGTCTGAGGAAAATCTCACATAGCATTCCTACTTTGGAGGCGAAGATCTTGGAGATCTCTCTCTCTCCAAGAATTCGGATCCTCATCGAAAGCGCTGTCGGGTTGTTTACGCTTCTTCACAGAAGAGGAACTCGGATCCATAACTACACAGAAGAGTGTGAGAGAGAGAGAGAGAGGGTTCTTGCGAGAGGGAGAATGGGAGAAGTCACAATACTAATTAATGAGAATGTTTAAGCATTGAGCTGTTATTAAGCGCTGGTAGAGTGCGTATCCTCTGAGATATCGCATATTTTGAATGACCGACGTGTCCGTTTCCTATTGGAGGATAGCGCAGGGGACCATTTTATTGAGCTTTGAGAGCCGTGCAGATCGTATTTGAACGCTTGAGATATTCCAAAAGGTCATGCAAAATATGAGGTATCTCGGAGGATACGATTTCCATGTCAATCACTCTAAAGACTTCCATGTCGCGGGTCAGAACAACTCGATTGAAGGTGAAGTAAACATAAAAGCAGTATGTTTAGTTGAATGGGAGACGCCACATCCAAACAAAAATATATCCGAGATATTCGCATACGAGGTTAACTGAACGTCTGAACTCTACGATTTTCCACTGTAGCAATTTTATGTGCCCGAGTCAAATAAGAAACACTTATTAATTCAATATCTGCAGCTGCACGTAGTAATAAAATTTGTAAATCAATTCAGATTTCAATAATAAACGAAAAGTTTAAGACATTTTTTTTAATACATGAACTATTCGCAATTTAAATAATTATAAAAAATATTCATAGTTTATTTCTACATAAAGCATCTCTCGAATCTTTTACTTTGACGGTTTTAAAAGGTTTTTTTGTTGTCATGTCATGTGATGCTGATATGATAATTTGCAGAAAGCAGTTGGCTAGATGTGTAGCTTTTTCTTAAACTATATTATGTACAGTAAGCATCAAGTATGAAGTACTGGAGCATTTTTTTTACTCTATTATTAGTCGATGCATGCCCCCATATTAGAGTAATTAGTCAGATTAGTTACTGTTAGCATGTTGTCACATTTTGACTAAGTCAAAGGTTGTCATAGTGAGCTTAACAGAATCAGTTACAGAATTAGAAGATTAGACTCATGTACCAAAGAACATCAAAAAATTTAGTTGTCAAAATCCTCCTCTTTCTTTCCAACTAATCATTAGCATAATAGCATCTCTATATCAATGGCACTGAATACTTGAAGCATCTTCAAGCAACTATTATTTACACTTCTAAAACCTACAATGAACAATCCAGCAAACATGTCAAGAAAAAATAAATAATTAAATATAAGCAGTAAAAACAAACTTCTTCCTAATGGCACATACTTCTTCAGTAAAACCTATAATTGAAGTGCTTCTAGTGGTGCGTTTGGATGCAACCCCAAGAATAGCAAGAATAGTGCTAACCTGGGATTAGCGCGCTATTCCATCATATGGGGGTTAGCAAGAACAACACTAACCCTAGGAATAGCTCTATTCTTAGGGTGATCAAATGTAGAATAGTAGAGAAGAATAGTCACTAACCCAAGAATAGTGCAAATCCCATGCTATTCTTAACAATCCAAACACTAAATAACAGAGTCAGGCACAGGTGCGGTTTAGCAATAGTGGAGCTTTAAGTAACAAAAAAATCCACCATAACCCAGTTAAGTTGGAGAAAACACTCTTATTAAACTGTTAAGAAGTACCAGACATGTTATGTACACATTACATTACCTTACATCAGACGATATTCTAGAACAGATTTCGAACTTCGTCTACTAAGTCCCTATAAAGCTCATCGGGATCTGAAGAAAGAACAGAACCATCAGTTCTAACGTCTGTTCAAACTTCATTAAACCTAAGCACTTCAAGAACTTAAGGTAAAAAAGAGTGTATATCATTGCATGTGATACTAGCAAAACAATACGGTCCATTTATAAAAAAGTTCATGTACCCGACTGTTGCTGCTGCGGCTGCTGTTGATCAGGAGGGAGGGTGGTGTTGCCTTCAGAGGGAAGCCCTGCCAGAGGCTGTTCCTGTTTGAGGTACTAAACAGTTAGTTTCAGGCGAAGTAGCATCTGAAATAACCTAACCCATGAATTATCGGGACTCCTACTAAACTATAACGCCATGATGGGAGATTTGATCTTTGTTGCAACCTCAAGGAGTTGCCAAAGATGAATTACTGTACAGAAAGTTAAAATAAGAGAGAAGGTGAAAAAAATGGCTTCTCTTTGGAGAGAGATCTTCAGTGCCTACGTTGATACAATCAGAAAATAACTAAATTCAAAAATGAGAGGAAAAGTCCTCATCTCATCAATACGCAGGATCAGAATTGCAAATTGACAAAACAAGATTTGGAATCTTACTGTAAGGTTATGGTCCCAGTACGATCAACATATAACAAAATGAACCAACTATTTTATATGTTTCAGAACATTGAATAGATTGAATTCTCAAAAAAAAAAAAAAATTACTTCCAAATAGAGCCAATATTAACAACATGGATTGAGAGTATAAAACATAAGCACCATTTGAGAGTACTGTACCTGAGAGTTATCCTGGTGTCCCGTCTGAGAATTCAAATCCACTGGTGCAGCTGATTTTTCTAGAAAACTACAACTGGTCAACACTCTTGTTTAAGATAATATCTCAGGAACAGATTTTTGTACGATGAAAAACAGTCTCTAAGAGTTACGGCTCTCTTTCTAATTCACGATTATTGGTTTTGGGTTTTGCAAGATCTTTTTAATCTTCATGCCATTTGTTTTCTTTTTGCAATTCTGTAGATGAACTTTAGGCTAAGAGTTTAGTCTCTCTTTCTCTCTCTCTCTGTTTTCTTTTTTTTAAACCTTGGAAGAGAGGTCTCTGACATTTTTTTCTTTTCTTTTTTGAAAGTGTTGGCAGGAGCTTCCAAAACCTCTCTCTCTCTCACACACACACACACACACATACACATTGTCCGGGTTAGGAATCCGATGTAAAAAATCCTAGTTTAAACACAGAAAACACACAGCCACACATACCTTGCAAAATTTCAGCAGTATCTGGTATCTTTTGAATATAATCAGTAATCCTTGCTTTGTAATCATCCTAAGAAGAGGAATAGAGAAAGGACAACAATTAGAACAGCTTTTACTTAACAAGAGAGAAGGTAGAGAGCAAAAACATTTTCAATAGAACTACTATGGATCTTAATCAGTCCAATCTAAGTCTCGCCGATATAGATGGAACATATTATAAAAAGTGCTAATAAAAAGATAAAAAGATGAACAGAATTTAGGACTAGGGCTTTTAAATAAAAGATACTTCCATTTAAGCAGCAGATAAAAACTAGAATTTGAGAACTCTTAAACAATTTTGTACCATGTGATAGGAATAAAAGGGATAAATCAATTCAACAAGTGTTAGTGTGCTAGAACCAAGTAGATTACAACCTAACACCAAGTCACTTCTCCCTATGCAATAATTTCAACAATCACTATTTTGGCATGAAATTCAAAATCTAATTCAGGTGCAATGTGGAACGGAAAAGCATTAGACTGATTTAAGAATTTCTTAAAAAGGGCAAGCTAGCAATATTCATTGTTCTAGGTTTGCCGCTTGAGCGTAAGCAACTTCATGAGGATTATTAGCATTTTCAGAATTAGGTCAAACATAGGAGGATTAAAAAACAAACAAGTAACATTGCTATTTCTAATAACGCCTGGAAAGCACCCAAGTTGTCTACCAAAAAAAGAAAATGAGACAAACTAAATAACAATTAATAAATTGATTTTGAAAAGAAACAACAAGAACCATACTTCACTGGTTGCCTCACTATAAATCATTCTCTCAACCACTTCTGCTGTTGACTTTATGAAATGAATCTCCCCATTAAGTACTTCTTGTATACCATGCTCTCTACAACCAAACAACAATTTCGTCATCTAATTTGTCAATAAAACCAATTTAATATCTTAAAAACACAAGATCAATTAAAACTTTGTACTCTTTACTCTCCAGTCCTTTAATTTTACCAAAAAAACAATCACAATCAAGAAAGTATCCCAATTAAATTCCTCTTAATAGAAAGTAAGAATGTATGAATGTAACAAAGATAGGTAGGCAAGGTAAGTGTCACCCCAAGTGCAAAAGAAGTAATTAAAATGTATAAAAATAACAGAAATAGAACTGCTTTAAAACAATCCTCGCATTTGTAGAACTGCTTAAATAACTTCAATCTTTGAAATAAGTAGAGAAAATAAAGAAAGAAGCAATCTTTTTGTCACAGTCCGTCGAATTCCCGCGCATTAAACAATTACAGAATTCGCCGCGCATAAATTTAATGAAATAATTAGATATCAAACAAAACAATTAAGTCTGAGAAAAATCTCACATAACATTCCTATTTTGGAGGCGAAGATCTTGGAGATCTCTCTCTCTCCAAGAATTCGGATCCTCATCGAAAGCGCTGTCGGGTTGTTTACGCTTCTTCACAGAAGAGGAACTCGGATCCATAACTACACAGAAGAGTGTGAGAGAGAGAGAGGGTTCTTGCGAGAGGGAGAATGGGAGAAGTCACAATACTAATGAGAATGTTTAAGCATTGAGCTGTTATTAAGCGCTGATAGTGGTAGTACCGAGTGCGTGTCCTCTGAGATACCTCATATTTTGCGTGACCGACGTGTCCGGTTTCTATTGGAGGATAGCGCGGGGGCCAGTATTTTTCAGCTTTGAGATCCGTGCAGATCGAATTTGAACGCTTAAAATATTCCAAAAAGTCACGCAAAATATGAGTTATGTCGGAGGATGCGATTTCGGTAGCACCTGGCTTGCCTTGAAAATTGCCGTGTCAATCACTCTAAATTCTTCAGTATCACGGGTCAAAACAACTCGATTGAAGTGTAGGAAACATAAAAGCTGTATGGTTAGTTGAATGGGAGACGTCACATCCAAACAAAAATGTATCCGAGATTTATGCATACGAGGTTAACTGAACGTCTGAACTCTACGATTTTCCACTGTAGCAATTTTATGTGCCCAAGTCAAATAAGAAACACTTAAAATCAATTTCTGCAGTCTGCACGTAGTAATAAGATTTGCAAATTAATTCAGATTTCAATAATAAACGAAAGACTTTTTAATACATGAACTATTCGCAATTTAAATAATTTTAAAACCTATTCACAGTTTATTTCTACATAAAGCATCTATCGAATCTTTTACTTCGACGGTTTTAAAAAAAAAAAATTGTTGTCATGTGATGATGTTATGAACTTATGATAATTTGCAGAAAGCAGTTTGCTATGCCCCCACAAAAATCGAAGTACGCTTTCACTATATTTTATATTTTATGGTCAAATTAAGTCGTCTCAGTCAAAATTTTCTTTATCGCAGCCGATTTTTGAATTTCGAATCAAGGGTTACAACGAGCTGAAACTAGCTCGTAATCAGATTCTCACAGCAACTGAATGAGCTGAGCTACAATCTTGACTCATAATTTCTACGAGTCAAAAGTAAGCTGAATTGAGCTGGCTCATTAGAAAATTAATGAATCAAATATTCAAATTAAGTGATTTTCTACCCATTTAAAAAAATAGTAAAAATATTCTAAAAAATATATAATTTATTTTACAAATACATATAAATATGAAGATCATATTGAATGTTTCGGATCAATTTTAAAGATTTTTAAACTAAAAATTTGAATTCATATTAAGAACCAATTTGCGCTATTTATAATCACATAGCCTCACTCCATAATAATTCATGATTTATATAAAAGAAGCAGATTATAAACTCTAAAAAAAATAAGGTAACACAAACTCTAAAAAAAAAAAAACAGATTGTATACTACTGTGTTACCTTCTTTTCCTTTTTTGACTTGAGTATAATACTCTGATCATGATAGTGTGTAATGCACCCGAACTCGACCGAGTTCAGATCCAGTGAAGTAATTCAATATTTGGGTTTTAAATCTGGACCGTCTGATTTGAATCCGTGATAATCTATCCGAAGTGAAATGCACAGATCTCAAGGGATAAATTCAAATCACGAAGCAATCTCGAGCGACAGATTCGAATCGGACGTTCTAGATCCAAAACTCAAAGATTGGGTTACTTTAGGGGATGCGGACCCAACTGGGCCGGCCCTTCTAAATGTAGGATTTCTTTTTAGCAAACGGGACTCAAGCAAATTACAAACGGACGGATCAGATTAATCTCATCAGGATCAAACAATCCTTGCCTCTAAAAACTACGTTTGACATTCTTGCCAAATTAAAAGAACTAATCTGGTCCGTTCGTTTGTAATTTGTTTGTGATCAGGTACCTGGGGTTATCCAAATTCCTTAAAATGCTCCATCAAACAATCAAGTTTAAAAGACACGAGTCCCTCTCTTTCTCGCGCTCCCCAAGTTCACCTGGCATGCCACGTAGCCGGTCCGCACCACCCATTTGATGCAATCTGCACCGTTCATCTCCAGAGCGGGCACCAAATTATCTCTCTGACATTAGTTTTGACTTGTCAAATCTAGGTCTTTTCGTCTCCAAAATCTATTCCCAACACCAAACCAAGAAATCAAGAAAAAACATTGAAGATGGCGCGTCTAATGGTTCGGTTTTCTCGGTTTAATGGTTTAATGGTTTAATGGTTCGGTTCGGTTTTCTCGGTTTAAAGTGTTTTTTAAAAACGAATTATAACTTCAGTTCGGTTTTCTCGGTTTAATGGTTCGGTTCGGTTTGCTTTTTAAAACCGAATTATAACTTCGGTTTGAAAATTTTCAAAACCGAAATAACCAAACCGACCGAACTTTCTGCATTTGCTGTTACTTGTTTGATGTGAATATCATTTTTCTGTTTTCTGTTTTATTTATTTTCAGATATAGTTTTTTGAAAAATTTGTTTTGATTGAGTAGTAAAGATATTTTATTGAAGTAAAAATGTAAAAATGGGTGGATACCAGCAATAGTGTGTCATCTGGTACAGTGTACCAGTATCATACTGAACAGTACCGCATGTGGTACTGTTATTCTGGTACAACGTGCCAGTGCCGTACTTAATAGTATCAATGACACAGGAATTATTCCTTAATGATTAGTCACCTAATTAGCACCATATTTTCAGCAATTAATGACTCCAATTTATTGTTACACTATTTTAATTCACTTTTACATGTTGTTTCTCTAATGATAATGATGGTTATGTGTCATGCACTTTTTTTATTCATGAAAGTTAGAACCCCAAAAACGAAGAAGTCAAGAAAGCCTTCTGGTATTTCCTTTGTTACTTTTAGTTGACTGCTATGGAAATGTTGAAGCAATTGAGATCAATTATTATAACACTTGAAACAATTAATTTCTTTGAGTGTCTCTTTACATAATTTTGATTTGATTTTCGGTGTACCTGGAACTGGAAGAATATTATTTTGGATGTTGATTTTTAGTATCTGCTATAGTGACAACTCTACAGTGTTGTCTGAATTATTTCTTTGCAATAATTTCAAACTTCTAAGAAAAATTCAATTATAAACAAAGTTTATGAAAAAGGATAAAATTAACAGAGAGATCGTTTTTCAGTTACAAATTAAGTTCCTTTCAAGGACTTTTGCTTCTTGCAAAAAACAACCTTAATAAATGATGCTCATGTTGCTTGAACTGCTATTTTAAAGCTTGTGCAATTGTTAATTCAAGTAACAATTTCACCAGTTTACTGAAGGATGCATACAACTTTAGAGGGATTCTGGAATTAGAATTCTTGAAATTATGAACTGGTTATAACTGGAAATGGGTCCAATAAATCTCTCAAAAATTGAGGCCTAAATAATAGTCACACCCTTATCCAGGCTTAACTACCCATCCAAAGCACTTTTGGCACCTATGAAGGTGCATGCTCTCATCATGACCAACCCCCCTTAAAAAAATTATAAATAAATCTATAAATAAATAAACAAGTAAATACTGAAAATGAAATCCAAACAAATTTCTCCTAGCTATATATATAATCATACACACACAAAAGCACAAGTTACTTAAAACATATACCTCTCTCACTGACACTCTCCTAATGGCAAGAAGCCTTACAACCCTTGTACTAATTCTGACTGTTGCACTATCATGTGTTTATACCTACACGGTTTTTGCGGCATCAATGCCGTGCAATGAGGTGGCTCGAATGATCACGCCATGTGCATCATACCTTGCTGGACGGACTACAATGCCGTACCGTCTATGTTGTGGTGGGATGACAGTGCTGAACCGAACAGCTGTGACCCAGGCCGATAAATTGACTGTTTGCAACTGTCTCAAGGGAGTTGCCAACCATTTCCCGACTGTCGATTTCACACGTGCTGCTCTCCTCCCGCGCCTATGCGGCATTGCGGTTAATGTTACCATCACCCCTAGCATGAATTGCAACAGGTAAGGTTTGTTTTAGGAGGACAGGTTACTTAGAAATTCATTTTAAAAAATGAAAACATATACAAATTATCTTGTTGTTGCATTTCTCTGTTATGATCCATGTTTTGGCCCAAATTAGTTTGGGTTAAAATTAATTGTTATTGGGCTTATGTAGGTTATTCAGGGCCATTATGAACTTTGTTTTAATCAGTGTTGTAAAAAACGTCCGTTTAGACTGATTAGTCGGCTGATTAGTTGTTGACGGTAATTAAACCGTTATGGATTTTCTCGATTAATTGGCCGATTGTTTTCAAAATGACCTATTATTTCCGATTATTCCCGATTAATCGCTTAGCGGTACATTGTCTGCCCGATAAACGCATACCATTATTTACAACACTGGCTTTAATATATAGGCCTAACATGATAAAATAATAAATGTGGAAGCAACCTATCAAAATTCCAAATATGTATTGTTTTTGTTGATCTGATATTTAATTTTCACGGTGCAGTGCATTCCTTGCTTATATGGCATAGATATCTGAAAAAATAATAATAGTGAAGCTGCTGGAGCATATTAGGAGTTGCAGTGAAGAATGAAGTGAGAAATAATTCTAGTGATGTTGCATTTATTTAATTAGGCAGTCACATTTAGATATATATGTACCTTTCATTTATGTTGACTAGTGTGTAGTAAGCGTAATTTGGAGTGTCCTTAAGAACTAAATAATGTAATTTTATTTTAATTATCGTTCCTATGTTTGATATTATTTTCCTTCAAGTGTAGTGATTTCATTTTCAGTTTTATTTTTAAAATTTTATTCTAATTTGTTCCAAAGACCATATATGCAAAATCCATCAATTAGCATAAAAAATGGATTTATTCTAATTCTATCTGCCATTAATTTACAGAAAAAAAATGGATAATTTGACACAATAAAAATTAGTAGTATTGAGATTCGTGCTCTGCGGTGGATTTATTTTCACTTGATTTGTATATTTTTGAGAAGAAAATATAAGTATTTTCTTTTTAACCCGAATTAGACTTACTCGAAACATTAAAAAAATTCAAAATTCAAATAATATATATGGTTCACTTTAAAATCTTCAGTCACATTTTCTGTATGTAAATCCTTACAATTATAAGAAGAGAAAAACACATTATCAATTTTTATGTAAATTATTTTATACACTTCTGTATCGATTTACTTTTTGACCATCCGATCAAAATCAGATGGGTGACAAATGCTTAGAGCGAAGTTCATTCTTAAAGAAATAGGCACATCGGAAAATACTGCAGTAAGACAGTACATGCATGTTCACAAATGAAGCGAATAGAATTACTTCTGAAAATCGCTTATTACACGCTGGACTACACAACAGATGGAATAAAAGAAATTCAACAAACACATTCGACACTCAACAATATGCATCTTGTCATCTCGTCATTTTGAAGGATTTAATCCAGCACAATCAAAAGAATAGAGTGCCTCCGTTCTAATATGACACGCATCTTAAAGCAGACCCCCCTCCATATTCCAAAGGTGGATACTCCCTCCTCTGGAAATTAACCGTTCGATTACCGAATCTAATGGTTGATATAATTTACAGATCTCCAGTTCTCCATTGAAAATAACTCACCAGTCACCACAACGATTTCGTATCCTCTGCAGTAACTCAAAAAGGAATCTTTTGAGTTAATGCATATAGACCGTCCGATAAGCTTTAAGATTCGTGTGAATTAGATCCGCACTAATATTAATAACTACCTTATGTTATAGGTGGGAGCCGGATGAGTTCCGTTTATAATCGGATGGCCAATATGTATTAACTTCAAAAGACGCTCTTTGGAGTTAATGCAGATGGTGTGGACTCCACCACCACGTCCACGTGTATTCACCTCGTTTCCAAGGAGAATAGGAGAGATGTGGAATCTGAGCCGGTCGAACACACTCGAGCGTGAATCTCAAAGAAATTACCGAGGCCCTGCCCTGAAGCAATACATTTTTAGAGCAAGTTGTATTATTGATTGATCTTTTTTAATCAATTAATACCTCATTTCAACTTTCAAGTCATAAAATTAACATAATTGTATATATATTTTTTTCATTTATAACCAGCAATTTCCTGAAATATTTTTTTATGGGACATCAATTTTCACGCTCATGTATGCTGCTATAATGTATTTACAACTATTCTTCATATATTACCAACTGCCGCATAAATAATTTATTTGTGCCAGTTCTTAATAATACTTTAATTTTATTCAAACATATGTTGCACGAGTGCAAGTCTATTGATATCTCACTTCATGAAATCACAACAAAACAACAATTATTTATTATAATATAATCAATTACTTTAAAAAAAAAATTATGGTGATTTTGAATAAAACATCAATTGTTATGCCGGCATATTTTTGCTGTAAACTATTTATGGTGGAGATAATTTCTGTTATTCTTTTGTATTTACGGATGAACAAAAGTCTAACTCAAGTTACTCAACAAAGATAATTCAAAATATTTATTTTTTTAAAGCAGTTTCAAATTGTTCCTCTTTTATTAATTGTGTACATAATTGATTCAAATGAGAAATAATTATTTTATGTATTCTTTTGATTACTGGATGGATATTGATTAACATTTAGAGCAAGTTGTATTATCTATTGAATTTTTTTAATCAATTAAAACATCATTTCAAGTCATAAAATCACCATAACTGAATTAAAAAAAAATCATTTATAATCAGCTATTTCTGAAATAATTTTTTGTGCAAATTTTATATGGGAGATCAAATTTGTATGCTTATGTATGCTGCAATAATGCATTTACAGCTGAAATAATTTATATATTGTCAAGTGTCTAACTACCGCTGAAATAATTTATTTCTGCCAGTTCTCAATAATACATTAATTTTATTTAAAATGTGTTGTACGAGGTGAGAATCTATTGATATTATATTATGGAAGCAGCTAACAATCCTCTAACTCCAGTTCCTCAAAGATTTCCGGAGATTTTCAACTAATTCTGTAAACATCAATACTAAATCCTGTAAACTAATTCAACAAATCCTGTAAACATAAAAACGCGTGAAAGTTGTTAAAAACGCGTGACAGCTGTTGAAAACGCGTGACAGCTGTTGGGGACCACCTTCTGTGAACATACACATATTATCCTATAAACATACACATATAATCCTATAAACATACACATATAATTATGTAAACATACACAGTGTACTTGAAATTATAGCAGTTGAAATTATGGCAGTTGTGACAGTTAAAAACGCGTCAGAACTAAGTTAAAAAGGGAAGGCTTTTATATACAGAGATTTTTGAGAGACTGTAGCTCGGAGGACATTACCTTTTCTTTATCTCAATTCATGAAATCACAACAAAACAACTATTTTTTATTATAATATAATCAATTACTTATGGTGGTTTTGAATAAAACATCAATTATTATGCCGGCATATTTTTTCTGTAACATATTTACAACGATGTACATGCATTTATTGGTACTTCAACAAATTCAAGTCCCATGAATTTGAATGCATTTATTTGTTCAATTGAGTATAAAATTGATTTGAAAAGGAATAATTAGTTGAGAAAAGGATGTCATTCTATTTCTCCAATCTCTGTCTACCACCTAAAAGCCCACCAAATCATATCTGATTGAAGTCATAGTTGGGCCAACAAATGAAACTTGACTTTGTTTCTGTTTTCATTTCAGGTTTGTTAGTTTGGTCACCAAATAAGTCGTCAACTCACCACGCCACGTGTCATAACTTTTCATTAAAAAGGTGGCAGAAAATAAATAAATTATTCAAAGGTTACATCAGCAAAAAAAAAAAAAAAATTAACAAGGTGATATAAATCATGTGGCTCCTTACAAGGCTGTTAATTATACAGACATCCTTACAAGGAATTGTTGCTTGGGAAAGAAAGGCATAGAAAAATTATACAGACATCCTTTGTGAAGAGATGAAGCACTTGGTGGAGGTAGAGAAAGAGGAGGAAGGCGTCGATGGCCGACCGAGTGTGGGCCCCGCATACCGCAACGTGTTTGCAAAGGACGGGTTCCCTTCTCCGAAAGCCGGTCTGGCCTGCTGCTGGGATATATTTCGGTACTTATTTCTTTCTGGTTTAGAATATGATTTTGCTGACCAATTTGCACATAGAATTGAAATGTATATAATTTTTTTGTTTGGAGAGAGGATATATAAAATTTGGATTTTGGGCTATATATAGGAGTGGCTTGTTGAAAATTTTGAGATTAAAAAGTAGGGGTGCAAACGAAATGGGAGCAGATCACCTGCCCCCCGGGGTGCAGGATTTTCCTGCCCCCTCAGTCACTGTGGGGTGGGGTCGGGTTTAGGGTGGGTGGGGCCGGGTTTAGGGTTTGGGGTGGATGGGGCCCACTAACAGTGACTCTGGGGGCAGGAGATTCGATCCCAAACGAAATTGGATAGTGGGAAAATCATATCTATATCCACTTTTTATTTTTCGGATACAGATACGGATCAAGTATTTAACGGATACGTACAGATACGAATCAGATATCCGTATTCCGTAGATATATACATAAATATTTTTATAACATATATTAAACTATATGGTATATATTTATTATTCAGATACAAATAATTAAAATTCAAAACCTTTCGAATTATGGGAGTGGTATTGGCAGCAAATACGGAGATATGTGAGTATGTGACTCAATTCATATATAAAAATGAAAGAAAATATTACTTGACAATTCTTAGTATTGATAATTTCTAATAAAATTTAAATTTAGAACTAAACTTATTACCATGATCCATGATCAATATATACATCATGTCTATAGAATATGATGATATTTTGTATATATTTCATTGTATGTCATTGTCAAGTGCTTCATTCTAATGTTGTGAGGATAACCATGTTGATGCATCATCAAACAATACTTAAATTATATGAAATTGATTGTTCAAATAGCGTATTTATAAAATAATTTTTTAACTTTTATCTTTACTTGATTATTTAAAAAAAAATTTAAAATTATCAAAATAAATATCATCTCTCTCCTCGATAAATAAAACTTCGATCGCGTCTGATCGGACGGGGAAACGATTTCAAATCACCAAAGGTAACAGAATATTTATGTCTAATTTTAAACCGTCCGATCAGAATCTGCACGAATATTAAAATACTCCGTGCATTTCAGACGGTCCGGATATAACATAAATATTCTGTTACCTCAGAGACTTGCTCTCCGCCACTTAATCACTCGAAAATCGAAAGCTTGTCGAAATGGCGAACGAGATACATTTTGGATTTCATCTGCGTTTCAAAGTTCATTTCGGAATTTGCTGAAGCCTTTCTACTGAGAGAAATATGAGGATTTACTTAACTGCTGTCCAAATTTGTGTTACAGTGTATCAGTGGAGACGAATCCGAAAAATCGGATGCTTGGTCGTCGCCAGATCGTCGATGGCAAGGTAGCTCCTCCTTTCGCTATTTCTTTTATTGCAATCACAAAAATATTTTTTATGCATTTTTCTTTGTAATTTTCTATTTTGATAGGCTGGTGAGTATGTGTGGCAAACATATGAAGAGGTATATGATACTGTGATCAAGGTTGGCGCCTCTATGAGAGGCTGTGGAGTTTCAAAGGTGCATTTTTTTTTAACAAATTTGAGTTTTGGAATTGCAAAAAAGACCCTGCATTATCATGAAATTTCAAAGCTCTTTACCAGTAATGGATTGAGCTTTTATTTATTATTTTGTTCAAATAACATGCTTTTAGGGAAATAGGATAGAAAGGTGATATTTTAGTTATGCAATCTATTTGTCTCACTTTGTAATAATCAATGGGGTATAATTGAAGTGAGATGTGAACTAAATAAATATCCTAATATCCTAATTATGACCCTTTATGAAATTTCTTAATTAAATTGTTTGCAAATTTTACGTAAAATTTGCACACAATATGAAATTGCTAGAGGTTAATTACTGCTAAGCTACTTTCCTTACTATGTTTTCCTTCTCATTTTCTTAGGGAGGGCGTTGTGGCATCTATGGTGCCAATTGTCCTGAATGGATCATAAGTATGGAGGTACCTTACATGAAATTTACCAGTAAAATAGCATGCATGATATAAAATTATATACATATATAATAATAATTAACTATTGTTTGATTACTCAGGCTTGCAATGCTCACGGGATTTACTGTGTTCCCTTGTACGATACCCTTGGTAGGCCGTCATCATTACTATTGATAACTTAGTTATTATTGCTTGCTCAACAAGATTGGCTAATTTATGAGGATAAAAAGAAATTGGCACATTCTAATTGCTTTCCTTTTATTTGTATCTAGGGTCTGGTGCTGTTGAGTTTATCATATGCCACGCAGAGATCGAAATTGCCATTGTAGAAGAGAAAAAAATTTCTGAGGTTTTTTCATCTTCTCTAAACAAACTTTTGTCTAAATTGATAAAATGGCTATGCTTATTACACTAATAATTTGCTGCCAATGGTAATACCCATGCGTTCCCTTTTTGATAGAATCTCATAGTTTACAAACTATTTAAGATCATTTTTACTAATCATTTATCATTTTTCAGCTTTTGAAGACTCTTCCAAGCACAATACATTATCTAAAAAGTATGCTCTAATTGAAATTTGTTAAATGATGATGTGTTTTTTGATTTTTTTTTTATAAATAGAATTCCTTTTAAACTTTTCAACAGAACAAGCACAGTGTTTTTGGTTTTTTAGAGAAATAGCCTACCTACCACAACATACTGCACAGTTGGCTACACCATATACCTCCACCGATCTTGTGGATCAGTGGAGCCTCAAAAAATGTCTCACCGGTCCTATGGATCGGTGTAGGTTTTACCACATCAACAAATCCATCGACCAATTTTGTAAATCAAGCCTCCGCCGATCCCTAGGATCGGTGCAGGTAAATATGGGATCTTCTATGGCACTGCTCTAGCGGGGTGCGAAAATGGGTAAATCAAGCCTCCACCGATCCCTAGGATCGGTGGAGGATATTTCTAAATTTCACACAAAGTGTGCTTGTTCCATTGAAAGAATTAAAATGAGTTCTATTTAAAAAAAAAAAAAAATTCTTTTTTTTGTGTGCCACTTTCACAGAGAAGAAATTTCATTCTTTATATTTTTCTTAAAATTTATTGCAGCAATTGTCAGTTTCGGAGAAGTCTCAACAGAACAAAGGCAAGAGGTTGAGAAGCATGGCTTGTCCATTTATACATGGGATGAGTTCCTCCTCCTGGTAATTAATAAATATAGACATGTAAATTTATATTTTTCATTTTACCAGTAGAGGTGCAGTGCACAATTGCAAATTTTATTATTTTTCTCATTATATTTAATCTTTCTCAATATTGTTACTATTTCAGGGGGAGAACCAACAGTTTGACCTTCCCGTTAAAACAAAAGAAGATATTTGCACAATAATGTACACAAGTGGGACCACAGGGGATCCCAAGGGTGTGATGATGTCAAATGAGAGCATTCTTGCACTTATTTCCGGTGTCGATCGGCATCTAGAATGCACCAATGAAAAGGCAAATTTTTCATATTGCACTTATTTTTTTGGTCTTTTAATAGCAATTCATGATGTGTCATTCCTACAGTTAACTCCTAACAAAATTAGATTATTTGCAATTTTGCATGTAACACCCAACCATTAGGCTATTTGTTATAGAAAGTACATATTCCTGATAACTTGATTCTGATTTTAAATGGAAATTAAATTATGCCCCCACTAGGGCTTAGTCTATATAAAGCAAATATGTGAAAGAGGAAGGTGACAGCAATTTAGTGACCTTTAATGAATGCTATTTTTTACTTTTTTATCTTTTATTAATATTCATGCACAATCACTTATTTATGCAGATGTATGCAAGTGATGTATACATGTCATATCTACCTTTGGCACATATTTTTGATCGAGTTCTTGAGGAGCTGTTCATTTACAATGGTGGCTCAATTGGATTTTGGCGTGGGGTATGAGAATTTATCGGAATTAATATAACTTGATGAAGCATTTTTCTTCTTGTTGCATGAAAAATAAACACGACTAATTTTATTCTTGGTGAATTGTTTATTTGCAGGACGTGAAGTTATTATTTGAGGATATTAAAATGCTCAAACCAACATTCTTTTGTGCAGTTCCACGTGTCCTGGATCGTATTTATTCAGGTGAATTATTTATTTTTGAGGTGCTTTACAAGAAATTTTGCACTAGTCCCTGCAATTAGTTCCCTGATGTCCATATTAGAGTTGTCCTCACCTAAAATTCTAATGGATACTTTTTATTTTGATGTTTTAAATAATTAAAATTTGTAGCTTTATTCAATTATAGGCATGCAGGAAAAAATTTCATCTGGTGGCCTTCTGAAGAAGACCTTATTCAATTTTGCTTTTGAATAGTGAGCTTTTACTCTAATTATTTCTTGATATTACAGAATTTCACTCAACATCAGGTTGTTCGCTGTTGATTTCAAATTTTTTCATTAGAGTATTACAAGTTTGTTTATGTTTGTCACCATGTTTTATCAGCAAACTGCGCAATATGAAAAAGGGATATAAACATGAAGAGGCAGCTCCCTATTTTGACAAACTTATATTTAGTAAGGTACACACAAATATGAATACTTTGTTAGCAATCTAGCTGTTGAAAAAACTAATTTTAATTTCTATTTTTTCTCTCTCATATTTCGATCAGAGATGATTTTATGTATTAACTTCATTATTTTGTCGATCTGTTGCAGATAAAAGAAGCAATGGGTGGAAGGGTGAACCTTTTATTATGTGGGGCTGCTCCTCTCGCACCACATGTTGAGACATTCTTGCGTGTTGTGATGTGCTGCCATGTTTTACAAGGCTACGGTATGAAAACATTTATCAATTATAAATTACACATATGACCTGACATAAGAGCTATTGTGTTTGTTCATTAAGTTTCTTTTTTTTTAATGGAACCAGGCAGTGGCTGCCAGGTTTGATATTATATAAATAACAGAAAGTTTATACATGAATTACAAACCAAATTTGCATCAGCCCTATATGGTTGACTGCCCCAATTCATTACACAATACCAGTATAGCACTAATTCCTGTATAACTACCCAGTGCTTCAATTAAAAGTATCAAGTCATGTAACAATTTGGTCCCTATTATTGTTCTGTCGTACAAAATGAAGATTACATATGGGGTCCCGGATCAAATTATCCTTGATGTGCATAATTTTTAAATTTGTTAAATTCAGGCTTGACTGAGAGTTGCGGGGGCTCATTTGTCAACCAACCAAATGACCTAGCAATGCTCGGCACAGTGGGCCCACCGGTACCAAATATTGATGTGCGATTGGAGTCAGTACCTGAGATGGGGTACGATGCCTTGTCAATTGTACCACGCGGAGAGATATGTATAAGAGGGAAAACACTGTTTGCTGGGTACTACAAAAGAGAGGATATGACAAAAGAAGTCATGGTCAATGGCTGGTTTCACACAGGTACACTTATTTAGATTTGTTTTTCCAAATTCAACAGAACAATATAACATTGCTGCAAAATTCCATTAGATCTTTGTGTCAATTGTTAAAATAGACTGTTTAGGTCTAAAGTTGGCATGTAGAGATGCAAGATTCTACTAATACAGTTCAATTCATAACTGTATTGTCATGGTTGACATGGCATTGTCAAGTTAGGAGCTATCATCAATACCATGTGTGCTTGCAACCATTATTTGCAATAATCTCTGGAGTTTGTAAATGTAGGTGATATTGGCGAATGGCAGCCAGATGGATGTTTAAAAATAATTGATAGGAAGAAAAACATTTTTAAGCTTTCGCAGGGAGAGTATGTTGCAGTGGAAAACTTAGAGAACATTTACAGTTTAGCCCCTACTATAGACATGGTACATATCTCAAAATCATCTTTTTACCCACTGTGGTTTAAGCTTTCTTTAACAATTTCTTTTGTTGTTGTAAATATTATTATTTCTCTAGATATGGATATACGGGAACAGCTTCGAATCATATCTAGTAGCAGTGGTGAACCCAAATCAAGAAGCCCTTGAAAAATGGGCACAACAAAATGGAGAGAAGGGAGATTACTCTGATATTTGTGCAAATTCCAGAGCAAAAGAATACATCCTGGAGGAATTAGCAAAGGTTGCAAAAACAAACAAGGTATGAGCTGCTGCTGCTCTTGCTAGCTTTTTTTTGTTTCCTGAGCGCTACCTGTTTTCTTCAATAAATAAATAACTGTAATTTTTTTGGGGAGCAGTTGAAAGGATTTGAAAACATAAAAGCTGTGCATCTTGATCCACTGCCATTTGACATGGAACGCGACTTGTTGACACCGACTTTTAAGAAACGGCGGCCTCAACTTCTCAAATATTACCAGGTTTGCATAATTAATTAAATGCTTTTATTTTTATGTTTAATATTATAACTACTACTACAACAATTGATTCTTGTTGTAGTCTAATATTTTTGTTTTTGTTTTTTTTCAGAACATCATAGATGATCTGTATTCAAGTACCAAGTAAAGAATCTTATTGTAATTAAACATTTTTTTTTAACTTCAGTTTATATTTTTGTGATTTGAATATGGTATAAATATTATTAAACATGGGGACATCATTCCACTATGTATATACCAAGTAAATCTTACATCCTTGATTTGTACTTACAAGACACAACAAATGAAAATCCTTTGTAGAAAATCTTAACAAAATTGGTGAATACATGAAACATGACAAAGCAACAATAATTTACAACTAAAAGTCAAGTGTAGCTTCACCAATACTCATCACAAGAACAGTGGCCATTACTAAATCTATGAAATCTATTAGTGTCCCTTAGGATTATGTCCCGTTTTGTGGCTTTCGAAATAAACTTGATAGCACTATGACAATCTGCACACACTCGCAAGTTCTTAAACACCCTTATTGGTTTTGAACCCGAAACTGATATCAGCCCGAATGCAACTGCTATTTTCTCACTGTGTTGAAGCAAAAACTGTTCCTTCAGTTCATCTTCTATATCATGCAACACACAACTCACATCAGGCACATATCCCATTTCCTTAATTTCTCTGATCAAATCATGTAACTTTTCATACACCTCCTCGGCACGCGGGTGACACGTGTCACCCACGTGGAATTCATGTATAACATTCTCTATTTCTAGCCAACTTATCCCGGCCTCTTTATTCACGTTACGTTCCTTCATTGAAACCCTAATTTTAGCAACCTCATCCCATTTGCCAGCCTTTGCATATATATTTGAAAGTAAAACATGTGCCGCCGAGTCTTGTGGCTCACTTTCCAATATTTTTTTAGCAGCAACTTCACCGAGTTCGACATTTCCATGAACCTTGCATGCACCGAGTAGTGTTCTCCAAACCAACACATCAGCCTTAATAGGCATTGAATAAATAAAATTTGTAGCCTCATCTAGAAGGCCTGAGCGACTTAATAGATCAACCATGCACGCATAATGCTCCATTCTGGGTACAATTTTGTGCACATTTTGCATGGAATTAAAATATTCCTTTCCTTGGTGTACTAGACCTGCATGGCTACATGCTGTCAGCACAGCCGTATATGTAGCCTCATTTGGTCTCACACCAGTAGAAATCATTTCATCAAACAGCTCAAGTGCTCTCTCGGCATAACCATGTTTTGCATAGCCTGTAATCATGGAAGTCCATGATATAAAGTTTCGGCAGGACATTTCATCGAACACTCTGCATGCATCATCTAAATACCCGCATCTTGAGTACATTGAAATAAGGGAGTTGCAAATGGGTAAATCAGACTCATATCCCGCTTTAAGCAACTGAGCATGCAATTTCTGACCTTTACTCAGTAGACCTACACGAGCGGCCCCACTTAACAAGCTAGCAAATGTAAATGCATTTCCACCCCTTACCGTACTTTTGGACTGACGTGCATTCCCAAGGGCTTCTTCTTTACAGGCATTTGTCACATTGTCATTTAGTATCGCATTGTAAGAGACCATATTTTGGGTATGAAGTTGATCAAAAGCCTTACGCGCCTCTTCCATGGAACCAGAGTTCGAGTACATGTTGATCAAGGCATTGCCAACAACACTAACAGAGGAGAGGCCCCATTTTGCGAGATGGGCATGGATTTGCCGGCCTATAGCCAGGTCCGACATATTTGCACAAGCTTTTAGGATGGTTGAGTAAGTCAAAAAATTTGGTTTCACGCCTCCCTCCAAAATCATCTCAATAAACAAGTCCAGAGCTTCCTTGTTTCCTCCTTTTTGCACATAACCTGACATAAGAGCTGTCCATGATATAACGGTTTGAACAGGCATTGTGTCAAACACTTTACTTGCATCCTTCAAATTCCCACTTTCACATTTTGCATACATGTCAACTAGGGTGCAGCCCACAGATGTATCAACTTGGCCAGTTCTAATTGCAAAAGAATGCAATTGTCTCCCCAATTTAATATATTCTAACTCTGTGCATGCCGATAGAGCACTGCTTAATGTAAACCGGTCGGGCGGAAACTCACCATCAAGCATCATTTCTGTAAATAATTCAACTGCCTCTTTTGCAAACCCCTTTTGGCCATACCGAGTTATTAACTGAGTCCATAGAAGCACATTCCTATGAGACGATGCGTCAAACACCTTGCGTGCAGATCTCAAATCATTATTTTCAGCAAACATGTCTATCAAAGCAGAAACCACAGCCCCGCTTTCCCTCAATGACCCAGTCTTTATTACAAATGCAAGAACGACCCAACCTAACCAGAAAAACTCATGACTTGAACATGCCTTTATAACCGCACAAAACGTATAGACCTCTGGTGCAAGGCCTGAATCAAGCATTTTGCAGAACAATTTAAGTGCATCTCTTTGCCTTCTATTTTCAGCAGCTGAGCTGATAATAGAAGCCCAAGAGACCAGGTTACAATCGACACCTGATTTAAATATAAAAAAAAAAAACAAATCGGTGAAAACACAGTTTCCAGATAGTTCATATTCCGAAGCATTTATTTTCTTATATCCTGTGCAAATGAAATCTGCAGGAATACCAGCATATCTTATCCTTTAGTCAATCTACTGTTATCAAATTGAATATTGTGTGTTTTAAGCAATATTTTGGCAATACTTTTGTCATACTTCTATCTAATGAAAGGTACAAATTTTCTAGCATAAACACCAACTTACAGCAGCTATTACACAACAGGGAATAGCAACAGTAGAAAATATACCTAATTTGTTGAAGATTGAATACGCCATGCCGTAATCGCCTCCTTTTGAGTACATAGTAATGAGAGAATTACAAATAGCGGTGTCAAGTTCAAGTCCAGAGGAGAGCAAAAGCCGATGCAATTCTCGGCCATGGCGTAGGTCTCTCTCACGAATGCACGATCGAATGAGAACAGAGAAGGATACCAGATCAGGTTTAAATGGCATTGTTGAGAGGGTTTTCACGGCTGCGTCGAGCTGGCCCCCCTCGGCCAGGCGGATGACTTGGTTTTTGTACTGCTCGAATGGAGTAGTTGGTGCTCGACTCGGTTTAGGTTTGGTGGAGGAAAGTTTGGTATGGGGAAGAGGCGATGGGTGGGGAATGGATGGTAGGGAAATTGGGGTCGCCATGGCGATTAGCAGGAGAGATGTAGGAGGTGAAGTGAGCAGTAGAGACGAGCATTGGTTAATAGTAAAAGTCTAAAAGAGAGAGATGAGATAGCGGGGCCAAGTATTCTCTCCAATATTGTAAAAGTTTCCCTTCACTTTACGGTTTGAGATTAACTTTCATCCGCTTTGAGATTCGGGCTAGTGCTGGAGCAGTATTATTGGGCTTTGTGATTCGTGCCAAGTTAAAATGAACGGTCTAGATCAAATAATTCTAAAAGATTCCCTATTACGGTACCGGGGAGGATCTGAATTCCGGGGCCAATTGAAATCAGTGGCGTAAAATACGGAAATTTTTTATTGATAGAAATTAATAAAAAAGTTGAAAAAGAAATAGAAAGAGTACATGAATTGTAATATTGATAGAAAGATCGGTATAAATTTTACCGATCCTAAAATTTAAAAGAGTTTTACCGATCTAAACATTCAAACATTTTAATATAAAATGATTGCTTCTATCGGTAAGAATCTCTTTTGTAGCCGATTTTATATTAAAATAATATTATATACATTCAAACATTGACCGGTAAGAATCTCTTTTGTTATATTAAAATATTGTTTGTATCGGTAAACAAATTACCTATCAAAACCTTCAACCAATCATTTCATTTTGAGAACTTTCAAAATGTACATATGGACCAATGCATGGCATGCATTGACATCACATGAATAAAGACTTTCACCATGGACCAATTACCGATGGGTACAAAATATTTCAATGTTTAGATCGGTAAAACTCTTGCCGATCTAAACTCTTTTAAATTTTAGGATCGGTAAAATTTATACCGATCTTTCTATCAATATTACAATTCATGTACTCTTTCTAATTCTCTTTCAACTTTTTTATTAATTTCTATCAATAAAAAATTTCCGTAAAATACTAAGGAATCCTAAACGGACGGACAGGATATGCCGCCCATCGATTAAACGAAAATGCTTACGGATGATAATGCAACGACATACAAATATCTAGTACAATTTTAGTATTTTACTGTTTTAAATAAATAATATGTAACAACATAAGTAATTTATTTAAAAAAAGTAATCATTTTTTTGTTTGAAAATAAAAATAATCATGAGCAACAATAATAAGAGTATAATTAGGGTGTTCTTAAGCTCACCAATTTTTTGGAAAGCTCAAAAAAAAATATCATAATAACTTCAAATGACAAATCCAAATCGTCAGAACCAATTTACTCTATGAATAATGTATTTATATGACTAATTACTTTTTCTTTAAAATGACTTCAAATGAAAAATCCGAACCATTGGATCCATTCTAATTTGCAGCAATGACAATATGGAAAAGTTACTGTAAAATTTGTTTAAAATGCCGCAACAGACCAAAAAAGTTACTGTCATATACTTGGTACACTTAACCACCAAAAGGGATGGTAGCCCACAAGAAACATGAACTGAAAACATGTACAAATAACAAGTACTCCATTAAAAACTTAAAATACGTTTGCAGTTGCATATTATTCAACACCCGATGACAAATCCAAAACATCGATTGGAAAGAACTCATCTCATTCTTGTACTGAATATAGAGATTTTACATTCAGATAACAAAATCCTATTATTCAGACATCTGTGAACATTCTACCCCACTCTTCTACTGAATATAGAGATTTTACATTCTGGCCAAAATCCATCTTTTGCAGATGGGTAGGTATGAGAAATAGCTCACTCTGTCCTCTTCAACTCAGGTGGAATATGAGGGAGGTCAATGTGATAACCAGGTTCCGTGGAATGTTGCAATTGTATTAATTCCTCTCTTGTATATCTTATTCTCTCATCTATTCCAAAGAAAAGAAAATGCTCCATCAGATGTGTCTACAAATTTATATGAGTGAGGCTATCGTAATATTCATAGTGCAGATCGGTCCATACTACGAATCAATATTTTCATTTTCTAAATAGTCCATCTGAACTGTTTAACATGATTTTTATATGAAAATTATTTGCAGATTAAATTTTACATTTTTTTAATTTTTGTGCTATTTTTTAGATAGGTAAAAAATCACTACTTTTGAATGGTCTAGAATCTTTCGATCTAGTGATTTTCTACCTATCTAAAAGAAAGTAGTAAAACAATTCTAAAATATGTAATATTTGATCTACAAGTACATTTTCATATAGAGATCATGTTGAACAGTTCAGATTGATTGTTTGGACTTTGAAAATAAAAATATTAATCCATAGTACGGACCAATATGCGCTATGCATAGTATCACAGCCTCACTCTTCATATAAGTACAAGATTTAGAACAGATCTGCAAAAATGAAGCCATAATTTTGTTGATATAGAACAGATTAACAGTAAATTGACCTGCAAAGGGAGCGTTGGAAGCCCCATTTTGCTCTTCCCTTCTTGCCCTTCTTTGTTTAACTTGGTTTTGATCACGCATTGTGTTTGAATTAACTTGGAAATCATTTAGCTCATGCACCAAGTCAATCTTAGGATATCTTTTACAAAACGAGGATATTGCCTCTTGAGTTAATAGCCAACAATCTCTCAAATCAAGTTTTTTCAGGTTTTCATGGGGCACATAAGAGAGAAATCCCGAATCGGTCAAAACAGCCCCTTGAAATCCAAGACACTTCAAGCCTGAGAAAGGTGCCAATGTTTGGAAGGATGAATCTGACAGGTGTTCACTTTTCAAATATAGATATTCTAGATTTCTAAGATTTAGTAAGGGGTTTATGGCTTCATCTCTCAGTTGGATCCCCTCCAAATTTAGGCTCTTCAAGTGAATTAGGTCCACAAGCCTACAAGAAGATGGCATCTTAACTGAATTGTCACCTTGGTGCATATAACCTGGCATGGGTAAACAACAACCATTTAGTTATTTGAAGGTAACCATATCTTATGTAGAAAATAAATAACTGAATTAAAAAAACCTTTAATTCTTGTTTGGCTCAAATCCAGAGTTTGCAAAGAAGGCATCATGCTGATATAAGAGAGAGCAAAGTCATCAATCATCGTGCTAGCCAAAGAGAGGAATTCTAGTTTTGGTACTGCACCAGCCAAAACTGAAATCCCATTGGAGGTAACCTTTGTATGCTTCAAATCCAAATATCTCAAACCATCTCCATTTTTTGCGATAGTTTCTAATGTAGCGTCAGTAATCCCACAGAATCCCAGATTCAAATGCTCTAAATTTTCCAATTTTTCTAAGAAACCAAAGCTATTGGACAAACTTCCAGACAAGTCAAGAGAAGTCACACAATTCAAGTCTACACCAGAAAGTGCTTTTTCTGCATTTTTAAACATGCATCCTGTGACAATGAGTTTGGATAAGGGCACACCACCCGAAGAGTGGGGCCCCATAAAAATGGAATTGATGGTGCAGTTACTCATGTTAAGGGTTCTTAGCGGAGGGAGCAATGGTAAGGTTGTGACAGTGGTCCATAGCAAGCTGAGAGAACCAAGTCTAGTGAAGGCCTTTAATATGGGGGCACCAGCATCAGTGATTCTGCTTCCCCATAAATCCAAGTGCTCAAGTTTTGTTAAAACCTAAATCAGAAGAAAAAGACAACTCCAAGTTAGTCTGGCTAAAATATGTAGGCCAGATTATATGCACCAAGGCAACAAAACACCAAATATGCAGAAGTGAACATTTGGTATTGTATGAATGAATGATATTTCTCCTCAAATATGTACCTCGCATTTTAACTTAAAATATGTAAGCCAACAAAACACCAAATATCATGCATTCATACAATACCAAAACTACTCTTTTCTTCCGCAAATATGCACAAATGAACATTTTTAGGAGAGATACTCTGAGTGTCTTTTAGTAAACAAATGCAGGAGGATGAAAGGACATTAAGAAAATCAGGACTGATAGCCTGACTATCTTCAAGTAAATTGCAAGCATCCTTTCATGTTATATGGGGGTTATAATCAAATATGTTCTACAACTTCCAGGGTTAACCTAAAAAAAAACTTTCAGGGTTAAGAAGCATAATGCGGGTATATCTGATACTCTGCATTATGCACGGATATACAGAACAAAGTCAACATGACATTTACCAAAGATATGACTAATACAACTTGCCCGATAAGGAATATCTCTCTAACATTTTATTCACCTCATCTCTTGAGTTCAACAACCTCCACACCCCCCCACCCCCCCACATTTGTCAAATACAGTGCTAAGAAAGAGGGTACTATTGCAAGGTACAGGATCAATCTAGGACATAAGTGTTGGGTTGCTAGGTTATACCTGTAATGATGAGAGAGCCTCGTCTGTTACATAAATGCCCCCCAAATCTAGAGCAGAGAGGTTGCTAAGTGTAGAAAGGAGCTTGACTCCACTAGCAGTCACACCAGTCTGGCACAAGTATAGTTTCTCAAGGCTTTGAATTGTTATGATGTGATTGACACCAGCATCAGTAAATTTTTCACATCTTGATAGGTCTAACTCTTTTAGTGCATCTATTCCTGTTAAGAAAGCGATGTGCTTGTAAATAGCTTATTCCTGACATTTTATATTAACAATAACTAAAATTTCAAGGTCAGGATAGAATCCTTGATTTTCTTATAGGTTTTGGTCAATATTTAATCTGTGTTACAACAAATTAAGGCTAATTTCACCACGGAACGGAACTAAACACAAGGACAAAATGTTCCACCAGTTATGGTAACAAATTGTTTGCAAGTTGCAACCAACTCCAGAAGAACTAGTTAGTAAGTTTGAAAAAAAAAAATTTAAAACCCACCCAAATCTCAAAACACAAGGTAAGCATACCAAGAGAGAAATATTAAGGTGAGCAAACCAAAAAAGCAAACCTTCTGATCCCCTAATCCAATAAAGTTAACAAGATGATAACACTAACCATACTTCTTTTCTATTTGCCATTATGTAAACTTAGAATAGGATTGGTAAGTTTTGGAAAAATTTAAGAAATTTGGAGAGATACACAACAAAATCTATCAATGGACAAACCAAACACAGTCATACCAGCAAGTGGCCATATTGAAGAACTACTGACACCTCGGCAATCGGCAAGTTTTAGTGAGTGCAAGCACCGAAAAGAACCAAGGTAGGCTAACCATTCACCATCTACGATGTACTCTCCAGATAAATTGATCTTCTCAACTGAATGCTGAAAAACTCTGATATGATAGAAAAAATAGGCATGAAAATTAAAAGATGTATCTATAATATATACAATAATTAGGATGAAAAAAGTTAATGGGTTGTACAGAAGTTATACAATCCACAGTAATAACAACACAACTTATCTCTTGAGAGGGATCAAGGTGAATCCGCTTTCTAAGACTACGATTGCATAGATCAAGGTGAAATGAAAAAAAAAATTTCTTTTGTATCTTGATAGCAAATCTAAATAGGCGGGGAGGGCAAAAACTCATTATTCCCAAACCTAGCACCCCCACATTCCTAAACTATCTGCACGCCAAGGAAGAATTCAAGTAGTATATTACTTAGCAAATAGAAGGAGAGAGGAAGAGGCGCATACTCTAGCAAGGAGGGGAAGACGAGCTTGCGGCTTATTAGGCGTGCAAGGAGTTGATCGGCGAGGTGGGAAGGTAGTCGCTCGAGGGTCCGCCGCAGCCTCCGCCACCTCTCCACCGCCTCCGCCGTGGCCGTCGCCGACTCAATGCACTTATCCACCAGACTCGGCGCTGCCATGAGTGATGATCTCAGATTGACAGATTGTTCCCTGTAACAAGTTTTGTCAATTGCAGCTGCTAGTTATCAATTAATGGAGAATCAAACTGATTTATCAGCGACTCACATTATTTACGAATAGATTTGGTTTATTAATTGGTGGCAAGAACAGTGAAGTATTTGAGTTGTGGGGTTGAGCGTGCAGGAGAAGAATATAGGTAAAGGTGCGGTAATTACGGTTTACACCAGGTACATTTATCCCTATTCATTGGAAGCCTCAAATGATTAATTTGGGCCGGGTTATGTTCTGGCTTGTGGAGTTGGATCCTCTACCGGGCCGAAGTTTGGATGTTAACACGATTAAGGTTTTCTCTATGACATGTATTGCATAACACCTGAGCCGTTAAATTTTTAAAATAAAATAGTTATAAATTTTCTCAATAAAATGATGTCTACATACTACAGTAGTTAATAGTAAAAAGAAATAAACTGCGACATATTATTTGGCACAACTAAAAAAAGTAATAAGACGAGTTAGATGTATATAAATCGAGTAAGATACTAATGAAAAGACGAAGATGTTATTATATTGGGAAAAAAAAGTACCTTTGCAAATTAGAGCTGCTTTGCTGGGACCCACGGTAAATGGACTTACGCAGTTACGCTACCTGAGTTTTGCTGCACCAGGCTCTGTTGACACTTGGCACAGAGCTAAAAGTTCGAGTCAGATCCGAATAATTAAAATTTAACGAGCCGATTACGGGAGGGCCTTTTTAGGCCGTATGGCGTATGGGCTCGCATTCGATTCATTCCGTAAACTCTTTAACACCCTCGGTCGGACGAGGGACTCGGACTCCTCGGCGACACAGGTTGACACTTGACACCTGTCCAGTCTCTTAAGAGTGTTAACTCTTAAGCCGCCTCTGTCTCCTCACAGGTTGACACCTGTCTGAGCTGTCTCTCGCTTCACCGCTTGTGCAACCTTGTTTCGGTCGCGTGCTTCCCCCCAGATTTAAACCTCACCTTTCTCTCGCTTCGTGTGCCCATGTTTCGGTCGCGTGTAGCACCTTCCCATGGTTCAATACTCCCCTCTCTTACATCACTGTAGCTAGGTAACCTAGCTAGCTCCGGATTCAAACCTCACCTGTCTCTCGCTTCACGGTGCGCGCCCATGTCTCGATCGCGTGTAGCACCTTCTCAGGTTCAAACCTCACCTATCTCTCTCTTCCCCGGTCGTGCAGTCACATCTCGGTCGCATCTAGCTACCCCTCATGTTCAAACCTCGTCTATCTCTCACGTAATGATTGGTGCTCCCACATCTTGGTCTAGTGTAGCCCCCCAAGGTTCAAACCTCACCTCTATCTCGCTTCACTGTTCGTGCGGCGACGTCTCGCTGGTGTCTACCTCCCCTCCAGGTTCAAACCTCACCAGCCTCTCACTTCGCGGTTCGTGCGGCCACGTCTCGGTTATGTCTAGCTCCCCCTCAGGTTCAAACCTCACCCATCTCTCGCTTCACTGTTCGTGCGGCAATCTCTCGATCGCTTCCCCGTTCGCATGGCCGTATCTCAATCAGTCTTTAGGTATATATGATTATCTCCCTCTAATTAATTTATTCTTAATTTTTGTTAGGTCTTATCTGAAATTTCATTATTTGTTAAATTTGTTTTGTTTTTGAAATAGCTAGATAGGCTGACTAATCAATTTGTTTGATTCTTCTTGTTATATAACAGTACTGATTTATTGTTCGGGTAGACGTTATATTTTACTAACTTTTAATTACTAAAAGTTTGTAAGGTTTTGGATCCATTGTGGATATATTAATTGGCAATGTTTTAAACTAGCAAATACAATTGCAAATGACATTCAGTACGTTCTATGTTAGTTATTGAATCTCATTCATTTTTAATTTAAGGAATTGTTGAAACTCGGATTCCATTTAAACTGGCGCTATTACTGAATTATACTTGGTTTTCAGGCGCTAAGAATGGAATGGAGCATCGATTCAAGTAGACAACATGCAGGAGCTAGCGGTGACTGTAAACTGTGTATAGATTTTGGTATAGTCTATATGTATATATGTATATATATACTTAATAGTACAGTCGTCGCGCTTCTACTTGTGGTGTTTTGTTGCTTCTCGATCGTACGTAAGCTATCTTTTTGTTCATGTTTGTACGAGTTATCCCATGTACATTTTCAAAACACTAGCTGTATAACATATATTATATGTTTGTGTTGTTCATGGTAGTGTTGAGTGTTATTAATTGGTATATATATTATATATATATTAATTTTCCGTTCGTAACCTTAATTATATATGTATTATTTCGCCTTGTGACATCTTGTCGAGGGTACTGTCGGCCACTTGACGTAGGTGTAACAACAAGTTGTCTGTTTTTGGTGAATAATGACAACTTTGATATGAATCTAATTAATTAAGATTGTATATTCTCTGTTGTACCAATTAAATGTGGTTTTAGAATGGTTCGTTTATTCTTTCTTAAGCTTAAATCTGGTTTTTATTACTCAGTTTTTCTATATGTGCTTTCAGTGCCATGTGGAACGTAACTTTAATCAGCTGTGAAATACTGGTATTTGCACCTAGCATCCTTTTTTGTAGATTTGTTACAAGCCAATTAAGAGAAATTTTCTTAGAAAAATTCAAGCATTATTCCGATAGGTTTATGAAAAAACAAAATAAATATGTAAGGTAGCTTATGACATGTATCATGAAAAATTGCACTGTACGTAACATGAATTAGAATTAGTTTACTTATATGATGCTATATTATGCTAATTTTTTGTTGGATATTTTATATTTACTTAAACCTTGGAAATATTATGTTATATGGCCGTCTATATATTACACCGTATCTTAATTTTTTGAATCCGAATCCTCCCAGTTTCTGACTCAAGCAAATTGAAACGGACGGTCCAGATTAAATCAAAAACAATGCCTATTCGGTGATAGGCGTATAGCGCAGGGAGCCAGTATTTATTTGTGCTTTGAGATTCGTGCCAAGTTAAATGAACGATCATGAGCCGTCCATTTCAATTTGCTTGCGTCAGGTACCTGGGGTGATCCGAATTCATCTTTATTGACCTTTTGCTGATCCTAATGTAGGGTAAATTCTACATTTTACTCTATTTTTTAATCCTTAATTGATTGAGCTGGATTAGTAACAAGTGGCTAAAAGGTGTTTTCGTTCAGCTTAGAAATTTCTTTTGCAAAATTAAGTCTTTTTGGTCTACTTAGAATTAAATCTCATATTCACATCACATGTGCAGCCAGTGAGACTTGTAAAAGATCAGGTTATATAAGTTGAATAGTTGTCACATAATGTGGGAATATTTTGAACCGAGTCGAACTTGGGCTTTTCTCAGGCTTTGTTCGGACATGGGTTTCACATGGTCAGGGCTGACCTTGGGCTTTTCTCTACAAATTACAGAAATTGAAATTTGTCCGACTGAACAAATTTCCTATCTGCATTAAGATAGTGTGCCAACGATTTAAAACTTATTAACTTCAATATAGAGCGTTGTAAATTTTATGTCATTTTAGTTAACGATACACTTACATAAAATATTATCATTTTCATGAACATGATATTAATTAATATAGGGTAGATTATATACTCTAAAAGTCAAATTTTAAAATTATAAGCTATATTTTATTGTTCTTGAAATTTCTCAAGTAAATACATATATTATATTATGAAAAGGAGGGCTCAAATATTCCATTACTTCATGTCCCAATTGTACCTCAATATTTTTATCTTCAATTTCAAAGTTTAAACAAAAGATTTGAACCGTTCAACATGATATCCACATTAAAATATGCTTTGAGATTAAATTTTACATATTTTGAAAAAAAAAAAATTTACTATTTTTTAAGATAGGTACAAATTACTTATTATTTCAAAAAATATAAAATTTGATCTCTAAACACATTTTAGCGTGGATATCATGTTGAGCGGTTCATATCTTTTGTTTGAATTTTGAAATTGAAGATAAAAATGTTGGGGTATGATTGGGGCATTAAGCAATGGGGCACTTGAGCCTCCTCTAATGAGATGCTGATCAAGCTTAAAAGCACAGCAATCAGCTCAAATAGTATTTTGATTAACTGGTATTACTCAGATCTTTCAGACTCAAAAACAAAACAATCTCCTCATAATTTGTAAGAGCCTTTGCAATTTCCAAGCAATAAGGGCAACATTCTTCCAAATAAAATAACTTAAAATAAAAAAACTCAAACTACCTAAAAGCAGCAAAGAACACATCCATTGTTGCTTCAATGCTGCTTCACACAAGAGGAAATGGAGGATGAACATCTCAACAAATTTTTTCCATCCCTCCAAACCCTTCCGAAACCTAAAATTAATGCTAAATGCTATCATTTTTCTTAAATAAGAGAAAGAGGATGAGCACTTGCATCTCTTCTCTCCTTTCTCCATATATAAATATTCTAACTATCCTACAAGCCTTAAACAAGCTTGTAACCTGAGACCCATATATCAGCCGGTGATGCTGAATGAATGTACACAAATTCAATGCTCTTTCCAACGGGTAAAGACTCGAGCCAGGATGGGAAGCGGTACCCATAACGCGACTTGGTTAGACCCCAGAGCGGACCGTACAGCTTGGAGATGCTGATGTGGAGATCCTTAATGGTTTTTGGTGAATTGTTGGTGACTATCACGGAATAGCGGTAGTAGATTTTGCCTCGGTTACTCCATGATGTGGTTAAGTTTTGTGATATGTTGATCGGTGAAGGAGCTCTGCTCACTAAAGAATAGACAAGGGGAAAAAAAAATCTATCAGAATAACACTATCTTTAGAAATATAGTAAATAATTTCATTTTGATAAAAAAAAAGAAGAAGAAATAATTGCTGTATTTCATGATTTACCAGGTGTTGGTGAAGGCTTTGGAGATGCAACTGGATTTTGCTTCTTGATTGGTGTTCCAGGTGCAGGGACCATAACTATAAACAAAGCTTATTGTCAGAACACAAAATCAACTGCTCCACAATTTTCCAAAATTTGATCCTTTGGACATAATAACAAATTCAATTTCCAATTTCAAAGAACACATAAATTACATGTGTTAATTAATAAGAATTTTAAATCTGTGCAGTATTGACAAACAATTGATCCTGATTCCTAACTCAGCAAGTGATAATTGTATAAAGTCATTTGCAGGGAACTGTACTTACCAGGAAGTAACTGACTCAATCCACTACTTCCAGCATTAAGTCTTGCCAATACACCAAGCAACGGTGCATTGTTGTAAGTAGTAGGTTCGGTCTGCTCATAATTGTCTCTCTGGTCTGCAAAGTCGTCATATGCACCAGGTCCACCCACAATAGCGCCATCCAGAAGATTTGGATCCCCGGCATTGCGGCCGAACCAGGTAGCATACCCATCTGAGCAGCTTACAAAACTGGGGTCCACCTTGATGGATGCTATGGATGAACCGCGGTGGTGCACTTGTTGTGGGTACGTGTTACCATAGCCTACCATGTAACTTGTTGCCCTTGGGTTATCTCCCAGGATATAATCCACCTACAAAAAATATTATCATATCAGAACAATCACAGATTTATGTTATCATAGATATTCATTTCATATTTTAATTTTCTTTTGCATTTCTGCAATTGGCAGAAATTTAATTCACTAGAAACTGCCAGCGTGAAAAATCTCGATCAAATTTCAAATTAGTAATTGAAAAACAAAACTACCTGAGATTTAGCGAAGTTGAGGAGTTCAGACGGTTGCACGGGTCCAAAGTCGCACTGAGCTGTCTTCCCAACGGAAGCGAGGTAGTCAGAATAAACAGAGAGGAGGAATGAAGCACTTGTGACAAATTGGAGGTTGTTCCAGCTCTGCCTGTACAACAATCCGCCAGGTGTCCTCTGTACACTTTGGCTTGACTTGCCAATGCATGCGCACATAAATGACTCAGCCTTTTGCTGGTACTGTTCAAGTACCGCCGCGTGCTCCCCTGCGTTGCCTTGCAGTAGGAACTATACAAATATATAAAGATTGTATTAGCTTCAAAAAGTATTAATCTGTATCCAATCTCTCATTAATTGCTCAAAATTTAGCTTCAAAAAGTATTAAACAAAGTATTTTTTCTTTACCTTGGTTGCAAGGACCTGTGCACCTGCATACTTCACATCCCAACCAAACTCAGCCACTGACCAACCGGTCCCACCAAGAGCATCGCCGTTATTGGAGAGGTAATCCAGGTAATACCTATCATTGGTAGCCTGGTACAACCATGCAGCAGCCCAGAGCAACTCATCCTATAATATATACAAAAGAGAGAAAAAGATAAGCAAAATTTGGCAATAAGTGTGGAAAAAGAATATCAAAAGATCTCAGCCATTCAATCATTTGTAATTATCGACTGGACTTACATCATAGCCGCTGATCGACATGTAGTATTTCTGTACAACAGTGATGCTGCTGTCGTACTTGCCCCGATATTTATCAGCAAAATCAAACAACTGCAACAGTTCAGGTTCTCTGTTAGTTTCTAATCATGTTGTTGTTAATTATTAATTGGGTATTTTGTCTGTGTTAAGTAATACATAATATCAAGAAATGTCTATATGGGCTATGTAGCAATGGCCTTAAAAGAAAATGTTTAATTTTAACTGGGCCTGAAAAGATATAATAGTTGCAATGTAGAGTCTTACAGGCCCACAATTGATGTAATAAAGTAATAAACAAATTTGAGGTTATAATAGTCTTTTTTCCTCCAACCAAGATTCCACTAATAGTCTAGTGTGAAACAATACTAATTACTAACTGAAGCATGACTCAATGGAATGAAACCTAATTTAAAATTTTCTAAACCTTCCAGGAACCACTCAACAGTTTCAATTAGTGGGCCCCTAAGAAGTTAATAACATCCCGTAAGTTAGTTACCTAAGCATGTTCTAATATGAGAAAGAAACCAACTTTGGAAAGAAAAAAAAAATTGTTACAAACTTTACAAATGAAAAATGGTATTTCTTTCTTTGGAAGCTACACATTAGTACCCAAAAATATAACACTTCAGCTAAAAATTACCTGTTTAGCATGTTCGAGAAGCTCATTTGAATATGCCGGATCGGACTGATGAAAGACCATAGAGGCTGATGCCATAGCTGCAGCTGTCTCAGCTGCAAGATCAGATCCAGGATTTGCAGCATCGATTCGGTACGCTAGACGGCTTGTGGTCATGTCCTCCGGACGTTGCCAACATTGATGGTCTGTGTTACCGTCGCCAACCTACAAAATCATGCATCATCTCATGTCAAGTTACAATAATATATCACAGTTATGATTGTATTACTAAGCTACAAATTCAAAATAATTAAGAAAAATATTTTTATTTATCTTCCTGGCAAACATAATTGTCTATTTAAATGTGTGTACTTTCTAATTAACTTCTTTTGTTTGTGTTGGTTTTTAATCTTTCAACAATTCAACCCTTGTATTATGATGATTTAATCCGATGGTTGAAATTTGGATTTTGTAGGGTTGTACTATGCAGTCTTAATAAAAAAAGGTTAGATTCATAAATTATAAGACTCAACAAGTCAAACAGAGGGACCTTAAATTGATTTCTTCCAAGTTGGTTAACAAAGCACAAACTATTTTTAAAGGACTGAATTTTTAATGAACAATAATAAAAAACTTGACCTCGTACAAACAAAGCCCATGAGCCCATGACTTTGTTACTTCATACAGTAAACCATACCAGGTTTTGAAGGAGTATGCCAACACTACCATCAGTGCCATTTGATAAGGGCATCTAATAAATAATTAATGATACCATATTTGCCGAAATTTTTATTTATATCATATTCCCAAAAAATAAAATAAACAAAAAAAAATCATGTTTTGAGGGGATTTTGAAAAATATCAGAATCTCCAAGTCAATATGTGGCCTCCAAACCAATCTGCGGCCCTCCAAGAATGAGGCCGCAGATTGGTTAGGAGCCGTGTTATTTTTTGAAATCCCCATAATTTAGGATGTTTTGGTTTATTTATTTTTATACGGTATAAATAAAAATTTCGGCCATATTTGACCAAGTTTGTACCAGTCTTAATGTAACAGGGTTGCTAGGTTCAGCCTCTGTTTTTATGCCCTGATGTTAATGACTGCTATATATCTCTGATTTTAAAGAGACTTATAACTGTTTCTGTTTGATCATGATAGAAATATAAAATTTTAGAAATTAATCAATGTTAGAAATCAGCGAGTTATTTTGAGTGCAATACAAATAATTAAGCGATATATATATATCTGGTTTCCCAAAAAAGAAATAAAGCTAGGATTTATTATAGTTACATTTTTCTAAGATATTGAACTCAAAACAAGAAAGAAATAAAGTGGGATCCATTGTAATTATATATTTTTTTTTCAAATATAACTAGGGCCAACCGTACAAAGCCCATTGCCCTTTTGACCTTATTATTTTGATTTGTAATATATTATTTTGACTTGTACCATATTTAGTATACTACAAAAGACAAACAATCAAATATAATCTTTGTCTTTACTCACAAAAACATTAATTAATTAAAAAAGGAAAAAATAATAAGCTTGAATGCATGTACCTCTCCGTAGAGAACATAGGGCTCAGGATGGGCCTTAATGAAATAGTCAGTGCCCCATTTGACAGCATCCATTGCATGGCCAAGCTCTCCACTGGAGGCCATCTGTTTACCATACTCTATGATGCTCCATGCCATCATCGTCACCGTGAATGCCATCGGTAACCCGAATTTCACGTTGTCTCCCGCATCGTAGTACCCTCCCACAAGATCTATCTGCTCATTTTTGTGTCACAAGTATATATATGGTGTTAAATTAATACCATAATTTTTGTACCATCAAAATCATGATAACAACTTTAAAGAAAAACAGAGAGAATATATGTGTGTGTGTGTGTGTGTGTGTGTATACCCCATTGGCTTTGCCATCTTGAAGGCCAGAATTAGCTCTCCATGTGATTCTTTGAGTATCTGGCAAATACCCAGATCTCTGTGCTTCAAAAAACAGTATACTCTTTGTAAGAGCCTTTGCATAGTCATGCCCAGCAAATGCCACTGGTGTAATCAAGAGCACCACCATGTAAACAATCAATTTCATCACATCCATCTTATTTAATTTTTTTTGTTGCTTGCAATTTAGAAGTGTAAAAGCAACAAAGAAGTTGGAGAAGTAAAGAGATGATGAGAGGGAAGGTAAAGAGGCAGGGTTTAAATAGAGAGAGAGAATGAAATATTCTGGTATTACCACATTAAATTGTGCGTTATTAATTTATTATCTTTATTTCTTTTGTTTTGGCGCCAATCCTCTCTCTGTTTCTCTCTCTATCGGCGCCGAAATTTGGTGCTTAAAAGAGCAAAATTTGCATGTGGCGCTGCCCTTTTTTCAGTTCCAAGTTTAGACTACAGTCATGTAGGAATCCGAATCACCTCAGGTACCTGAGGTGCAAGTGGTGATTTGAACCGTTCATTCACTTGGCACGAATCTTAAAGCAGCTCCCTACAGCTTCAACAGCCTGAATAAAATTAATCTAGGCCGTCCATTTGTTTCAATTGCACCTCAGGTACCTGCGGGGACTCGTCATATAGTAGCCCCATGCCTAATCCTTGTTTCAAGGTACTTATTAAAGGTGCCATTTTTTAATGAAGAAATATTTCACATGTACATAATTTTGACCAGTTTAACAATCAAATAACTGCGCAGTGATGATCAGTTACTGTAGCTATCAGCTCTTGTGATTTTTTTTTTTTTTGGTGGGGAAAATTTATAATATCTTGGAATTAACGAATCTTTTTTCTTGGATATGAATTCATGAAATCTATTAATTATTACTTGCCTAAATTACTCCAAGAGACAAGGAATTAATTACCTTCCCTCAAAGCTTCTCAGAGAAATATACTTTTCTTTAAATAAAATTAATACAACATAATGTTCCACCATGTAACTTAAATTTTCATGCCTTGTCCTCAAATCATGTATTAATTATTGCAATTATCCTTAAAAGTTTGGCCAGCTTTTACCAAACCAAGTAGGTTTAATTCCAAAAAAAAAAACCTTTTTGAAGAAGAGAATATGCAAATTCAATTTTTCTACAAAGAAGAGGGAACGGTTGACAACGGTCGTTGGTTTTTCAAAAGTTTGGTCGATTTCATATTAATTTTCTCAGTAGTTTCAATTTCAAATGGGAAGACCCCTCACGCTCATTTGACTTCTAATTGACACCAATTATAATATTTTCCTTGCTAATTGTTTTTGTGTTTAAGGCGTATACGCTTAATTGGAATTAATGTTCTCTGACCAAATAAATTAAATTAATGTGATTCTAACAAATCTCTTTACAAAGTTGTCAGATTTTAAATTGACCAGAGAAAAAGGACTGATGTACACTAGCGAATGACAGGCCAGGCCAGGGGCTTTTTAGTCATTTCAGCGACTATTTGCGAGTGCTAGTGGGACGAATTCGTATCCTCTGAGATATCTCAAACTTTGCGTGACTTTATGGAAAATCCCAACCGTTTAAATACGCTCTGCACGAATGTCAAAGCACACATAAGAATAGGCACCGGACACGTAGGTCACGCAAAAGTTGAGATATGATACGCACTCTGGTGGGACCACTTCTCAGCTATTTGAAATAAATATAGTAATAGAGAACTTGTAACAGGGAATCTTAATCCGAATTAATAGTACTTAAAAAGAAAGGCCGATAATTGTGCATGCAGTTTCTTTTCTTTTTTTTAGAATTGTTTTATATCATATATATTGCATTCATTATATATTTATACTTGACATTGTAAAGTGAAATGCAAAAAATAGCATGACACAATTATTGAACGCAGGATTATATAGTTGTTTATATTTAGAATTTAGATTACCTGTGCATATCAAATAAGCAAAGGATCTATCAGTTTTCCATGATATATAACTATGTTTATAATAAAATTTGTTATAATTACAAAATCGATTAACACAATATAGAAATATTTTTTATAAGCTAATTAAAAGTTCGTTTGACACAGTTCAAAGTGGGACTGTTCTTAATCAATTAGCAAATTAAAGTCAAAACTTAGATAAAAATTTAATTGAAATATAAGTTTGAATAAGGCCCAAAAAGTACGACCGATCCATTTTCTTAGAATTGTAATAATAGGTACCACCATCAGATCTTTCTTGTTTTCTTCTTTTCTTTCATTTTAATTATGAAATAAAGCATTGTATATCCGGAAAAAAAAATACGCAAAATCGACCAAAGATTCGATGAAATCATTTCAAAAATCAGATTAATTCGAGTCAGGAATAGACACTACATCAAGTCAAGGGTAGATACATTAAATAATTAGTACTAGCTCAAAAGAAGAAAAAAAATTAAATTCAGAAGTAGACACTTGCTGATCCTTATATCTACTTGGATTCGCCAATAATTATAATTTATAAGTCCAAGTTAAATATAAAGTCGATCAAGTAAAAATATAATTATCAAACTTTTCATTCATAGTAACAAAGGTAAAAATATTTTCATCGTCGTATATAAAAAATATTGAAAAATATAAACATATTCGGATGCAAATATAATAATACAGATAGGAATGTACAATTATAACTCTTTTTTCAAACAGTTGATTTTGCAAGCAGTTTGAGATTTTTTTTTATTTTTTTCTAAGATAATATAGAAAAATAGAACGAGTATCATTATTTTTAGATTTATAGAAGGATTTGAAAAAAAAAATTCATCTCCAAACATTGAATTAGAAATTTCTTTTTTTTCTGAAATTCAGGAGTAAAATAACACTAACTATACAAAATTTTGGATCTCTAATAAATTCGAAAAAAAATCGGATACAATATTTAAGATTAAAATGGCAAAAATGAGAGAGAATTTGAAAGAGGGTGGGGAGAGAAAGGAAGAGAAAGCGAGAGAGAGAGACTCAGAGGGTGGAGAGAAAGATACAAGAAAGGGAAAAATATTTAGATATATGGAGAGAGAGGTTCAGGAAAAAAAAAAGTTGATATATTACTATTGCTTAGGCTGTGCTTCACAAAATGGGGTTAAATCGTCATTAATGGAAGGAGAAGGGAAGAGAACGCATTCATTTCACCTCCATTCCACCCTAATTTGAGAGTGAATGATTTCGTCAAAACTCAACATAAAACTCCCCTCAGCACAGTCTCTTTCCCCTTCGCTCGCTTTCCATTTCGCCTCTTTTGGAGCAGGTGAATTGGAAGATCTGGCGAAATTTCTCCTCCGCACAGTGTTTCTCCCTTCCCTTCCCTCTACGTACCCCTTTTTGGAGCTGAGTCTTAGTGTAGTTGGTAGTGGTATAAGTCCTCCTACAGAATGACAAGGGTTCAAATTCTATATGTGTGGGAATGTGGTGGGGAGAATGATATAGGAGAGGGGGGGAATTCAGATATGTGGAGAGAGAGGTTGAGAAAAAAAAACGCTGATATGTCACCATTGTTTAGTGCAGTTGGTAGTGGTATAAGTCATTCTGTAGAATGACAAGAGTTCAAATCCTATATGTGTAGAAATGTAATGTGTAAGTGTGTGAGTGGATAGAATCTACGGGCTATCATTAAAAATAAAAAAAATAAAAAGGAACAAAGAGGGAGAGAGAATGACAGGAAAAAATGAATTCCATGTGTTAAGTTCATATAACAAATGTGATGCGGTTTATCTTGATATATAGTCTCTATCAAGCATTCTCACACAAAAAAAAATAAAAAAATGTGATGCAGTTTAAATGTTTTGGATTCAAAAAAATTATCAACTCCAACCTTTGTATCTGAATTTATTTACAGATTCTTCTACCACATCGAAAAATAAAGCAACTTATTCTATTTCCCTTTATTATTTCATATAAATTTCTATATATACAAAAGTTTCAGCAGATTTATTATATTCAATATTAAGAAAAAAATTGATTAATGAAAGAATCTTCTTCTATGAAAAGATAGTAAATAAGACTATTTCCTTAAAATGTATTGGAATTATAATTAATACAAGAAGGCCAGATCCTGTATTACAATTTATTTCCATAAGAATTTGAATCTACAGCCTCTGGTTTCAAAAAAAAAAAAAAAATTGAATCTACAAGCGATTTAAAATCATCCTAGTATTTCATAACCGTCTCACTATTTAAGATATTAAACAATTTGCACGGAAGTTTAAACGTACAAATTAAGGATTTTGAGAAAGAAAACTACAGAAAACTAGTTGAAACTAATTGTATATGTTAAAAAACAAAACTATTTTTATATGAAATATTTTTTCTTAATGACAATAAGGGTCGTGCTCTTATTTTGTATTAACTTTGTTTGGTTATAGTGCTGAAAAATTGAACCTAATTTTTATCTAGGGAAAATTTCTAAGTGTACCCATTAAAACTTTCAAAATAGTCAATTTCCTATCAAAACATTGAAATTTCTTATTTCTCATTCTAAATTGAAATCTTTTCTAATATCCCCATGTGTTGATTAAATATGAAAATTTAAGATGAATTTATAATTTAATTATGTTTTCAAGTTTAAATACCTATTTTTCCCCTCTTCTAGTTCTAGAGATCTCATTTCTTCTTCTCCACCTCTATTTTGCCCCTTCGCTGCCATTAGCATAGAAATGATAAGATGTCAAAATTAAAGGCAATACTGCAGCTCAAACTGCACAATGGGCCCATGGAGAAGCGAAGGAATCTGGACACATACAAACATACTACACAGATACCACATTAAAAATAAAAATAAGAAGTAAAAAATGACTCAAAAAGCAGTAACAATCACGTTAATTTTTTTTTTTTTTTTCTGATTGCATCAAAGTCCAATGTCTAGACGGAAAATATTCGAACGAAATTGGACTAATCAGAGCAAATTTATTCGAAATTGAACTGCCATCTTATGAGTTTGGAGATAAATTACAAAAGTAACGACTTAATATTTCATTTCATTTTTCTCGTGCAGTTTGTACAGTTAATTCTTGATATCTTGAAAGCTGCTACGGAGGAGATGAAGGCAGAAAATTGCTAATTCATTTGGTGTGCTAAAGCAACTAAAAGGGGTATTCGAGAAATGTTTTGCTGGGAAAGAATTTTTTGGTGAAGATACTATTAACAGAAGCAATGGAGTGGGTAAGAAGAAAGAAAATCTCATTTTTAAAAAGGGCAAAGTAGATATTTAAACTTGAAAACATAATTAAATTATAAATTAATCTTAAATTTCAGCTTTAATCAACACATGGGGATATTAGAAAAGATTTCAATTTAGAATGGAGAAATAAGAAATTTCAATGTTTTGATAGAGAAATTGACTATTTTGAAAATTTGAATGGGTACACTAGAAATTTTTCCATTTTATCTAAAGTTTGATGATTTTGTCAAAATTGGTAAATATATCAATTTTGCTCCACTGATGTTTTTCAAATTTTGCACAAAATGAGGAGAGCCCAGCATTTCGATATGTTATTTCAATATAATTGTTATCAAATTTCTCAATTTTTTATTCCGCACTATCTATCCGCCATTATTATTGTACAAAATGAGGTCTGGAGAAAGTAGAAACCGCTAAGCACATTTTATTTATACAATGTAGATTTTCTAGTTAAGATGGGGTCCAAAGCTGCATATCTTCAAAGGTTTAGTTTGACCCCATGGGTAAAGATTTTAACAGAGTAGTTTTGGCTTCATGCAGCACACGGACTATAAAATCAAAACAAAGAAGCATATGGTTTGTGCGCTGCATGAAGCCAAAACAGCTCTGTTAAAATCCTTACTCTTTTTGAGGCATTTGCAAAAGAAAAAGAGTAAGCTAAAGATTGCTTCAGTGGGGAATAGGGATAGACAAAAATGGCGGAGAACGCGCCACTGGCTCCGCCATTATCGCCCCCCAAATTTCTCCAATTCTATTTTCTTTGCTTTTGTTTTTCTAAACTTCTCTTTTTGGGACCCCATTTGCTTCAAAAAAAATGTTTTAATTTAGTTATCACGTGATCCTTGAGAAGGCAACATACAACAACAGTCAACACTCAATTAATGCTAATTAAAACAAAAGATATGAATCTCGTCTATTTTCAGTCCCGGGTAACAGCGGGCGAGTTTGGTGCAAAATTCATCATAGGATAATCCAATAAATTAAATGATGATTTACTTAATAAGGAACAATAAGCAGAAATTATGGCTCTTTTATATTACAACGATACAATTCCGGAGCAGCACATGCACGGCACTCCTGCAGTTAAGGTCGTTTGTTCTTTTCCTTTATTTTTTATTTTTTATTTTTATTTGTTTTTGTAGAACTTTTTTTCATATCCAATTTGATGTTTTTTTTTTTTTAGTAAAGGTTAAAGTGCAAGTTATTCAACTATTTAATATTTACAAATAATTTTTTTTTTTCGAATTTCAAATATATATGTGATCTGCTACACGAAAAATATTATCTTCGCCAATAGATCAATGACTAATTCTCAATATCTAATTTGTATATTTTATAAGATCTTTTTAGTAGCATTTTTATCTCATTAATTTGCAAAGAAATTGTGCATGGTGATATATATAATGAGAAATTTACAATATATTAGCTCGCCATTTCTAGCTACTAACATCCTGAAAAAACAAAAATTGATGCCAAAGCAATTTAAACTAAAAGAAAAGGTTGAGGCAATCTTTATACTTGTAATGCACTCAATAGATTAATTAGATGGATAGATTTTTTTTTTTAAATTCATTAACGGTTTGAACTATATATCATCTAAAAACAAATATATACTGGTATTAACTAAATTCTTATTTAAAAGAAAACATTAGTGGTTTAATTCACCTCAAATTATCACTGAAATATACAAATATCCTAAACAGTCATTCTTAATATTTTAAATATTATTTTTGCTAGTCACTAATAAGTAAAAAAAGCAACAATTGTATCGTTGTAATATATATAATTGCACTTGTTCTGATTTTTATTAGTTCATGAAAAATAAAATTAATTAATTAAATTGTACATGAGTGCTAGAACTAGAAGTATATTTATTCGGCACCTTTGTAGTGCTACACTGCTACGTGATCAATTGGGTATTTTAAGGTTTAATTACGACGTTACATGCACGAATTACTTGAACTATGACAACTGACAAGATGATTTGATTTGAAAAGTATTAAACTAAACTTCCTAATTTCCGTACCAATTAAGCCGGATGCCTAGCCCACAAATTAATATCATGACCCGGCACTGGCAGTCAACAAAGGCAAAATAATTAATTAATTTATTAATCCCTCTGTGTTCAAAAAAAAGGAAAAGGAAGCTCATTACTTGTCACTTCTCAAAGCAGCACACCGTCTGACCTCACACACCTGATGGAGTTTACCCTAGGCCTAGGGGTGCAAACAGATCGGATATCGGATAGTGACAAAACTATATCCGTATTTGCTTTTATTTATTGGATACAGATACGGATATCCGCATTTTATAATAATAAATAATATGATCTTTTTCTTAGTATATATTAAACTATATACCTATATATATAGTATATATCTATTATTCGGATACATATAATTAAAATTTAAACCATATTCGTATATGGATCCGCGCAGATATTCAGATATTGGATATCCGAATCTAATTTTCGGATAGAATCATATAATATCCAACCCGTTTGCACCCCTAGTTTACTCTGCAGTATCGCTAGGAGCAGATCTAAAAAATTGAGATTGAAGAAGCTAAAATATCAAATGTAAATGTAATTTCATTTTATAAGGGAGGCTGACAATATTGACATATACAAAATTTAATGAACAAATATATAATTTTTTAATTTATAAGAGTGGCTTAGCACCCTTTTTCTTATATTACCATCTGTCACTAGATACCGGTGTCAACAGGCAAATATTTTGACAAAACAATTATTGATTCATGAAGCGTATGAGTTATATGCAGTGTTGTTTTAATTTTATTATCTGTGTGCTGTATGAATTAGAAATTGTTCTCAAAATCTTCACCGGAGTCAACACCGTCTGATTTGAATGGTTAAGTACAAATTTTAAAGTGTTCCTTACAGCCTTAAGTTACACCATAAAGTAATTTTTTTGAGGGACACTATAACAACTTTTTTTTTTAGTTCTATAAAACCTGGTTTTGAATGTTTACTGAATTTTAAAAGAAAATAGAATTTCTTATATTCAATACTGAACCGAAAATTAGTTGCCACTGGATCAGTCGAGTCTTTCCAAACGTCTGTAAAAAGGCTCTTATGTTAATATCACCTGGTTCTGATTTCCCCCAAACCAAAGAAAGAAGATAACTTGATCAAATTTTACAAAAAGTGGGCTATCGCAAGGCCCAAAAATGATATTACAAAACAAATTCAACCCGTGAATTTAAAACAAATTTTGACAAAATAGCATTTGCCATGAGCCCATGATCCAAACATTGGATGCGTTTGGGTAGGGGTGTAAACGGATCCGATAGTGCTCAACCCATATCCGTATCCGTATTTTTTTTTCGAATATGGATACGGATACGGATCGGATAGTAATCGGATACGGATACGGATCGGATAGTAATCGGATACGGATACGGATCGGATAGTAATCGGATACGGATACGGATTGGATAGTAATCGGATACGGATACGAATACGGATCGGATAGTAATCGGATACGGATCGGATATTAAACCGATACAGATACGGATCGAATATTTTCGAATACGAATACAGATACGGATATAATTCAGATTTCTAATTCAAAATATATATCTAATTAATTCACCAACATAAATATAACTTTAATTAAAAATACCAACACAAAAGATCCTCTTTAAAGATATTCTAATACAAAAGATAAATAGACAAAAAAAATTCTTTCATGGTGCAAAAATTCGAATATGGATTCGGACGGGTAATATCCGACCCGTTTGCACCCCTGCGTTTGGGTGAAAAATAGTCACTAAACCGGATTAGCACTATTCTAAACTACTATTCTCCATTTGAATGTGTTTGGGTTGGTAAATATAGATTGTTCTTTGTTTGTCTTTCGTGAATTAGCTCACCATTTTACTGAATAGCGAGAATAGCGAGAACAGTGCTACAGCGAGAATAGCGTTGTTCTCGCTATTCCTACAAAAACATGAAATAGCAAACTACTCTCTCAAATGTTCAATCGTTGTTCTCGCTATTCTAAATGTTCAATCCAAACAACATTCCGAATAGCTTTTGAGTTAGCGCTATTCTTAAATAGTAGCTATTCTAACTATTCTTAACCTACTATTCTCAACAGTAGGTATTATAGCTATTCTCTAGTGAAGTTAGCTCACTATTCTCACGAATTTAGGAATAGCAAGAATAGCACTAACCTAAAGTTAGCACTATTCCATCGTTTGGATGGGTTAGCAAGAATAGCGCTAACCCAGGAATAGCTCTATTACGTTTGGATGAAACAAAGAATAGAGCAAGAATAGAGCTAATTTCAAATTTGAGAATAGTAGCTAACTCAACTTTTGATTGGGTTAGTAGAATAGTGAGTTAACCCATATAAGACAAACAAAGAATAGTGAGTTAGTACTATTCTTGCTCTATCCAAATATCAAACTATAGCTGTGCTATTCTCGGGTTAGTGCTATAATAGTCACTAACCCAAAAACAGAATTAATGCTATACTTGACGATCCAAACGCATAGTAACTATACCTTCTACTCCCCTAAACAGATAGTCCAACAGTTCATTTTTGTTTGGATGAGAATGAGTTAAAAGGAATCAACTGTCCCAGTGTCACTGCATCAAGTCACTTAAAATCAAGAAAAAGAAAACAGTTTGAAGTATTCCATCAGTTCAGTGTATATATTAGGAATAATTATAGCTCTTTAGTTGCTACAAAATTCTCAGACAGACAAAATACAGCAAGAATAAGTGCCCTCAATCCTCATCATGCCACAAATATAGAAAGCATGAAATTGAGGGGATGATAAGATGTAACATCTCAACTAGTTGCCGTGGGCAACACTAGTTCTAGTTCATGCTAATTATATAACCTAAAATCATCAGATCTAAAGAAGCTTAAATCTTCTTTGTCTAGCCCTTTCTATGATTTTTCTTCATCTGACTGAGTTGGCCCAGTAATTGGATCCGCAAAATACTCCTCAACTAAAAGTAAGAAAAATAAAAGATTGAATATATGCAATTAGAGCTAATACATCTTCTGTTATTATATACTACCATTTTAAGAGTTTCTCAAAATACCCCCCCACACAAATCCAGAAAAAAAAAAAAAAAAATGTGCATGTGGATGTGGATTTGGGCGTTTCAAGGTGTGCAGTATGTACAGATCCGCTATATGCAAACCAAAAGAAAATATCATTAAGAAACTTACCTATATCATCGTGGTTCGGGGAGTCAAGTAAGATGTCAGTATCTGATGGGAGGAACTTACCTATATCATCTTGTTCCGGGGAGTCAAGTAAGATGTCAGAATCTGATGGGAGGAATGGAGTTCCTGTGTAGTTCTCAAGTGCTCCTAAATCTGCCATATAAAGTAATATGACGAATTGGATGAGTAAAAATAAAGGTCTACAGGAATTAACTGTCCCGTTTTGTTTTCTTTTGACCGGACCAGATGGAATCAGACCTGATGCTGTGGAAAACATTCTAGATTTAAAAGTTTAAAATACCAGTTGATGGCAGTACCAGTATGTGGCTCATGATCATGAATGACGTGTGCCAGGTTCAAACAACAAAAAATGAAATAAAAAAGAAGGAATTACCTCCCAAGCTAGTGAGATCGGCAGTCAAATCTGAAAGGCTGAAATTCCAAAGCTGCCCAAATGACCGACTGATAGAATCCCTCGATGAACCGACCCCACCGTCAGGCCCAAGCTGTAGGCCTCCTGGATCCGAGGCAAAAGTCGGGTCCAAGGCTGATGGGTCCATGCCCATGCCCGATATTTCCGTTGGGGTGAAGGGGAAGTGGTTGCTTGAAGCAGCTGATGAAGGGCTCACGGCCATATCTGACATAGCTGACATTGTACCAGTGGCAGGTCGGCCCGCAGGAGCAGTTGGTTCAGGTAATCCTGCTCCATTGTCTATCACCATACTTCATTAAGCAAAGAAAAAAAACACTTATTATTAAAATGTCGATACCGTGGAGAAGAAAAAGTTACTTGTGCGACTCTGAATTTTCTGTTTCAACATTCATTGCTGTCCCAATTTCATCTGTTTTGAGTTTACATTTTCCATCTTATATTTTTCTCTCTGTTTTGAATTTAATATTAACACTATTTGTTTGTTGTGCAGTGGGTTTCTATATCTATTGTACCTTCCTATCCCAGCAGACCAGTTCAATACCACACAAAAAAAAAAAAAAAAAAAAAAAAAAAAAAAAAAAAAAAAAAAATAGGAAAGGAAAGGAGCAAGATCTAATCTGAAAGGAAGAAACCACCCAATTAGTATAGTAAATCTTGATTGTGTATTTTTTTAGGCAATTGTTTGCAAATTTACAGCTGTTAGTGAACTTCATCAGATTATCACAAGGTACATCCCCCCTGATAACAAAAAAAAAAAAAAGGTACCACCCTTTAATTAAGGTATACTACAAACATTTCACCCCATCAAAACCCTTTTGGATGAAACAAAGAATAGCTCGGAATAGCAGCTATTCCTGAGTTCGGAATAGCAGCTAACCCGACATTTCTAAGGAATAGCGGAATAGCAGCTAATCCGAGCTATTCCTTTGTTGATAATAGTGTTTTTTTTCACCCAAACGTGTTGTTGAGAATAGCTCGTCAGGAATAGCAGCTATTCCTGGGTTAGCGCTATTCTTGTGTCACCCAAACGCACCTTCAAGTCAGATAAAAAGGTAATTAACAGAAAAGGGTGAATTTCCATTGAAAATTTGGGGCTAAATTTAGATCTTACTCATTTCCAGAGTTCATACGGATAGGATGGTAATTTGCAGGAGCAGGGATGCCGTTGACAACATGACAGCTGGACATTCCACAGCCAGATGGATCAAGCTGGTGGGGCCCACCAGCAGGTGGTATTGGAGGCTGTTGTAGTACCGGATATCCCATTGGTAGGTTGTTAACTGTACTGCACACACCACTTCACTTTTATGCTTAATAGAAACTCCATACTAAAATTTAAACTTGTGGCTGAAACTTCTATTTTGTTACAGTACTTGTTACAGATATTTTACTGTTTCTTTGCCAGTGGTACCAATAAATATCACATAACACCCAACATTTTGGGTTAATACCAAAAAATAACCCACCATCTAAATCAAAGGTTAAACAACTAAAATTGACAAAAATACCCCGATAGTTTGTCCATGATAACTCAAAAAGTTCTTGTAACAGTTCAGAAACACTCGCAATTTCTAATCAAAATTGGTCGACTTTATATTGTCAGCAAGTTTTGTGGAACACATCTTTTCCACCATGCTAATCAAACAGTTGGCTTTTATACGAAAATATCTCACTAATCATGGGTGCAAGTTTCAGATATAAAAACAGTAGGGGTACTTTTGAATATACTGTGAATTATTGAGTGTAATTCACAAAGTTTCCAGTTTAATGAAAAGGAAACGAATTTTATATCAACTTTTGATTATTGAAGGGAAAAGGTATAGCAACTCACGTGATACTACAGAATATTTCAGTACTTGACTTTAAACATGCATAAAGTTGAAGGGGAAAAATTGTAAAAAAAATTAATAAAAGGCATCATATGAGAAGGGGCAAGGCTAAGGTGCTATAGGTTGCATAGAGGCCTATGGTGCTACGGCTCAATATTCGAGTTTTCAAAATTCGAACGGTCGATCCGAACCGTTCATCTTGTTCTCCATATCAATATGTGTTTGGAGCCCAAATGTTATATTTTTTGGAAATTTTTTACTATTTGTTTAGATAGGTAGAAAATCAGTTGATCTAAAAAATTCTGCACCATTCAGATATTTGATTTTCTATCTATCTAAAAAAATAGTAAAAAATTTCCAAAAAATATAAAATTTGGTCTCCAAACACATATTAATATGGAGAACAAGATGAACGGTTCGGATTGACTGTTTGGATTTTAAAAACTCGAATATTGAGCCGTAGCACCGTAGGTCGCTATGCAACCCATAGCACCTTAGCCTTACCCTATGAGAAGACAACAAATTACCAGGCATTGGATGGATCCCATTTTGCATAGGAGCTAGGGGGACCTTAGGTGGGACAGGGTACTTCATCAAATGGTACTGATGCTCCAGTAAATGGTTAAACATTATTATTTGTTTTTTCAATTTTAGCCTTATGTAATATGCCCTGAAGAACTCTGAATTCTCCTCCTCCAGCTTTTGCCATACTAAACACAGAGAAAAACATATATTTTTTAGCACATGTTACTGGTATAGTATCAGGAGTTCAGTGTGGAAATTGGGTGGCTCGGCAAAGGTTTCCAAACAAAAGGATTATTAGAACACACACACACAAATTTAAACCACAATGCAATTGCCGCATGAATTAAGAAATGAGAAAAACTAACCTAAAGTAGTAAAACCAGGCTCTATTCGAGCGCGAGTAGAGAGAGTTCGAACCACCTCTCCTTTATTCATGTAAAGCTGGAGACAGCGTTCTATTAAATTTTGCACCTGTAACAGAATCACAGGTTGTCAGAATTTAGAAATGAACCCAAAAAAAGAAGAATTTACAACAACCAACTACCAACTAAATGGACAAACTGTAGTATTCCATATCAGGAAAAATCACCCAACTAAATTACATTAATTGCCAACAAAATTGAATGCAAAACGTGAATGCAACAGAAGTGAATTTCTTCAGTACTCTTCCAAAAACCTTTAATATCAAATATAACCCTGTAAAATTTAAATATTGTGTATATTTATCAATTTAATCCAATAAAATCTTCCCTTGAAAAAAAAGGAACAAAAAAAAGAAGGAACACCATCTCAATTGAAAAAAAAAAAAAAAAAACTTAAGAACAAAAAAAAATCTGAGAGTTACATAAAATTAAGCATTGGAGCGCATTTCTGACATAATTGAATTCATTGAGTACGTGCCTGAAATCTGAGATTTCGGAGAAATAGGCCAGAATTTTCTTTTGAGAAATGGAAAACGGAAACAAAACAAAAAAAGGAGAAAATAATTGAATCTTACAAGCTCAATATCTTCACGAGAGACCTTTCTATTATCACTACTCACAACTGATAAAGAGCCTGAATCAGCTGTTGGCGCCTCAGCAGCACCTACTGGATTTGACTGGTTACCTTGCACTTCATGCGCAACTTGAGTTGTCGGAGGTTCTTCTGCAGCAACTGGAGAATCCTGTAAATGATAATCTACCCTTGTTGAGTTGTTATCTAATTAATTTCTCAAAATATAGTTTAATAATGGCGATACCTCACCTGTGATGTCTTCATTTATTTAAGGGGAAGCTGCTGGCATCAGATTCGCCAGTATGCGAAAAAACTGGAATTAAAAATCGCCAGTACGAAAATTTGAAGCATTTAATCGTTGAAAGACAGGCAGGCTTTCACCGGAGAGAGGAGAGAGGAGAGAGGAGAGAGAGAGGAGGAAGAAAGAGAGATTTTCTCTCTACAGTGATAGTGCCATCCTTTAAATACAAGTTACGAAGAAACCATTAAATGAATTTAATAAAGGAGGTTAGAAAGGTCAAGCTGTATTTTATCAGAATGTGGCATTTTTCAATAAAGACAGTGTACTTTTTTGTTACGCAGACGTCAAACGGGATGCAGTAAACAGTGAATTGCTTTTATGGTGAAAATACTGGCTCCGCTTTAAGTATAGGAGTCCGTTTTGAGATTCGTGCCAAGTTAAAACTTACGACTCAGATCTAACTTCACTCAATCAGGTATGAATTCATATCCTCTGCATTAACTCAAAAGAGAATCTTTTGAGTCTGAACTATCTGATCTGTTTCAAAATTCGTACAGACTAGATCCGCACTATCATTAAAGGACCCCTATACAGGCAAGAGCAGGATTTACTATATTTTTGTATAAGATAATTTTTATAAATAAAATTATATATATAGATAAATATTTGTATGAAGATGTTGCGTGATACGATAAAGTTTTGTATTTTATTAAATTTTCATAATACAAATTAGTTTTATTCATTTATTCTTTTTTTCTTGTTTTAAAAACTATTTTATCGACAACACAAATCAAAGTATTAATGGCACTTTTTTATCCATTTGTCCGACCCGTACCATATTCAAAAAGATGGATAAAAGTTAAAAAAAAAATTGTTATCATAACAGATACGAATATGAAAATATCTTCATCCGGCCCGTATCGTACCCGTTAACACCTCTAATTCAGGCATTGCACTGGATCTGAATTCATGTTTCGTCGAGTTGTCGACTTGCTTGCAGAACTCCGTTTTTCGATTAGAAAAAAAAAATACGATGGCTGTTACTGTTACCATTACTATTTTTTTTACTATTAATATTATTAATATTATTTTTATTTTATTCGAATCCGTTCTTCAATTAGGAAAAAATGTGAGGGCCGTTACTATTTTTCATTATTATTACTATAATTAGTATTGTTGTTACTATAATTATTGTTGTTGTTGCTGATGCTGCTATTATTTTATTTTATTTCTGTTGCTAAATTAAATAAATTGTTCCGTGTATATCTTGATCTATATGATATTAGGAGTGCAAACGGGTCGGATATTACCTGTCCGAATCCGGATCTGTATCTGAATTTTTGCGGATTCGAATTTTCGAATACAGATAGTTGCAGATTCGGATATGGATACGGATTTTTTTATGCGGATTTGGATACGGATACGGGTTGAGTTTCGGAATCAGATACGGATACGGATAATTATCCGGATCTGAATATTTTAATTTTTCGGATATCCGGATATGTTAAGACTTGAGAGAATTTTTTTTGTGTCTATTTATCTTTTGTATTATAATATCTTTAAAGAGGATATTTTGTGTTGGTATTTTTAATTAAAGTTATATTTATGTTGGTGAATTTTAGTTAATTAGATATATATTTTGAATTAGAAATCCGAATTATATCTATATCTGTATCTGTATTCGTATTCGAAAATATCTGATCCGTATCTGTATCCGTTTAATATCCGATCCGTATCCGTATCCGATTACTATCCAATCCGTATCCGTATCCCAAAAAAAATACGGATACGGATATGGATTGAGTACCATCCGATCCGTTTGCACCCCTATATGATATAGATATATGGTAAGTGGTTGTATATTGGACCACATAAAAGAGTAAGAAGCAAACAAGAAAGTTTGATGGATCTTTATGGAATAATTAGTTGATATTTACTTGTCAGAAATAAAATTTTAATATATTGAAATTACACCAAATGATATCACACGAGATTTAGATATTAAACTAGCCTATATAAATAGTATTATTGGTTCCAGTGAAATAAAATAAATATATTATTTTCTATATTGGTATATCTTCCAAATAAAGTAAGTTCAATAATCCAAAAATACACACACACACACCCCATCCCCAAAGCCAGAACCACCGATTTTATGTTTCCGAACAAAATTAATAAAATATTTAAAAACAGCAACAGCAGTAACAACAACAACAACAACAAAATAAGCTAAATCATGATAAATAGTCTTCGAACACTATTTATGTTTGAACAACAATATTGTTGTTCAATTTGATCTACATATAAAAAAATTGTAACGTAAACAAAAACAGTGTAATTTTTTTTTATTGGACGGAAATTTATTGATCCAGTTTTTTGGAATGTCCAGTGACAATATTTTTCTTCTTGCAAAAATAGAATAGTATAGACAATCTAAAAAAAATATAAAGTTTTTGTTTCTAGTAAGATTTAATATTTTTAGGGAGATGATATGAGTACCCGCACTCTCATCCCTCCATTGTACCCCCAATTTTATTTGTTCAATCTTGTCCACATTTCTCAAAATCTATAAGAAATTTTGCGAATCTAAAACTACGAACGTCTTCTACACAATTTTATCTTTCAAATGAGATCCATGATGACATACTTTCGGGTTCATCATCATACAAGTATTTATACCTCGTCATTTAAGTATTTATACCTAGTATTTTTTACATATAACACTGCTGACATTTAAAAGTATTAATATCAAGTATTACAAGTATTTATATCTATGCACTAAAGTATTTATACCTATGTGGTCAACTATTTTTGTTAGAGAAAAGTTGACGCAGGGACGATTAGGGAAATGTGATGCGGAGATGCGGGGTCCACGATTGGAGATAAATACTTACAATTATATGTATAAATACTTGTATGATGCGATATAAATACTTGCACAATGAGGTATAAATACTTGTGTGATGATGAATCCGAAAGTACGTCATCATGAATCTCATTTGAAAGATAAAATTGCGTAGAATACATTCGTGGTTTTAGATTCGCAAAATTCCTCATATAACGTGAGAAATGTGGAAGATATTGAAAAAAAGAAAAAAAATAATGACATATTTTTACTTCGTGAAGCACAATTCTATATGAGAGGCTTCCAATGCCTCATTTTTTTTTTATACCTCATCATACCTCATATTTTATATCTTCATTTTCTTCATATTTAAAGTCTAAATTATCCATCTGAACCGTTCAACATGATATCCATACTAAAATATGGTTAGGGATGAAATTTTATAATTTTTGGAAATTTTTTACTATTTTTTATGATGGGTAGAAAATCACTGTTTTTTTAACGGTTCAAAAACAGTGATTTTGTACATATCTTAAAAAATAGCAAAAAACTTTCAAAAAATATAAAATTTCATCTCCATGCATATTTTAGTATAAATATTTTGTTGAACGGTTCGGATCGATAATTTGGATTTTAAAAACGAAAATATAAAATATGAGATATGATGAGGTATGAAAAAAATGAGGTATTGGAATTTTTTGAGCCAGAGAGCGGGCAACTGTCAAATTTTTTGAATTCTATCAATTAGGAGTAGAAGTTAGAGCATTGAAAATTATCTAATACCTAGTTAGATAATGAATTTGAACTCGATTAGTTATTTAAAACCAATTCGCTACTTTTGACCCTCTCCTGATGAAAATAGTGAATCCGCTCCTGCATATACACAAATGTATGTATAGTATCTCTTGTCACCTGTGATGGTCATTAAGAGATTTTTATAAATTTCTACTCGAGCAAATAATTTTGAGTGAGTCTATGGTACTATGTATATCACATGTTGTTACCGTGCTACGGCTCTATATTCGAGTTTTCAAATCCTAACGGTCGATCCGAACCATTCATCTTGTTCTCCGTATTAATATGTGTCTGGAGACCAAATTTTACATTTTTTGAAAAAAATTTACTATTTTTTTAGATATTTAGAAAATCACTTGATCTGAAAATTCTGGACCATCCAAAAACAGTGATTTTCAATCAATCTAAAAAAATAGTAAAAAAAATTCAAAAAATGTAAAATTTGGTCTCCAAACACATATTAATATGGAGAACAAGATGAACGGTTCGGATCGACCATTAGGATTTAAAAACTCGAATATAGAGCCGTAACACAGTAACAAATCGTAATATGCATAGTACCATAGACTCACTCTACTTTTATATAAAATATTTTCTGGCTTGTAAAACTAACATTAAGCTTATTTGTGAGTATGGCCAAAATTTGAAAAATTAGGCGCAAACGATTGAATTGAAAAATGTTGAGATTAATCTAGAATTTTGTTATTTATTAATTTAAAGTCAAAGCTAGCAATAAATAAAAATAAGTATTACAAGTTTATCTTAATTTGTTCATTTATCATCAATTTTCATGAATTCATATAATTTAAGAAGTAGGTCAATTTGAAATGTTCAAATTCTAGAATTAAGCTGACATACATAATTAATATTTTGAGTGTACACTTTCCATATTGTTCCTCAAATTAAACTCAAAATACCACAATATTTAACACTCAAATGTGAGAATGACTTAGAATTTAAGGTGATAATTGGCTTCGTGATTTCAAGAATAAAACAAGTTGGTATAAACTAATGCAACTTAGCGCTGCAAACGAATTGAACTAAATCCAACTTATTCTAATTTGAGTTCGAGTTTAAACTAAACTAATCGAAATTCAAGCAGGATTTGGAACTGAAAAGAAGAGTTTGAGTTTGATTCGGTGCGATTCGAACCAGTTTCGAACCGAACTGGTTCGAAATTGAAGCAGAGTTAGAACTGAAAAGAAGAGTTTTGAACCGAGTCCATACTCAATTTGAGTTCGATTTGAACCGAACTGTGTTTAATTTATTTTGAATCAAATTTTTTTTTTAATCGAATCACAAGTTACGAGTTTTTTGTGCACTCCTAAATGCAAGAGATTAATTTTTTTCTGTAGAGAAACGCTGACGTGTCACTACGCACTTGGTGCAACTGCAAACCGATGGTGCACCTGGTGTAGGGTATTTCCTTATTGGATCACGAGGGACCGGTGATTTAGTGATGGGTTCTGCACGACACATCATCAACCAAAATACGCGGATTACGGCTAGCTGGTCCAGGCAAACTAATTGAAACACAACTTCGATCTTCTGTGGCAGTTGCCTCTCTAGCTTATTGTATAGCGATTAATGAGCCGCAACTTGTGTATTTTGTGGATCTTTATCCGTTGTTTTTCTTGCTAGAAAAGCAACTTCCTGCTATTACTTTCCGTATTTTGTTTGAAAGCACCGGATCTCATTCCGTATTTTGTTTGAAAGCAATGTAGCTTGTATCATGTGAACACAAAAGGCTACATTAAAAGTCAAAAGCAGTGTTGCAAAATGCGGTATGCGGAAGGTATGCGGAAGGGCACCGCATACCGCATATGCGGATTTTTATGCGGACTAATATATGCGGATTTTAAAATAAGAATTCATATATAATTTGTATCATTATATGCATAATCTCACAACAAAAATAAAAATACAAACATAAAAACACAAACAACATATACAAACATATCAAAGAACATAAAATAACATAATACAAACATATCACAAGTCAGTTATCACAACATAATACATAAATTTTATAGCATACAAACATATGCGGCCGCATATGCGGAACCGCATAGAACCGCATATGTTTTTTCCTATGCGGTTTCCAACCGCATACGCATATGCGGCTGCATATGCGCCGCATAGAACCGCATTTTGCAACACTGGTCAAAAGCAATATATTATAATTCATCCAATTTTGTTTAAATTTACGTCTTTATCTATATTTTTATTGTTATATTGATGTAATTAAAGGGAGAAAGGAGCAGTGGCCCTCAAAGGCTCAAATCATGGGTCTTCCAACCCTTTTGATTTTTTTTTATTAGATGATTTACTTTATAAAACTTGATTTCCAAATTAAACTTAATAATTGAATAATCAAGATACGCATCAAATCAATTTTTGATGCTAGTGACATTTTTACACACTAACAAAAATAATTAATACCATTTAACTTAAAATTTATCAGTATTGACTTTTATCACGTATCATAAAATTAAAATCATTTTAATCATTACTTGTGAATATATCTTTCACAATAAATATTACAAGTTAATATAAATGATATAAGAAATGGCTATTTCATCGTATATATGTGAATTTGTTGTTAGGAATTTAAATATAAAGTAATCATATAAGATTTTATCAATAACAATTATGTTTTCTAATTGAGGAGGGTTCAAATGCCTCCATGTTTTTGTGCCTCCATCATGCCTCCATCTCTCTCTATCATTTTCAAAGTTCAAACAATCGATCCGAACCGCTCAACCTAACCTCCATACTAAAATATGTTTGGAGACCAAATTTTATATTTTTAGGAATTTTTTTACTATTTTTTTAGATAGGTACAAAATCAGTAAATCTGAACCATCTAAAAACAGTATTTTTGTACCTATCTAAAAAAATAGTAAAAAAAATCGTAAAAATATAAAATTTGGTCTCCAAGCATATTTTAGTATGGAGGTTAGGTTGAGCGGTTCGGATCGACTGTTTGAACTTTGAAAATGATGGAGAGAGATGGAGGCATGATGGAGGCACAAAAACATGGAGGCATTTGAACCCTCCTCTTTCTAATTATACCATTAATTGGACCAGATGGTCGATTAGAACATGTTCGGTTTGTCAAACAACATGAGAATATTTGTAAGAATGCATTGGAATTGATGTTCAGTTGTACTGAAAAATAAATATTGGAAATTTAATTTTTGTTTTTAAGATCCTCATGGCAATATTAATTTTCTTTCTAATGTTTACATGCTGAAATTTGATTTTATATTTTGACAGTTTTTTTTATATCAGCCATGAATGAATTAAAAATTATAATTAATTTTCATCAAATGAACCTTGTTTTTATCATTCTAAAATATCAAAGGATGACTTTGATCCTCATTTTTCACCCAAAAAAAGATTAACTTCCTTTTCATAATAAAATAAGATATAATTAAGTTGTCATCTTTCAAAGGCCCGTAATTAATATTAATTGATATTTTTGACACTATTTGAGACAAATACTTTTCTAAAGATGGTACTTGTGATCTCATAAAAGGAATAGGTATGCTTTCATTGTCTACAATAACACAATCATTTGAAGTAAGCATGAAGATATTGAAAACATGATGCAACCGACAATACTTCATTTATCACTCTTTGACTTTTCAATCTCTATTTAATTTAATTTTATTAATTTTTAGACTTTTTTTTTTTTGTTCCAAGAGAGTGAAGATGATGCAATAGAGCATCTCTATCTCGGATATTATTATAATTTTTAATATGAAGTGACAGTTTTTATTTTGATTTCACGAATGGACGAGAGTTTCTTATTCATAAACTACGTAGGAAAGTTTTTTCATTAAAAAAAATATTTATAAACTTTATGCTGGCGAAATTATTGGCTAAAGTTTTTTTTCTCTTGCAAAAAAATTTCTTTATCGTTGACGTGGTCTTAATAGAAATTCTAAGTTTAATTTCAGGGATGTGGAGGTTTATAAATTAAGAGAGACTTAATTTCTATTTAGTAGTTAATTGGTATTTAAAAATCAATTAGAGTTGTTGGGATGAAGATGCTCTAATAATTAACTTGAATTACTTAATATGGTTACATCGAGAAAGAGAATGTATGTAAACATAGGTGGAGTCAGATTTTTAAGGTATGAGGGTGAACAATACATTATAAAGTCAGTCATAAAATTCTAATGATATGTATGATGTCAATTTTACAATATCAGTGACATTTTAATCTAAAATACATAAAAAATTAAATATAAACACAAAAAAATTGAAAATAAATAAAGGTTAATTAACCCCATTCAGTGTAAGTGATTCCACCATGTACACAAACAGTGGCAGAGTCACATGGAATCAGTGGTGAATACTTGCCAACCCTTGGCTAATTTTTTTTTTTTTTCGAAAATATACCTCTATTTTTATACTTTTGTTAGAAAAAATTATAAAAATACACTGAAGACACAAAAAAAAATTCTAAAAAATTATAAATATAATTCGAAAATTGTGTCTCAAGCACAGTTAGCTGTCAAAGCACACCAACCTCGGATTATAGCGTGTGTCCCAATCACGCCTTAAAAACTTCTACTAGCGTAACATAATAACATGTTACCAAATCAAATAAATGAACCTGACTTAACTAACAAGATATTTCCTGGTAAACCCTGGAACCAAGTCCATTTCGACGTGGTTTAAAAAATCCAGGGGCTACTGGTACGAGAATTGTTTCAGGTCACCATCAAGACCCAATCAATCAAATCACCAAAAACAGGATAGAAATTAGCAAGCTAGCAACTTACAAATTAAGCATCACGATCCTATCAACAGTAGTAAAACTACAGCCCTTCACCTTCTTACAGGAGCAAGTGTTTGTTTCGAATTGGCACAAATAACAGAAGGGATCCGTGAATTTTCAAATTGATCAGGATTGGCTCAAATTTCACGTTATTATAAAAGACACGGACTAGTCCTCAAGCCTTGTTGACACGAATCTTGATGCAATATGAACCCTGATGAATATTCAATCAGTGCTAGCTATTATTTTGTCGGCATTGTCAAGAATTTCAATCCAGATTGGAATGATAATTGAGTAATTGACGGATTTTAAATGTTAAAATTCACTCCGGATTCATGTGTGAGTGATTTTAAGGACATCAATTTTTCATGTGTGAGTGATTTTAAGGACATAAATTTTCTACCCACAGAGAGGTAGGTGATTTGATTTCTTTTTTCAAACCATATTATTGTAACAGTATTTTTATAGAACCGGATCACCTGCCCCTCTCTGGACAGAAAATTCTTGCTCCTAAAATCACTGACATGTGGATCCCGAGTTAATTTTAACATTTCAATATTAGATATAATTTTGCCTTAAAACTCACTCTGGACTCACATATCAGTGACTTTAGAGACATAAATTTTCTATCCACAGGAGACAAGAGATTCGATTCCTTGAAAAATTTGTAAGTTTCATCTTAAAGTAACTTCATGAGATAAAACTTTCTTCTTAATTTACAAATAAGTTTCTTCTCCTTTCCCATTCTTTTGCTACTAAAGTTATTTGACACAATTATTATGTGATCTCTAATCTCTAAATCTTTAAAACCAAATAATCCTTTCTTTTTTCTAGAAATTTTATTTTTACGAGGACCGCAGATTCTCGTTATTCTTCAACCTAAAATGAGTTGATTACAAAAAGTAAAAGTTTGTTTTTTAAAACCTTTGCAAAAGTTGCAAAGTCGTGAGGGTGAATCAAACTCTCAACCTTTAAGTATAAGTAACAGTCTTAGAATTTTTTCTTAGCCAACCATGTTATATCTCGTTTCTTAACAAAAATTAAAAGTTGAGGTCACAAATTCAATATGTGATCCTGATAAAAATGAAATTTCGCGAAAAAAAGTTATTTGATTTATTTTATTTTTTTGAAGAAGGTAAAAAAAAAAATTCCGGCTCTAATAGGTAGGGAGAGAATCAATTTATATATGTCTAGCTCAATTTAATCTGGTACATTCATCATAAAGTTACCTGAATACATTATAGTGTGCTTTTGATAATTTTTAGTTACTAAACCTTTGGAGTATTTCTCTCATTAGTTGTGTACCACTGTAACAACTGTAATTATTATTTTAATTTGTTTCGTTCATTAGTTACAGTTGACAAGATTAATTTTCATAATCAATCTCCATTATCAGACACATGATTAGAATTCTTTTTAAAACAACCACCACATGATTAGAATTATTTTCAATTATTATTCTCTACTAATAGCTAAATCAGATTCAGTACATGATTAATATGGATGATTAAATTTAGCACAATTGTTCAAAATATTGTTCTCTGTATAAAAATAAAAGAGCGAGTTTATGGTACTATGCATATCACAGGTTGGTTCGTAATACGGATCAATATTTTTGTTTTCAAAATCCTAACAGTCGATCCGAACCATTCAATATGACCTCAATATAAATATGTACTTGCAAGCCGAATTTTATATATTTTTTAGGATTTTTTTACTATTTTTAAGATGGTAGAAAATCACTTGATTTGAAAATTTTGGACCATCCAAAAACAGTGATTTTCTACCTATCTTAAAAAATAGTAAAAAAAAATATTAAAAATATAAAATTTGTTTTGCAAGTAGATATTCATATGAAAATTATGTTGAATAATTCGGATTTACCATTAAAATTTTGAAAACGAAAATAATAATCCTTATTACGGACCAAATCGTGATATGCATATTACCATAAACTCACTCAAAATAAAATATTTAAACTCAATGGATACTGCGTAGAGTTCAAGAAGGTATTCAAATAATCCACCATAGACGGAAAAACAATATTTCTATTGATATCACATAGTGTGTATTAAAATACCATTATCAGATTTATAAAACATATAAATCCACAATATATATGCATCGCCTAGAGATGCTGTGAATTTCATTGCTACAAAACCACTAATTTTCTCTTTTTTTGTGCTTTATGTTTAATATTTTTTGTTTTAATTTTTCTTTGGAAAATTTCCACAGGATTGCAATGACAATGATGTGAATTTGTATTAATCTTCTGAGACCATCAAAAGAAATCTAATGTTGACACTTTGACCTCTAGAAATTAGACAATCAACCGAGACAGAGACAACATGATTCTCTGTTTTTTTTTTTCTTTTTTTTTTTTTGAGAGAGAGATACTTGGTAGTGGGCTAGTGGCTACCAAGTGGGTAAATAAAATATTAAAATCCAACATCTGTACACCTACCCCATGCAAAGGAATGCATGTATACTACATCCCATATACATCAAAGAAACAACATGATTCATGCCCATGAAATGTGCTCAGAGAACATATTCTAGGTACTAATCCGGTACCAGTTGTAACAGCAATACCGGTGTTTTTCAAAATTGGGGCGTTTTGGGACTTGGTATGAATGGAAATTTTATATGGGAACCAACTTTGTACAAATGAAATTTTCATAATAATATCACAACAATTTGTATTGTAAGCATTTTATTCACAACATCATTCTTATTATTATTTATTTTGTATAATCAATGCCTAAGGGCCCTTTTCAACCAAAAAAACAACTCAAGAATAAAATAAAATAAAAAACTATAGATCTATGCATCATGCATGCATGATTGGTTTATTCTGTTTGTTTTTGCATTTTTTTTTATATATAATTTACTAAGTTTATGTACAGGTTAATTTAAGGAAAAATTTAATGTATATTTTTTAAATCTCGAAATTATGAATTTTTTATTTATAATTCATAAATATTCTATTTACTATTATAAAATGCATAATATTCCATTTATTCTTCTGAACTTTCCACTTTCCACTTTACCTTTATTTAAAAAAAATGTATGTAGCTTGTGCAAGAAAAATGTTTAGTCTTATATATAATTGGTATGTTTCTGAGGACATTGGCATTTTGGCATATGTTGCATGTTACGAGTAGAGAAGTGGACTATATTTTTACAAATTGGTCAATTAGAAGACTAAACATTTCTCATACATTGGCTACGTACTTATTATTTAATAAAGATAAACTTTGAACTTCATATAGATTTTTTGTAGAAATCGGTCAATTTGGGAGTTTTTTTAAATTTAGAAAGAGAAATATGATATTCTGGATTTTAGAATAAGAAATACATAATTTTGAGATTTTTTAATGGTATATATGAAATTTTCTTGTTAATTTATGTAGCAAGAATACAAGACATGCCTCAGAATGTATGACAAACCGGATATATTCTCCTTTTTATTTTATAATCAATTAAACTTAGCCATCTATCATATGCATTTATTTTGGTTGCTTTTCATGCATGCCAATTTGACAAGTCATTGGTTCTGTAATTCTGATTTGATCAAACTGCCAGATAGGTTTATACAATGTATGGCTCAATTAAATAATTTCTTATATACATTAGATATATTTTTGCTGTATTGCTCTTGCTTTTGAATTACAAGGTCTGAATTTGAACAACAAAATTATTCTAGTAACAACAATGAGAACTAGTATTTGATCTAGTGATAAAATATAACATTATCTGTGTAATAGATTTCGGGTGTGTTTGAATGGAGGAGTAGGTTAGTGAGAATAGTAGCTAACTCAAAAATGAAGAATAGTTGTTAATTCAACTTTTGATTTGATTAGTAGAATAGTGAGCTAATTCATAAAAGACAAACAAAGAATAGTAGGTAGCTCTTTATCTAAACATCGAATATCTCAAAAAAATAGTACTACTTTCAGTTAGTGCTATTCTTTCTCTATCCAAATCCACCTTTGATGTTCAAAATCTAAATTTTTGAATGAAAATTCAAAATAAAAAAATATCTTCATTTTTTTAGTAAGAAAAAAATTAGCAACAAATGTACGGACATCCACATGTCTGTTCCCTATCATGAATCATGAATCATGACTCATGACTCATGAATGATTAGTGTGATGCCTCAATTTCAACAACTAACACAAAAATTAATTCCATCCCTTGAGAATGATTGTTGGAAGAAGTTAATTAGTGAGCTGGCTAAGGTGAATTTGTTTTCTATTAAGACAGAATCTTATCATTTCTAGAAATATGTAAATTTTTTGTCCAGAAAGAGAAAGATGAAAATTTATTTTGATAATATACTAAAAACCGAATTATTAATTCAGTTTCTAGAGTTAGTATGCATATCAAAATCCCTAGCCATAAAAAATAACTTATTTGTATACAAACTATAAGTAATTCACTGATTGATCAGTTTATTCTATGACATTGAAAAAACTATCTAATTTTCTGATTATTTATAAATATTTAATATAGTTCTAAAAATAAAAAAATGGTGGATCTAAGAACAAAAATAATAAGGTGGTGATGTTTAGACTAACAAGTGTCAAGGAAGCATGTTATCCGGACAGAAGGTAGGGAAGAGTTCTTGTCCTGTTGCTTTCTTCCTATGTGTTCTTGGTCTCTATTATTAAATAATTATTTAATCATTCGTACATCCTTTTGCTGAATTTTAATACATAGTGATGTCAACTGTACATGATTATTATTATTATTATTATTATTATTATTAAATGGGTAGATTCAGGATAAAGGTATAATTATTTCTTACGTATTTTCATGTAGTAATATTCATATTGCATCAGAAATTATCAACATACGTACATATGATTGTACATAATTTTTCAAAAGTTTCAATTTATAATTGATGATTTATTGGATATGATAATGTAAGCAAAATTATGATTTTAAAACATTTTGGATATGATAATGTAAGCAAAAAGAATAAATAAAAAGTGTATGTATTGACATGCAAAGAAAGTTATTGAATTAAAACGCGCTGTTATTGTTTTTTTTTTTTTTACTGTTATTTATTATTTATTTCTTTTTTAATTTTAATATTAAATTTTATAATATGTTCCCGTTGTAACGTACAGGCACGATATTAGTATAAGGTTGTTGTTTCTTTTACTGTTATTTATTATTTTGCTTCTCTATTTAATCTTAATATTAAATTTTATAATATATTTCCGTTGCAATGTACGGACAACGATACTAGTATAGGATTATACATCCATTTTATTATTTTATTTGTACATGAGAGCCTCTTTATTTGACTCATCATTTCAATTAGCACCTAAATGGAAAGTTTCTAGAAGGCGGCACACAGAATCATGGGGCAATTAATTAATTTCTAAAATGGCCAATTGGCCAATTGGCCAACCAGACAATTATTCTAAAGTGTCATCCCAATATTTCAATATTTCATAGGAATAACACTACTAACAAGGATGTCCCATCAATATCATTTCATATGTTTTTTTTTTCTTTTTATTAACAAAAAATAAAAGTAGGGGCTCAGTTCCTCTCTTTTCAAGTTTCAACGGACTTCTTGAGAAAGTTTTTAAAAATATCCATTGTTTTTAAAAACTTTCATATTTATCAGGAAGCAAATCTGTTGCAATCTTACAGGATTGTAGAATTCTGCAATTTCAATTTCAACCCTTTATTTAGAAATCTTAAAAAGAGATAATTTTTATGCACGAATCTCAAAATATATAAACGGTTGAGATTAGAATCGCAACATATTTATTTCCTATTTACCAAGTTAAAATAGCGGTTATATGGTTTTTTTTTTTTATTTAAGATGGTAAGTTCAAAATTTTCGATTCTTAATTATCATTTCCGAGGTAACTTTATCCGACTTAAATCTTTTTGAAAACAAAACTTACCATTATCTACTATTAGAGAAGCTCAACAAAAGAATAAGAGAGAATTTCATGTATATCTCTCAAACACTAGTACACAATAAAATTACGTATTTCTTTCTCTAAAGTTCATAATATTAATTTAATTTATTAACTTTTCAATTAAATTTTATTTTGAATTTATAACACATCCATTTTATTCTTATTAAGAATATAAAAAGGTAGTATGTGTAAGAAAACTATTATGTTTTTTAAGCAATCGGTTACGGTGATAAATGAATCATTTATCTGCTTGTGATGCATATACAGTGACATTTCGACATATACTTATGTGTGTGTTATATTAATAAAATAAACTATTTGCTCTCAAAATTGACAAATTAGAAGGCTAAATATTTCTCTTAAACATATTACATTTTTTTTTTTAATAAAAAGTAAAGTGGGTACTTTATAAACTTAAAATAGTTTTAATACAAAAGTCACTAAATTGAGTAAATTTGTGAGATTTTAAAAATTAGAAAGATAAGTATGATATTATGAATTCTAGTGGAGAAAATACGTAATTTTGAGATATTCATGAAATTTTCCGAAGATTAATGAAGTGCACCAATCTATTTTCTCCCAAATTTGTATTTATTTTCTAAGATGATAAAATAAAAGTGCAACGAACAGACGCTGAGCCTCCTGTTTTGGCAGGAGAAGATCCGATCCATTGTCATTGTCTAAGGTATCTATTATGTCACCACCACGTGGCCGATTGACACGTGACCCCACATTCAATCATGGCCGTACAAATTATTGTAGGATTGTAAACATTCGCGATTCAATTGCATCTGACAGGTCAGACTATAGTTTTGTTTCTCCAAACTTCACTTTAAAAATACAAATTTATATATTACAGAAAAAAATATATTAATTATTTATGCATTCTTTATAATTTATAAGTTCAATGAAAAATTATTTAAAAGAGTATAGACATGTTCATGAAATTTTATAAATTGAATTTGTTTTTGTAAAGCTGAGACTTATTTAAAACTTGAAACTTGACCACCACATAAAAAAATATTTTATATGAAAAGGGGTAAGATCATCCGTACCCAATAAACTAACGAAAAAAAAATCTTATCTTTATCTGTACTTTTGAATACGATATGGATCGGATAAACGGGTAGAAGGGTGCCATTGACACTCCTAAAAAATATATTATGAACAAACTTTTAGTACATGCAACGGTTATACAAAAAGACAAAAGTTGTTATTTGCACTCGCACCAACAAATAACGAGCTGAATTGATAAAAAAGTATGAAACTTTTTTTTTATTTTGAGTGAGCAAAGAAGTATGGAACTTGAATGAATAACTGCCGTTGTAGAGAAAATTGCGCGTTCAAAATTTACATTAAATTAGCAATATTTTTAAATAAATTGGACACTTTAGACAAGATAAACTGATCTCATTCCGGGCAATTTGGGGTTTCACTCAAGTTATTTAAAACTGGATATGTCCTGTCCATTACATTATAGCCGTCTGTGTATCTTGTCTATAAATGGTGTCTATTTTTTCTATTAGACTGGAGAGAGAACCTTATGATGGTCCCCGCTAGATGAGGTTGGTGGGTCCAGTGTAGATTTGGGAGTATTGTATTAATTTAATGGACCACTGGCGAAAGAATGGCTCAAATCCCAAAAGTTGACATCTTGTTCTCTCCAATTGGATCAAACAAGCAGTGGAATTTGGGGCCACTGTAATCTGTAATTATCGCCTGACAAAGAGATCGTTGCCCGCTTTCCAAGAATTATGCTGTGCATATCGAACTTTTTTTATAAACCATAAATAAATAAATGAATTTTACGGAACCAACATGATCTTTTTTTTTTTTTGAAAAACTGCAAGTACCGAACGGATCGTTCGGTCTCAATCAATTTTTTTTTTATAAAACAGAAATTTTTTAAATTTTTTTATTTTTTGTATTAAAATATTAGAAATGTTGAATATATTTTTTTGAAAATAGATGAAATATAATATAATTTGAATTATTAGAAAGACTGCAACAAATAACCCGGATCAATATTTTTCAGGTCGGGTTTTTCGCGGCTGTAAGAAAAATTAATATATTTCTTTATGTGTTATTGGAAACAAAAATAAAAATGCTTAGATTCTGAGTTATTGATTCCGGTTCAAAAGTCACTTCTAGGTAATCTAGAAAATATTGTGATCCTTCTAAGACATTTAATTTATAAAAAGTTGTATCTATTTTGAGAATTTTTTTAAATAACAATTATTAAATAACTTAAAGTTTTTATTCTTTTTCAAAAATAGATATAACTTTTCATAAATTAAATGTACTAGAAGGATCATAATATTTTTTGGATTACCTAGAAGTGACTTTTGAACCGGGATCGATAACTCAGAATCTAAGAATTTTTATTTTTTTTCCAATAACACATAAAGAAATATATTAATTTTTCTTACAGCCTCGAAAAACCCGACCTGAAAAATATTGATCGGGGTTATTTGTTGCAGTCTTTCTAATCAATCAAATTATATTGTATTTCATCTATTTTCGAAGAAATATATTCAACATTTCTAATATTTTAATACAAAAAATAAAAAAAATAAAAAAATTTCTGTTTTATAAAAAAAAAAAAATTGATTGAGACCGAATGGTCTGAGAAAAAGGAATTTTGAGACCGGACAGTCCGTTCGGTACTTGTGATTTTTCAAAAAAAAAAAAAAAATCGTGTTGGTTCCGTAAAATTCATTTATTTATTTATGGTTTATAAAAAAAATTCCATATACAGTTTCAAATAACCTTCGCCAATTTGGCACGCGCACACGCCACTGAGAGTAAAGATTTGAACAGAACAGTTTTGACATCATGCAGTATACGGACCATAAAATTATAACAACGATATATAGTATTGTTGCGCTGTATGTAGTCAAAACTGTTCAAATTTTCTATCCCATAGAACTTGTGCTATATAATTTTTAAAATAAATTAGAAAAGAAAATTTCTTGATGTGCCTATTTCTCAAAACAACATTTTTTTTTTGATAAATTTGTATGCTTAGTTGCGATTCTTAAAATTGATTATGATATTTCAATCGTCAAGAGAATACGGTTTTATAGAAAAATTTTATGTTCATCGAAGACTTAAACCGAATCATTTTTGCAAATGTTTAAAAAAAATAGAGAAGAAGACAAAAGAGAGAGGACCGTTTTGTTGTAAACTTGTATGGATCATTGCATCGTTATGTCAAATTGCACAATTATAAAGAGAACCAAAAGGAAAATATAAAGACTCGGAATTAAACAAATATTTGACCGTCGATAGTTAACAATTAAGAAATTTTAAGATTTCTGTTTCAGTATTTTAAGGGTTCAAATACCTCCATTTTTTGTGTCTCCACTATGTTTTTATTTTTAAAAGCGTTAATAAATTAAAATTAAAATTACAAACATTAAAATAAAACCGTTAGATGTGATCTATGTTATTTTCTATACGTGCTCATAAAAAATCACATTTCAACTATGTTTTTGTGTGAATCAATCAGTTGAAAAATCAACGTCTAGAAATTATTAACATTAGTACGTTTTTACAAACTCTTGATGAAAACCAAAAAAAAATTATAATGTCATAATTTTTTACACGTGTATAGATAAAATGATGTTGATCATATCTAACGGTTTTATTTTGACCTTTTGAGTTATTAAAGTTCTTAAAAATGAAAGCATAATAGAGAAATTTTAACACTTCTCTTTAAACAAATATGTTTATTATGAAAAAGTTTTGATCAAAATAAATCTAGAGAATTAAAGGTCATAGGGTTCTCACTTTCCGTCATTTCTAATCAATTCGATCAAATAATCAGTTGTTGTAATTCGGTGGAGCGCATGCGGCATTATTATCAGTGTCATATTCGTCTTGACTGGGTCCTTTTTTTATGAATACGAAGGTTTCTTAATTCTTATCCTGAATTAGCACTTTATATTCACTTTGGTGTCACGATATCTTATCTAACTAAGAATTGGTTGACAGATGATACTCTAACTTTATCCTAATTAAATACAATGAATTCAATGATTAGTCTAATTAACTAGTATAAAGTGATTTAAGTGCACACTTTGTAGTCAGAGGCGGAGCTAGGATTTTTGTCAGGGGGTATCGAATTGGGTTTAAATAGTTTATCGGATTTAAACTCATTAACTAATTGAGTACTCGATAAAAAAAAACAATACTTTGACTTATATTTTTCAATGCTCTGACTTGTTATTTCTAATGTTTTAACTTAAAATTCTAATTATCAATCATAATTCAAGAAATTTATTTTGATTTTAACACTAAATTTTATCCGAATTACAAATCAAACACTCAGACGGGGGCAAAAAAAATTTCAGAGGAGGCAAAGTCGATCAGTATTGATAAATCACCACTAAAACTCAAAATCCAGGGGGAGGGGAACAGCTACCCCCCTGGTCTATGCTGGGTCCGCCCCTGTTTATAGTTGAAATAACTAAGATTTTTTTCATTTGTCTTGATATCTACAGACGAACATCATGTTCTCTTACCTCTTTTTTGAAAGCTTGAGAGAAGCTATCAAAAAAGAGGTAAGAGAACATGATGTTCCTCTATCTGTAGATCTCAAGACTCCTAAATGGAACCAAAGGGCATTTTCTTTTCGGATCTCAACTCTTGATCAAGATTCATGTACCTTAACCCTAATTGATCAACTCTCAATATCTAACTAGTTGGTGTAGCTAGCTATCACCTAGGGGAACGAGCTCAAATCACTAAACTAAATAATAATACAAGATAAAATACAGAAGAAAATCAAATCAAATGCAAAAGATAATAAAACACAACTTTCAAATCAATTAAGCATCATAAAAATTTTCAGGTTTTCCAAATCATCATCTTAGAAAAGAGTGTTTTGTTTCAAATTAACAATGAAAATAAAATTACAAGGCATTGTACAACACAATAAAGAAGGAAAAACCGTAAATATATTAACAACCAAAATTAGAAAATATTTGTTAACAGTAAATAGTTTTAGTCTAGTATATAATTATTAATTAAACTTAGTTATATGTTAGTCGAAACATCATGTTTAAGAGGAGGGATCCACTCACAACATTTGAAAGTTACAACATCTTATAACAATTTGATTTTGTGATTTTCAAAATCTAAACAGTCAACTCAAACCGTTAAACATGATCTCTATATTAAAATGTGTTTCGAGATCAAATTATATATTTTTTTTTACTATTTATCAAGTATTTTACAAAAATGTTGTTTTTAGACAATTATGGATCATCGAAAAATAACAGTTTTGTAAAATACTTAATAAATAGTAAAACTAATTAAAAAAATGTTAAATTTGATCTCCAAACACATTTTAATATAGATATAATGATGAACAGATATTAGAGTAAACACTCAGTTATACTCGAGTCCACATCCTTTGCGTTAACGCGTTGTTTGAGTCAAGCTCCAAACTGTTCAGTCTGGAATCAGATCAATTCTATTCATGCCTATAATACAAGAGTCTGTGTCCCCTCAGGTACCTGAGGTGCAATTGAAAAAATTGGACGGTCCAAATTAATTCTATTCGGGCCAAACTCAATCCGGTAACTGTTGAGGTTGTGGGGGTCTGCTTTGAGATTCGTGCCAATTGAAATGAATGACTCTGATTCACTACTTGCATGTTAGGTACCTGGGGTGATACGGATTAATAATGCAAAGGGCTCTATTAAAATCTGTGCTAGTAATAAGTTACTCATAATGTAACAGTAACCAACTCCGTTGCTCTCTAAATAGGAGAGCAGGGTCCTGTTATTCAAAATTCAACCGTTCATCTGTGTTGAGAATTGTGCATGAAAAAATTTAACAGTTAAATTTTGAATAACAGAGTCTTGCTCTCCTATTTGAAGAGCAGCAGAGCCAGATCCCATGTAACAATGGATTTAAATCCAAACGAGACATTAATGTATAGTCCCTTGTCCCCATCAGTACTCCAAAATTTACTGTGCCTAACTAATAATGCAATTATAATTTACAATATCAAAGTCGCTATCTAATCTTCATCGGTAGTAAATTAAAAACAAAAAACATCCGGAAAAGCGTTCCTTCGGAAAATGATTGCTTTGGAATAATTCCACCACAAATCAATCATTTGACTCAATAAGTCGTCTCATTATATTCTTTCTTTTGTGGATGAAACATATTTTTGTTGATAAATGTGTAAAGATATCATTTTGATATGGATTTGAGAGAAAATCATTTTGATATGGATAGACCACTTTTTGTTTCCAATAATTTTAATTTCTGATATTTTCTTTTTATTGCTGTTTAGAAGTCTTTGTCGCGCAGCAATAAGAAGAATGAAATTGCCAAAAATAAGGAAAATATGAGAGGCTGGATAAAAAAAAAAAACCAAAGTTTTTTATGCTTAATCGTTGAAAATAAAATAATAAAAACAAAACTTGCAAAGAATAATAATATCATTTCGATTATTTTCAGTATGCATTAAAGACCAAACAAAAATTGATAGACCAAATACATGATTTTTTTCATGGTTCTAAATAGCGATTATCGCATCATTACGAGAAGGTTAAAACTATCACGAATGGCGTAGCTATAGCGAAAGCTATGCTTCTTCTTTTTTTCAAAAAGTATATTATATAATTCTACTGATTATTAACATTATCTAAAGTCTCATAGAGCAATAAGTAACACCAAATTGATTAAGAAATTATAATATTAATATTCAACCAGTGCAAAATTCAAATTCTCATTCAAAATATCTCTAGTAATATCATAAACTTTTTTTTTTATTCAAAATAACTTAAGCATAAGAGTGTAAACGGAGCGGATGATGCTAATACCATATCCGTATCCGTTTTCCAATGAGCGGATATGGATAGTAAACAAATATCAAAATTTAAAATCATATCCGCGTTAAATGGATACGGAGCGGATAATCAACAGATATGGATTTGAATATGGATACGAAACGAATAATTGAGTTATGCACTTTAAGATACAAAAAAGTGACTTGTTGTCTTAAAACAGTGACTAAAACCAATTTAACAGAGACTAAAAACATACTACATTCACAGACTAAAATCTTGAATAAAAAAATGAAGAAATGGAGATAAAAAGGACAAAAAATTGCGTTATTGTAGCATCATCAGCAACAAAAAAAAGATTAAATTGAAAATCATATCGTATTATCATTTATACCACAACTAATTAAGACTGAAATGAATATGGGATAATCTATAACAACTTCTATCTAGAGATGTAAAGTTAAAGCTAGTTGGGAGTAATTTCGGATCCGGATAATTGAGGATACGGATACGGATATTCACTTTCATGAAATTATCCGCAACTGTCATTTTTTCACCATATAAAATCGTATGTATCTGTATCCGCAATTGTCCGTATCCGTTTAATCCGGATACGGAGCGGATTATCCGTATCCGTTTACACCCCTATTTAAGCATCATGACATAAACTAATTTTTTTTTCTTTTTCAAAATAACTTAAGCATCATGTGATAACTACTATATACATTTTTCTATTTAGAAGCAAAAATAATATGAGTTTTTAAAAGATCTTTAAAAGAAATTTGCAAAGAGACCTTGAAATAAAAGTATTTGCAATTGCGATCAATGCGCTATTGAACTACACGCTATAACGGTCATAACTAAAATAGTGCACTTTTATCCTATAGCTTACCGTTTAATGTCCGAAAATGCTATAACACGTTATTTAGAGCACTGAGTTCTTTTATCACTTGATGGCTATAAAAAAGAAAGCCAAAATTTTTAATTAGTTATATACATATAATTTAGACAATTTATAAGACATCTATGTTTATTGAAAATATTTAATCGACATTTAACAACATATTTAATCGTGCATTTTTAATTTATAATTTCCAATTAAACACTTAATTATTTGACAACAAAAAATCAATTATAATAGAATACTCATCAAATCATGAACACGGAATTTTAATTTCTCCAATTTTCCATAGCCTTGAAATGTAAAAAGAAAAGGCCAAACGGAGCCCTGTTTTCACCAAATATTTCAAAAGATCTCTTAGTCCCACCAGTGGCATTTTGCCATCACGATGGACGGCCCTCGTGGCTGCCACGCTCCTCCGATTAGTTCTGTACACGTGGCAAGATCTCAGCCATGGACCTCGCTCTGTTAGTCTATTGCGGCGCTGAGTTTCCTGTTGCTAACTGCACCAGATTGCTACGGAGAGAAATGATTCCGATTAAATCTTTTCCACGTGGCCTACAGTGATTGGATCTTCCCGTGTATATGAGTATGACTCGGTTGTTTTCATTTTTCTAGAACAGAAAATCACATATGCCCCTAAATAATATGAAAAGCATACAACATTTCAAATAAAAATGCTTTTATGTTCCGGTTGAAGAAGGTAGACTTGGTCTTATTTCGGACTATTATTCAAAAAATAAATATATATATGAGAATTAGAGTGTTCTTAAGCTAATTATATCTTTTTATGAACTTTGACTTCAAACGACTCATCCAAACCGTTGAAATTGATCTACTTCACAAGTGATCTGTTTATATATCAAACTTTTGAATTAAGTTATTATATAATCGAGCGGTAAAAAAAATGAATGAACGCAATAAAATTAACTTATAAATCATCTTTTTTTTTTACCGCTCGACTTTATACTAAATTAGTTCAATAATTTATAAATTTGACATGTAAACGCATCACTCGTGAATTAGATCGGTTTCAACGGCTTGGATGAGTTGTTTGAAACCAATTGATCGATTTCTAAGTTAAGTTCACACAGAGATTTGGTGAGGTTAAGAACAACCTATGCATGGTTCTACCATCAGAGAGCATCACACGTCCAACATTGCCCCGATTCGAATTTATGCATGGTTCACAAAAAATTGTATAAGATTTTTACTTGTGCACTGTTTACGAACCGAAAGCGAAAATGTTCCTTATAATAACATACAAAAAAAAGGTTCCTAAATATTTAAAGAGGTAGTGGCGAACATGTACTGTAAGTAAGTTTAGTTTATCAATATATAAGTGCAGAGTTCGCGTCAGAGCTTATTAAGACTGTAGAAATATGCTTTGGGATTCATGCCACGTTAAGGTTCTGTTTGACCGCATTACTGTTTCCGTGGGGAAAAAAAATTCAGTAAAAGCAGTTCAAATTTTCACTTTTTCTATGCTCACACCCATTCCTACGGTACGCCGAACAGGACATGGTCCAAATTTATAACTTGCAACTCAGGTACCTGAGCTGATACAGATTCATAAGTGCTTGGGCTGATACTTATATTTTAGGTTTTAATCTCTCTTAATCCAGGCGAACATTGATTCTTTAAACTGAATTAAAACTTCTCATAAGGGTGTTTGACATGGATCACAATATTAAATTTTAAACTATACTAAGAAGAACTTATTCAATCCGAAAGTTAAAGAATCATTTTCTGAAAAAATCTTAAGGTGGAAAAAAATGATTAAGCTATGCAGAATCACGATTTAAAATTTTGAATTAAATTTAAATAGTGGACAACAAAAGAACTAAAAAGGTAATTTTAAATTTTAATAAAAAATACTTGTTCGGCAAGTTTAAAGACTCCCCACACTTTTCTACCCTCTAGCGAACGAGTTCACATCCTCTCCATTACATGATAAGAGAATCTTTTACAATTAGTAGATCTGAACCGTTCATTTTAACTTGTCACGAATCTCAAAACCCAATAATACTGTCCCTGTGCTAGTTCAAATCTCAAACCGATTGAGATTTAATCTCAAACCGTAAAGTGAGAGTAATACTCTAAAGTATATGAGAAGATACGAATCCCCACCGAACACCCAAAACAAGGATTATTTTTCCTCAATGTTTAAATTGACAAGTGAAGTGAAGGTAGAAAACATAATACAATATATAGAAAACAAGGATTATTTTTCCTCAATGTTTATATTGAAATTTAATACAGAGATGTGGGGGCATTTTTTGTATAAACATGTTATTTTATTTGTTGTAATAAAATAAATGATTAAAAGCTGTATATTTATCTGCATGATTATTCTCTCTAAAAAATTTTAGCTGAATAATCACAAAAAAAAATATAGACACTAGAAAAAAAAATTCTCATATTTTCTTGAATTTTTTTCACACATCAAACGGACCCATGTAGACCGAAGTGGATTGAGACTAATTTACATAATTGTGTGAATATGAAGGCCCATGGGCCGGATATATTGATGGGCTGTAATTATTAATATTTCTTTTAGGCCTCCGTGAGGAATGAAATTAATGTTTTGCCCCTTTAAGTGCAAGGCTATGGTTTATTTTGCGCCTATGTCCATTAATTTCCCTAAAAAATTATTAAATTTTCTTAGTCAAAATACAATTCAAGCTGAAAATTAGGCCTTTACGTTCTTCCATGTGCGCGTAACCATTTTTTTTGGCGTATTCTAATATTTTCTTGTTGGCTTGTTTTCATATCTGTTTCTTATATGGTTATAAAGCTACAGAATATTTTATCTGTAACACTTTTTTCAAAAATAAATTATTTTAGACCTGACAGAATGCTAACAAAATTAGCATATTCCGCTATGCAAATAAAATACTGGTCAAATTCTATTTTTTTTAATTCTAATATAAAAGTGGTACCATCGCTGGTATTTCGTCAGATAAAAAAAAACTTGCAATGCTAAAATTTTATCTTGTTCCGAAACTTTTTCTGTCTTGAATGAAAATAATCACACAATTATAAATTTTTTAGCTTTAAAAATAGTGCAGATAAAAAAAATCTGAAAAATATAAATCGTTACATCGATCTGCTACATGATGCATTTACGGGTAATCTTTTTAATTTTTAAATTAATTTAATATAAATTCAGACGGTCAACAATTATGAATCAATTTGACTTACAACCAGTCTACAATTTTAATTATAATTTATTTTTAAGATTTTATTTTATACTAAATTAATTCTAACAATTTTAATATAAACACATCACTCAGATAAATTTTAAAAGTTTAGATTCAATGTGGAAAGTTAACCAAAAAACTTAATAAACATAGGTTTACAGTTTACCCAAGTTCTATTACACGCTAAAATGTGTAATAAAATAAAGTCCAATTGAAAAGGGAAAATATTTCTAAAAATTACTCATCTTGCTTTTTTAATGGGTTTTCAATTGACGCAATGTAATCTTTGTATAGTTTAGAGCATTTACATATGTTATATTATTAAAGTTTCTAATATGATGTGATAGTTTTTAATCCAGTTTTAGAAATTAAAAAGGACTTTCTTATTTAGAAACCATGTATAAAAGTTTCTTATTAAGAAATTGTTTATAAACTCCACACTAGTCAAATGATTGGCTAAAATTATTTCTCCTTTTTTAATTTATTGCTGACATGACTTAATAAAAATTTTAAAATTAATTTTAGTGATGTGAAAGTATAAATTTTAGAGATCTTAATTTCTAAAAAGCACTTAACAGATATTTAGAAATTAATTTGAATTGCAGTGATGTAAATATTCTATTCTCTCAGGTATCGAACCCAGTACAATATTCATAGCCGAGCCAAGACTCAAATTTTTATTTGCAGCATAAAAAAAAAAAGATAAACTAAAACACCCTAGATTTAAGGGATTTTCATATTTATCCGAGCCGTACAGCCAATCTGTGGCCCATTTATTGGGGGGGGGGGGGGTGAAGATTCGCTTAGAGGTCTCCAAAAACACAAAAAAATGCACTGTAATATTGAATATATTTAAATTTTGAGAACCTCTAAATCAATATGCGATCCCTCATAAATGGGTCGCAGATTGGGCCCGAGTAATATGGAAATCCGTCAAATCTAGAGTGTTTTGATTTATCCTTTTTTGGGTTATGCTATTAATAAAAATTTCAGGAGCCGAGAGGTAATAGGACGGAAAGTACAGGCATCAAACCAAAATGAGATCGAATGGGCTGCATAGTACGGATTCCATATCACATGATGTTATGGATCATTACATAGGGCAATTGCAAATGGGAGAGGGGGGTGTCCGACGCCCATCGGACCACTTTTGTGTTCGATGGGTTCTCTTTACCGTCGAATCTGTTTTAGGATTCATGCCCGCAATTTCGCGTTTGCTTTAAAATCCGTACGCACGAATTCTAAAGCAGATCTGACGATGAGAGAACTCATTGAACACAAAAGTAGTCCGATGGCCATCGGACAGCCCCCTCTTCCATTGCAAATGGGCTGCATAGTACGGATTCCATATCAGTTGGAGCTCCAGATCAAATACTGTGGTAGACTGGTAGTGGACTAGTAATGGGGAGTATTCTGCTAAATCATTTTGGGTTATTCTGCAAAATGGAGATTTGAATTTAATTACTTGGCACCTTAAAATACCACCATCGGTACGGGTGTTTGTTTTTTTGTGCCTACGGGGGAAATTATTAACACATGATGTTACGGATCGACGAGGCATGCATTGTGATTTGCGTTGCGAAAAATGCCTGTCATGCCCTCTAGCTAGAGACAGCCTTGCACATTTTCTTTCAATGCGAGTATGCACAGCGGTTCTGGTCAAGATTACATATATTATGCTTGGATGTGATATCATGCAACCAGGTCATACAGTGCAAGAAACAGCTGAAAAATCATGGAATGCAATCTTTAATTGAAGGAAGTAACATGGATCCAAGATGGGCAGCAGAACATGCCATGAAGGATATTGCTGAGATTTTATTGTTTGAGATAGATTTGCTTGTTGTTTTGCTGTAATTAATTTATTTACTTACGAATTGATGTAATCAAACCTGATAGCCACTATCAGGTTTAAAAAAAAAAAAGAGGTAATAGGACGGGGCTTTCAATTGATGTAATTTTTATTGTCTCAAAAAAAAAATTGATGTAATTTTGTAATTTTCGGGAGCCAAGAGCCAAGAGGTCCCAAGGTACTGGACGTAGTACGGTATTTCTAACCTAGCCAAGAGGTAATACGGTGCCTATTTAGATATAGGGTATATGTTTTGGAATAATTATTTTGTACTCGCGCTACAGTATCTGCACAGTACCCGTGCTACAGTAATTGCATTTTGAGGAATAATGTATTATGGTCTCCACTAATTATATTCTATCCACTAATTATTATTCTAAAAAGATATTATATAGTCTCAACTAATTATTATTCTAAAATTCTAGCAGCATCCTTTCGAAGCCTGAGCACTAATTCCGCGTCAACATTTATCTAACAAAAATAGTTGACCTCATAAAAATAAATACTTCAGTGCATAGATATAAATACTTTCAATACTTAGATATTGATACTTTCAGTATCATATGTAAAAAGAGGATGGATCCAATTACAAGATTATGACAGTTTAGATCCCCACAAAGCAGTTATGTAAAAATTACAAGATTGTTTACTATATAGATATAAATACTTGTGTTCTTTGAACTATATACTTCAAGATTTGACTATTAATATTAAAAAAAAAAGTTATAGATCTAGAACGATTGCAGTCCCCACAATCAATTATGGCAGTTTAGGTGCGGGTACGATGTCAGAAATTTCAAAAATAGGTGCGGGTACGATTATTTAAAAATAATTAATTTATCATTTACATTGTTTACTATATAGATATAAATACTTGTGTTCTTTGGACTACATACTTCAAGATTTGACTATTAATATTAAAAAAAAAGTTACAGATCTAGAACGATTGCGGTCCCCACAAGCAATTATGGCAGTTTAGGTGCGGGTACGATGTCAGAAATTTCAAAAATAGGTGCGGGTACGATTATTTAAAAGTAATTAATTTATCATTTACATTGTTTACTATATAGATATAAATACTTGTGTTCTTTGGACTACATACTTCAAGATTTGACTATTAATATTAAAAAAAAAGTTATAGATCTGAAGTGCAGTTATGGCAGTTTGGTCCCCACAAACAGTTATATATGGCAGTTTAGGTGCGGGTACTGTAGCGCGGGTACTCATATCAGCTTCCTATGTTTTGAGACCAAATTTTTTATTTTTACCATTAAAAAAATAAAAAATAAAATAATTATGAAATTTGAAAATTTTCATTTTGACACGATCATATAATTCGAAGTTGCGGACATAAATAGAGTGTCCGCAACTTGAAGTTGCAGTCAAAATCCTTTTTTTTTTAACTAAACTTGTTTGCTTTGACTGAAATGGAGGATTTTCATTGACCAAAATTATTTGGGATCAAATTTAGCTGCAGTATTTTATACTTAGAAAAAAAAATTGTTGGCCGCAACTTAGAATTGCAATCGTATTAAAATCAATTTTCAAAACTTTAGTGATTTTTTTATTTATTCTTTTTTTAATGGTAAAATGAAAATTTCGAGTTTTGAGATTCGTACCACATTAAAACTGGCAACTCAAATCTCATTGTACTCAATAAGGTACTGCACTGGATCTGATAACATTTTGTTGGTGGGTTTTTATTCAAAGAGCTTGGAACAGTCACATTTAAAGTTCGGCCTAAATCATTTGGTTAGTATCAATTCGATGAACAGTTTAGATTTACGAGTTCGTTTAAATTGATTAAGTTCAAAATTATTTGTATGGTCCACTATCGCTCCTCTCACACTCTCAGTGCTCCTTCTACCATCATTTCTAATTCTCACTTCCACCACAACATCTCTCCTCTCTCTTAGTTCTATCTTTTCAAATGGATACGAGAATAAGAGAGAACAGAAATCGATGCTGAGAGCGCGGTATTGTCGGAGCTCAAAATATAAATGATCTACCTTTATCTCAATCGGAACCCGATGGTGAATAGATTCGGTCAGTGGAGCGCAGTAACGGTCAAAGAAAATTAAATTTGGTTGTAAAAAGAGATGGAGATTGAGATATTAGAAGAATTCAGAGTGAATATAAATGAGTATTTTGGAGTTATGAAATTGTGCTTGATTTATACTCTTTATGCCTTTAAATTTATTACCTTTAATACTTAAAAAAAGATCGGATGCAAGCGCACAACCTATCAATGTAGTACTTAGGGTGTCGAACCACAGGGAGTATGTTTAGATACTTAGCCTAAATTTTAATAATAAATTTCAGAAAATGAAAGAAAGTAAAGTGCAAATAAAGTAAATTGGGGGGTTTGTTCTATCAATCCTAATTTTGGGTTCAATACCTGAAGGAAGGAGTTTAAAACAACAAATGAAAATAAAACAAAGAAATGAAAGGTTGGTTTGCTTTCAAGTTAAGAAGATCTAGGGGCATTCGGTCTACAATCCCTTGATAATTTCATCTATTCGGTATTTGTTTAAGTTGATGTATGATTTGATGAGGTTTCTAACCTAATATGTCATTAAGGGTCACTTTCGTGAATTAATAACGTGCCTAAGTAATTCAGATTTCATAGTTACGTCCTTCATCCTAGCTACCTTGACCATAAGTTCTTGTTAGTCTCTCCTCTCCTCGAATATTGGTACTTCACGATTAAGTCCTTCATACCAATATCCAATTCAATTTGAGATGTCCTAATTAGGGTTTGATTTCACAGTTACGTCCTTCACCAAGTTCCTAACCTTAATTTTTGTAGTTCCGGCTTAGATTACAAATTGGTTAGATCCTAATCCAAACCTAGGGTATTTGCGTTCATAATTTGGTACTCTTCTCTCATCCTAACTACTTTGGTTCTTTCAAATCCAAAGTGGGACTACATCGATTTCAAGTACTAACTATGTAATCAACACAAATGATAAATCTCAAAAATTAACAATCAAATCCCATAAAACAATTATAACAAAAAAAAAATAACCGAATAAGATAAAATTAAACAAGCTTATGCATTGACCTAAACCCCTAGAGAGAGATCTACTCTCTCTTGGAGAGATTCATTACAAAAGTTGACAAAAATAAGAAGAAATGGAATAAGAAAATGATTACACCCTTTATCAAATTAAAAACCTCAAACTTGTCGAAATCTTGAAAAGATCTTCTCCTTCTCCTTCTCCTTCGTAGAAAAGCTTCTAGAACTCCGAAAATTGCTACAGATTTATCGCTGTATTTTATGGAAATGGACATGCACCAAGGGTGAGAGAGAGAGAGATGAGAATGAATGTCCTTGAATGGAAATGAACCCCCATTTTTATAGCAAAAGACTATGCACCAAGGGTGAGAGAGAGAGAGAGGCATAATTGTGGGGTTAGTGGGTGCTGTCTTTGGATTGTTTCCCAGATTTCCATGTCCAAGTTTGGCTGTAAAAACGCGTCCCTGGTGTGCCAGAAATAGAAAAACTGTCAAACCGTGTAATTCTTGCTGTATGCGGGTCCAGTGCATCCGCACTAGTGGTGAGTGCAGATGGATCACCCGCATTGGTGATTTTTCTGTGTTGTTTCGAAGTTCCTGAAATCGACTAAGTATTGAGTGCGGATGGATGACCCGCACTGGCTGATGAATGCGGACGCATTACGCTCGGACTTTTCTTCTGCAGGTCTGAGATGCTGGAAATTCGGCTAAGCGCTGAGTGCATCCACACTGGATTGAGTGCGTCCGCACTGGATTGAGTGCGTCCGCACTGGATTGAGTGCGTCCGCACTGGGAGCCTTTTTCTTCCTTTTTCACTATTTCCTGCAATCTAAAGCAAAACAAACGCAGTAACTTGATTCTAGGTGTATTATAATAACTTTTTATTCAAAATACATGTTATTTGGTGTTGTTTTTATGATAAAATATATATCAAATGTGTATATAATTTATATTTATCAAATATAAATAGAATTAGGAGATTATTATAGTTTGAAAAATTTAATAAAACAACAGACATAAGAATTAGACTCATTTGATTTATTGTAAATATATTTTTTATTAATAAAATTATTAGTAAGTATTTGAAGTCACTAATTAAAATAAAAAAATTGTATCATATAGTTTGGATTCCTTTTGGATAAATTTTTTTCAAATAATTTGGACAAGATCCAATGTCATTTTTGTAAATATCATGTTAAAATATGATGTTAAAAACCGAAGATGGGAACTGGGAAGTGATGTGGTTGCCAGTTAGATGTGTGCTTTTCTTAATGAGGACAGTTTTGTGTTTCAAAATGTCATAGTTTTATTGGCGAAAGAAATTGCAAATTACCAAACCCCGGTAGCAGTAGTGATATTATGTCACATGTGAAAACTGAAAACCATGATAGGGACATGTTTTGTTTTGTTGGGGTTATGTCACGCATGTGTAATTTCAAAAGTAGTGTTAAATGAATAGTTCAGATTCGACTCAGCGGAGTTAAAAATTTGTGATTCAAGTATAATTCGAATGTAATTCGGTACAATAAAGAAGAAGAAAAATCCAAAAAATAATAAAAAATAAAATTTTGTGTTTTTATTGTGAATAATTCACGACTCGCATTTTATTCACGAATAAAATATATTATACGTTTTTCTACGTTTTATTCAGAATTTGGTTTCGGAACGTCAAAAAATCGAATAAATTACGAATAATTTGCGAATTAAACGTAAGCTGCGTGACTATGATTCCAAGTTTATTTTAGTTTTTATTTTATTTATAGATTTAGTTACTAGTTATTCTCTAATCAGTCATTACTCAAATCTGTTTGCGCTTCCCGAACTTTCTCTTCTGTTTGATAATTCAATGTTTCTAACTTTAGAAATGATTTTGATGTTTCGACAATAAGTTTTATCTCAGCAGTTCATTCCAATACCAATGAAATTTATTTTTTTGTGTATAAATAAATATTCAAGAAAAGATTTATATAAAATAAAAATATTTCATTTTTTTGTTTCTTCTACGGTCTAACAAAATACACAAAAAAAAAAAGTTACATAAAAATACGCTGCGACCTGAGTAGCACGGAACACGTATAATCTCATGTGAAATTGTGAATCAACAAAAATCATTTTGAAAGGTTAGATATTTTTAAGTGACTAATAGCAAAGTAGTACAGTAAAAAAAATTTTAAGGAGAAAAAAATAATCAGAGGCGTTGGAATTTTTACAAGAGATAGGTGAAAAACATTTGCTACAATTAGCGAGTTGCATGTAGTGAATTAATTAATTCAGTGTGTCGGTTGTTGATGAGAACACAAAATTTTCTTTAGGAGGTAGGCATCAGTCTAATTATGCTCATGTCTATACTCAATCTTGAAAATTCAGTGGTAGACAACTGTCTATTCCTGATTCAACTCAACGTGGTTCTGCCACCAAAGAAAATAACTACAATCTAAGTGCAAATTAAGACAAGATTTAACAACAATTTACTATTTGATATTTTAATTAATTATAGATAATTAATATTCGAAACATAATTTGTATGGGGCACAAAGAACAAATAATTGATAAACTACAGTCGGCGAATATTGTGGTTACAATGAATCAGATATTTATCTCATTTTCCCAATTTCAATTTAAAAATTGTGACATCAATCAATTATCAAGTGGACCGACCACGCTAACCTCTTTGTCCAAAATGCTACTCATTAGTGGGACCAAAACCGGCCATAATGACTTTCTATTCACTTTTCAGATAAATATCTCAAATATTTTAATATCTTTCCTTATGAGATACAGTGTATCTAGTTCTAGTCTTTTAGCTTCACATGTTCTTGCATTTATTTTATAGCGAGCTGCTCTGCTGTCTAATTGAAGCTATTATTATTTCCTTTAAGTTGCATTATGAATTTATGATTGGATGATTAGAAACTGAACAGTTGAACAGTATTTTGACAATGGATCTTATTTTTTTATTTTCGAGGTCGTTGTAATAAAATATAGTCTTGGGCAATGGTTTATATTATAAACAACATATTTAGCTACGGATAAGGTGCCACGGAATTTTGGAAACAGTGTATCTAACAAAATCCACTGTTACTTTACGTCGCTAATAATTTGGTATTATCCAAATCGAGAAGGTCACACAAAATATATGCTTTGATTGGAAATGATACAGAGCTCCAACCTGAATTTCAAGAATCCAATGGAGAATACATGTCTAGCTTAGATTCTTAGAACATCTTTTATTCTTTACCTTTGCACCTATACACCATGTTTGGTTGTGGTCTAAAGGGTGGAATAAGAAGTTTAGGCCTTGTTATTCCACCAAACGTGTCTTAATTGAGACAGACTAAGATGACATAAGCCAATCTTTAGGCCGGCCTAAATTAAACCACCTCATATGGTGGTTTAATTTTTATTCCACCTCGTAGCCTAACTTGAATGATTATAATAATATTTTATTTATATATAATTAGTATATTATCATTAATAATTATTATTAGTATATAATTATATAATTAATATCTTATATTATTAATATATTAAATAATTATTATAATAATATTATATAATTAATATCCTTCTATTAATAATTATTATTAATAAATAATTATATAATTATTATGTTATATTGTTAATATATTAAATAATTATTATATAATATTGTAATATATTATAGTTATTATTAATATATTAATATTGTGTAATTAGTATCTTATTAACGATATATAACTATATAATTAATATGTTATATTGTTAATGTATTAAATAATTATTATAATAATATTATAATATATTAATATTATATAATTAATATTTTGTTATTCATAATTATTATTAATATGTAATTATATAATTAATATGCTATATTGTTAATATATTAAATAATTATTATAATAATATTATAATATATTATAGTTGTTATTGATATGTTAATATTATATAATTAGTATCTTATTATTAATAATTATTATTAATATATAATTATATAATTAATATTTTTATTTTTAATATATTAAATAATTATTTTAATAAGATTATATAATTAGTATCTTTTTATTAATTTATAATTATATAATTAGTATTTTATTATTAATAAATATTATTTATATTAATTAATATTTTATATTATTAATATATTAAATAAATTTTATAATAATATATTACAGTTATTATTAATATATTAATATCATATAATTATTATCTTATTATAAATAATTAATCAATTTAGGCTTCCAAAACTTTAGTCCTCCACCAACTCTACCCAAACAAGGAATAGTTTAAGCTATGATTTAACTTTAGGCCTCAACCAAACATGAATAATTTAGACCGGCCTAAGTTGGAATAACCAATTTAGACCTCCTTAGCTTTAGGCCACAACCAAACATGGGGATAAGCTTTATTTCTTTTAATGTTGGGTCATAACAATAATTTTAACAATTATATATCTATAATCTCATATAGAGAGTGGCTAAGCTCAAAATGTTTTTTTCCTAGACCTGAAACAAACGACTCAGTTTTCTGATTTTCAGAGTCCAAACAGTCCATCCAAACCGTTAGATGTTCAATCTACATTAAAATGTGCTTGGAGACCAATTTTTACATTTTTTTGGAATTTTTTACAATTTATGAAGATGGTTTGAAAATCGCTTTTTTTTAATGGTGCATATTTTTAATAAAAACAGTGATTTTCAAACCATCTTAATAAATAGTAAAAAAATTTCACAAAATATAAAATTTTGTTGTCAAATGCTTAATATTTTTTTTGTCAAATGGTCTTTTTTTTCATCTTCGAGAGCGATCATGTATAAATCCTATAAAAACTAAAAATTATACATCCTTCATTCTTTATGATAGATTAAAAATTTGCGCAGAGTTGATTTTTCATATGCATCAATATGTACTTGCAATGTAAAAACAACAGTGAAGACTCTTAGTGATTTTTTAGATCAAGATAAGAGTGAATTCTTATAAAATAATAATACGTGAGAAAAAATGATTCTCAATTTTAAAGCGCGATAATTCTTAATTTTTATACATAGATAATATTTTTTAACACACTAAAATGTATACATAAAAATAATTATTTTCACAATAGGTTTCAGACAAACTTTAAAATGAACTTTAACAATAACTTCCGGAACATTATTTATCACTTCTCCTATATGTTTGCTCGGTGGAAAAATATGAGGGGATCCACTGGTAGTCCCTTATCAGATCTCCAAAAAGGCCCCTTCGCACCGAACTGTTTCAGGTTCTTTATTATTTGACCATCCAATTAATGGAGCATACGTGGCTGATTCTCCATCATCGATTTGACCGGAGTCTTCGTACAAGCTGGCCGACCTGAGGACCTCCCTTCTTTTTATGTTTCATTTTATTTTATTTTACAGTAACCGACCTCCATTTTACTAAAACATATGCACACACAGAAACACTATTGGGCGAATCCTCTCTAAAATCGAGTCCGAAGCTATTAGGGGTGTTTCAAACGGTTCGGTTTGTTCAGTTTAAACCGAACCGAAAATTTTCAGTTTAATTGGTTTGATTTTTTCAAACGGTTCGGTTTGTTCGGTTTAAACCGAACTGAAATTTTTTGGTTTAATTGGTTTGATTTTTCGGCTTAAACGGATCAGTTTCAGTAGAATTTTTGAATTATTTCAGTTTAAATAGCTCGGTTTAGACTTTTTAAAACCGACCAAAATGAACCAACCGAATTATATTGGTTCGAGTATGGTTTATACTTTATTTGATTCAATCCTTACTTCATTTCTTTCATTTTAATTTAAATATTTTACAACAATTACATATTTTGTATGAAATTGAACAACTTATGTATGAACATGTTTAATTTTCATTAATAATAGCACTAATATATTTACTTTGTTTTTTAATTAGTTTATAAGTTCAATCAACTCGATTCGATTATATTTTTGAAAACCGAAAAAAATTGATTTGATTTTTTTTAGTTCGGTTTCAACGCAACCAACCATTTGAACAGCCCTACTATCGGTTGGTTATGAGCCTCGTCTAACGAGGCATTTACGTAATTGCCACTCGCCATTATCATCTAGAAGCTCTTTGTTTAGACCACTGAATCACTTCCGGCCGTGGCCTTGTGTAAATTACGAAGGGAAAATGTAATATAATTGTTTAATTCAATTACTATGAAAATGCAGAAGATTAGAAATATTTCAGTTTAATAAAACGAAAAATGTTCCTTTTATTTTCTCCGTCAATTTTCTTGCCAGGCTGTTTTCAAAGCCGAGACATTTTTGTAAATAGCATGAAAACTTGAGATAAGATAGAGGATCCAGAAAGATATTTTTCAACTTCTTGAACTTGAACTTGGTCTACGAGTTGAACAATTTAACAAGTAAGAGCATCACCTTAGGTGATACTGAAGACGGGTCCCACGACAGAAAAGACGAGTTTGTTTAATGCCATTTCATGTTTCGAAAATTTTTATTAATGTCCTCCAAGAAAAAAGAAATAACAAATATCCCCTCTCACTTAATTTTTTTTTTAAATTCTCTAACCGTCCCACGTTGCTGCGGTAATTTTTTTTTTTTAAAGATATTAATATTTTCATCTAATCTGTATATTATATGACACATATTCTTGATGAGTATATTATAATTATAGAGAAATTATGTGCATTGCGTAGAGAAATGTATGATACATAATCAATTTTAAAAAGTATAAACGATCGACAAGAGCTAAGACGATTATTACAGATTCCGTGTTGTTACATCGATCAGATTAGATTCCTTTAAAGAAGCATTCTACTTTGTCAGATTAGATTGCAAAACTTAAACAGCTGCCATGCATCAATTAGAGATGTAAAATTGACAAATGTATAACTAAAGTTGTCAAAAAAAAAAAAAGCTGACCATCCAATGGGGAGCAGTTAGAGTATTTTTTTTTTTTTAAATTCATATTTTCTTTCTTAGAGAGCATTAAGAAGAATTTGGGTAATATATTGTACCGTTAATATATCAAAAAGTAGAAAATAAATCTGTTGTTATTTCAATCCTAACTGTTGATATTCGTTAAGATTTACAAATAAAAAAAATAATATTTTCGTATTAAAATATTTAAACAGTTGAGATCAAAATAACAACTGATCATTTCCCGAAAAATATATCACATAATATATAAGAACTTTAGTTACTTGATCTTATCAAGAGACACTTTAATTATTTATATTTAGAAAGTTGGTTCATGACTCACTGAGAACATTTTCTTTCCTATATCAAATTATTAATTTTGTTTTGATATTTGATGTATTAATTAAGTATATTAATTTATTTGAAATACAATTGCTTAAATTAAAACTGTCACTATCAAAAGTGCCCTATTTTTTTTCTTAAAAAAAGTACAATGCACGGACTCTTAATTAAATCCTCTCTCTTGTAAGATATGAAATCTCTACCGAATTCTTACATAATTCTTATGTCATCATTCATAGATAAAAATAAACATTTTAATTGAAAAAAATAAATAATACGAGTTGCAAGAAAAAAAAAAACCTAAAAGCAGTATTTACAGATTAAATATTATAATTGTACATCAGGACTCTGGAGTTCAATTAATTTATTAAAATTCCTAATTAGTATTTAATTTTAATCATTTGTGAGTGTTGATTTGACTATAAAGAGGAAATAAAAAATTGTAAACTCAAGCTCCCGCCGCTTCGACGCTTCGACGCTTCCTACTAAGAAACAGCTGGACATGACAAAATATCTCAAAGTCGGTGCTTTAGTAAACGATCCACTCGTACGCCTAGGCCTAGGGGCTTTCTCTCTCAAAAACAAAAAGCAAAAAAGATCTACCACTCGTAAACGTAGACCAACTAACCTGACGGCGGGACCCACGCCCCTCGTGATCTTTGTACTCTCTTGACCCTTTTGAATTCGGATTCCAGTCAGTAACTCAAATTTTGTTTTTATATCCAGACTGTTCGATGTGACCTGGATTCTGATTGGACGGTTTTGATCCAAACTTAAAATTTGAGTTACTTTACGGGATTCAGACGCCGATATATATGTAGCCTGTTGGCCTTCTGCCCTTTTCTGGTAAGTAAAGCAAGCAAAGAGAAGCCCTCGATCGAGCGAAGCGATCCCTTCTCTCTATTTCCTTCTCCCATCACATCACTGCTGCAAAACAGAGAGAAAAATAAGAGATAAGACTAAGAGCAGAGGAGACTATAATACACACAGAAAAGAAGAAAGGGAGATTAGATACTAAGAAAGAGAAGAAAAGCGATCGAGAGAGAATCAGAAAGAGCGATGGTTGGGCTAATTAATGGGGGAGGTTATCCGAGAGGATGGAAATTGGTGGACGAGGAGGTGTTCGGCAGCAGCGGAAGAGCTCCGGCGATCGACGTGGAGAGTGTCAGACGGCTGCATCGACATGAGCCGAGAGAGAACCAGTGCACGTCGGTCCTTGTCAAGCACATCCAGGCTCCGATTCACCTTGTGAGTGTAAATCTGTTACGGCTTAGCACAATTTTTCGCTTCTCTGTTCATCTCTCACTATCCTCTTTTCCTTTTTGGATTAATAGGAAGGGGGACTGGCTGATAAACTTAGTTTAATTAACTAAGTCCGTGTTGTTTCTCTTAGATCCCTTTTGTGAGTCTCCTATGAACACGCTGTTTCAAAATCCGGTATTTGTATGTATTTTTTTAATTAATAGGCAAAATATTTTGAGGGATTGTTGTAACAGCATGTTGCATAGAAGGAAAATTGGATTTTTTGCAACTTAAAATTGGATTTTTTTTTTTTTTACAACTTAATGTGGATATTATCTGACTATATCTTATTTTCCATAGACTAATTTTGATAATTGGTCGGGTCTTATCAATATTTTATTATAAATTACTTAAAGCGGTCTTATCTAGTAGGTGTGCTGTTTCTCACAATCTTCTGAAGAAGTATAGTTGACTTATTATCAACAATATATAATTTTCCATCTGTTTTCATTATTGTATCTGCTTGTATTATTTTCCATCTGTTTTCAATTTTCATTATCCATTGTCAACTTTAATAACATAATAAAAAAATACCTTTTACTTTACTGCACTAGTTTCAGCATAGCACTTAACATAATTCATGCTGATCATTTGGCAATACATATACTGGTGAGGAGGAAAATTTTCAAATAGCCTTTTAACATTGGTTTTGTTACTCTAATGTAGGTGTGGTCCTTGGTGAGGAGCTTTGATCAGCCACAAAAGTACAAACCATTTGTGAGCAGGTGTGTTATGATGGGAGGAGAGTTGGAGATCGGCAGTGTAAGGGAGGTCAATGTGAAATCAGGGTTACCGGCTACCACCTCCACTGAGCGACTGGAGCAGTTCGATGATACTGAGCATATCCTGGGTATCCGCATTGTCGGCGGAGACCACAGACTCAAGGTATATTTTACCTGTGCTTCTCAGACCGATATGGTTTTATTTACATTTACTGGTAAAGTTACTACACAGCAATTCGGATAAGAGAAATTGTTGTCTGATGTTAGAGTGCGTAGATAAAAAGATGCAAAAAATGTACAGTGTGTTCCCCTTGAATCACCCCTTTTTCCTGTTAGTTTCCAATGTTATATATTTTAGTTTTCTTCACTGAAGTTTGGTTTCTTTCTATAATTTTTTCCCTTTCCTCTTATTGCTTCATAATATTTTGTCTAATACAAAAATAAATTTATGCAGAATTACTCGTCCATTATAACGGTGCATCCTGACTGCAAAGATGGAAGACCAGGGACGACAGTTATAGAGTCATTTGCAGTTGATGTACCAGAGGGCAACACTGAGGACGAGACATGCTACTTTGTCGAGGCGGTGATCCAGTGCAACCTAAAGTCTCTTACTGACATCTCGGAGCGCCTTGCTCACCAGCCACTGCAATTATCTCCGTAATCTTGCAACTAACAGAATCAGAATTGATCGATATCTTACAGTGCATGCATTTTGTGAGTCGATTTGGATATATAGCTCTAAATTTGGTGGTAATTTTAAGCTTGGTTGTGTGCTAGTTGCGCTCTTCTCTGACTTTGACGTTGCTCCGAAATTGCTTTATGTATAGTTTAAAATTAGAGCTTGAGGCATGAGGCTATATTAATATATATACACACGATGCGTGAGATGCCTTAGTGTGAGCATTGTTAGATTTTGTGGTTAATTTAGGTGTGTAGATTAGGCCGATGTGAGAAAAAGTTTAGGTTTTTTTGGGTCTTTTTTTCTTTGAAGTTGGAGAGGATTGTATTTATGTAAAAAATGTTTTAGGCCTTGACATTTCAGACATGTTAGTTAAGCATGGACTATTTAGCAAAATATTGCATAATCCACCTAGGCATGGAAATGATATGAAACCCGTTCAAATTTATCATCTATTTGAGCGGTTTCATACAGTTCGTATGATAAATCAACAAATATTTACTTGAAAAGAAAAGATCAAGTAAAAGAAGAGAATGTTCAACAAGTAACGCTCTTTGAGTGTTGAAGCATGTCTTCACGTATTGTACTTGACGAAGGAACCAAATACTGGTAGGGTAGGTATATGGAATATGCCAGGGATATGATTAAGGAAAGAGAAGGCGTGCAAGAAATAAAGGCTAAAGAAGTTTATCCAGTATTATAAGCTCCAATGTTACGTCTGTGATTTGATGGTTTTGAAGACCCTTGGCTTTTGCTTCCAAGAGAGTTTGTATCATTATTTGCAACATATATAAGGAAATAAATCTGCTACGATTCTAAGGAAACTTAGGAATCTGCTTTTCCAAATCCAACCACTCATTTATTTAGAGATTCGTGCATGAAAATTAACTGTTTTTGAGATTCGTGTATTCTAAAATATTGATGGTTAGATTTGAAAAGGGAGGGTCCTACAATTCTTGTTGGAATCGTAGCAGATTTATTTCCCATATATAGTGATCCACGAGCTCTGGTTCTTGAATACACGGTGACAAATGAATTATTTGGGTTCAGTTTGACGATTTTAAAAAATTTGTGATTCGAGAATAATTCGGATATAATTTAAGAATGATTTAGAATTATCCAGAACAGAGATCTCAATTCTGCAAGAGAAAAAAAATGTTCTCGGAAAAATTCGCTAATAATTCGTAAAATTCGGGGAAAATTTGTAAAATTCATGAATTATTCGGGTTTAATTTGGTTAAAGTTCAATCCATCGAATAATTTGGCGTTCGGTTCGACATCACAAAAAAATGAATTATTCGAAATTAATTCAGATTTAATTCGCGAATTTTGCGACTATGCTTGAATAGACACTACTTAAATTGTGCAATTTTTAAAACTCAAACAGACATTTTTTTTTTTCAATTTAAGATATTGTATGGCAGCTATCAAATTGTCCACAGATAAGATAGTATACAATTCTAATTTGAGGTCCTCTCTACGGTCAAATCTCTCCTTTTCATGCCTTTGTCACATTAATTGCATGGGTATAACTGTTTAAGCAAAGCAACCACGAAATTCCGAATATTTTTCAATGAATCTCCATCTTGGAAAATTTGAAATAACTCAGTTGACTTTTTGAGCTTTTAATGTTTACCGGGCAATTTCAGGCATCATTATCGACCTCATGATGAATTAAGTGGCTTGTGGTTAAAATTATTCTAAATAAATGAAACAAGAAATAATGAAATGTTTTTGAGTTTTGATGGGCAAATAGGTAATTTTGAAGTTTCGATGAACATATAAGCAATTATCCATAAAATAAAAGTCATAGCAGCACAAGAGAACTAAGGCAGCCAATAATAAATTCAGAATGAGCATTGACCAACAATAATACCTAGGAAGCAAGGAACCAGCTAACAACAGTTAAAAAGGAAAAATGTAATGACTAATGAGTCCTCTATTAAGTATCCATTTTAATTGACATGTTGTACATGCATATACTTAATTAATTGTCTTTAACAGTAAGCTAGACAGCTAGTTGTTTTTAAACGTCCACTAATAAGAAAACAATCAAGTTACTGTGTGTTTTAACATTAAATTAGTTACTCCAAATAAAATATTATTTTAATGGACGTGTGACCTTTCATCATTAATTTAAAATTATGTGTTAGATACTTGTCCTTCGCTCCAAGTGTTCACTTTTGCAAAATCAAACATAGCAAGTGGTTTTCCCAAAGATCTTTCAATTCAAGTGCCTTCATATATATATATATATATATATAATATGCTAGCATGCTATGCATAGCATAGAGCCCCTCCATGCAACGCTTTGGATTTCGACTTTTCAAAATCCTAACGGTCGATCCGAACCGTTCATCTTGTTCTCCATATTAATATGTGTTTGGTGACCAAATTTTATATTTTTTGAAATTTTTTTACTATTTATTTAGATTTATTGAAAATCGCTGTTTTTTTATGATCCAGATTTGCTGAAAACAGCGATTTTCAATAAATCTAAAGAAATAGTAAACAAATTCCAAAAAATGTAAAATTTGGTCCCCAAACACATATTAATATGGAGAACAAGATGAACGGTTCGGATCGACTGTTAGGATTTTGAAAAGTCAAAATTCAAGGCGTTGCATGGAGGGGCTCTATGCTATGCATAGCATGCTAGCATATTCCCATATATATATATAGAGAGAGAGAGAGAGTGCGCGCGCGTGTGTGATGTGCTTTGAGAATTAAAAATGATGTTTTACTTTTCATTCATATATTTATTTGGAAAATTTAAATAGTTAATTCGAACTTCTCAACATTTTCATATTGAAATGTGCTTGGAGATCAAATTTTATATTTTTTGAAAATTTATTACTATTTTTTTAGAATTTTTGAAAAGTGGTGTTTTTTCTGAATTTTTTATTTAATACAAAATTGTGATTTTCAAAATTTTTAAAAAAATAGTAATTTTTTTTCCAAAAAAATGTACAATTTGGTCTTCAAACACGTATCAATATGAAAATCATGTTAAGAAGTCCGGATCAATTGTTTGAACTTTGAAAATAAAAATATAAATGGAAAATAAAACATCATCTCTCTCTCTATATATATATGAGGTTCAAGTGTTCCTCAAATTTTAAATTCTCGATAACAAAAATGTAAAATTCGAATAATAAAAGAAAATCGTTATACTTTATTTTTATACACATAAAATATTACTGCATTTCAATTTTTGTTTAGAAAAAAAATAAGAGTTCTAGAAATAGATATCCAAATATGCATAAACATTATGCATATGATTAGATTTCTTATAATTTTTTTTTGTGAAATCTTCGTAGAACCAGCAGAGTGATGAAAGGAGCTTAAATTCTCATTTTTTGTGTATCCAACCGTTTTAAGACTTTTTTTTCTAGTCAACTGTTTAGCAAATTTTTTATGTCTATATTGACAAAGTGAAAATGATGCGTTTTGAACTGTATAAAAAAGAGGATTAAAATACCGTCACCATGTTTTCATGTTTATAAATTCTTAACATCAAAATTCTAAAACTCAAATATAAAATACCTATGTTTTCATGTTTACTCCTATACGCACGTAAAACTTGCCACATTTTGACCTTATTTACATGGAAATTAAGAGCTTGAAAAATTGACACCTAAAAATTATCAACATTAATTGGAAATTAAGAGCTTGAAAAATTTGAGTTCTATATGTACATACAAAAAATAATATAGATGATATCTAACAATTTTGTTTTGATATTTAAGTTTGAAAATTTTGAGTTATTAAAGATTTGAAAACTAAAGTATATTATTAGAGGCATAAAAATGAAGGTAATCCAATAATAATCGTGCTTTGATGATATTGATAATCGTACTTTGATGTTTTTAATTTTAAGTTTTAAATTATAAATCATCCCACATCTCACATCTGAAAGAAAAAATAAATGGAGGCACATGTCCCAGAAAGAGGGGTGCAAAAGGATCCGATACGGATCATATATAGTAAAAATGTTATCTATATCCGCTTTTATTTTTTAAATACAGATTATACTTATTGAATATTAAATAGATACAGATTGAATATCCGTAAATATATACATATTTTTTTTATAATATATATCTATTATTTAGGTATGAATAATTGAAATTTAAAACCATATCCATATCAGTATATATGAATAGTATGGATATTCGGATATCATCTGTATCTAATTTTCGGATTCGAATCAGGATCCGGATCGATCCGTTTGGACTCTGGCCCAGAAAGATCAATGAATTCGCGATTTACGGCCCTAAAGTCGAAGACAGCCCAATTGTACGAGACAACCACTGTTATCTCTTTACTCTCCAGTTCTCTCCTCTTTATGTTGATCGCGAAGAGAGAAAGGAGGGTTCTCATTCTCAACCTCCAGAGGAAATGGCGTCATCACCCGTCTCATGTCCTAGGTTGATTCTCTACTCATTTGAATATCTACACGAAAGGGTTTGCTTAGCTTTTTAAAAGGTAGAATTCATCAGAGGCCATCTTGTAGTACATAGTTATTGTCTTATTGGGGCTGTTAAGGAAATTTCAATTTGAAATTTACATCATTACATGGCACAATGACTGTAGCAACTCTTCTCTAGTTAAATTGTTTTGATCAAGATGTTTGACTTCTAGTCCATTGCAACATATATTGTAATGCATTTAGAGGTATCTATAAAGCAAGTATCCAGTTTGATGTTCCGGGATTTTGTTTGCCTAGATGAAATTAACTTGTACACAGCTAAGAAGTACATGTGGATTTGTTCTTCTACTGGGATTAAAATGCCAGGGGCATAATTTATTTCATTTTATCATTCAGTCTCATCAAATGTTGATAAAATATAATTTAAACAAAACGCATTCTTTGTGCTGTTTGTAATAAATATAGTAAATTCGACTATTTCATCTTCTTAATTTATCATTTTATGCTGCCAATGAATCACCAGAAATATGTGTGTCCTTTTTTTTTTTTTTTTTTCTATTTTTAGTTAGTTTAAAGTTTATATATCAAAAAGGTGTTTGGGTTATGCGAAAGTTTTCGAGTTAATTGGGATAGACCAGCCCATAAAATAAAGAGAGCAAAAGCAACAACTTTGATTGATTTCCATGCAAATTGAAGATGAAAAGTGTAAGGCAGCCAAGCTAAAGGCAGGTAATCGGAATCAGTTTGTTCAAGGGTCTTGTTATATATAGTCCTAATAAGGACATTTTTTTTAAGAAACGCACGCATAGCACGGATGATGACGGTGTTTACAGGAACCTAAAAAAAAGGAAATTTATTTTAAATTAGTTGGCATTTGTAAATCCATTGTGTTCAATGAAGGGGGATGATAGAGATTGCTACTTGCTAACTAGGAATATTCAATTTAGGATTTGTTCATTCGGTTGGGACATATATAAACTTTGGTCCTGAAGACAAATAGAAAGTCTTTATTAGTTTGGAATGTACATTTTCTTTTTGAGCCGCAGAGATTAAAATACAGTTAATCCAAACCATCCAAACTAGGGTTTTGGAAAGGGTGTTTTCTCCAGCTGTTTAGTGCTGTCCACAGACAGTTTTTACAGTTTCGGAAATATACATTATCTTTTTGAATGGCAGAGATTAGGATATTGTTAAATCCAAACCATCCAAACTAGGGTTTTAGATAGGTAAAAGCATATCTGCTGATTGGGTACATCCGCCAATTGTTTAAAGCCGTCCACAGAAAAGGTTACCTATATTGTTATGCATCTGGATCAAGTTTGTTTGATCTAAGCCGTCAAATTCAGGTCATTTTCTAGGATAGGTTATTTTCAGCCGTCAAAATTAGGGTTTAAAGTTAATCTCAGTCATAAGCTAGTATATATAGAGCATAATAGGAGCCGTCTTCTGACTCATCCTCTCCAAATAAACAAGTTTGAAGAGAAAAAATAGAGACATGAAAGTGTGTTTATGACTACCACAATGGATGCAAGTCTGAATGCTACATGCTAAAAGTAGATCTGGCCATTGCGCTACTGGAATCTGAGACTGAGGTTAGTTCTGAACATTCTTGTTTCTTTTTAAGGCAAAGGAATTGTTTGTCGTTTAATATAAATAATTGGGGCATTTACGGTACTAACGCAAAAATAGATTGCGACAGAATTGATGGAAATAGGTAATTTTGGGTGCATATTGAATGCGCACAAAAGAAATCAAATTACCTCTCTTATTGTCCATCACTATATTTTGGAACATGTAGCAAGTGGCGGACTTACATAGACAGAATGGGGGTCAATTGACCCCCATTTATTTTAATTTTTTTATATTTATGTATGATTTTCTATACAATTTAGAGTATAATGTTATGATATTGTAAAATTGATTCCCATTCTCCGTAGGAAAATTTTATGTAATTGACCCAATGTGTGTTTGACCCCTTTAGTTCCGCCCCTGCTTGTACCATCCAAAACAAACACTTCCTGATAATTTCCTTGATATTGATGTTTACTATGGCACCTGATTTCATTTTCGGCTTGTTTTGTTATTCTTTTATAGTTTTGTAATTATTTTTCACAAGGGTTTATACAATAGGGAGTATGATGCAGGTAGTAAGAAACTTGGTTTGTTTACGAACAAAACATATGGGACAGTTGGTGTGCCACTTATTTAAAAATAATGACCATTGATATTTACATTTGAGGAAAAAATTATAAAGAGGGAGAGAGAAAATAACTCTTAACACCAATGTGGTCACTCAATAAACTGCAGGTGGGGTCCTTGATGAGGAGATTTTTATGAGTCACAGAAGCACAAGCCATTTGTAACCCGGTGCATGGTGTGGGGAGTATTGGATACCAGATACTCAAGGTACATATTCATATACACGCCTCTCTCACATGAACTTCTTTTTTAAGAAAACTTCAGATTAGCCTAAGTATAGTCTTATGCTAACTGGTTTGGAGGAACAAAAATTGACAGTGTGTTCTTTTAGACCATATCCTTGTCAGGATGGTTTCTGATGTACATATATTTGCTATTGTGTATTTTTTTGTTTTGTTTTCATAGGATCTTTGCTTTTCCTCTCTTATCCCAAGCCTGAAATATTATGATTTTCATCTTTATGCAAAATACCCCTAATAAAATTCTAATTACAGTTTTTTTTTCTACTAAACTAGAAGTTGATAGTTACCATGTGATTCTGGCAAATTATCGCTGTCCATCATATACACTCTAAATATAACACTTTTAGCACAGAAAAGAAAGACCTAACCAAAATCTAGTAGTGATCATTAAGTTTCAATCTTCAACTCAAAAGTAGTTAGACTGTATCAGTATCACTATATTTTTACAGATTTGTCCTCTATCTAATTAAAAGAACTCAATTTCTTTTCCACCGAATACTGCAACAACTGCACTGATCAGAATATTTAGGATATCCTCTCGCCACTTTTCCAAAGATTGGCAATGCTAATAACAGTGAATTCATCATAGTGTATTTGTTTTAGGCAATCCCTAGTTCCTTTACACTGTAAAAGAGTTGTTGAACTAACTCCTCTCTTCTACAGAAAAAGCAAATCGTATCTGCCTTCCTACCCTCCTATCGACAAATCGGTATCCAGCAAAACTCAAGAGCTACACACCCTTACGGAGGCCATCTTGAAGGAATCACAAAACTTAAGTCATGAAAATGGAGTAGCAGAACTCACAACACTGACCGAAACCAAAAACCAGAAACGGTTACAGAGGCCGTTTCCAAGGACTCACCAAATCTAACCCATGAAAGTCAAGGAACGGAACCCACACGGCCACACCAATTGAAAACCAAGACCAATCTACCAGTACAGAGTTCTCCAGTCTGTATTTGTCTCGAGAAAGAAGCATTTGTACATCTACATTTGTTGCCACAAGTGTCTCGAGATTCTGGATATCGCATGTCAATTACTCAACAATAGAAGACATGCACAACATACTCACCTCATATGGTTGTAAGTCTTGTATCGGTAATATCTAAGCGGCATTCATCTCAAAGCACAAGTCAACACGACATACTCACCTCATATGGAGGAGCCCAGCTGTAATATACTGGAGATCAGCTGATAAAGGAAATATTTTTATGTTGCAGTTGTGCTGAGTATATAACATGTTTTATTGTAATAGGGAGAATGTAAATAGTAGAGGCCTTGTTTTATTGTAATAGGGAGAATGTAAATAGTAGAGGCCTTGTAATCAAACAACCTTGAATAGAAATAAGAAATATTGTTGCTATTATTCTTTTGAATTATCCCAATTATTCTGAATTTTTGTTGAATTATCACAAATTGCTTCTCAATTGTCCAAATAGAATTAAAATTGTGAAATGATTTAAGACTACTAAGATCCAATTAGACCTAAATTTGTAACTGAGAAGAAGAAAAAATGGTACAAAAACCTGATGTGGTGTTTTTTCACTCTTAAAAAATTATCAACAGAAAACTTTCTTTCCAATCTATTAGAGGAATATGGCACAAATAATTAAATTTTAGAGGGTACGAGGAGAAGGATTCGGATCAGCTGAAATCCCATATGCGTGAAAAGTAACTCTGAAATTCACAGAATTTCGAATCTAACCGTTGAACTATTTTGAGATGCGTGCACAGGAAAACCAGCTTTTTCGAGATGCGTGCATAGAAAAATTTGGACGGCTGGATTCAGAATACGAGAAATTTCAGGGATACTTTTCATACATTTGGATTTCAGCTGATTTGAATCAACGAGGAGAAAAGTATGGAGATATTATTAGACATTTAATATGGTTAGAAAAAAGAATAGAGCTGTCTTTGACCAAATAAATCATAAACCAGTTAAATCCATAATTAACACATGAAGGTATGCATTGACACTTAACAGACTTGCTTTCAAAAATAAATCAGTTGCAGTAGGTGGGGAAAAAAAAGTTTAAACATCATTGAACGTGCTGAACTTTATTTCGGGCCGAACATGAACATGACCCGTTCATTTTAATTTTTAACCGGGCCGAGTATGAACAGAGATCGTCCATTAGTAGGCCCACCAGTGACAAACAAACAGGCCTAAAAAGTTGAGGTGTTGACTGTAAAATATAAGAGATTTATATCCCAATGCCTCCGCATCGGCACTTTATGTAACTCACTTCTGCAGAACAATTCAGTGAAAGTAGGCATGTTGATTTCTGTTTAATAGGCCTACGGGTCATAAAAGATACCAAAAAAAAAAAAATTTCTGTTTAATAATGTATCGGAATATGTTATACATTATGCGAGAAAAATAACATATTTTAATTTTACAAGAGACCGATGATATTCTTTCAATTTCATTTTTTGTATATGTTATGTATTAAAATTTGAGACTTTGCTTTGCATTCGACTTTAATTCCCTTTTTTTTTTGGGTTAATTGCTCATGTATCCAATAAAACTTCTCTTATTGCCAATTTCCCCATCGAACTCTCAATATATCTTATTTCTCCATCTTAATTTGAAATCCTTTCCTATTTCCCCTCTTCTTAATTTAATTCAAATAATCGTAACTAATTAATCATTAACTTCTGATTAGTAAATTAAAACGACCCTTTAACTCTCTTAACTCTCTGTGCACCCCTCCATAGCTAGGGTGTCAATGATATCCTTTTAACCGTTTACCCGACCTGTATCGTATTCGATAAGACGGATATGGATAAGGTTTTTTTCCATTAGTTTATTGGGTACGGGTATGGATAATAATTTTTTTTTTCATTAGCTAAACGGGTAAGAATACGGGTAAAGGCTATTTTGTACTCTTTACTCTATAGGATAATTATATAAAATATAATAATATGATAATGTTTAAGTAACAATTAGTGAATATTTTTGTTAAAAGATTGGTAAAATGACGAGCCCAAAGAACACATATGAGACAGGCGTTGAATCAAAATCAAACGATGCCTGACAATTCAAGCATCGTTAATGAATTGATTGACCAATCTATCAATATTTCATTATATATTGAATTTACAAATCGTTATTCACTTAAATTTTGGGTTACAACTTACAACTAACTACAAGAAAATCATTCTACTAAAATCACTAATATCTAGAAATAATTGACATATAACTCTGAATCAGTATCTCAGCAATGTGCAGAGTTTTCATTGATGGCAGTGAAGAGATTAACTAGTTTCCCATCCCTTGAGCTGGACGGCTCCAGTTCGTTTGTACAGGAGAAACTGGCCTCCAACTTAGAATAGCAATAGCATAGTTAATCAACTCTCTCTCTCTTAAAACAAAAAACAGAAAACAATCTACTGCCCTCGACTTATAGAGTGCGTATCCTCTGAGATATCTCAACTTTTGCATGACCGACGTGTCCAGTGTCTATTCGGGGTGATGTAGGAGTCAGTATTATGTGTGCTTTGAGATTCGTGCAGAACTCATTTAAACGGTTGGCATTTTCCATAAAGTCACATAAAGTTTGAGATATATCAGAGGATACGAATTCCGACTTAACGACAGCCCCAGAATCCAATTCACATCCTCTCCAATACCTGATAAGGAAATCTTTTACAACTAGTAGATCTGTACCGTTCTTTTTAACTTGGCACAAATCTCAAAGCCCAATAATACTGCCCCATGCTAGAATTTTTTTTTTATAAACCATAAATAATTAAATCAAATTTAGAGAACAGTATGATTGCTTTTTTTTTTTTTTTTGAAAAACCATAAGGACCGAATAGCCTATTCGATCTCCAAAATTATCTTTTCCCTAGACTGAATGGGCCACTTGGTCTCACCTTTCTTCTTTTTTTTTTTCTTTTTTTTTTCAGTTTTTCTAATTTCTCGTGTGGCCGATGGTGTAACTGGGAAAATTATACATTATGCATTTCTCGTGTGGTTAATGTTGTGAGCAATTATTTTTTTTTCTTTTCAGAATTTTTTATTTGTACAAATATATTAAATATTTTGTCAGGAGGAGAAATTATACATTATGCATTTCTAAAAATAATTATACATTTTCTTTTCTATCTTTCTGATTCCTCACAAAAAGAAATTATACATTTATAAAAATAAAAAATTATGACTATAGCAACCCACATCAACTTAAAATTTTAAATTAGTTTCCTTTCTTTTTGGTAGTATTTCTAATGTATATTTCAAGATTTAAATTACTATAAACTTGTACCACACAGAAAACAACATGGAAATTGTAACGGAAGAACTGACAAAAGTGAAAAAAATATGGGAGACCTACGCACCGTTCGGTCGGATTTGTATCCTCTGAGATATCTCAAACTTTGCGTGACTTTATGGAAAATTCCAACCGTTTAAATACGTTCTGCACGAATCTCAAAGTACACATAATACTGACCCGCTACATCACCCCCAAATAGGCACCGGACACGTCGGTCTCGCAAAAGTTGAGATATCTCAGAGGATACGCACTCCCGTTCGGTCCGGAGAAAAAAATGGCATTGATGGGATTGATGGGATCTTCTGTGGCCGCAGTTGTGAAGCAGTGGAAAAACTAAAAAAAAAAAAGGGTGAGACCGAATGGCCCATTCGGTCCGAAGAAAAGACAATTTTGGAGACCGAATGAGCCGTTCAGTCCTTATGGTTTTTCAAAAAAAAAAAAATCATATTGGTTTCCTAAATTTTATTTAATTATTTATGGTTTATAAAAAAAAAATTTCCCACGCTAGCTAGAATAATACGAGTGCGTATCCTCTGAGATATCTCAACTTTTGCGTGACCAACGTGTCCGGTGTCTATTCGGGGGTGATGTAGGGTCAGTATTATGTTTGCTTTGAGATTCGTGCAGAATGTATTTAAACGGTTGGGATTTTCCATAAAGTCACGTAAATTTTGAAATATCTCAGAGGATACGAATTCCAACTTATCGACAGCCCCAGTATCGAATTCACATCCTCTCCAATACCTTGTCAATCTTTTACAACTAGTAGATCTGTACCGTTCTTTTTAACTTGGCACAAATCTCAAAGCCCAATAATACTGCCCCATGCTAGCTCGAATAATACTGCCCCCAAACCGGCTGAGATTTAATCAAACCGTAAAATGAGGGTAATCCTCTACAATACCTGGGAGAGGATACGAATCCCCAATATCCCATCCCCTCTTTTACTCCGAACGTCCAATTGGAGGTTTCGTTGCTGATAAAGGTGTGATCTTTGATAGTACCAGCAGTTAAAATTCTATCATTGCAAGAGGTGACATTGGTTTTAGACCTGAACTGATGCCTCAAAGGTTGTACAGGTTCAATTTGGGCATAGATGGAGTTCACTATTTGTATCTGGAAGTTCAATGAACTGATTTAGGGATGGTTCATTTAGGTAGCTTTCTGGAGGTGAAAATGCTGCTTGAGGAGGTGGTCTTGATGCTGGTGAAATTGAAGGGGGAGCATACTAAGGTTAGTTCTCTACTCATATGTGTTTAGTTATCTACACCAAAGAGCTTGGCATTAGAAACCCAAAGGGTATACGTTATGGGAGCACACTGACTGCACCAACCCTTTTGTAGTTAGATTTTTATTTTATCAATATGTTTGATTCTGTGTGGATTGCTAGATTGCAAATTCACAATGCATTTAGAGGTGCCTAGAAAATATGTACCCAGCTTTATGTTTCTCAATTTTGATTATGCAGATGAGAGCTTATACAGTGAACTTCAGCATCTAGTCACACAATTAGTGAATACATGTGAACTTATACAGTGAACTTCAGCATGTACCAAAGATAGATGCTTTTGGGTAATTATTTGTTTGCCCTTCTTGTACCATACAGTGTAAAGTAAGCTCATCAAGTTAAATAAAATAATATTGACCAAAACTCATCTATTCTTTCTGTGATGTCTGCAAGAATTATGATTATTTTATTTTCTTAATTTGTCAATTTGTGCTGCCTATGAATCACTAGAAAGTCATATTTTCCATCTTTTATATTTTATTTATGGGGAGGGATCGCTAGACAATGGTTATCTTAGCAATCTTGAAAATGATTTTCAAATGAATTGAAATAAGATTAAAACTAAAAAAATAAATTCATAGGTGTTTTATTGGACATATAGATAGTTAATTTTGGACCGCTGAAACTTTTAAGTCAGTAAAACATACACTAAATTTCATCATTTTATTTGGACATAATATCTGCATCATATAGATCATGCCATAATGTGGGATTTCAATTAAAATTAGTGTATGTTTTACTGATGAAATTTTATTGAAGATTGTCAATTTTGTCAAAAATAAATAATTGTAAAGTGATCCCTCCTTTTTTTATTTTTGGTTTAGTTTTAAGTTTCAACATTCAAAACTTGTTTGGGTTAGGTGAAACTATTGAGTTAATTGGAATATATGGGCCCATAAAACCAAAGAGAGCAAGGAAACAAATTTGATGTCCATGCAAATTGAATATGATAGTTTAAGAAGGCAAATCCAATGTCCATGCAAATGGAATGGACCAGCCCATAAAACCAATGAGAAGCAGGAAATAGAAATCAGTATCTGGAGCCTTGTTATAGTCATAAATAGGAACTTTGTTTCAAATTTGCTGGCAATTACAAATTCAATGTTCTCAAAAGAAGGGGGATGATAGAGACTTACTACTTGCTAACTAAAAATATTCAATTTAGGAATTGTTCATTCTATCAGGACAATTGTAAACTCTGGTTCTGAATATTAATATAGAAAGTCTTTATTATTTTGGAAACATGCATGCTCTCTTTTGAGCTGTAGAGATTAGGATATAGTTAAATCCAAACCATTGGACTGGGTATATCCTCCAGCTGTTTAGAGCTGTCCGCATACAAGGTTAATTTTTCAAATCAAGTTTTTTTATCTGAGCTGTCAAATTCAGGTCCTCGTAAGGGTGTTTTTGTCAATATTGTAGGATGGGTTATTTTCCACCGTCAAAATTAGGGTTTCAAGTTAGTCTCTTTGGCGTTGACATGCCTGTATATATAGGTCATAAATGTAGCCGTCTTTTGGCTCATCCTCCCCAAATAAACAAGTTTGGAAAAAATATGAGAGAGATAAAATTTTCCTTGTGTGTTCTATGACCAGCAACTGGATGCAATTGTACATGCTCAAACTATATCTGGCCATTGTGGTACTGCAATATGAGAATAAGGTGAGTTGTGAACTTTTTTATTTCTCTAAAAGGCAAAGGAATATTTGTGGGTAAAAATGAAAAAAATTGTGAAGTGCCATTTAGTGTACAACTGCAGAATTATATTGCGAGGAAATCAATGGAAATAGATTATTTTTGGTGCATATTGGATGTGCACACAAAAGCATTCATATTACCTTTCTAATTGTCCGTCATTAATTCCTGGATTCTGAGGTTAGCTAAAATTGGGGTTTGAATAGCACCTTCATAATTTGGATAGGTCTTTTGTAGTTAAAATTTGGGTTTCTTTCCATTGTTTTCAGCTGCCATGAACTTTTAAAGTTAGAAATATGGGTAGAGGTTGGAAACACTGCATTTTCTCTCTACTGCCATAAAATTAACATGTGAAAGGAAATAAAAGACAGCAGAAATTTCAAGTCAATAATCTTGTAACCTTGGATGAACTTTGTGTTATCGATTTTCATGAAATGGATTGGCACATTCTTTTACCATACTATGTTGGTACTGATATCTTAGTATTTATTTTGACTTGATGTATGGATTTGCTCACAAGGATGGGCAAATTACTGATAATAGTTAATTGACAAAATACTGATATGTAGAAACAGTGAATGTTTTTGGAAAAATGGGTCAATGATTCCAAAAGAGATGCTGAGATTAGACTGCTTGATAATTTGCTCCTAGTTGCCTTATGGTGCTGGTGTAGTGAGAAGTTAAAGTGGTCTGTTGATGAGGTGGGTGTGAGGGTGTCGAGACCAACAATTTCCCAGTTTTGCATTATGAGGGGATTACAATACGATGGGACATTTTTAGAGTTCTAACGATGTGTAAATCTGGTATGATTCTACATGCTAAAAAGTAGATCTGGCCATTGCGGTATAAAATCTGAGACTGTTGTGAGTTCTGAAAATATTTATTTCTTTAAAAGGCAAAGGTATTGTTTGTGGGTAAAATTAAAAATAATTGTGGCATCTACAATACTACAGCAAAATTAGATTGCGACTAAATGATGGAAATAGGCAATGATGTATTTTGTATTTGCTCAAAAGGATGGCAAAGTTACTGATGATAGTCTGTAATAAGGAGTTAATTGATAAAATAGTGATATGTAGAAGCAGGCAATGTTTTTTGAAATTGAGTCAATGATGCCAAAAGGGATGCTGAGATTAGACTGCTTGATAATTTGCTCCTAGTTGCCTATGGTTCTGGTGTAGCAAGAAGTTAAGCGGTTTGTCGATGAGGCGGGTGTGTGAGTGCTGAGACCAACAATTTTCTGGTTTTGCATTGTGTGTGTGTGGGTGTTGGGGGTGGGGGGTGGGTGATGTTCCGATGGGACATTTTTCGAGTTTATGGATATGTAAGTTAATGTTTCATTGAATGAATTGGGCTTCTGGTACCTTCCATGAAAAAAAATTACATCTGCTAGTTGCTTGGATTGGGCACATCCGCCAATTGCTTAGAACCGTCAACAGAAAAGGTATTTATTTTGGTTAAAGCCATAAATGTTAAATGTTTAGAAGGTTACCTATATGGTTATGCATCTGGATCAAGATTGTTTGATCTAAGCCGTCAAATTCAGCTGTCAAAATTAGGGTTTCATTTTAATTTCTTTGGCAGTCATAAGCTAGTATATATAGAGCATTATAGTAGCCGTCTTTTGGCTCATCCTCTCCAAATAAACAAGTTTGAAGAAAAAAGAAATCGAGACAAGAAAGTGTGTTCTATGATTCTACGTGCTAAGAAGTATATCTGGCCATTGTGGTATGAAATCTGAGACTGAGGTGTGTTCTGAACATATTTATTTCTTTAAAAGGCAAAGGAATTGTTTGTGGGTAAAATTAAAAATAATTGTGGCATCTACAATACTACCGCAAAATTAGATTGCGACTAAATTGATGGAAATAGGCAATGATGTATTTTGACTTGATGTGTATTGGATTTGCTCATAAGGATGGGAAAGTTACTGATGATAGTCTATAACAAGTAGTTGATTGGCTGATATGTAGAAACTGGGAATGTTTTTTGGAAAATGGGTCAATGATGCCAAAAGAGATGCTGAGATTAGACTGTTTGATAATTTGCTCCTAGCTGCCTTATGGTGCTGGTGTAGTGAGAAGTTAAGCGGTTTGTCGATGAGGCGGGTGTGTGAGTGCTGAGACCAACAATTTCCTGGTTTTGCATTATGAGAGGATTACGTTACGATGGGACATTTTGGGTGATGGAGCTGGTGGCACGTGTCGGCCGGAGGGTTTTCCAAAGGAATGGCATGATCACCGATCTCAAATCCTTCAGCAATGTTCCTCTTGCAAATGGGATCAAGAAGTTGGACGGGAGCCATTTCCAGTTTATTTTTTTTTTGTATTTTTAATTAAATATTTTTGTTCATCCATTGGTTGATTTTGTCTCGTGTCATTTGGTGGAGCCTTTGCTAATGATCTGTTCGATGAAATGCTCAATGAGAGGTGATTGTGGAATGGTTCGGAAATTCAGTAGCTTCTCGTAATTGTTAGGTTTTTTTAGCTGTTTCATAGTTATTTGGCTATAATTTTTAGCTCGTGCCAAGCAAGATTAGTAAACATATAGATATTTGGATCGCCAAAGAATAGCATGGGGTTAACACTATTCCTGGGTTAGTGCACTATTTTTCTCCTCTATTATACGTTTGGATTGTTAAAGAATAGAGCTATTCTTGGTAGCGTTGTTCTTGCTAACCCGTCCAAATGATGGATAGCGCTAACCTGGGTTTAGTGCTGTTTTTGCTATTCCTGGGGTTGCATCCAAACACACCATAATATCTGATTAAGCAAACTTTAACACAAATACTCAAATGTGAATTTCTTCATTTAGCTCATCTCTGATTAAGCAAACTTTAACACAAATTACTCAATGTGATAACTTCCTTTTGCTCCAGGTTACAAAATAAATGTAGAGAGTATTTTACAAATTGGTAACTTATTGCTTCAACTTTCTATGGAAGTCCAATTCTCCTCAACCATTGCAAAATGTACATTTGCCATTTGAATATTGAATAACCTTTACCACAAGGATTAATAAAGTAATGATCGGATGATCTTCACTTGTGTTTTGATGGCTTCTTCTTGGTGGATACCAATACTACTGTACTGTTCAGGTACGGGAACAATACTACATTGTATGGAAATTCTAGGTGGGAACTTTTGATAATGCTGTCAAATTTTGGTTTCTGGTTCAACTGTTAGTTCATGAGAAACTTTGGATAATAAATGATTAATTGATATAATATTTGTAGGTCTTCTCCCAAAACTCTAAGCTTGCCAAAAGGGGAAAAAAACAATGATTAAAGGGGAATTGAACTGATACTGAAGCTCTCTGACAGATTCCTGGTCCAGTTCAGTACCCAATTTTTTCCATCTGCGATATATATGCATCAAGCAGCATTGTAATTCATTAGCTTCTATTTATGTTGCATCGGTACTGATAGCATTTAAACTCAGTGTTTTTACTGTTAAAATCGTCAGGAGCTGCACTACCTGAACAAGGAATATTGGTTTGCTGCGTTGGCTGGTGGTAAAGCACTGTGACACTGTCTATGGCCTCGACTTCATCAGTGACCACGAGGGTCGGGATGAGCTCGAGCTGTTCAGCAAAAGGCACGGCACCCAAGACGACTATGATTATGAGGTAATGATGAGAAGTAGGATTGGGAGAGATTCGTTATGTGACTAGAATAGCTTTGTTTTGTGTTGGTTTTTCCCCTCTGTTGTTTTAAATACAAAATGATTGTGTTAATGTGTAGAACTCAACCATGATTTGACCTTATATTGTTATTTATGAAAATAGAGGCCAAATGGTTTTTTTTTGCTCTCTGGAATATTTTGTTTGTCAGAAAAGATAGGGTCATTGGAAATAATAGCTGGCAACTAGGGATGCCATGGATTTAGCTTCATTTCTTTCTTTTATATTTTCCCTCTTCTTTGATCTAAATTTTGTTAAGCTAATGCATTATGTTTGTTTCTGAATGTCAAGGTCACTTAGGGCGTGTTCGGATGTCACAGGATTACGGAATGAGAATGAAAATTCACTTTTGAAAAAGTGGGAACCCACGGATACGGAATGTACGGGATTAATTATGGGAATATGAGAAAATGAGTGTTCGTTTGTATCATGGGATTAATTCTGGGAAATCTTTATTTATTTTAAAATATGTATATTTATTTAATTGTTTTAGTTTAGTTTAGTTATAAATGATTTTTTATTTAATTATTTTTTGTGAATGGTATAGCGTTATGTTATGTATTGATTTTAACCAATTAAGTTAAAGTCAGCTTAATATAAAAAAAAGTAATTAAATATAAAATTACAATGAAAAAATGTTTGACATTATACAATTATATTATTAATAAAATATTAATGTAATTAAATAGATGAAACATTTCAAATAAAAATTATTACTAAAATGGGTACAAATAAAATAAGAAAATATTTATAAATAAATAAAATGAGAAAACAATAATTAAAAAGCATTTTAAAAATAAACATTTAAAAACATTTATAAATAAGTAAACATTTATAAACAAACAAACATATAAAATATGTAATTACAAAAATAAGAAAAGAAACAAACATTTAAAAACATTTACAAAAATGAACATTATAAACAAACAAATATTTAAAATATGTAATTACAAAAATAAGAAAGAAAATAGTTAAAATATGTAATTTAAAAAAAAACAAACAAACATCAATTAAAAAAAATCCGGATCATATCAATAGTTAGTCCCACAACTAAAAATCAAATATAGCTAGGTTCCTTTTATATAAGACAAAGAGAGAGAGTGAGAGTTCATAGGGAATATGAAGAGAGCACGTGGGGCTGGAGGTAGAAAAGTTATGAGAGAGAATGTTGGACCCAGCAATAGAGAGAAGATTGGAAAAAAAATGATGTCTGAGCTCAAATTTTGAGCCCACCAAATTACATTACACTGAAATGGGAACGAAAATAATGTTCGGAACATTACGGGAACAAAATGAGATGCCGCCTACATGGGAATGAGATCATATTCGGATCTGACCCAATCCCATCAAAATTCCCAGTAAAAATTGACTACCGAACAGGCCCTACAGAAATTTCATCTTTTGATTTTATTTATTGCTTTGTCAGATGTATGTCTGTTATTGCATTTCATCTTGTATTAAATCCATTAGGTTTCACCAAATACAACTATGTACATAAATACTCTCACACTTCATTACAAACAGCTTATAACAGTCGCTGGAAAATAAACTGGTACCAGTTAACCACAGAGCTCACAGGCTTACTGAGGTGGCACCCGATGTTTTACAACATCTCAGTAATTGTTTTTTTTCTAACAACATAAAAACCACACATTATTTACAGCATTATTTTTGTAAAATATTGCAATATCCAGCTTGCAGCAAAAATACTCGCATATCACGACAATCACTGTATGAGGCTCAAGGAGCAAACGGTCAGGATTTAATGAAAGGGGTTGATCCATTTCAAAAACCTCCAAAACCCGCTTTTCTTCCCTTTCTTCTTCTTCTTCTTCTTGCTCTTCTTCCTCTCTTCCTCTTCATCTTCCGAATCCGAATCGGAATCGGAATCGGAATCCGAATCCGAATCCGAATCGGAATCGGAATCCGAATCAGAATCAGAATCCGAATCCGATTCATCCAGCCTCTTACTCTTCTTCTTCGTTACGACCTCCTCTCGCTTCTTCTCTTCATCTTCCCTCGGATCCCACCCCATCACCTCTCTTGGTTTCGTACCCGGATCCGAATCAACCACGACTTGACGCTCAGAAGATTCATCAGGAAAGGCTAGATCACTTTGTTGTGTATCTATCGCTTCTTCAACCTTCTCTATCGATTCTAATATATCGAGATCGGTGGTTTCATTTGGGTCTAGCGTTACAACTGTCGTGTTGGATTCTTTCAGTAATTCTATCTGGGTTTCGGGTTGGGTTGCGAGGTCGATTTGGTGGCGAGCGAGCGAGAGGAGGAATAGAGAGGAGAAAACGGAGATAATCATGGCTAATCTCGCTACGCTTGGAGCCATTTTTGATGAATTTTGAGGTTAATTGGTGGTTTGGTTTTATCTCCTGATTAAAGGATTGACCTTAGGCTATTTGTACAGGGGGCGAATAATTTTATTCTTTAGGAATTAGGAATTGCGTCACAATTTAACTTTTATTAAGCAAATTAATCAGCATATAATAGTCAAATAATAGTTCTGTTTGTTTGCGTTTAATTACAATTTAACAGCGTTTCAGAGTTTATTTATTGGTATTAATTTCATGCTAAGCAAACACTCGCTATCTCTAATCCAGGGAGACTGGGGGAGGCAGTATTGTAACAGTCAATGATAGTGAATGTAGTTTGCCAGTGGAAAATATCCAGGGATCTAGTTCTTTGGTAGACCATGACATCTAGTTACATTTAGAGTGGAAAAAACGTGTCGTACTGTACCGTAATTAACATGTCGTGGTTTTGGTTTTGTGCCGTGCCGTGACTAATACGTCGTGATTTTGATCTTATGTCGTGTTGTGATTAAGTTAATTTTTCACGTGCCGTGTTGTGACCAAAATATCAAGGGATGGTCACGGCACGCGAATGATTACGTCACGTGAATCACGCTGTGCCAAAACGTGTCGTGACCAAACGTGACTCACGTGACTATTTGATCATAATTTAAGTTAGTCTATTCAAGATTTATCATTTGATAAATATATAATGGTCATAATTACACGTGACTCGTGTGATCACGTGCCGTGCCGTAATTAGATCTTTCACATGACGTATCGTGTCGTGCCAAAATTTCAAAAGATGGTCACGATGCACAAACAATCATAGCACAGACACGTGAGTTATGACACAAAATTGACATGCATACCGTGCTACTACGTACCGTAACCGTATAATTCTGTGACAGAGTCAGCTCCGCTGTGTCATTTTTCCCACTCTAGTTTCATTACATAAAAATCACACTGCATGAGCATGACCCTTATTGTTTTCTCAAAAAAAAAAAAAATCACACTGCATGTTTTGGGGTATAGCTTGCATTTTATGGTCGTGGAATTTGGTATTAGAACAAATTCATTATGTCATGGGCTCATGGCCCATTAGAATGCGGCTTATTAGGCTTTTTTCCTTGTAACTAGAAAAGGGAAACTAAATTTATTGAAATGGGTTCAAGTATTTGCTATTGTACTGTTAAAGATTGATCATCAAAGATGAACATTTGCTGATTGACGATCAAAGTACCACCCAACCTTGAGGAAACCTTTATTTAAATTTCCAACTCCTACATTATTTTAGGTCTATTTTTAATCACATATTGCTCCTCCTTGTAATTAAACCCCTTCATTTAATTTTTCCAACCACAATGACCCCAATAGAAAATCTCAAACAAATGGTACCAAGCTGGTATAACAGTGGGTACAGTCAAATTTACAAAAGGATTTTAGGATAATTGAAGACAACTAAGAAAATATCATATATTTAGTTTGAACCTTATTGCTGGCCTATATATTGGTAGATCAATCTTGTCAAATTCTAATATTGATGTGGCATGAGTATTGGTTATTGAAAGAGCGATTGCCGCATTTAGGTAACAGTCTGCTAGTAATGCTTTCAGCTTCACGAGAACTTTTAAAATGGTTTGAAATCTTTTTGAGGGAGTTTCCAGCCAAAAAAAAAACAAAAATTGCCTCTATATTTATTTTCTTAGGGAAAAACTGATCTAAAGCAGAGCAGAGGAGCAAGGGGCTAGTATGTTTGAGAAGATCGAAGAACCAGTAACAAGTCACGTCTGTCTCAAGTTCCCAAGCACGCATGTGGTAGTCACCATAAGTTTTACACGACTATGATCTTACAACATATGCAACAAAATTAATTGCATGTTTACTATTTTTTATGAGGAAATTATCACAAATTTATCTATACTTTTCCCACACACAGGCGCTGGTACTCATTGTAGCTACTGACTAGGTCATGGTTGTAGTACCAGCTCTTGCTGTCAAACTCTTCCAACAAATGAGAGGGCAGATTTCTTAGGTCAGAGCGGGAAATGATTCCAGCTGCAAGTGTAGTCTCACCTTTCAACACCTACAATTCAAAGAACAGAACAAGTAATAAAAACATTTGCTAATATGTTGTTGTTTCTATCATTACTATTTAACAAATTTAAATGAATTTTCTGAAAGGCTGATGTATTAACCAAGGTAGCAGTTGACAAATAAATAATAGAAATTCAAATTAAAAGCACTTTAAAGGAGAGCATACAAGAAAGTGCTGGGCTTCCTTGACATGGAACTCTTCAGAGTTGGAAATGTGTTGTGGCTGAAGTATACTTCCATTGGAAGCGGGCAATGATCTTTGTTTCTTTTGTTTTTTTTAGGATCTTTTTTTCTTTTGATTTTTTGAAGAAGATCTTTGTTTCTTTTGATTGTTGACACTATCACTTTCATTTGCCCTCTTGCACCGAAAAGAAGATAAGTCCACCATCCCTATAAACAAAGGGGATCATTTGTTTATCAAAAACTCAAAAATAATATAAAATTTTGTTACTGTTGATGATCTCTACCAAACCCTGTTACCCTCAACACCTTTCAATTCTCTCTCTCTCTGCATTTTTCTCAAGTTTGCATTGAGCTTTAATAGTTATTTGATTTGCTAAAAATATGTTAATCTGAATTGAAATATTTTGATAAGGATTAATTAGTTTTTTTTTTTTTAATCCATCAATAGCGCTCAAATTCCACTTTGAGAAGCTATTTAGTGGATTACGCTGTAGACTGGTTTTCTTTACTAAACTTGAAAGTCAATAAATTTGAGAAATAAATGATTAAATTAGATAAATATAAATTTTCATGTACATGCCTATACTGCAATCAGAACATATTTATTTCTTTAAAAGGCAAAGGAATTGTTTGTGGGTAAAATTAAAAATAATTGTGGCATCTACAATACTACCCCAAAATTAGATTGCGACTAAATTGATAGAAATAGGCAATAATGTATTTTGACTTGATGTATATTGGATTTGCTCACAAGGATGGGCAAGTTACTGATGATAGTCTATAACAAGTAGTTGATTGGCTGATATGTAGAAACAGGGAATGTTTTTTGGAAAATGGGTCAATGATGCCAAAAGAGATGCTGAGATTAGACTGTTTGATAATTTGCTCCTAGCTGCCTTATGGTGCTGGTGTAGTGAGAGAAGTTAAGCGGTCTGTCAATGAGGTGGGTGTGTGAGTGCTGAGACCAACAATTTCCTGGTTTTGCATTATGTGAGGATTACGTTACGATGGGACATTTTGGGTGATGGAGCTGATGGCACGTGTCGGCCGGAGGGTTTTCCAAAGGAATGGCATGACCACCCATTTCAAATCCTTCAGCAATGTTCCTCTTGCAAATGGGATCCAGAAGTTGGACAGGAGGCATTTCCAGGTTATTTTTTTTTTGTATTTTTAATTAAATATTTTTGTTCATCCATTGGTTGATTTTGTCTTGTGTCATCTGGTGGAGCCTTTGCTAATGATCTGTTCGATGAAATGCTCAATGAGAGCTGATTGCGGAATGGTTCAGAAATTCAGTAGCTTCTCTTAATTGTTAGGTTTTTTTAGCTGTTTCATAGTTATTTGGCTATAATTTTTACCTCATTCCAAGCAAGATTAGTAAACATATAGATGTATTTGGATCGCCAAAGAATAGCATGGGGTTAGCACTATTCCTGGGTTAGTGCACTATTCTTCTCCTCTATTCTACGTTTGGATCGCTAAAGAATAGAGCTATTCCTAGAATTAGTGCTGTTCTTGCTAACCCGTACAAACGATGGAATAGCGCTAACCTGGGTTTAGCGCTGTTCTTGCTATTCCTGGGGTTGCATCCAAACACACCATAATATCTGATTAAGCAAACTTTAACACAAATTACTCAATGTGAATTTCCTCATTTAGCTCATCTCAGATTAAGCAAACTTTAACACAAATTACTCAATGTGATAACTTCCTTTTGCTCCAGGTTACAAAATAAATGTAGAGAGTATTTTACAAAGCGGTAACTTATTGCTTCAAATTTCTCTGAAAGGCCAATTCTCCTAACCATTGCGAAATGTACATTTGCCATTTGAATATTCAATAACCTTCACCACAAGGATTAATAAAGTAATGATCAGATGATCTTCACTTGTGTTTTGATGGCTTCTTCTCGGTGGATATACTGTACTGTTCAGGTACAGGAACAATACTACATCGTATAGAAATTATAGGTGGGAACTTTTGATAGTGCTGTCAAATTTTGGTTTCTGGTTCAACTGTTAGTTCATGAGAAACTTTGGATAATAAATGATTAATTGATATAGGATTCGTAGGTCTTCTTCCAAAACTCTAAGCTTGCCAAAAGGGGAAAAAAACAATGATTAGAGGGGAATTGAACTGATACTGAAGCTCTCTGACAGATTCCTGGTCCAGTTCAGTACCCAATTTTTTCCATCTGCGATATATATGCATCAAGCAGCATTGTAATTCATTAGCTTCTATTTATTGCTGCATTAGTACTGATAGCATTTAAACTCAGTGTTTTTACTGTTAAAATCGTCAGGAGCTTCACTACCTGAACAAGGAATATTTGTTTGCTGTGCTGGCTGGTGGTAAAGCACTGTGACACTGTCTGTGGTCTCGACTTCATCAGTGACCACGAGGGTCGGGATGAGCTCGAGCTGTTCATCAAAAGGCACGGCACCCAAGACAACAACGATGATGATGGTGAGGGGGGTTGCATTGTCGATGATTATGAGGTTGAGGATGAGAATGATGGAGGTTACGATGACTAGAATAGCTTTGTTTTGTGTTAGGTTTTTTCCCTTTGTTGTTTTAAAGACAAAATTATTGGGTTAATGTGTAAAACTCAACCATGATTTGGCCTTATTTTGTTATTTATGAAAATAGAGGCCAAAGGTTTGTTTTGCTCTCTGGAGTATGTTGTTTGTCAGAAAAGATAGGGTCATTGGAAATAATAGCTGGCAACTAGGGATGCCATGGATTTAGCTACATTTCTTTGTTTTATATTTTCCCTCTTCTTTGATCTAGATTTTGTTAAACTAATGCATCATGTTTGTTTCAGAATGTCAAGGTCACTTAGTTGTGTATCTATCGCTTCTTCAACCTTCTCTATCGATTCTAATATGTCAAGGTTTCAACCTTGTCTAGGTTTCACCAAGGTCATTCTATGGTTAACTAAGTGATCATGCTTTGTCATCTTGCATTAAATCCATTAGGTTTCACCAAATACAATTATGTACATAAATATTTTCACACTTCATTACAAACATCTTATAACAGTCGCAGGAAAATAAACCGGCACGGTACCAGTTAACCATAGAGCTCACAGGCTTACTGAGGTGGCACACGATATTTTACAACATCTCAGTAATTTTTTTTTTCTAACAACATATAAATCACACATTATTTACAGCATTATTTTTATAAAATATTGCAATATCCAGCTTGCAGCAAACATACTTGTATATCACAACAATCACTGTATGAGGCTCAAGGAACAAACGGTCAGGTTTTAATGAAAGGGGTTGATCCATTTCAAAAACCTCCAAAACCCGCTTTTCTTCCCTTTCTTCTTCTTCTTCTTGCTCTTCTTCCTCTCTTCCTCTTCATCTTCCGAATCCGAATCCGAATCGGAATCCGAATCCGATTCATCCAGCCTCTTACTCTTCTTCTTCGTTACGACCTCCTCTCGCTTCTTCTCTTCATCTTTCCTCGGATCCCACCCGATCACCTCGCTTGGTTTCGTACCCGGATCCGTATCAACCACCACTTGACGCTCAGAAGATTCATCAGGTAAGGTTAGATCACTTAGTTGTGTATCTATCTCTTCTTCAACCTTCTCTATCGATTCTAATATATCGAGATCGGTGATTTCATTTGGGTCTAGTGTTAGAACTGTCGTGTTGGATTCTTTCAGTGAGAGAGTTTCTATCTGGGTTTCGGGTTGGGTTGCGAGGTCGATTGGGCGGCGAGCGAGAGAGAGGAGGAGTAGAGAGGAGAAAACGGAGATAATCATGGCTAATCTCGCCACGCTTGGAGCCATTTTTGATGAATTTTGAGGTTAATTGGTGGTTTGGGTTTATCTCCTGATTAAAGGAGGGTATTTGACTATTTGTACAGGGGGAGAATAATTTTATTATTTAGGAATTGGGAATTGCGTCACAATTGCTACAATTTAACAGCGTTTCAGAGTTTATTTATTGGATTTAATTTCATGCTAAGCAGACACTCGCTATCTCTAATCCAGGGGGAGGCAGTATTGTAATAGTCAATGATAGTGAATGTAGTTTGCTAGTGGAAAGGAAAATAAAATATCCAGAGATCTAGTCCTTTGGTAACCCATGAAATCTAGTTCCATTACATAAAAATCATACTGCATGTTTTGGGGTATAGTTGCATTTAAGGGTGTTGATTGGGTCCGGTTTAATAGGTTTTGAATCGAACCGAATTAGTTTGGATCAAACGGTTCGGTTTGAGTTTTTGATGAATTTTGAGGTTAATTGGTGGTTTGGGTTTATCTCTTATTAAGGATTGACCTTCGGTTATTTGTCCATTTTTTTTAAGTTACCACTCTAATAAATCGAAATTAAATGATTACCACTCAGTTAGTCAAAATTTCATTTCTACCACCCTCATAGACTGGGTCCGCGCATGGATCTCAATCGGTTCGTAGACCCAATTTGCGCACTAAATCCGTTCACAGATCAAATCTGTGCATGGATTTTTTTTATCTCTTTTCAGTAATCTGAATTGTAAAATAGAAAAAAAAAATTACAATTCGCACGTTGACCCAGTCTGAGCACGGATTTTTTTTTTCTTTTCAGTAATCCGAACTGTAGAACGGAAAAAAAATCACAATCCGTTTGCAGATCCAGTCTGCGAACGGATTTTTTTTCTTTTCAGTAATCTGTATTGTAAAACGAAAAAAAGAAATTACAATCCGTGCGTAGACTGGGTCTGTGAATGGATTCGGTGTGCAGATTGGGTCTGCGAACCGATTAAGATCCGTGCGCGGACTCAGTCTGTGAGGGTGGTAGAAATAAAATTATGGCTAACCGAGTGATAATCATTTAATTGTGATTTATTAGGGTGGTAACCAAAATTTTTTTCGGGTTTGTACAGTGGCGAATAACTTCATAATTAAGGAATTAGGAATTGCATCACAATTGCTTTGGTTAAGCAAATTAATCAGCATATAATTAAATAATAGTTCTGTTTGTTTGCGTCCGATTACAATTTTACCGCGTTTCAGAGTTTATTTATTGGCATTAATTTCATGTTAAGCAAACAGTCGCTATCTCTAATCCAGGGGGAGGCAGTATTGTAAAGTCAATGATAGTGAATGTAGTTTGCCAGTGGAAAATATCCAGGGATCTGGTCCTTTGGTAAACCATAACATCTAGTTCCATTTAGAGTGGAAAAAATGTGCCGTACCGTGCTGTAATTAACACATCATGGTTTTGGTTTCGTGTCATGCTGTGGCTAACACGCTGTGATTTTGATCTCATGTCGTACCGTGGCCAAGTTAATTTTTCACGTGTCGTGCTGTGATTATAATGTCAAGGGGTGGTCATGTCACACGAATGATTACGTCATGTGAGTTACGCTGTGCTCAAACGCACCGTGACCAAATGTGACTGACCATTTGATCATAATTAAAGTTAGTTTATTCAAGATTCATCATTTGATCAATATCTAATGGTCATAATTACACATGACTCGTGTGACAACGTGCCATGCCGTAATACGTACCGTGTCGTGCCAAAGTTTTAAAAAATGATCACATCACATAACTGACACACATGCCGTACTGTAACGGTATTGTTCTGTGACAGAGTCAACTCTGCGGTGTCATTTTTTTTTTCCAACTCTAATTCCATTACATAAAAATCATACTGCATGTTTTGGGGTATAGTTGCATTTATGGTCGTGGAATTTGGTATTAGAACAAATTCACTATGTCATGGGCTCATGGCCCATTAAAATGCGGCTCATTAGGCTTTTTTCCTTGTAACTAAGAAAAGGGAACTAAATTTATTGAAATGGGTTCCAGTATTTGCTATTGTACTTCTAAAGATTGATCATTTACTGATTGACGATCAAAGTACCACCCAACCTCGAGGAAACCTTTATTTAAATTTCCAACTCCTACGTTACTTTTTAATCACATATTGCTCCTTGTTATTAAACCCCTTTGATTAATTTTTCCATCCACAATGACCCCAATAGAAAATCTCAAACAAATGGTACCAAACTGGCATAACAGTAGGTACAGTCAAATTTACAAAAGGATTTTTTTTTTTTGAGGAAAATGGAGGTCTAGCCTCTATTTGATTAAAGAATGAAGAGTTACATGAGTCATGTTACAAATCATATCTTGAAAGATAAATAACAGAAAAATAAAAAAACGGATTGCTCAAGATGAGCTCTCCCTATCATCAAATCATTGATGTAAAACAGTAGAAAGTAATTACCTAATGCGTTGAATCTTTATAGCTGTGTTTCCTGTTGTTACAGTTGTGTCAGATGGCACCCGAGCTATACTTCCATCGATTTCTAATTTGTTCCAGGAGTTTACAAAAGGATTTTAGGATATTTGAAACTATGATCCCTTAAGACATCTAAGAAAATATCATATATTTAGTTTGAACCTTATTGCTGGCCTATATATTAGTAGATCAATCTTGTCGAATTCTAATATTGATGTGGCATGAGTATTGATTATTGAAAGAGCGATTGCCACATTTAGGTAACAGTCTGCTAGTAATGATTTCAGCTTCACGAGAACTTTTAAAATGGTTTAAATTCTTTTTGAGGGATTTCCAGCCAAAAAAACAAAAACAAAAATGGCCTATATATTTATTTTCTTAGGGAAAAACTGATTTAAAGCAGCGCAGAAGAGCTAGGGGCTAGTATGTTTGCCTCGGTTTGTTTGAGAAGATCGAAGAACCTGTAGCAAGTCACGTCTGTCTCAAGTTCCCAAGCATGCATGTGGTATTTACTATAAATTTTACACAACTATAAAATACAAAATTAATTGCATGTTTACTATTTTTTATAAGGAAATTATCACAAATTTACTTATCTATACTTTTTTCCCCACACACAGGCACTGGTACTCGTTGTAACTACCGACTAGGTCATGGTTGTAGTACCAGCTCTTGCTGTCAAACTCTTCCAACAAATGAGAGGGCAGATTTCTTAGGTCAGAGCGGGAAATGATTCCAGCTGCAAGTGTAGTCTCACCTTTCAACACCTACAATTCAAAGAACAGAACAAGTAATAAAAACATTTGCTAATATGTTGTTGTTTCTATCATTACTATTTAACAAATTTAAATGAATTTTCTGAAAGGCTGTGTTGGAAATGTGTTGTGGCTGAAGTTAGGGGTGTCAATGGTACCTTTTTAGCCGTTTACCCGACCCGTATCGTATTCGATAAGGCGGGTATGGATAAGATTTTTTTTTCGTTAGCTTATTGGGTATGGGTAATAATTTTTTTTCGTTAAATAAATGGGTAAGGGTATGGGTAATGACTATTTCGTACCCGTTACCCTATAGGGTAATTATAAAATCCAAAGATATATTCAATTCAATTTCCAACACATTTAAATGTATATTTAATTCAATTTCTAACCCACTTAAATGTATATTTGTGTTTTTGAATTTTTATTCTTTATAAAAAATAATTTAGTTGGAATTGATTGCACATTTATTTTATTTTTTATTAGAAATGCAATTATATATGTGTTAAAATGAATGAGTTTTTGATGTTTAATTTGTAAAATATAATGAAATTAATTATTATACTAATATTATCCGTTATTCACCCGCTACCGTTTCGTTACCCGATAATATTAATGGGTAAGGGTAGGGTAGGGTAAGATTAATTTTTAATGGGTATGGGTAGGGTATGGGTAAGGTCAATTTTAATAGGTATGGGTATGAAAATGTCTCCACCCGACCCGTACCGTACCCATTGACACCCCTAGCTGAAGTATACTTCTATTGGAAGCGGGCAATGATCTTTGTTTCTTTTTTTTTTTGTTTTTGAAGAAGAAGATATTTTTTTCTTTTGATTTTTTGAAGAAGATCTTTGTTTCTTTTGATTGTTGACATTATCACTTTCATTTGCCCTCTTGCACCGAAAAGAAGATAAATACACCATCCCTATAAACAAAGGGGATCATTTGTTTATCAAAAACTCAAAAATAATATCAAATTTTGTTACTGTTGATGATCTCTACCAAACCCTGTTACCCTCAACACCTTTCAATTCTCTCTCTCTCTGCATTTTTCTCAAGTTTGCATTGAGCATTAATAGTTATTTGATTTGCTAAAAATATGTTAATCTGGATTGAAATATTTTGATAAGGACTTTCCGAGATTTTTAAAAATACCAAAAAAAAAAATTATTTTATTAAAAATAACCAGGTTCCAGCCAGATTTTTAAAAATACCCGGACTGCGGAAAAAATCAGCGCCCCGGATTTTTTTTTTTTTTTAAGACTTTGGAGAAAGAAAATATCCATAGTTTGGTTGTTTTGTTTTTATAAACTCGTTTTTTATAATATATGTATATGTATATGTATATGTGTATATATATATATATATGTATATATAATATAATATATGTATAATATATGTACATGTATCTATAATATAATATATGTATAATATATGTATATATTATATTTATATATAATATAATTACATATAATTATATATAATTAAGGTTTTTGTATAATTATATAATTATACAAAAACCTAAATTACTCTACATGCAAACTATAAAATTCCACAATTAATAATTACACTACAAAAACCTAAATTATATTAAACAAAATACCGATCGTTGTATGCCTACCTTCGTATGAAAACTTAAATTGTATTTTTGAGGCCCTAAACGATGTTTTTTTGAAATTCTGATGCTTCCGATGTGACGATGCCGGATGTACCACTGAAGCAAAATGGATCCGTCTTGTCCTCCTCTTTCCGAAAAGTGCTCATACGCGTAAATCCGACTTTCCTAGCCAAAGTTATGGCTGTTTAAAGTTTTTCCGAAAATTAAAATTTAGAAATTCATAACTAACTGTAGAAAAATCCAAATAAGTTAAAATTTATATCAATTCTGTGTATTTTTGAATGCTCTACATGCTGGTGCAATAACTTTTGCAATTTAGTCCCTGTATCAATCCATACTTGCTGATTTACCAACAAATGTCAAATTTGATATACATATACATATATTATACATATATTATATAAAAAAAATGAGTTTATAAAAACAAAACAACCAAACCATGGAGATAAAGAATTGACTGTTCAAATGCATATAAAATTTGCAGTTTTGTCTGCAGACTGCTCAATTCAAATGAGTTTATACATATATTATAAAAACAAAATAACCAAACCATGGATATTTTCTTTCTCCAAACTCTAACAAAAAAAAAAAAAAAATTCGGGATGCGGATTTTTTCCGCGGTCTGGGTATTTTTAAAAATCTGACTGGAACCTGGTTATTTTTAATAAAATAATTTTTTTTTTGGATATTTTTAAAAATCTCGGACTAATTAGTAAGCTGTAGACTGGTTTTCTTTACTAAACTTGAAAGTCAATAAATTCGGGAAATAAATGATTAAATTAGATAAATATAAATTTTCATGTACATGCCTATACTGCAATCCGAAACATGCGTTTATATGTAATCTTGGGTAATCTATTTTTAAAGTGCAGATAGGCAGAAATTTATGCGTTACTTTATATTATACTATAATAATTAATGATATATAAAAAACAACCATATATAGTCCATATATATATGCTGCAAAAAGAGAACTCTGAGCATTGAAAATTTTGATCTAGGATGTTCAAATTACATTCTTATCTTTGGTTCCTGTAGCAGTATAACTTCTTAAAAATGTTTTCATCCTTTTTGTTAGGTCCATTGCTTTTTGAAATGGTCAGTTGCTTTCAACTTTTGAACAAAAAGGGGGGCACTACACCACTTTGCACAGAATATATCATATATATGTTACAACTCACAAATGATACAAATGCAGTGTTCTGTCCTACTGTTTATTTACACCAGAAACTGATGAACAAGACTGCAACAGCTGTGCTTATGTGCAGAGCATTGAAAAATTGTTTTATTACAAATATATTATTTGAAGCTCTAAATGACATATCTCAAACTTGTTCTGATTGCAATGCTTGGATACCTTCCTGTCTTTTCCCTTTTAATAGTTTAAACTATGATTAATTATACATTCCTATGTATAGAAATACATAGAGAAAATACATACAGGTTTCACTGCTTGCAGAAAACCAAACTAATCACTATAACCAAAATTAGTAATTATCTAATTAATTAGCAAGTAATTACCAAACATTCCTACAAAATTAATTATTGGAATAGACTATACACCAAGAAGCCAAGGAAGAAGACATCAAATGAAGGGGGAAAATAAATGATTTGTTCACCCAGTACTATATTGAAAGGTGTTGAGCACCTCAACTATCTAGGAAATTGAGAATTTGACCTAGGTCTTGTTTTCTTGCTTCTTTTATCCTTTTTCAGGAGCGGATTCAGAATTTTCGTTACGAGGGTAAGAAAATAATGGACGACCCAGATTTACTCTCAGCCCAAATGTTTAAATCGGCACGAATCTCAAAGCACAAATAATACTGCCCCTGCACCATCCCGAACTGACTCAGAGTAAACTTGGGCCGTCCGTTTCAGTCAGGTTCAGTAAGGTACCTGGGAGGATACAGATCCCTAGGAAATTGAGAATTTGACTCAGGTCTTGTTTTCCTGCTTCTTGTACCCTTTTCCCTGGCCTTATTTGGTGTTAAGACGTTGCTCTTTAGGTCATAAATGATTATGGAGTAAAGTTAAGAAGAGTTAAATTGCTTACTCTTAAGTTAAGATGGATTAATTTATTCTTGTTTGGTTGAAGCTTGTTACTTAAGCCATGACTAAAATTATTTCTTATGTTTGGTTAGAGTATACATATGTTACTTAAGTCATGGCTTAAATTTTTACATTTCAACAAAGCCAGTATCTGATTGGTTCATATTTAAATTAATTTGCTATGCCTACTGCTCCACTGCGATAAATGGGGGCAATTATATGCAACGTACTGGTAAACTGTATGTACATAAAAAAAAAAAAAAAAAAAAAGCAACTACTTAACTGGATGAGCTATTCTAAATGTACATATCCTGATATAAGCATAGATAGGGGCAGATTCAGGATTTTCTAGGGTACTAATCGGATTGAAATAGTCAATTGCATTCAAATTCATTAACTAATCAGATACTAGATAACAACATCAACATGACAAAAACCAAAATAACAAGGTAAATAGACTCGTAGCACTTGAAAGGCAAGAACAAGGATGGAACAGCTTGGATGACACGCTCAACCATTTCTCTAACATTTAGATATCAACCATGCTTGTGTGGAAGTAATTAGGTTGGATTAGGCTTTTTTGAAGGTTAGGTTTGATTAGGATTATTGTGATTATGATAAATAGAGCATCTAACAAACAGATCCATACGTCCATACAGTACCTGATCAGCCGAAATTTTTATTTATACCATAATAAAAAAAATAAACTAAAACACCTCAAATTATGAGGAATTTCACATCTACAAGGGCATCCAAATCAATCTATAGCCCTATTCTAAGAGGGTCGCAGATTGGCTTGGCGGCCAAAAAAATCCAAAAATGCACTTATTAAATATATTTAGATTTTGAGGAGCCTGAGGCTGCAGATTGGTTTGAAGACCCTGATAGATGTAGAATTTCCCATAATTTGAAATGTTTTGATTTTTTTTTTGAACTAGTATAAATACAATTTTTGGCACTGATACGGCTTACGTGGCTTATCCTTACTAATTTGATAAGGTCGCCGACAAGCTGTTGACACTCTCAGATACAGATTTATGTAAAGAAATTCTCCCAAATCAAACTTCTTGTTAGAGTGGTGTATCTATGATATTTAATATATAACGGAGTTATTGTATCATCTCCAACCAGATTTTTGAAATTTAATTTATATAATATAAATGTTAAATTAATAATATAATTAAAATAATATATTTAATAGGCGTATCATATCCATAATTTTTGAAAATTGCCATATCACCATATCCGTATTGTATTCGGTACAATACCCGGCCGTACCCGTATCTATGCAACATATGTGCTAAGTCTCCCTGTAAATTTAAAAATTGTTAATATGTCCATTAAATTTTGTAAATTGTATATGTATTAATACTTTTTAAATCTCTAAAATGACATCTACATTTATTTTTTTAACCCCACGATTTCCACACTGTTGTTAAATATGTACTTTGTCGATTTGTCCCAATTGAATCCAAAATTAGAAGTGTTGTTAGCCTACGTTCCTTCCAAAAAAATAGAAAGAACAAACAGGAACTATGTAGCATCAATAAAGAAAGCATTCGACAGTTGTAACACAGACAGCTGGTAGCTTCTACCATGCCTCTCAAAAAATAGACAGTTGTAACACAGACAAAGGAGCTGTGAAATAAAGGTGAAATTGAGAAAGCCATGAATTTTCTAACCCCGGGGCCTTCAACAATTCAATTCACAATTCAAAGTCATAAATTTTTTTTTTACTAGACTAAGGGTAACTCTACATTAACTCATATTTTATTTCATCTTACTCCTATTTTTAGATCTTATTTTGTTGTGAAATAAAGTTAACAATGATTAAATTGCTTACTCTGTCTCCTCATATTGTACACCTCACTTAGTAGTTTAAGTCATGACTTAAATTAATATGCTTGAAGGAATAAGATATTGAGAAATAAAATTGTACTTATTAAATTGGGCCTTACAGGTAGAGTAATTAACTCTGAATTAAAAATACAATAATCGTATAAATAAAATTTTTGGCACTGATACGGCTTACGTGGCATATCCTTACTAATTTGATAAGGTCGCCGACAAGCTGTTGACACTCCCAGATACAGATTTATGTAAAGAAATTCTCCCAAATCAAACTTCTTGTTAGAGTGGTGTATCTATGATATTTAATATATAACGGAGTTATTGTATCACCTCCAATCAGATTTTTGAAATTTAATTTATATAATATAAATGTTAAATTAATAATATAATTAAAATAATATATTTAATAGGCGTATCGTATTCATGATTTTTGAAAATTGCCATATCGCCATATCCGTATTGTATTCGATACAATACCCGGCCGTACCCGTATCTATGCAACATATGTGTTAAGTCTCCCTGTAAATTTAAAAATTGTTAATATGTCCATTAAATTTTGTAAATTGTATATGTATTAATACTTTTTAAATCTCTAAAATGACATCTACATTTATTTTTTTAACCCCACGATCTTAATTATCTAGTTTAGTTCCACACTGTTGTTAAATATGTACTTTGTCGATTTGTCCCAATTGAATCCAAAATTGGAATTGTTGTTAGCCTACGTTCCTTCCAAAAAAATAGAAAAAACAAACAGGAACTATGTAGCATCAATCAAGAAAGCATTCGACAGTTGTAACACAGACAGCTGGTAGCTTCTACCATGCCTCTAAAAAAAAGACAGTTGTAACACAGACAAAGGAGCTGTGAAATAAAGGTGAAATTGAGAAAGCCATCAATTTTCTACCCCGGGGCTTTCAACAATTCAATTCACAATTCAAAGCCATAATTCTTTTTTTTTTACTAGACTAAGGGTAACTCTACATTAACTCATATTTTCTTACTCCTATTTTTAGATCTTATTTTGTTGTGAAATAAAGTTAACAATAATTAAATTGCGTACTCTGTCTCCTCATATTGTACACCTCACTTAGTAGTTTAAGTCATGACTTAAATTAATATGTTTGAAGGAATAAGATATTGAGAAATAAAATTGTACTTATTAAATTGGACCTTACAGGTAGAGTAACTAACTCTAAATTAACTCATCTCTTATGTTACTCTGAATTAACTCACATCTTATTCCATTTTACTCACTTTTGTTTTACTCGTTTGGTGGCTTAAGTGTGGAGTTAGAGATTTACTCCACCTCTTACCCCGCAACCAAACATCGCCATTTGACATATTAAGTGTGGAGTAAGGTACTTATTCTTAGGGTGGGTCAAACAGTCAGTTCAATTGAAATCAAATTAAAATACTCAAACCAATTTTTTTTCCAACTTTTAAAATTCCAATCGAATTAATATGGCCAACCGAATAACAACCAAACAATTAACAAATTTAAATTTCGGTTTGTTCGGTTAAACCAAATAAGAGAGAGAGATTAAATTTCAAAATATCAAAACTCAATACGTACTTGTAATTTTATATAAATAAATATCAAGATAATTAACATTACACACATTGTTTAATTATATACAAAATATATAGATATTCTAAAATATCCAAACCAAATGAAAGAAAAAAAAAACAATAATTGAATCAAACAAAAACCATAATTAAATCATTACTAGTATTATACCCGTGCGTTGCAACGGAGACATATTATAAGATTGAATATAATATGAAGAGACTTTTTTTATTTGAAATTCACACAAAATTAAAAAAAATTAAATAAAAAAAAAATTTGAAAACAAGGAAATCCAAATAATAAATAACAAGAAAAGAAACAACAACAAATGAAAAAAGGATCAAATATAACATGAATTCTTTTTTTGAAATATCACTGCGATTCAATATCTAATTTTCTCTACAAGCGAGACATGTCATTAAACGATTTAGAAGAGATGATATGTAAAAAAACAAATTTGAAAAATATATAATTAAATAATTCAAATAAAGATTTTCTCTACATATATATTATTGATGAAATTATTTTAACAATAGAAATTTCTCTACACGAAAGTTCTAGATATTTTTCATTTTCTCTTCAGATTAGAAAGATTTATTGTTTTTGTCAGCACAAGATATGCTATTCATATATTTACAAAAATACAATAATCCTAAACAAAAACACAGAAAGGTATGATTGTTTCTATTTTCATTATCGAAACTATAGAGGAAGAGAAAAAAAATGAATGAATCAAATCCTCTATCCACTGGTGGACAGATGGGCAGAATTTTTCTACCATATATGAAAACTAACCAATCCTGGTCTGCCTTGTTTTGGACCTCTCAATGATGATTTTCACAAAAATTAAATACTTGATCGATGCATCATTAATATTTCTACGCATAGAAATATTGACTCACGTGGTCAACAAAAATACAGTTTGTATTTATGAAATCTCCATTCTTAGTCTGTCATTTTCAAATAACCAAATTTTAAGGATTTTTTTTTCCAAATCAAATTAGAACATTTCAAATATACACGGATAATAATTTTGAATAATAGAATATTTTAATTCATAAGTTACTAATTATGTGTCAATGTCAATAAAAAAAATCTTTTCATATATTTTTTTAATCTTATAATATGTTTCCGTCGCAATGCACGGGCAAGATACTAGTTAATAGTAATGAATGTCTAATTTGGATTTACGAAAAGAAACGAAAATCGGCAGGTTATCTGGTGCTTTTTTTCTAAAAAGAAAATTAAGAGAGCAAAATCAGCTAGGGTGTTATTGAGCTCAACATAAAAATGTATTTTATTGGTTTTGGACGATGAATTCAAACTGTTAGAATCGATATATTTCATGAGTGATGCGTTTACATGCATATTTATAAACTTTTGAATTAATTTAATATAAAATCAAGTGGAAAAAAGAGAGTTTATAAGTAATATTTAATACGTTCATTTCACATTATTTTTTTCTATTTGATTTTATACGAATTAATTTGAAAATTTATATATTTTGCAAGTAAACGCATCACTCGTGAAGTAGATTAGTTTCAACGATTTGATATGTTGTTTGAAGACAATATGATAAATTTTAGAATTGAGTTTAAAATTAACATCCTAGTTCTACTTTTTTTTTGTTTATTAAATGTTTAGTAGTTTGTCAGTGCTTTGACTTGTATTAGGAGTTAGCGGTAGTGTCTGGTGCCATCTAGAGATAGTGGGCATGCATGGGATTAGAGTGGGAAAATTAAATAGCACGACGGAGCTGGCTCTGTCACGGAACAGCACGTGTGACTGTTCCGTACTATGACTCGCGTGTTCTGTGCTGTGATCATTCGCGTGCCGTGACTAGCTTTTGAAAAATTTGGCATGGCACGATACGTCACGCGAAAGATCCGGTCACGACACGGCACGTCACGTAATCACGCAAGTCACGTGCAATTAGGACTGTTAGGTCTTAATCAAATGGTGAATCTTTAATAAACTAACTTAAATTATGAAAAAATAGTTAAACGTTCTCACGTAATTAACCAGTTACATTTGAACATGGCACACAAATAGTCATGGCACGCGAGCCACGGCATGACTCGCGTGCTGTGACCACCCCTCAACATTTTAGTTACGGCACGGCATGTGTCACTGTTTACTTGATCACGGCACGAGACCAAAGTCACAGTGTGTTAGTCACAACACGACATGTTTTTTCCACTCTACATGGAATCTCTACTTTGGGGAAGAAAAAAACAAAAGATTTGTTTATAACAAAGATTTATTTCCAGTAAGTTATATGAATATGTGTTGGATTTCAAGTTCAGAAATTATATGGGCATGAAGTAAAGAATGAATTTCTAATAAAGTATGAGAAAAGCTATAAAATGAACATACATAATATGGTGCAATATAAAAAGGAATTCAAAAAGTAAGAACAAACTGATGATAAATTAAGGTCATGGTGCAGTACTGTCAGCCACTGTTTAATTACCACTTAAAATGGACCGTTATAATGTTGTGGTACCGGATTCCCTGGAATTTGGCATATGAGACTCAAATAGAATTGAAGGGTGATGATATTAAAACAACTCAATTTTTTATTAACACAACGTCATCAAAATATTTTAGACATTTTTATCTTTCATTAAATATTTCTTTTAAAATATGTTTCTCTCTCATATATTACCACATATTTTTTTCTTTATAAGATATGTTTTATAAAGTATGTTATTTTCACAACAAGAATGAGACACCTTTCGCGAGGATAAAAAAGTGACTTTTTGCGACGGACTACTCTCATTCTTCAGCTTTTTCTTTTTGCGACGGTACTTTTCGCGAGAGAGTACCGTCATAAATTTGTTTTTTCTCTCGCAAAAAGTATCTACATTGTTGTAGTGTTTATTTAAAATATGTTTTTTCTCTCGTGTATTATTTTAAAACCTGTTCCTTAAAAGTTAATATAAATTTTTTTTATAAACTTTATGTTATCGTATAATAAGTATTCATTATTTATTTTAATCACATTTTTAATATTTTTTAAAGAGAATTACAACAGTGAATTGATTTTATTTATATTATTAAAATCTATCAACATTATATATATCGATTTATTTTATACAACTTCACAAAATTATTTTAACAATCTACTATAAAAAAATATTTTGCCTGTTAACATTTTATCTTCTTTTTTAAGCAATAACACTAAGAAAACAACATGATTACTTATATAAAAAAACATATTAAATGAAAATTATCATGAATAATTTTGACATTCAACTTATGATTAACATAATTAATTAAAAGTAGAGCAAAACACTACAAAATAACAAATTTATTTGATCATGAGCCACGAGTTGTTAGCACACATACCCTTTAGCACCATAGAAATCACGAACAACAAGAAGCAAATCATCACAATTTTCAAAATTTAAATTAAGAAGCTGATTGCTTTCATTTGCATAATTCAAAACTTGATTTTCAAGGTTTTCTTCCAGTGAGTTAGAGGATTGATCAATCTATTCAATTAATAAATATAAATTAATTACAAAACATCAATAAAAAAAATTCCTAATTTTTTTAATTAAAATAAACATATAGATTATAAGTATCAAAATTGAGAGAAAAAAATATAAAAATTAAAAAATATATTTGATAATATATCACATATTAAAGCAGTGTATCATAATCAAGGTTCTAAATAGCGTTTATCGCGTCATAGCGGGAAGCCGAAAAAAAAAGCTATAGCGAATAGCGTCGCTATAGCGAAAGCTATGCCACATAGCGTTTTTTTAGTTTTATAAAAAATATATCATATATTTGTACTAAATATCAACATTATCTAAGTCTCATATAATAATAAATAACATCAAATTGATTAAAAAATTATAGTATTCATATTGAACCAATACAAAGTCCAAATTGCGACTCAAAATATCCATAGTATTACTAATATCATAAACTATCGATCTTTTTCTATTCAAAATATATTCAGCATCATGACATAATCTATCTTTTTTCTATTTAAATTTCAAAATAACTTAGACATCATGGCATAATTAATTATCTTAATCTATTCAAAATATTCAAACTACCATATAGTAAGTATCATTTTATTACTTCAAGAAATATCTTAATATATTTAATCTGAGCCTTTATTTAAAGCTCATATAAATTAAAAAAGAAAAAAAAACAGCTCATGTTGCATAGCGCGCTGTAGCTTCCTTATTTGATCTCATTTAATAATTAATAATTTTTTTATCAAAATAATAATTAATAATTTAATATAAAGCTTAGTACGTCAATTATAAAAAAAAATCACGGTTAAAATCCAATCTGAGCCTTTATTTAAAGCCCATATAAATTGAAAAGAAAAAAAAAAACAGCATGTTGCATAGCGGGCGCTATTTGCGCTACACGCTATGCGCTATAGCGGACCGCTATTACCGCTATAGCGTCTGTAGCTCAAATAGCGTGTTTTAATTGTATAGCTTAGCGTTTAGGGTCCAAAAACGCTATAGCGCGCTATTTATAACACTGATCATAATATCCAAAAGAGAGAGAGAGAGAGAGAGAGAGAGAGAGAGAGAGAGTTAAATACATACTTTGACTTGACTGCTTAAAACCTTAATTGAATTAAATATTCTAGTATAAATTATATAGCTATATTTCCATGAGAAAAAAAGAAAGATCAACAAAATTACGTAGCTTTCAATTTTACATGAATGCACGATATAAAAAAAAGGAAAAAAAAATCAAGCAATTATGGAAACTAAATAATTTAATGATCACTATATTAATTATATTATGAAAAAATATTGTAGTTAGGAAGACATTTAATGAGGGTTAAAATTTTCCATACACTAAATTTTTGTAAAGATGTTGTGTCAATATAAATGCCTGTGATGTCGATATGTCTACCCAGAATTGAAAGGCAATTAATAGAAGGTATCACATTAAGCAAGTACAGAACTCCTTCAGGAAATATTTAAATTTAAAATTATTCAACTATATTGGCACATGCATGCTATTTGCTAACCCAAGTATCAGTACCTGTTTAACCCCAGTCAAACGAAATAATGATAGATGGAGATATACTAATGGTTATATGGTATTGAAAGCCACAATTCATAGACAAAGATGTAATCAGCTTGTAAAATGATTTTACAATATCAACTGTAGTATTTGGGGCGGATCTTAGCTTAATGCAAACCAAAGGATGCTTATCCCTATTAAAGAAGACTAAGGAACCTTAATCCCTGTTGCCAAACATGTACTGTGGTTTTAAAATTTCTATTGTATATATTGAATTTATTTTTATTTTTTTTGAGTAAAAGTTAGACGTCAAGTCATCCAACTATTAAATATCTACAAAGGAACACAGAGAGCATTACCTTCACAACTAGACCAAAAGTTGGTTCTCATATTGAAATTTTATTGAATTATTATTCAAACTTCACATTCCACACATTAAATATTTTTACATTTTATGTTCCAATGCCTCCAATCTATAAATTTTCTAGTTCCGTCTCTGAACACTATCAGCAACAGTACACAACCATGCAGAATTAACATTCATAACTTTGTAAGAGTACCTTCCTCAAACCAGAAGACATGCATACAGTATAAATAGAAAAGATAACTGCAATTTTTGTTACAAATTTGATGGCTGTCTATATATGAGGGCACTATGGCCTAGCCTTTTCAAATTCCTGGGACCTTTAATGGTGCTCTGTATCATGACTGTGAGCCTAGAGCAGTGAACTGCAGATTAATATATATATATATATATCATGGTGCTTCTGGCCTCTCAATTAATTGCTACAGTTCAAGGAAGAAGTCTAACTTGAGCGAATAGGAAAATTTAAAATACTTCTAAAAAAGCAGAAAATATTTGCCACAGTATTTGTTATAATTTTACAATAGGTTCAGAAAAGTTACTGACCTTAAAAGGCACCATATTTACAAAACAGAGAAATGGAGCAAATTAATTAAAGAGATATATGCGCAAAATGTGATAAGAATTAATGGAGCAACTTAAACAGAAACTAACTGGTATTTGACCATGATTAATTGTTTTTTAAAATGATTTTTTTATCTTTGCATGTTATTTTCCAACATTTATCTTCTTATTTTATCTGGAAGTAGATGCAATGAGAACAAAAGGTACAAGCTATAAAGTCACCTAACATTTGTCATTAATTAAGAAATCATTATAATGGCCGTTCTGTACCTAACTCGGATCTCCTCTTTAATCAAGAAATAAATTCATGGTCTCCTTGACCCCTTCAAGTCAACAAAAGGCCGTGTTGACAATTAACACACATTCACACAAATCACTGTACTTAATTTATTAAACTACCTACGACAACCTTTTAACCTATATATATAATATGTAGAAGGCGAAATTAATTACTCTGTAATTATTAGAGAAGTTATAGATCTCCCATTATTTTTCTTGCATTGCAGAACACTAGTATAACATCAGTGTCATTTCAGCCTATATAATTCAGTCTATATAATACAAACTCCAAAACCTATCGAATCAATTTCAAACGGTGAATCCAAACCGTTCAAACCGATCTACTTCATTAGTTGTACATTTACATCAAAATTTATAATTTTTCGAATTTATTTAGTAGCAAGTCAAGCAGTCAAATTTGTGAGTTTTAAGTTAATTTTAATACATTCATTTTTCAACATTTTTTCCGCTTGATTTGATAATAAAATAACTCAAAAATATATAAAAAAAATTGTATGTAAACGCATCACTCATAAAGTAAATCGGTTTGAATGGTTTGGATTAGTCATTTGAAATTTATTCAATTGATTTTGAAGTTAGTGTCATATGACACCGATGTTATACTAGCCGGACTCTACTCAATTTATCAGCTCATAATTCAAACATAGCGCATAAAACACAATCAGTTAATTTTTAACAAAAAAAAAATATGATGAGAACTAGGGTGTTCTTAAGTTCACCAAGTTCTTTGGTGAACTCAAGTCTAAAACTCATCAAATCGGCTTCAAATGACAAATCCAAACCGTTGAAACCCACCTACTTTACGAGTGATGCGTCTCCATGTGAAAATTTTAAACATTCAAATTAATTTAGTATAAAGTCAAGCGGTCAAAAAAGTTAAAAAAATAAATGTATTAAAATTAATTTATTAACCTTCTAATTTTGACCGATTGACTTTATAATAAATTAATTCGAATATTAAATTTTTTTACATGTAAACGCATCACTTATAAGGTAGGCGGATTTCAACGGTTCGGATTCATCATTTGAAGCCGATTTGACGAGTTTTAGACTTGAGTTCACCAAGGAGCTTTGTGAACTTAAGAACACCCTAGTTCTACTCAAAAAATATATTCTTGTTTATGTGTTGGTGTAGAAACTTGTGATGAAATATTTCCAAATTGTTCATTGCTAGTTTACTTTTGCCTTTTGGGTGTAGCACATTGTTTTGTTGAAAGTTCAATGAAATTTGTTGATAAAAGAGTTACTACTTGCTAGCTAGCCAGAACTCATTACACAAGCTCATATTTCAAAATATATTCATTCTCACACAAGCTCCAAAAAGAGCCATATTTAGTTCTCATAGATTATATTTAGATGAAAATATATAGCTAGTGCTTTGGAAATAAGACAAGAAATGAATAGGGTGATCCGAATCATCCAGAAGTTCTCTATTTCTTTCCTCCAAAGACAATATTCAAGTTCTCTATAATATTATATATATGCAATCTGGTCATGAAGTTAAGAGAGCTCTTGGTTCTTCTCCACCAATCTCACCTCATTTGCTGATTGCAGTATATTTGCCTGCATATATATATATTTATAAAACAAGGTCAAGATATGAAATAAAATAAAGAAATTCCATTAAAGCAAACTAAGAATATGTACCCTCTCTCTAGTGCAGCTAGAGAAGGTTTAAAAAACAAGGAACCGGATCACCTGTTTTCCCGGGTGCAGGAAGTTTTTACCCATAGAGTCACTGTTGGGTGGGGCCGGGATCACTTTTAACATTTAAATATTTAATCTCGGGCCCATCTCGGACCCATCCGGCAGTGACTCTAGGGGCAGGAATCTCCTGCACCCTAGATTCGGTCTTAAAAACAAGTCATGTCCTTTTCATCTCCTCATTTGCTGTAAAGTTTCTGAACTTTAAATGAAATATATTCTTTTCATAATGAAATAAATTAGAGGCTCAAAAGCTTGCCAAACTTTCTCTTTCTCGCTTTTCTGACACACATAAGCACACGGACTCACACACTGAAAACAAACAGAAATGTGAGTGAAATTCTAGTTTCATCAACTCACTTGTTATTGGCATCTAGTAACTGAGAATCATGCATGCATGTATATATGTGTTTGTGTCTGCATGTGTTGTTTATTTCCTGGTAATCTTGCAACAGTATATGCATACCTGGTATTCTGTCATCTCCACGGCAAAACCATCAACAATGGCCAGGGAAGATCTCTTGATATATGTATTAGTGCGAAAGTGTTTTGCAAGTAACATGTCATGTTTCTTGGTCAAGTACGCATTCAGAGCATGGCCTCCTTCCTTAGACCTATGGAATAATAATTGATTCATTCCATCATACATGACAAATAAAACAAAAGATAAAAGGAACTAAGAGTATAAATAGCATTGAATGAAATGCATACGAACCGATCTGCTCGAAGGCGTTCGTACTCTGGATCAAAGTTCATGAAGACAAAATAAACTTCCTTGGATTCGTTTGCCATGGCAACCTCTACCAGCTGTAGGTTTTACTTGTTAATTTCAAGTAGCCTGTGCTGGGTTTCTCAGCGATGTATTGTAGGCATTTATATAGAAGGGGAAGTGAGCTCTTAGAAATGGCCTCACGAAATATTCTTACCAAAACCCTATCTAATTAAGCATCACCAGAAAAGAAAAGAAAAAAAAAGTTATTTTACTTTTGCCATGTGCAACACTTTTGGACTGAAGTGCTGATCAAGTTTGTGACCCCGGTCATTTGCACCAGTATTGTTCTTGATGATGAGACAATAATGATATATTAATTGTTAGCTATTCTCTTGTTAAAATTAATTACAAAAATTATATTTGTCACTAGTACAGATAACACTATATATCAATGGAGGATTCATAATGCAATCAGTGTCGGATATGTTTAGTGTTGAATATATCAGATAAACTGATGGAACCGTCACTGATGAGAGTGACATTCTTTTTAATTTATACATCCATTTTTAAGAGCCGATGATATGGAACAAATTGAGATGAAAATATCAGATGGCCAAGCAAGTCAGAACTTTTTTTTTTTTTTAATAAGTGATTATTATACATTAAAATAGGGTAATTTAAAATTACAATAGCATCTGATAGGATCATGTTAAAATTACAATAGCAAGTGAAATTTGATTAGAATATATAAATCAACAAATAAGTTATATGTGTGGAAAGAAATTAGTTTCACACAATTTGAGATAGTATATGTTAGTATTCATTATATAAATATATAGAGTGTGGCTAATTTTCTACCGGAAGCACTTCGACCGAGGTGCTTCCGGGGCTATATTAGCATATCTAATGTTCAAACAACAAATCCAAATCATTAGATGTTTAATCTATATTAAAATCTACTTGGAGACCAAATTTTATATTTTTTGGAATTTTTTTACTATTTATTAAGATAGTTTGAAAATCACTGTTTTTATTAAAATTCTGCACCATAAAAAAACAGCGACTTTCAAACCATCTTAATAAATAGTAAAAAAATTCCAAAAAATATAAAATTTGGTCTCCAAGTAGATTTTAATATAGATTAAACATATAACGGTTTGGATTTGTTGTTTGAACATCACATATGCTAATATAGCCCCGGAAGCACCTCGGTCGAAGTGCTTCCGGTAGCAAATTAGCCACACTCATATATATATAGTACGGCTAACGCGCTTCCTCTAGCATATTAACAATATGCTTCTGGTCTTTAAAATCTATCGAATCGGCTTCAAATGACAAATTTAAACCGTTCAAACCAATGTCCTTAACGAGAGCTTCGTTTTCATAAAAAAAAAATTTAAGTTTCGAATTTATTTACTATCAAGTCAAGCGGTCAAAAGATGAAGGATTTTATGCGCATTTTAATGCACTATTTTGGTCATTTTTTTGACCACTTGACTTGATAGTAAATAAATTCGAAACTTAAATTTTTTTATATGGAAACGAAGCTCTCGTTAAGGACATTAGTTTGAACGGTTTAGATTTGTCATTTGAAGCTGATTCGATAGATTTTAGAGACCGGAAGCATATTGTTAATATGCTAGAGGAAGCGCGTTAGCCGTACTATATATATATATATATATATATATATATATATATATATATATGAATAGAACTAGGGTGTTCTTAAGCTCACCAAAGTGTTTGGTGAGCTTAACTCCGACACCCATCAAATCGGTTTCAAATGACAAATCCGAACCTTTGAAACCCGCCTATCTTATGAGTAATGCGTCTACATGTGAAAATTTTAAACATTCAAATTAATTTAGTATAAAATCAAGCTGTCAAACAACGTTCAAAAAATGAATGCACTAAAATTAATTTATTAACCTTCTAATTTTGACCGATTGACTTTATACTAAATTAATTTGAATGTTTAAAATTTTCACATCTAGACGCATCACTCGTAAGGTAGGCAGATTTCAACGGTTCGGATTTGTCATTTGAAACCGATTTGATGGGTTTCGGAGTTAAGCTCACCAAACACTTTGGTGAGCTTAAGAACACCCTAGTTCTACTCTATATATATAGAGAGAGAGAGAGAGAGTAGAAGTAGGGTGTTCCTAAGTTCATCAAGCTTTTTTGTGAACTCAAAATTTAAAATCTATTGAATTTGTTTCAAACAACGAATTCAAACTATTTAAATCCTTCTACCTTATGAGTGATGCGTCTACATGTGAAAATTTTAAAGTTTTGAATTAATTTAATATAAAGTAAATTGGTTAAAATTAGAAGGTTTATAAATTAATTTTAATGCATTTATTTTTTGGATGTCTTTTGATCACTTGACTCTATACAAAATTAATTTAAAATTTTAAACTTTTGCATGTAAATTCGTCACTTGTAAGGTAGAAGGATTTCAACAGTTTGGATTCATCGTTTAAAACCAATCTGATAAGTTTTAGAGTTGAGTTCACAAAAAAACATGATGAACTTAGAAATATATCCTAGTTCTACTATATATATATACACACACACTCTTCCATTTCTCAAGAAAGATAAGTACTTCAAACCAGTGTTGTAAGAAAACGTCCATTTAAACCGATTAATCGGCCGATTAGTCATTAGCGGTGACCAAACTGTCATTAATTTTTCCGACCAATCGAATAATTATTTAAAATTATGACCAATTATTCCCGATTATTTCTAATTAATCACTTAACAGTAACCTGTACTGTTATTTACAACACTGCTTCAAACTCAACACGGTCATCAGTCCATAATAAATTAATTATTAGAGTTTGACTTAGTCAAAGAATCTTTTGGTGTGCCTAATTATTATTTGAGCGATTGGTAGCGGCTATACGCGCGTAACCCTTTGTAAGGGTAGCATGGTCAATGCAAAGAATGTCTCTTAAAATTAGGTTATTATTATTTTTTGGAATCTTTGAATAGGAATTGGATAGAAAATGTCAACAAATGTCAAATATAGGCGATCGCTAGTACTACTGCACATCAGTCCAAAACCGCACGCTCTTTGTTTTTCTCCTGAGTCTCAGTTTGGAAAATACAGAGATCTTTTGTGCCTACCAACAAGTGTACTCTACTAATGTTCAATATTTTAATATATCTAAAACAAAATATATTATTAGTCTATATAAGTTGTGAGTGTGTTTGTACATATATATAGAGGGAGATTGACTAGTATACTTTCAGTAGCACTTCGGTCTAATTTCAAAATTTTGTATTGAAAACTTCGAACTAAGTAGGTAAATTGGTTATATCTTGAACTTGTAGTATACCAATTTTTACTATTTTTGAAATTTTTATTTTGTTTTTTATGATTTATGAAAGATGGCAAAAAAATGGCCTTAAAATATTGACAATATTTTTTTTTTCATTTTTTAAGCTATTTTTGAATGCATGGTTCAGATTAATTGTTTGAATTTTGAAATTGAGATATTAATACGATGAATCATTATGCGTTATGAATAATACCATAGCCTCACTCAGCATATAATTAGACAAACTATATCAAAAACAGCCAATAGATGTAGCAATGTGATAAGACCACATAAAAGACAAGAAGAGATGAGAGCAGAGGATCAAAACCTGGGTAAACAGATTTGGGAGTTAAGACTCCTCAGAGTCAGATGAGTCACATGTTAAAAAAAGAAGAGGAAAAGAAAGAGATAGAGGTGGGGGTCTGGTATTTCTTCTGACTCAGATTGGGTCATTCACATGCTCACTAGTTCATATCAGATTGGGTCAATCAGGCCTCTAATTTGATTTTGGACCACATTTAAATCTGGCTTCCTTTTTTGAGGCTTGGGATGTTGATTGCTCACCTTAATCTCATGTTGGGTTTTCTGTGGTATGTGTTATATGAATGAGACTATATATCATAATGTGCATATTACAATATGTGATATGAATTCATATATATATATTTGTTTTTTAAAGTTCAAGTAGTCGATCTGAACTATTCAATATGATATATACATGATAATATATTTGAGGTCAAATTTATATATGAGGAGGGTTCAAATGCCTCCATGTTTTTGTGCCTCCATCATGCCTCCATCTCTCTCCATCATTTTCAAAGTTCAAACAGTCGATCCGAACCGCTCAACCTAACCTCCATACTAAAATATGTTTGGAGACCAAATTTTATATTTTTAGGAATTTTTTTACTATTTTTTTAGATAGGTACAAAATCAGTAAATCTGAACCATCTAAAAACAGTATTTTTGTACCTATCTAAAAAAATAGTAAAAAAATTCCTAAAAATATAAAATTTGGTCTCCAAACATATTTTAGTATGGAGGTTAGGTTGAGCGGTTCGGATCGACTGTTTGAACTTTGAAAATGATGGAGAGAGATGGAGGCATGATGGAGGCACAAAAACATGGAGGCATTTGAACCCTCCTCTTTATATATATATATTTTTTTTGTATTTTTGAATTATTATTTTAGATAGGTAAAAAACATCACATTCAGATGGTCTATAATCTTTAGATCAAGTGCTTTTCTACCTATCTGAAAAAAAAATATTAAAAATGCAAAACTTGGTCTTCAAGTACATTGTCATATGTAGAGCATGTTGAGTGGTTTGGATTTGACTATCTAAACTTTGAAAATATATATATCATGTGGGACTATGTCCAGTGGCGGAGCCACCTATATCCAGGGGTAGGCAGTCGCCTACCCCTGGATTTTGAAATATGATATCAAGTTTGTATATAGTTGGTTTGGATTTGAGTTTTGTCTATTCCTGATTGAGTCAAAGTTCTCGATTAGTGAAATTGGCCAAGTCGTTACAATTTTGGTAGTCTTTCATCTATCTATTTTCAAATATTCCGACAAGAAGAAAGTTAATAAGAATGGTATGATAGTGGGACTACAATAAATTTGTTATTTTTTGTGAAAGGAATAGACTAAAATGTTTTATAAAGTAATATACTGAAATTTAATGTAATGCATTAAATTATTTTTATTATGTTTAACTATTCAAAATGAGCTGAATTTTAATAGAAGAGTCTTGTGAACTATACTTCAAAGAAAACTTTAAAAAAAATCGAGTTTTCGATCTAATTCGGTGGATTTCTACCGATTTTCTCGATTTTAATTCATGGTTAATTACCGATTTCGCTTCCAATAAAAATTATTTAATAATATTTAATAATTTAATAATTTAAATAAAATAAAATAATAATAATTAATATAATAATAATTTATTTTGCCTACCCCTGATGAAAAAATCCTGGTTACGCCATTGACTATGTCTATGCCGCACGGTTCTGGAGAGGCTTGATGGCGCAATACAACATCTTTATTACAGGTGAAGTGGGCATAGCAACGGCCTGGACCAATGAAAGGAAGCAAAATACACAGAGATCGCACTGGGAGTTTGGACCCTCTGGCGAGAGAGACATAGGAGGCTATTCTCAGCAAAAGAAGGGTGCTGCATCGCTTAATCAACGATACTGCAGTGGAGATAGAAAATTGACGATTATACATTTAAGTTATTACGTGAGATAGATCTTGACAAGTGGCCGAGATGGGGATCCTACTAACTCTTGGTATAGGTGTAGGAGTTGGTAATTAATTTTTATAATTAGGACTTGTAAATAAACTTTTTTTATCAATATATTTGTTGTCGGCAATTGCCGACAACCATAAAAAAAGATATAATTAAATTCATAACACAAACACCTTTATAATATGAATATCACCATAGCCTCACTCTAGTTGTATTTTATTTGATGGCAATAAGAGGAGAATCTCTTCTCTTGTTACACCAGCATGGATTGTGATTACAAACTTAATAACAATAATTAGTCTTACTTATTTTTTCTACTAATTAATTGTACATAATTCTACTTTTTATTGGATATATACTTCCAATTTTATTGTTGATGACTGCCACAAGATAAAATATACAAACCGCATGATACTATATATCATTCTTTATCGGCTTAAACTTTTTCTCAGTAGAGTGCAACCATCTTTCAGTGAAAATGTTAGGTACCCAACATGGCCATCATGATCATGTGAATTTGAATGTATATATATAATTGGATCTCATCAGTACCATGCACCTCACCTAAGCTGAAATTTTTGGAACGAAAGACCCCACTAGGTAGGTCGAGCACATGTGATTTAACTGGTTAGAGACCAAGATCTAGCTACACATGACACTGTTAATTGTGCATCTCTGAACTTAAGCAGTGTTTGAAATGATGTGATTGCTTTCTACAGTGTTTGTGGGTCGGTGACCGACAGCACTAGTTTACACGTTAAATTTGATTGAAACTTTTATATTTATATCTTAATTATGAAGCTGTCCGTAGATTCTAGTAACATTAATTCCTAGTATTAATCCTGATGTGCAAGTTAGTAATTTTTTAATGAAATGATGTGCAATTCTATCTTTTCTTGTATAAATGCTGAAATTAATGACCGGCATCTTGTCCCCCGCATTGAAGCATGTAAGTTTCAAGCATGCCAAGTTCAAGAAATAATGAAACAAACAAACAAACAAACATATAAAATATTACTATGTCTGGTTAAAAAGATCATAAATAAATATATAATTAATTGGTGGTAAGGGACAAGATATATGATACAAGTTCTTGGGATGAAAGATTAGGTTAATTTGTGAAGCCTCTTTGGTGAACTGTGGAATGGCTCCAGAGTAGCTGTCATTTTTAGGAAGACAGTTGCGTGAAGTCATGGCACAAAACCGGATTGAAATTTAGTAAACAGTATGTAAAGGTGTTTTATCTGATAATTAATATAGTTGTAATAATTTTTTTAGGAAGGATTGCAATAGACCGGATAAGGTCGGGTAATCTAACGTGCTCGGCATTTTAAATTTTGGGTTCTACTCGTCTGGTAATTGTCATTGGCCTGACTGAATCCGATTTTAGATTCTTAGTAGTTCAAATTATTTCAGATTAACAAACTAGTCTTCTAATAATCATTGAGTTGTTAACGATTTAATTTCATATTTTTGAGATATTTTTGTTATTTTTATATTGCATTTCATAATGTAATTTGAATATGAGCGCATGTATAAATGATCTTAAACAGTTATGCCTAATTAATGATGTGTTTGTGATTGGTGCGTAGCTAGGAAGCGGCTAGTGGACAAATAATACAAAAGGCAATGGTAATTAAATGCACATAATTGTGATGTAAGAAGGGATTAATTTTGTACTTCCACTATTTTCAGCATTGCTCAACTTTCCATGGCATTGGTTAGCTTTATAAAGAAGGAATCCAGTTTAATAATATTCAATAAAAGTGTGATATTATTAGAAATTTAGAATCTTGTCAGGAACCAAAAAAACAAAAAGTTGAATATATATATTGAGATTAATGTTGTTTATTTAATGCAAAAGAAATAAGGCTTGTTTTTATAGTCTTAAATCAAGAACTATATATTGTATATTATTATCATCATTATGATCTTTTTATTTTATTTTTAAGGTCAGATAGCGATCTGCCATACTGACATTTGTATTAAGGTTTTTACATTCTATTCCTGTACACAAGCTGCTTGTAAAATTGATGGTTTTAATTGGTTAAAGTAGGCGCTATGAAAACCATCCTTTAGTCTAGTATAGTAATAAAAAGCTATGAAAACCAGCCTTTAGTCTAGTGATAAAAAGCCCTCTATGTCGAAGGTTTAGGTTCCAAATTTAGATGAGGGATCCAATCTCTTCTTAAAAATATAAAAGTTTAGGCAGATTTAGAATTTGTTGTAAATATATATATAGCTGATGCGAAGGGAGGATACTAGCTAGCTACCAGGAAATTTTAAGGAAGAGGAAAGGAAGAGATGGAGTATCATTACAGATGTGACTTGATCAATGGAAAGAAAGGGAATCCTATTGTGTGTGTGTGTGTGTTATTTTTTTTTTGCAATTTGTGGGTGCTTCAATTGAGGCTATAATAGGGCCTAGACTTGCTTTTACTGCATTTGCTGTTTAGAGTGTAAATTGATAATAGTGTTTTGAGGTTGGTTCTATACAAATAACATAGGAGTGGTACATATATATAGTAATGGAGGCTTTAATTTGGATGGAATCTTTGGATTTGAGTTTTTTCATGATATGGACATGTCAAAGATGATAAATTTATTTACAAATTAAAATGTGTAGGTTTAGGTCAGTTTTAACTTTTAGCTAGTCTTGGGCCACGTACTTCCTAATAAAATATTCTAGTTGATTTTTTAAGATGTAAACTTTTGCATGACTAAATGATCAATCAAGTTCACTGTCCAGACTTGAAATTGGTATAATATTACAGTTTTTTCATGTGTAACTCATATATATTTTGTTTCCAGACTGATAATGGTATTTCGTTTAATTTTTTTCGATCAGTTAGTTCGAATTAAAAAAAAAAAAAAACACACGGATTGTCTGTGCGAAGGAAATGATTTTTTTTTTCTAACTTTCCATAATATATAACCCTCCATCTGTAATATGAATGCATGTGTTTAGAAAGAAAAAAAATTCCTACCATATATATATATATATTTTTTCTAATGTTCTGGCCAGTCGATCGAAAAAACAGACATGCATGCCTATGAGTTTGCTAACAAATTTTAAACTAGAAACCAATATTATTTATTTATTTATAAAAACTGTAAATATTAGGTTTGCATTCCTCTCTCATATAATGATACAATTACAAGCCTGCACATGCATTTATGTCTATATATTCATTTTCAAGATAAAACAAAGCAATTTATTTAATGCATCAAAACAATATTGGTGAGCACAACTCCAAATGTACATCGGATCGACTTGAAATGCCAAATTTAAACCGTTGAAATCCATGTACTTCATGAGTGATGCATTCACATGCAATTTTTTTAAAGTTTCGAGTTCATTTACTATAAGGTCAAGCGGTCAAAAAAATTATAATTTGAATATATAAAACGACTAATAAATTAACTTATAAAAATTTCATTTCTTTGACCACTTGATCTTGTAGCAAATAAACTCGAAACTTTAAAAATTTTGCATGTAAATGCATCACTCATGAAGTACATGGATTTCAACGGTTTGGATTCAGCATTTCAAATCGATCCGATGTACATTTGAAGTTGTGCTCACCAAACTCTCTTGATGAGCACATCACACCCTAGCTTTGCTCTCTCTATATATATATATATATATATATATTTGGTTGATAATCAGATACCAGCTGAGAGGAGAAATTAAGATAAGGAGACAAACTTGAGTAATAGTATACCAGCTGGCCACTGGTACAGCAGTATAATATTTGTATTATAATCAGGAAGAGACATATATATTACTATTAACTTAACCCATTCAATGTGATATGCTATTGGTGGCTCGAGTGAATTAAGAAATGTCAATCCTGCTTCCTGGAAGGTGACAACTGACAACGTATCTGAATCAATGAAAGGAAGTGATAAAACATTTTCTATATCATATTCAAATGTATCTATATAGTTTAGGTCATGTAGCTAGGTTATTCAAGGAGATGCATGCAGGGCAGGTGAAGGCTAGTTCCTACTTCCTACTTCCTAGTTGGATGAAGCAAACTGCAGCGTCTTGCATTTATTACTGACATTATGCATGTTATCAGCTCCTCTCCTTTTTTTACAATAACAGGACACCTCCCTGGTACGTATCAGTTCAAAATTTATAAGATCATGGTAGAAGAGTTGCATCAGTTATCAGAAAACTTACAACACCTTTAGTCACAAGTTATGGCAATGTGTTGGAATTCCATTTAGTTTAGACCTAATTAAGTTCAAGCACGTACATTCATCAGACTTATTTCAAATTGAAGTTAATTAATTTTAATATTTCAGTAAATAATTCCAAAAAATTGGATCTTCTTAAATAAATTTTTCATTTTTTGAAATATGCATATATTGCTTTTTAGATTTTTTTTTCCGAAAACTAAACATACATCTCTCGGTAGAGAAACGAGGTTCGCCACTGTATCTCTTAGGTGATCTACGGTTCAATAAATTTGTTTGTTGTTGTCGAAAATGTGCTATTTATGTGGCTTTAGTGAACAAAATATTTGAATCATGATGTATATATATTTCATTCATATTGAATCACATACTAGTATTGATACGTACATGTATATAATTAATTACTATAAACATAATTAAAAGGATGTCAGTAGTTTAAGTTCTAGAAACTTAAGAAATTTGTTGGGATTGATAGGGCTTGATAGGCTAGAATTTAAGGGATCAGATTTAACTTTCAGTTTATTAAATTTATGTAAAAAGGTCTATTGTGATAGTTGGAATCTTTTCTTCTTTTTATTGGAGAACAAGATATATATGATCCATGATCTTTCTATCACAAGAATTATATACTAGTCAATTGCATATAAAATATGATAGAGAAGTATTACCATCAATCTTCTCATAAAAGAATTAGTGACCAGGTGAGATAGAACATTTTCCAAAACAACATATATATTCATTCACAATTAAATGTGCATTTCTAAGGAGGCAAATATGCATTGTATTGAAGCATCAAGGCTTAGATAAATGTTCATTGCACAAAATCAAAGAGACAAATGTGCATTAATTATGTAAAAATGTACATCCAACAAGAATCGATCATAGCTGCAATAAAAAAATTACAATTAACTCAAGATAATTCTCCTTCTTTTAAATATTATATATGTTGATATTCCCATTCATAAAGTCTAACATTTGTTGGTTCAAATTAATTGTGATATAATTAGGCTTCTATGGTACTATCAGTACCAGTTGAAAGGAATTCAAACCAAAAAATAAAATAAAAAAATAGAAGGAGAGGATTAGTACGGGAGATTTTTACCAGCAGCCAGAAAGGACAAGGGAAGATTGGCATAAATGTCAACAGAGAGAGCAAAAGATGCTATTGTGTGACGTCAACATGTGGTCAGACACGTGGTGGACACGTGATTGACAAGTGGTTTCCGGTCTGAAGTCACTATATTAAGTCAAGCCAAAAGGACAAAATCACATAGAATGAATGATAGGTTGGTTCAATGGATCATACCAACATTAACAATATCTCTATAAATGGAGCCCATGTCAATGATAGTTTCAATGATTTGGGAATCACTACAAGGAGAATGATACGTATATTTGAGAAATAAAATCATTTTTATTCGAATATAAATATATAAAGTGGAGGGATTCAAATATGATGACACATCTTAATATTATATTTTTATAAGTTATTTGTGTAATTTTAAAATCTAAATAGATGATTCAAACTGTTCAACATGATCTCCATATTAAAATGTGCTTGGAGATCAAATTTTATATTTTTTTTGAATTTTTTTAGTATTTATTAAGGTGTGTATAAAATTGTTGTTTTCAGACAATTTTGAACTATTGAAAAATAATAATTTAAAAAAAATTCTAAATAAATAGTACTAAATTTCCAAAATATATAAAATTTGGTCTCCAAGTGTATTTTAATATGGGCATCACGTTGAACGGTTCGGATCGACTATTTGAATTTTAAAATCACAAAAATAACTTATAAAAATATGGTGTCAAGATGTGTCATCATAAAATGGTGTAATTGGATCCCTCATATATAAAGAGTTAAATTTCGAGTAGAACTAGGGTGTTCCTAAGTTCACCAAGTCACTTTGTGAACTCAATTCTAAAACCTATCAGATTGGTTTCATATAACAAATCTAAACCGTTGAAATTCTTCTACTTTACGAGTGATGGTTTTATATGCAAAATTTAAAATTAATTTTGTATAGAGTCAAGTGGTCAAAAGACGTTCAAAAATTGAATGCATTAAAATTAATTTATAAACCCTCTAATTTTGACCACTTGACTTTATACTAAATTAATTCGAAACTTTAAAATTTTCACATGTAGACACATCACTTATAAGGTAGAAGGATTTCAACGGTTTGGATTTGTTGTTTAAAACCAATTTGATAGGTTTTAGAGTTAAATTCACCAAGAGGCAGGCTTGGTAAACTTAGGAACACCCTAGTTCTACTCTTAAATTTCAAATCATTTTTCAAAACAGAGAAGAATTTTAAATTTTAATAGAAATCACAACATATGCAGGAATTATGCATGCAAGGTTCTTAATTGTAAAATTAGATACACTATGAGTGGTTAAAATACTCCAAGTTTTATTTTGTGGGCATATTGATAAGAAGACTTATTTCAATTAGGTGCTAAGAACAAAGAGGCGGAGCCAAAAAATTTAATATAGTGAGACATAATTTTATAATTATTTTAATATTAAGTATACATTTGTAAAAAGAAATTCTCAAAAGCATAGAAATGAAAGTATATTTTGGGGAACAATTTTGGAATGAGTTATATATAATTTATAATTTTTGAATCTTAAGTATATATTTACAACTTATTTTGTGAAAAGCATAGAATTGCATATGTTTGAAAAATAAATTTGAGTTGCTGAGGCAAGTGCCACAACCAGATTCCATGTGGCTCTGTCCCTGTAATAACATTACAAAAAAATTCTGTTCCACTTCTAAAAAATGAAAAACTAAAACATTTTATGTTGTTCTAATTAATGTTAGTCTTCCTTGTCACATTATGAAAATGTCAAAAATAATGAAAACAACTCAGAACACAAAACTCTCAAAACTCTCCCTTCCCTCCCTATTTTATTCTTTGTCACAATTTTTTTTTAATATTACACGGCTGTTCTCTCCTCCTATTTATCAACCCTAGAGAATTTGTTTTTAATATTTTATGCAAGCTTGTTCTGCATTTCTTTCATGAAGTCTTCTATGTAGTAGAATGAAATGAAATAAATAAAGAACAGAAAGATTATAAAATAATTTTGTCCTGCATTTTTTTAGAGATAGAACGTGTAGTTTTTTTTTTTTTTTTTGGTTTTTGGAACATTCTTAGAGCATCTACATCCCTCAAACTCTTTGAGTTTCTAATCTGATGTGGCAGTTTCTAAACCAGTTTCAGGGATGCAGATGGGTTTCTTATTTAGCAACTTTGCTCCAAAGTTTATTAATAAGAAACCGTTTATAAACTCTGACGTGGCCAAATAATTCGCTGAAATTCTTTTCTCTTGTAATTTATTTGCTGATGTGGCAATTAAGAAACTCTAATTTTGAGTTTCAGGGATGTGAGGGTTTATAAACTTTCAGAGATAAAGTTTCTAAAAATTAGTTAACAGTTATTTAGAAACTCCAAGAGTTTCAGGGATGTAGATGCTCTTACAACCTCATCCACCTTACCGGTTTAATAAACAGTGTTTATTCACAAAATAGGCTCTAATTATCCTGATAAATATGATGGTAAAGTACCTTCACTTTTAAAGTTTTTCTTATGATACAAATTTTTTGAATTCAATAATAAAGCAAATTAGTAGATCTATATCATTTTGTAGGTGTGTTTAAAAATTATAGTGCTCCATTTTCTTCAATAAAGATGATTTCTTTGATGTATATTTTGTGCTCTTAATTAGCATCCATTAAAATACCAAGGAATTAATATACATGCACAATCATTGTCATGTGTTTGGCTGAGAATATAAACGAGATCTCTTCCAAGGAAAAAACATGTGAGAAACCAGGATCCAATCATTCAAGGCAAATTAGTTAGTCTGAAGTATAATATAATATTAGAAAGATGGCTCAAAATAAAATATATAGACTCTGCTCAAGCCAGACGATTTATAGGAAACCTCTGAATAGTTTCATGGTTCAAATGTATTCTGATTTTGTGCTTTAATATGTTTTACATTTTTTTATCTCCGTTTTCAAAGTACGAATAGTTGATTCGAACTGCTCAGTGTGATTTTCATACTGAAATATGTGTTTGGAGACCAAATTTTATACTTTTTAGAATTTTTTTACTATCTTTTTAGATAGGCACAAAATACTATTTTAAGGAGATTCTGGACCCTCCGAAAAAGTGATATTGTACATATCTAAAAAAATAGCAAAAAAAAATTCTAAAAAATATAAAATTTGATCTCCAAAAATATTTTATTATGAAGATCATATTGAGTGGTTTGAATCGACTATTTATACTTTAAAAACAGAGATAAAAGATATAGAGCACATTAGAGCACAAAATCACAGTGCATTTAAACCCTCCTCTTGTTTTTCGACTTTGATGATTATTTAATCTTATTGCAAAAATCTAATCTATGATGTATCATTCTTGGATTTGAAATTTTTGTCGGCATTGATTTGGAGACCTTATGTTCTTTTGTGTGTTAACATAAGTTTGAGCACTAATTAAATATATATTTGTGTGTGAAACCTCCAAAAGTCGGCGACTCCTGCCAACCAACTACAATTATTACTTGGTATGGACCCACTTGTACGATTAAGCGAGTCATTTTTTTTTTTCAATATTTACCTAGTTGGCTAGCTTATCCATTTTTGTCAAAGTCTAATGATATACCTTATTAGAAGGATTGCAATGTCAAATCAAAGAATTTATTTTTTATAAATCATAATTAGAAAAAAAAAAAAAAAAACTTTTACCAAACCAACATGATTACTTTTTTTTTGTTTTACAAAAACTACAAGGACTGAAATGTTATTTCGGTTCCGAATTTTTTTTTTAGGGACCGAAATAGCAATTCAGTTCCAGGTATTTTTATAATTTTTCAATGTATTTTTTTTCTCGAAATTTGTGAAAACGGCTGGGTCCCCAAAAAAATAAAATTTGGGACTGAAATGATATTTCGGTCCTTATATCTTTTGTAAAAAAAAAAAAAGATAATCATGTTAGTTTGATAAAAATATTTTTTTCTAATTATGGTTTATAAAATAAAATCCATCTCTCTTATTCTTTTCTAAAACAGGCCCATAGCCATAGGCCCAATTTTTTGGGCATTTTAATTTTCTAGTTTACAATATTGCTTTGATTGTTCTAACAGAATGCAGAACAGATGGAAAGCTGAGCGTGTTTGATGGATATCAGATTCAAATTGATCTGATGCCTGTTAGGAACTTTACGATTAACTTAATGATTTGTGCGTGCCACTTTAATATCCATGCAGATTAAGCATGCACGAATCTTTAAAGCAATGTGATTCCAAGCTAATCAAATCTTTATAATATTATTATTGAGAACTTAAATTAATCTGTCTCTGGAAGCAAATTGAAAAAGACACTTGAATAGATTTAACAGCTTCGATCTGGTAAACTAATTTATTTTAGTTGTATCATTTTTAAAAGTTAAAAATGGCTTCTAGTGGGTTATGATTGAAATTTATATTGGACAGAAGGCCCAACTTTATTTGGGCCATAGATAGAAATGAGCTTAGTGTTGTTGCAGTTGTGGTACTGGTACCAAACTACCAATTATTGCCTTGCCAGTTTACTTTGCTTTTTTCAATTTCTCTACACTTAATTAAATTTTGACTTTTTTAAATAACGAATTCGCACCAACTTAAAATTTGAGATTTTACAATTACATGACGAATTCAGATCATTTAATTTGTATTGGTGCAAATATTAAAAAAGATCAAATTGGCACAAATATTAAGAACGCTCCGTCATTGCAGGATTTCTGTTATTTCAAATTCAATTTTTTTATTTTTTGGAATGAATAAATTTCAATAATGCACAAATCTCAAAACAAATAAGTTAGATTTGGAATAACAGAATCCTACAATTCCTTTGAATCGCAACAGATTTAATTCAAATTGTAATTTTGATAATACTCAATAAAAATAAATTGACAAAAATGAACTGCTGATTATGACTTCTATTTCTATATATCACACACGACATTCATAATACCTTCTAAAACAAAATAAAAGGAATAGATGCATCAATTTAGTGTATCAAAGCCATTGCTAAAATCCTACAAATTGCACTAATTAACACCAAGAATTAGTGCACTGCTTCCCCAATTGCTAATTTTTAATTGCTGTTTTTCAATCAGATTAACATAAATATTAGTCAAAACAACCATTAATTAGATATGAACAACAAGAAAGAAAGAAAACAAAAACCAGAATCAAAGATATTTCATTTGAATCCAAAACACAAAGAAGATATCACGCAAAACCCAAACATCTATTCAGACAAAATAATCCTAGTTAAGCTAAACTACGACACCCACCTATCTCTATAAACACACATACCACCAAGTTTCACAAACCCTAACCCTAGATCTAACCACCAAATCCATAGAGGGTCCTCCCCTGGCGTTTTAGAGCATACACAACATCCATGGCTGTCACAGTCTTCCTCCTGGCATGCTCAGTGTAGGTCACAGCATCACGGATCACGTTCTCCAAGAAGATCTTGAGCACGCCACGTGTCTCTTCGTAGATCAACCCACTGATGCGCTTGACGCCACCACGACGCGCCAATCGCCTGATCGCTGGCTTGGTGATACCCTGGATGTTGTCTCTCAGCACCTTCCTGTGTCGCTTAGCACCGCCTTTGCCCAAACCCTTGCCTCCCTTTCCACGGCCTGACATTGTTGGTATTATTTGAAATTTCAAATTTCGAATGGGGATTGTAATGGGATGAGAAGAGGGAGAGGTTTCTAAATCTTATAAGAGATGAGAAGAGAGCTTGAGTCGTTGGATTTAGAGTCGATCCGTGGGAAGGTTGTGGCGTTAGTTTTGAACCGTTGGATTGGAAGAAGTGGAATGTGATTGGTCGTAAAGAGCGAGTGCGGATTGAGGTTTCTATGAAGACCAAAATACGAGCGTGAATTGAATAATTAAAAACCTACATTCGGACCCAACCTATGAACAGTGAGACTAGCATATATTTTGCTCATTAAATTGATTTTAAACAACGAATTAAAATTGTTACAAGTATAGACGAAATTTGTATGAAAAATTCGGCTCCAGAAACAAAAGCTTTGAAATTATCATCCTACAAGTATAAATTTTTAATCTGCACGACTGCACAAGGTTCGAAATATATGCTATGATCAAAATATTTTACGGTGCACTTTAAATAATATTAACTGTTTGTAAAATATTATGAAGTTAGACTTTGAAAAGAATTTTTTTGACAATTTTGAAATTTCCACAAAAGTCCAGATTTTAGAAGTCGGTCATAAGTTTATCAGGTTGGGCTTTCTGTATCTGATTTCTGTAACCAATGCTGTAGAGCCCATTCCCGTGGCCCAAGCCCACTAACGACCTAAGAAGCCTTTTTGTGACCTTCTAAAAGAATTTGGACTTGGAGCAATAAACCAAAACCTCTCTTTCCTAGATCTACATTCCCACAAGATCCGAAATGGCGGTGCATAGACCGACAAGGCTCCAACAGAATGCACCGCGGTTGGGTCGATGAGCGCAGTTCCTGCGATAGTAGGAGATATACATTCACTCAACCTGATCCACTCTTTTCCAGTGCTATGGCTCCCGATCCGCCACCGTCTAAGCGCCGTCGGAGCGATGACCCCGAGGCGGCAACCACCGCCGAGGGTTATTACCCTCCGACGAGGGAGTGGCCTGTGGTGATCTTTTCTCAAGGGGGAAGTACTGGTAGTGATGGTGGTGCAGCCTCGACCACTGGATCTGTTGCCAGGTTAGAATCTTTTTAGTTCTGATTTTGAGAAAGTAGGTTGTTTAGGTTGATTATATCGTTTCACAAGATAGCTTGCTCTGGCATGTGTGTGTGATTTTATGGGGTTTTTTTTTTAATTTAAATTAGGGTTTGAATACTCTTTTTGTTAAGCGATAATTGACGCCGATTGTAGCTTCAATTTGATTTCGTGTTACTGGATTTGAGTTGAAATTTACAGTCAGAGACATTTATACAACTGTATTTTTCAGATAGCCTACGGGCAGTGATCAAAAAAAAAAAACTGTATTTTCAGATTGGTTAAATATACTAATGTAAGGTGATTATCTGAATAATGCTGGAGCTGGCGGAGGATGCTTGGATGGGTATTTTGTTCTTTTTTCTGAATGATATTATGAAGGACTAAAACAATATATTCTTACTTGAGTGTTATAATTTATTTAAAAATATATGGCTCCTTTTTGTACATTTAGTTAAATGGTGTGGTTTTGGTGTAGTTTTGATTTTAAGTACTATTAAGTTGCAATGCAGCAATCAAACAACAAAAGAAATGAATATAACACAAAGCAAGCTACATTGTTGTTGTGAGTTTGCTGTTTAAATGGAAACAGTACTTTGTTGTTCACTCACTGATTGAATGCTTTTTGAGACCTGTTCAGTCTGCAAGTGAGCAATGCAGCCGAACAATTACAAGGGCTTGGAACAAGACCACTTGATGTCAGGCCTATACGGGAGTTGCGGGGCCCTGCATTTCTGTCCTCGAGCTGGCCTGGGATGCAAGACCGTGAGACGGAATTCAAGGGTGCTTCTCATAACACAAAAGAGTCTCCTTTAGTTGTGTTTGCACATGGAGGTGGGGCCCCCTCCACCTCACGATGGATGATAAAGTAACTGCCTTTTTCTTCGTCTGACTTATTGTTTTCATTTTCTCTTTAGCTAATTAATGAAATGTGACATGGAAGTGTAGAGCAATCAAGAGCAACTCGTGTATATAAGCATCTCCAACAATGTAATGGAGATTTAAGAGATTTGTATTTGGTAAGTTTAGAACGATTTAATGAGGAAAGCCAATCTGAAAAATGCTGTCAGGTGCCAAGAAATTATAATCCTGCTCCTCCAGACGATATGCATGTATAGATAACACCTTTTCGGCTCTTCTGACTTTTAGTTGTTTAAAATGCCTTTTCAGTTTAAATGTTTCTTAAATGGATGATTAAGTCTTAATTAGCATTAATTTACACAAATTTCAGCATAGTAAAAAGTTATAAGACTACATGTCGATATGCTACTCTTTCAAATATATGTATATCATAGTTTGTTGTTAGTGTCGAGATGAAAAAGGAACATTAGAATTAAATCTCTAAATACTGCATTATTGCCCAAATTTTTGCAGATGGAAAGAGTTAATAGGAGAAGCACTAAATGCCACTGAAGTAGTTACTTTTGACTATCCTTGTAAGTCAACTCTTTGTCAAATGCGCAAGAGAACTATTGTCATTGTGCTCAGGAAGGATTATTGGTACTATCTTTGTGAGCATTGGTATATATACTAGCTCAACGTATCAGTCCTATACCTCTTGTTACTGCAGGCCCAATTTGGGTAGAAGCACAAGAAATTAGCAATAATTAAAACTTTCCAGACAGTGGATAGATTAATCCTTGCCTTTACCTTCTCTTACCTGCAGTAATATATTAGCTACATACTTTAATTGATGGGAGCCCTAAAATTAAAAAAATGCTTGGTAGATATTTTGGCAAAACGAAAAGCCCCTCCCAAGGCAGAGAAACTTGTGGACCATCACTTGAAAATTGTGAAGGATGCTTTGGCAAAACATCCCGGTCATCCCCTTGTTCTAATGGGGAAGTCTTTGGGCTCAAGGTAACTTTCTTAAATTGTTTGTGTAAATCAGGTTTTTGTGTTTTTTACTTTTTTTATCTTTTATTAGCTATGAGTTGTTTTTGTTTTCTTTTTTCATACTGTTAATATATATTTTTTTTCCAGAGTTAGCTGTATGATAGCTGGGGCAGATGGTATTAATGTTGCATCAATTGTGTGCTTGGGTTATCCACTAAAGGTACTTCCAATTAGTGCCTATTTTATGTTCTAGTGAATCCATTACCTTTTTTTTGCTTTCTTTCTTTTTTTTGTCTTTTAACACTCGTATGTTTTGGGCTTGTAAAATTTATATTTATGTCAACAAGTCCCCATGCTTGTCTTGTAGTTAAATGGAAAAAAGTGATTTTTAAAATGAAGTTTCATTGCTGTCTGATTCTTTTCACAGGGTATGAATGGAGTCTTAAGGGATGAGGCTCTGTTGAAGCTACAAGCCCCAACATTGTTGGTACAGGTAATCTACAATTGATGCTTGCAGTTCCTGATACAGAATCCAAACATCCATGACTTTAAACCCTAATTGGGCATGGAACAATCCCCACCTTGAAAAGAAAATGAACTTTGGTAGAACTTCACTGTTAGTTGTACCAGTGTTGTAAAAAACGTCCATATAGGCCGATTAATCGTTGGCAGTGACCAAACTGTCACGGGTTTTCCCGACTAATCGACTGATTGTTCTCGATTAATTGCTTGGCGGTACCCTGTTCGTCTGACTAGTGCATACCAGTGCATACCGTTATTTACAACACTGAGTTGTACCACTGCCAGTTATGCTCTTGTTACATTAAGCCATTAACCTAACACATATTGTGTAGGGAAGTAATGACTGCCAGTGTCCACTGGATAAGCTGGAATTCACGCGCCGTCAAATGAACTGTAAAAATGAGGTGTACATCATTGATGGTGGGGACCACTCGTTTCAGATAGGAAAGAAGTCCCAGGAAGCTTCTGGAATGACCCAGGACCAGGCTGAGAAAGCTGCTGTTCATGCCATTGCACAGTTCGTGCTCAGATCAATTAGAGGGAGTTAAAGCACACTTTTTGTGATATTTGTTCTTGTTGGGTGGGGGGGAGGCGTTGTGTTAGTCATCACGTATTAAACCGTGTAGAATATAGTCGACTAGGTTTGAAATTTAAGCGAGCGAGCTAATGTTGGTTCTCTGTGTATCAAACTGGTGATTTAAGCTTGATAAATTAATTCAAAGAAAAGGCATAAGGCTTTTATTATCTAGAGATACATCCAATAAAAAACAAAACAGCTTGGGCCGGTCGAATAATGTTATAATCAATATATATATATAGAGTTAGGCTGGGGTGCTATGGATAGCATAGTGGCCTCTATGCTACGGCTCAATATTCGAGTTTTCAAAATCCAAACGGTCGATCCGAACCGTTCATCTTATTCTCCATATTAATATCTGCTTGGAGACCAAATTTTATAATTTTCTGAATTTTTTTACTATTTATTAAGCCACTTTGAAAATCGCTAATCCAACGGTTTTACTGTTTTGTGCAGCCACCGTTGGATCAACAATTTTGTAAAATACTTAATAAATAGTAAACAAAATCAGAAAAATGTAAAATTTGGTCTCCAAGCAGATATTAATATGGAGAATAAGATGAACGGTTCGGATCGACCGTTTGGATTTTGAAAACTCGAATATTAAGCCGTAGCATAGAGGCCACTATGCTATCCATAGCACTCCAGCCTAACTCTATATATATATATATATATATAATATTTTTGATGAAAACCCGTAGGTGTTGTTATCAATCTATTACTCAAAAGAGAGTTGGTACTTGGTATGGTACCAGTCGAATAATCACATGCTTTTCCCATAATGATAATTAAAAACTGGTATTATATTTGGAACCAAATGATCCAAGCCATGGCTGACACGGAATTGGGCAAACTTACCTCCTGTATGGTCTAATAATTCTTGATACAGCAGCTAATATATCTGCTGATTTTCATTTCTTTTCAGAGTCCATACTTAGTTCAACACAAGAGAACATAGAACTAGTCTTGGGTTTAATAACAAATGACAATACCTTTCGTATAAAATTCTTTATAAATATTGAAATTTAAAGGAAGAGACTCGACTTTCATTTTATTTTTTTAAATATGTTCGAATACACGCATAGCCCAAAACCTAAGAACTTAATTTTAGCTGATGTTTCGGCTTGAAACAAAATTCCCCACAGCCCCAAATCTAAATTTCATCTTACAAAAAAGATCCAAATGGCACATTTGCAATTCCATCATTGTCGAAAAACTAAGCACCTTCGTTTTGAATTTTATTCTCTTTTTTTTTATCATTCTTGTAAATTGTATCCCTCCTCTTCCGTTAATAAAATTTTAGGAGGTGATTGCCTATTTTTTAAAACAAAAAGTGAGGTTTGAATTTTCTTCTTTCATAAAAAAAATCTAAAAGAAAACGTTCCAATATCAAAAGTTGTCATATTTGTTTGCAAAACTATTTTAGATATTAAATCCAAAAGGCAACTTTAAATTATTGATGTTTTTAGCTAAAAATGTAAAAATAAAATAAAAAGTACAAACAAATAAAAATATTTGACTGTGAACACACTTGGGGCATCAGAAAAGCTAATGAAGCTGTTGACATCTATGATATCCATTAGACTCGGAAAATATTTTCTTCTTTCTTGTTACATACTTTTTGATTAAGATTTAACAATACATTCTTCCTAGAGTCATTATTCCAAATAACTTTCAAAGTTTAACTTTTTAATAAAGAAGATCACTAAATTTTGTTTGATATCATTTGTTCTCTAATGTTACCATTTTTTTTGACAAAACTTTTTTTTTTCTATAAATTAGGTCAAGTAACACAACTATTTAATACCCACAATGAATTCTTTCATCTGAATTTTGAACCTGCGGCCTCTTACACGGAGGATATTACCTTTGCAACTAAGATAAAAAAATGGTTTTATTTGTGAAAATAAAATTAAACCGAAGTTCATACAAGCGGAAAAGAAGACTGATGAAGTTAGCCGACGTCAAAATTTTGTTAATGGTGTGGATAATTATCTGATACAAGCGAGCAACAGTTTAATTAGTTGTTATTTAATTTCTTTTTTCACTAGTCTCGTAGTGTGGACATTGACATTCAACACTTTATTAGCTTTAGGAATTGTTTTCTATTTAGGGCAAGTTAAGAATATAGCTGCATGAAAAAAAAAAATTAACATTTAACAACTGATTTCTGGGTTTATTAGGTTTTTTTTTTTTTATGTTAGCTTTATTAGCTGCCATTGACACTCCTACGGCCCAAATAAATTTCTGGCAATTTTCAATTTTTTTTATTTATTTCAAAGTGAAATAAAAGAACAAATTCCCTTTGCCTATGTAGCGCTGGGCCGACGCGTGTCCTCGGAGCAAAATCCCAGAAAATTGGCGGGAAAGAGCGACAGCGGTATCCGTTCCCGCGCTAGTGCGGAAGGCCAAAAGCACAAATGACACACACTTATTAACCTGATTATCTGAATTCTCTTACTTGAGCATTTCTGCGTGGCGAGTCGGAGCAACAGAACTCATGTTTCCTGTGAATTCATGTTATGATGTCAGTTGATCAGCACACCGTGTAACATTTTAGCAACCGATCTAGAGTATTTTATTTTCGTAACCTTTTAGACAAACTTGTGATCAGTTGGCCTGGCCCCACAAGCAGACGGTCTGAGTATCCGCTTGATCTGATCCAATGGCTCCGAAGCCACCTCCGTCGAAGCGCCGCCGTAAGAGCGACTCCGGCGATGAGGCACCGCCTCCTCTTTCTACTCCTCCAGTGGATGAGAAAGGGAAAGAGAAAGAGAAAGAGAGAGAAAATACCAACGAGAAAGGGAACAAGGCGCCGCTTGTTGTTCTTGCTCATGGCGCCGGCGCTCCCTCCACCTCCGATTGGATGGTTAGGTAAGTTTGAGGTAGTATTCTTTTTGGTTCATTGATTGGCTTGTGGTTGGTTTAGTATATTTGCTTTGTCAGACTTTAGAAGTGAATCCAATTCGCTCAAAGACCAGCAATTCATGAAAGTACGAAGCGCAAGGTGCCTCTGTATAGGCTTAACTGATGTAGTGTTAGGTGATGACTAGGTCAAGGGTTACATTTAGCTAGTTTTTTTTTTTTTTGTGATGATGTAATTGAACTCTCCTTTTGTTAATGCAAATGAGCATATAATGTCTCTTTTAGAAAAAAAAAAAATTTCTAAAGCGCAAGGATTGAATTTGGCAGATGGAAGGAAATGATAGAGGAAGCATTAGAAGCTGTTGAAGTAGTTACTTTCGACTATCCATGTGAGTTGCACTTGCATTTAGTTTACTTAATTTACCATATGATAACTTTGATTTTGCCTACGTGCCTTTTCACCAAAAAAAAAAAAAAAACTTTGATTTCTTATCATAGGTTCATTGTTGTTATTAAATTTTCACGATAGATATATCTGGAGGAAAACGCAAAGCACCTCCAAAAGCAGAGAAATTAGTAGAGCACCATTTAAGCATTGTAAGAGATGTTATTGCCAAGCATCCAGGGCATCCTCTAGTTCTCATGGGGAAATCAATGGGCTCAAGGTAGTCAATTTCATTATTTTTATTGATATTATCTAGTTGCAATATATGTACCGTACAAGTTAATTTAGTAATTTACATATGGCCAGAGTTAGCTGCATGGTTGCTGGGTCAGATGAGATCAATGTCTCTGCTATTGTGTGCTTGGGCTATCCACTAAAGGTGCTGTCTATTATTCCTTTGTGCCCCTGTCAAATTCTAAAATGACTCCTTTGATTTTATATTCACCTTTGGACTATAATCTAGGGAATGAATGGGGCAATGCGGGATGAGACTCTAGTGCAGCTGAAGGTCCCAACATTGTTTGTACAGGTAATGGATTTAACTGAGATTTAATTCTTATAAAAAGCTCCCTAAAGGTTAACAAAAACACGCTACATATTTTCTAAGGGAAGCAAAGATGGATTGTGTCCACTGGATAAACTGGAAACCACACAAAAGAAAATGAACTGCAAGAATGAGCTGCATGTTATTGAAGGTGGGGACCACTCCTTCAAGATTGGCAAGAAGTTTCTGGAATCTTTGGGGATGACCCAAGACCAGGCCGAAAAGGCTGCAGTCAAGGCAATTGCTGATTTTGTGTTGAAATCAATCAAAGAAAGTTGATTGTATTTACTTTTCCTGAAAACAATCTATTCTATGCAGGTCCGTTGTATAGTTGAAGCATCCTTTATTTAACTTGTAGGATAGTTTTATTTTGTTTATGAAACTTGTTAATGAGTAATGTTGAATTTACCTATGTAATGATATTTCAGGGCAAGAGCCTAAATAGTTTGCCTATATTTTGAGTAGAGCTAATATTAGCATTTACTTTCCTATATCTTGTCTCATCAAAATTCTTGCTATATCTTGAGAACTTATGTAACAATGCAGTGATTGAGCATGTGAATTGAGTATATGAGTATAAATTTAATATGTTCATAGATTGCCTGTAAGATAGTCAGACCGTCGGACTACTTCATCTATTATTTTTCTTGGGTCATATTGGTAGAAGAATAAAGTGGATAGGGATAAAAGGATAGTTCTTTTTACCATGCGGTAAAGGGAGTAATCCCCTTATCCCTTCACTTTATCTCTCTACTGAACATAGCCTTGTGGAACCATCAAACGTGTTTCAATTTTCCAGTTGTCACAGCATAGGAAAATCAGAGTAAGTCAAAAGGCAGAGGATCCTCATCAAATTGGAACTTTGCATAAAACACCAAACTGCCTAGCCACAATAATAGTTTCCCATAGCAATGGTAATTCCCTAGGCTTACTGTTTCAGAGACACCTCTGTATAGTTCATCTCATGTCTCATTAAATACATGCACTCTAATGTTAAAGTCCAAGTTTTTGGTCTGTGACTTGGTGAGACTTTACACCATTTTTCTCCAAATCCATTTTGAGGGGCTCTTGTGACTTGGAGCCATTTCTATATATAAAATATAGCACCAATTGAAGGATACCCATTGGACTACCTATGAAATTAGGTGCCTGTACCAAAAAACAAAAAAACAAAAAAACTATTAGGTGCTGTCAGTTTTTGAGGAAACAAGGCTGGATTGGAGTCTGGGGCTTAGTTGTTTTTGCTTATATTGGACTTGTAATTGTCCTTTTATTGCTTTCGTGGATTTATTCTTCTTGTTTCATTATATATTGACATCCTGTACCAAAAAATGAGGTATCTTCCTGACCTAGATCCTGCTTTTTCCTAAGAAAGTGTAGTGTTATAGGTTGAGATTACAATACCGCAAGGAATATATCGTGTCCTAAGAGACCGTAAAACAACCAAAGAGTGCTAGCTGCAAAGGAGAAGAAGGATAAATAGAAAGGCATGTACTCCACACTTTTTGACCTTATTACTTGCCTCTGCAATTTGATAATAGAAAAAGTTAAATTATAGTATAATTCTTGGTGAAAAATATAAAGAGATCAAATTAATGGCTGATAAGGGTAGTTTTGTGATTGTACAAACTTTGACCCTTTGTATCCATTTGCAAGATGAAAGAAGAGCCTACCACAGCGACAAGTGGGGAACTATACATCGACATGGAGGCAACTAAGCCGATACTTCCCACAAGCACCTTGCGGTGGGGATGATCATGAAGAATGAATCTCGAGATGAGCGCTGTCAAGATAAATAGCACCACCACTGGTACCGCCATTAACAGTGTCATTTTCTGATACAGTTTTATTGTTAAGCTAACATATGTATAATTAGCACAAAAAACACAAAGAAAACCAAAGAAAATATGAGAGAGCTTACTTTCTGGTATGGTACTGCATACCATAAGTATATGATAATAAATGATATCTCGAGTAGAATTCCTACACCATTTATTGTGAATACTGGTACATTCTCCCATTGATTGCTTACGACTGGCAGCCCATACCAAGTATATAGAAGGCAGTTAAACAGAGCTATTACGTAAGGTATGCTAGAGAATTCCTCTGTATTCCCTTTCTTTATCACCCTTGTAAAAGTTAACCTAGATACAATCAAAGGTTTATATTAGGAGTTCACAGTAGAACATGTATTTATTCTTGAGTTGTTAGAAAAGTGTGGTTGACAATTTCTTTGGTAGAAGTTGGAAATTCTTAGTAGCTTCTTACATCGGTGCTGCATAGAGGAGTAATGAAGCAGCATTCCCTGCAATTATTAGAAAGTAAAAACAGATAATAAATTGCCAAGACATTTTTTTGCTAACAGGTACTTCATCGATCCTAACTATTGACTAGATACTTTTGTATTGAACTAAAAATAGTACCCATAATTCCCACTACAAAGCGTATTTTGTCACTCATTGTTTGGTCTCTTTTGAGCAAAGGGCTACTGCTTATTTTTTCAATGAAAGAAGAGCAAGAGCTGATTTTTTATATGGTCGCTCTGTGTTTAGCACTGAAGGGCTATTTATAGTCTTCTTTAAGAATATCCTTGGTGAATATAAATGTCAACATCTAAAATATCATGCTGTTTGCAAAGGTTTTACATTTTTATAGAATGTAAATAGGTGCACTTTTACTAAAGGCAGCATATTGTTTGCTCAAACAATGAACTTTCATGTAACATAAGGTATCGAAAAGGACCATTGGACTTGGATTTACAAAATATTTATATCCCAGAAGAAAAGAAGTTATTACCGAATGAACATCCGTTGCTAGACAAGGACACGTGTATATATCCAATTTTAAGTTAAATGTGTTGTAACTTTTATCTTTTGTCGGAATCTCTCAGATGAAAATATGCATCCATTGTTTATTTGGTTCTGATTTTGAGCAAGTAGTTGGATATTTGAACCGATATGGCCACCACGAGTAGTTGGGGTACCGCTATGGGTGGGTTATATAAAAATCTCACCAGTTTGCCTTGCATCACGTCTTTTTTATAAAAGCAGAGTATAGTATACCGATTCTTATAGTCAAACTGTACCTGGTTCAATGGTTACAAGCTATCAAATTCAAAAACCACGCATAGTTTTTGTGTCTAAATAACATTCATATCATGGAAACATGTGATAGCACTTTGTATGCAAATGGGTGCTTGTGGGCAGTGATGGAGAAAATCACAAGAGGGAAAATAAGTGAGAAATCATGATCTAAATTCATGGTCCTGGTTCATATTTGTTCTGAACCCCACCAAAAGAATGCTATGGTACTATTAAATTTGAAAAAGTTCTTCTCATTATGCACTACACAACCTGATGAAAACCCACTAAAGGTATATCTGGTTGATCAATAGTTAGCCAGAATAAATGGTGTATTTAGGCAAAAAGTATTTGATGCTATCTTAGTAGTAGGGAATAACAATTTGGTATACGAAATTACAAAGTAGGTAAAGTGTGGCTTCATTGTAAAAGTATCTTCATTTTGTTTCAATTTATTAATTTTTTTATTACATTCAGATGGTAATGTACCACTACAATTCAACTTCTCTGCCTTTTGGTTAGCTCCATACAAAATAAGGTTATCTCAGGTCCCAAGTATTACAATTGGTGCCTCATGCCATTTTACAGAACTTTTTTTTTTTATGTATAAACATTAGTTCATGTTAATTCCTAGATTGGAAATACAAAGAATCCAACAATAGAATCAAAAGTGGTAAGGCAAACCAGGGTATAAAAGGTAACCAGGAAGTTCCTCTAATTGGATCCACATCATACACACATAAGCTGTTGGTCACCAAGCTTAGATTAATTCATATAATATAGGATTATTGGGACACATAATCTTTCAATAACAAAGTTAATTAATCCACTAATTGATTGAACCTTTCATTTACTTATGATGGCCCACTAATTGATTGAACCTTCTGTTGGTTAGACCAAGCCTTGTAATGGATTCCAATACTGTTATGTACCTGATGATAAATGATGCTTTCGACCATTTGTTTTTTAATATTTATAATTCCCTTGGAGGGGGGTGTTGACTGTGTGCTCTAGAAAGCCTTAAACACTGGTTTGTCAAAAAAAAGGAAAGAAAAAAAAGAAAAGAAAAAAGCAAACCAAAGATAAGACAAGGAGAGTTGAATTACTCCATCTGTGCCATCTGTATCACTTATTTTTTTTTAACTTTAAAAATTTTAAATAACAAAAAGTACCATATGTGCCATCTGTATCACTTCTCAATGCGCAAATTATGTCATTCTGCTTTGTTGGGGTTACTGTTAGGAACCTGTAAAATTTCAGTATTGAGGTTAATTTTTGCACATTTTTTATTCATGCTTTTTTATCATCATTAGGGGAAAGCCGAAATGCCATTGATGGTTTAATTTTGTTACCTAAATTATAAATTTTAGTTTATAACCTAAAATAAATGAAAGAATGATGCAAGGCGTTTGAATCATTGACACAGATATTATTCTTTGGAGCTTAGATTAACATATGGTATGTAGACCATGTTTAATTGGCTGCTTTTATTTTGTTATTCTTTCTATAATGGAGAGAGTTCTAGTGATCCCTTAGGCCTGACAGTTCTTCACTTGGCAATTGATCCTCCAACAAAAGAAAAGAAGAAAAAGGAGGAGAAACTCAAGCCGTCGTCGCTCCGTTTTTCCTCCGCCTCTCTCTATTCTACTCGTCTCACTTCTAATTTTCTTCTTCTTCTTCAGCATAGCGATATCCTTCTCTCTCGTCTCTATCTCCTCAAGCAGAGAAGAGAATGAGGGAGTGGAGCCAATCGGAGCTGAGAGCGCGGTATCGTCGGAGATCGAAGTGTAAAGTCTTTACCTCCATCTTGTTCGGAGCGCGGCAGTGACAATTCGGTTGTCGGAGCGTGGCGGCTATCAGACGAAAACAGATCCAGTCGTAGATAGAGATGGAGAAAGAGGTAATAGAGTTTTTTAGAGTAGATAAGTATGATTAGTTGATAAGAGTATTTTACGTATTTTCATGAGAATAAATGAGTTTAGATCTAGGAAGGAGGGTCATTTAACCCATTGCAAGTCCATTTTTTATAACTAACCTAAAAAAAAGAAAGAGAAAAGGTAAAACTAAAAGATACAAAGAGGAAATATACCAGAACAGCATAAGATGCCAAGAAGAATTAAATTCCTCTTTGCCTTTTGTTTACAATTTTATCATAGTGATGCAGCTCAATTTTCTAAAAACTAACTCAAGGATAAGTGTCAAATTGGTTCATAAAATTCAATTATTGGGGAAGAAAAATAAAGAAAACAACCATTTAGAGAATGCGTTTAAACTTGCTATTAAACAGATTAAATAATTTTGGACAGTATGAATTCATTTGAGCAGTCCTAATTTCTTGGCACACTTGTAACTGTCTTCAAATATTTCTTTTACACCGTATTTATACGTGAATCCTACATCCATTAATTTTCTAGATGTTCCCTCTACGCTTGGGAAATCTCCTTCCACCCTGAAATTGTAAGTGAAAAAAAAATTGAGACACAAAAAATAGTAAAAAAAAATAATAAAATGATGATGGTCTACTGTTGAAATTGCTCCAGGAACATTCTTTATAAAAAAAAAATTATACCATTTATATTTATTCTTGTGCTATTAATGAAGGCTGAACTCAGACTGCTTTCAGATATAATGTTATAAATATTTAGGGGCAGAGCAAGGAAATTATTTTGAACAGATCATAATTGTACATATTTATATTAAACAAAAGAATAATTTTTTTGTAATTATTTCTGAAAAGAAATGACAAAAGAAACATATTCCCTTGATAAAAGAGGTAGAAAAGTAGAAAAAGTGCGTCTCCTGAAATAATGTTGCTCCGCCACTGTGAATATTATACAGAAGTGCAAGTCAAGTTCCATTATAAAACTGTTTCTAATAATAGAGTGATCAACTTACTCTTTGATCACAGCACTATCAGGATACACATCTCTGTAGTAGTCCACAAAATCCTTTATTGATGGATGCACAGCCGCACATATGAATCGCCCGGCAATGGATGGTTTTTCCATGCAAAAGATAAGAGCATTGCAGAGATCTTCTATATGTACCAGTGGTACAGAACCCAACAACTCCTGGAGAAATTTCAGTTGAGAGAAGTATAGCATTACACTGGTTAGTGGCGAAACTATTACTGCTACACTGCCTGGTACGTATGAGAGATTCGTGTCTCCTCCAACCAGTCCGATGCTTAGACTCACAACCTCGAACGAATTGCTTTTTTCACAGTGGTTGTAGTCTAGTAAGGCCTTCTCTGAAAGAGTCTTGGAGCTTGCATATGCCTACACATGCCACCAAAAAAAAAAAAAGTATGGATTAATTATTTGTGAAATTGCCTTCAAAGTTCAAACAATTGTAGCTGTGGTTCTCATACTCGTCTAGTCAACTACACTCGCTAACAACAATATAGACTGTAAAATAAATAAATAAAAATGAAAAAACTAACAACAAGATGATATAATTAGCCTCCAAGCCGATCAATGCTTTACCGAAGCCTTTTGGGACTAAAGACAGAATTTTAGTCTAAATTCGGCACAAGCAGGCTTAAGTTTAACTGTCTGAAGTGACTTAGTCTAGCAATGGAATTTGCATTACTCAGACCAGACCTAACCCAAGTTGTATATCCAGATCCATACACGGTTCAACACAAAACTCAACAAGGCCGTAATTGAACCAGTTCCGCATATGATTAATGGTTATGTACCAATTTTCAATTTCAAAATGAGTTGTCCATATAATGATAATAATGATAAGAGCATGTACAGCTTCAAAATTGCCAGGGTAAGGGAAAGAGATATTAAGTGGAGTCCAGCATGACTCGTCGAGACAGCCTCCGTATCCTGTCCCGTCTTCCTTCAGCGGCGAAGCAGCTGTTACGGAACCAGTGTAGATTATGCGCTTTACCGTGCCAGATTTCTCGCATAGGCGAAGAATTGTTTGGATTGCATCAACTGCAGCCTCTGATGTGTCTTTGAACTGCAGCAATATAATGTGAGTTTTTGAGAGAATTTAGAAAGAAAAATACTTGAAGAATAAAGGATAGAAAAAAAAATATTTATTTGGTACAACAGTCCTAGCTCTGATACCAATTCGTTTGGGGTTTTGAAAAGAGAGGCTTATATTAGAGAGAGAGACAGATACAAAAAGACTTCAAAATTTCATACACTCATTTTTAGTGATTAAACGAAATATTTATAAGATTAATTCACTAATCCAACGATAACCTATAGTTTGGGGATTTTGGAAGAGTTTGACGATAACCTATAATTCACTAACTCGTGTAAATTTCGAGGCTTTAACGAGAATTTCCGTTCTTACGTACAAGGAGAAATAATAGATTTTAAACCCGAAAGGAAATTTGGGAGAGCATAAGGTAATGTAATATTTTTCAAACAGACAAATATTTGTTAAACAACTAAGTTTCTATCTTGAATGGGGCAATTGATTTCTTTCTAGTTTGCACTTATGACCCAGCTATAGTTTTCACAAATAATAACAGGATCAATTTAAAGAAAAAATAAAAAGGCCATTAGTGTTCTTCCTGAACGTTTTAAACTTGCTTAAATATTTCCATCTCTAAGCAATGAAGGTTCAATCTGCACCCACTGATTTTGATTTGGATGGGTCAAAATTATAATTGAGACATGATTGAAACACTAATGTATTAACCTTCTGAAAAGAAAAATGGACAATATTTTATAAATAACGAAGGTTTTGTATTTCATATCTAAATTTTTTTTCAGCATATGAAAAACTTTTAAAATCATAACCCCTTGGAGTTAAATTGGAAAACTTTGGAATATATGCAGTAGAGAAGCTACACGAACTGTGTTAGATACTTATATCAATTAATCCCACTTATAAATTTTACAGGGGAATTTCATGTATACCCCTCAAAAACATAAAAAAATTACGTATTCTCCCTCTAAAGTTCATAATATCACATTTACCTCACTAAATTTCAAAACTCACAATTTATCCAATTTATTGCCTATTCTATAAAACTCACCTTAAATTTATAAAGTACCTATTTTACCCTTTAAATTATGTAGCATATTTAAGAATATTATTAAATTTTAAAGTTTTTCAGGGATATACTTGAAATTCCCCCTAAAGTTTCGGAATTATCTGGTAAGTTCATTTGAAATTTCAGAATGCATGTTCTTATAAATGGTTTAATTTGAACCCATTCATACAGCTCTCCTAGCTACCCAATGATTATATATATTACCATGAAAGAGGTTCTCTAGTATCCATTCTCCACCACATAATTGCTCTGGCCACCATTTAAAACAAAAGGGGTCATATGTTTTGTTTATTGCAATTGAAAAACTGAACCAACAAAATGAAGGTTTTTGTTACTTTGTATCCTCTCAATTTACAAACACAGACCAGAGAAAAAAAAGAGTTAAGAGCTCAATTTATATTCATTCATTTCCAATTAATGCTAAAAACAACATAGATTTGATATGCACTTGGAGCTCTAAGTAAAATCAATCCTAAAACCAACGTGTCTGTTTTGAAACTAGCAACCTTAAATTTAGTAATCAACTTAATTAGAAGTTAGTAATGTACATAAGAAACTTAAAAGACCTGAGTGCTATTGGCCGTGTGTTGCATCGGTGTTGCAGTAAGAAACACATATTCACACCCTTGGATTGCCGATTCAAACGAACTTGAATTGTATATATCAGCTTCATACAACTCAAGTCTTGTATCTGCTCCAGGCAGCTTCTCTAAAAGCCCAGTTTTTGTATCATCTCCTGTACAAATTAGAAGCTTATACTTTTGTAAACAATGCTTATATAGTAGGCTTAACAGAGAAATCTATAAATTTGTCTCATTGAGTCTGGAGTGATGGTATGGAATGGATAAATATATATATATATATATATATATATATATATAGAGAGAGAGAGATGGGCTATTGTGCATTGCAATGCATAGGTCATGGTGTGCATTGGACCATAAATCACCGATTCAAAGTGCAAATGACCGATCCAAACCGTTCATCTTGTTCTCCATATTAATATGTGCTTGGAGACCAAATTTTACATTTTTTGGAATTTTTTTACTATTTATTAAGCCACTTTGAAAATCGCTGATCCAACGGTGACTGTTTGGAACAGTAAAATCAGAAGCCACCGTTGGATCAGCGATTTTCAAAGTGGCTTAATAAATAGTAAAAAAATTCCAAAAAATGTAAAATTTGGTCTCCAAGCACATATTAATATGGAGAACAAGATGAACGGTTTGGATCGGTCATTTGGACTATGAATCGGTGATTTATGGTCCAATGCACACTATGACCTATACATTGCAATGCACAATAGCCCATCTCTATATATATATATATATATATAGAGTAAGGCTGGGGTGCTATGGATAGCATAGAGGGCTACGGTGCTACGGCTCAATATTCAAGTTTTCAAAATCCTAACGGTCGATCCGAACCGTTCATCTTGTTCTCCATATTAATATGTGTTCGGAGACCAAATTTTATATTTTTTGGAAATTTTTTACTATTTTTTTAGATAGGTAGAAAATCACTTGATCTAAAAAATTCTGCACCATTCAGATATTTGATTTTCTACCTATCTAAAAAAATAGTAAAAAATTTCTAAAAAATGTAAAATTTGGTCTCCAAACACATATTAATATGGAGAACAAGATGAACGGTTCGGATTGACCTTTAGGATTTTGAAAACTAGAATATTGAGCCGTAGCACCATAGCCCTCTATGTTATCCATAACACCCAAGCCTTACTCTCTCTCTATATATATAGGGCAGGGCTAAATTGCTGCCGCCGTTTTTTTTATTTTCTGATGTCCAAATAACAAATCCAAACCGTTAGATGTTTAATCTATACTATAATCTACTTGGAGACCAAATTTTACATTTTTTGAAATTTTTTTACTATTTATTAAGCTGGTTTGAAAACTGTTGATTTCAATGCTGCAGAAATTTACTGAAATCAGCAGTTTTCAAACCAGCTTAATAAATAGTAAAAAAAAATCCAAAAAATGTAAAATTTGGTCTCCAAGTAGATTATAGTATAGATTAAACATCTAACGGTTTGGATTTGTTGTTTGGACATCAGAAAATAAAAAAAAACGGCGGCAGCACCACCGACAGAAATGCTGCCGGCAGCAATTTAGCCGTGCCCTATATATATATAGATAGGCTAATGTGCTTTCGGTAGCATATGGGCCAAAATACACACGGTCCAAATTTGAAATTTTAAAATTCAAAAAGTCGATCTAAACCGTTCATCTTGTTCTCCATATTAATATGTGCTTGGAGACCAAATTTTATATTTTTCTGAATTTTTTTATTATTTATTAAGCCACTTTGAAAATCGTTGATCCAACGGTTTTACTATTTTGTTAAACCACCGTTGGATCAGTAATTTTCAAAGTGGCTTAATAAATAGTAAAAAAAATTAGAAAAATATAAAATTTGGTCTCCAAGCACATATTAATATGGAGAACAAGATGAACGGTTCAGATCGACTTTTTGGATTTTGAAATTTCAAATTTGGACCGTGTGTATTTCGGCCCATATGCTACCAAAAGCACATTAGCCTATCTCTCTCTCTCTCTCTATATATATAGATAGATAGATATATATATATAGAGAGAGAGAGAGAGTTGAGCTACGGTACTTCATGAAGTAAAGCGAGTGTTTTACTTCACGTCTATATCTTTAATTTTAAAATTCAAAACGTTAATCTGAACCTGTCAAGTTGATCTCCATATTAAATTGTGCTTGGAGACCAAATTTTACAATTTTAGAAATTTTTTACTATTTTTTTAGAATTTTTGAAAATAACTTTTTTTTTTAAAAAAAATTGGACCATAAAAACAATGATTTTCAAAAATTCTAAAAAAAATAGTAAAATTTTTTCAAAATATATAAAATTTGGTCTCCAAGCACACTTTAATATGGATATCAACATGAACATTTCAGATCGACGTTTTGAACTTTAAAATCGTTTAAAATTACAAAATATAAGTGTGAAGTAAAAAACTTGTTTTACTTCACGATGCACCGTAGTCCAACTCTCTCTCTCTGTATATAGTTGAAGAGAAAAGAGGAGATAAATTGATACCTAAGTCCCTTAGAGTTGCATGAACAATATGTCCTCTCTCAAGAAGTCTCTTGACCAGCATGGAACCAATAAACCCTGAAGCCCCTGTTACACAAACTGTGCTACAACTTTTCTCCATTTTTACTCTTCTCTCTCTCTCTCTCTCTGTAGAAGGTTTGCACTCTATACTGAGGTGCCTTCTTCAATAGTGGAGTTAGTTATGCCATTTAATAACAAGAATGCCACAGCCCTGACAAGCAGATAAAGACACTGCTCTCCTCTGGTAAGAATGGTGCATGAAGATAAGGGTTTCAATTTTCTCCTTAGAAAAAAGGGGAATTTCACGTATACCCCTCAAAAACTTCAAAATTACATATTTTTCCTCTAAATTTTAAAATTATATATTTTTCCCTCTAAACTTCAAAAACTCACATATTTACCCATTTTTTTTGTCTTTTGTATTAAAAACTCATTCTGAATTTATACAATACTTATTTTAACGTACCTTTTATTAAAAAACATAAAACATCAATCTGACTCCAATTTGAATATGAAAGGTTCCTCTACCGTCCGAATTGCTTTAAGATATGTGTATGATAGGTCAGCACGAATCTTGAAACAAATACGCATAGATATTGAAGCAATGTGCACAGATCTTAATGCAATGCACACATATCAAAATTGCTTCAAGATCTGTGCGCGTAGATCAACATGAATCTGAAGCGAACACACAGATCTTATTGCTATGCGCACGGACCGGACAGTATAGGAACTCTTCATATTCAAATTTGAGTTTGATGGAACATTTTATATTTTTAATAAAGGGTAAAATGGACATTTTATAAAATTAGAATGACTTTTAATACAAAAGACAATAATATGGGCAAATATGTGAGTTTTTGAAGTTTAGAGGGAGAAATACGTAATTTTAAAATTTAGAGGAGGAATATGTAATTTTGAAGTTTTTGAGGGGTATACGTGAAATTCACCCTAGAAAAAATATAATGCCGGTAATTCGAGGAATATAGGTAGATTCGGTCCATAAAGGCCTTGAGTGATGTTTCGTATAATTGGGGCCGCCAATTTCGACTAAAATTTAAAGTGTGTTTTCACACAATGACTGTGACCTCTTTAGTTTTACAAATATCTCAATTTATATTTTATAGTCCATTCTTCTCCTTTTAATATTTTATAGTCCATTCTTATCTGTACACTGCAATCCTGTATTGTTTTAAGTTTTTCTTGGGCCTAAAAGGCTATGGTGTAACCCCATTGGGGTAACTTTATTTCAATAAACAAACTGGCAGCCTCTGCCAGTCATTTTCCTTAAAAAAAAATGTTTATTTTACCGTTTCTACCATTGACTTTTGATTTAATTATTTTTTCTACCCAACAAAATGTGGATGGATATCATGATCCTATTTTCACGGATTATAAATATGGACATGTGGATCAATCACCTCCATTTAAACCTAAATTGACAAACTACTTCATCCAATTCTTTGTTATATTAGCATATATCCAGTTTATACAAACCAGAGAAAAAACAAAAAACCTTATTTTATAATTTTAATTCACCACTTGCTCCTGTTCAAGTCTTAGTAAACCTTATTTTCCAATTCACCACTTGCTTAATTATTCCAATTTTAGAGCTGGAAGGAATCCGGATTAGCACACAGAAATCTCAAATACATCTCAAAACCAAGCCTATACTATTTTAATCCTGCTAAAACCTCTATTTAAACACACAAAATTCTTCATCTCACCATCAATTCAAAATAAACCTCTCCAACAAAAATGGAAATCCAAGGTAGCACTGCTCACTTGGCCTTCTTGTGCAGCCCGGGCATGAGCCACCTGATCCCTTTTGCGCAACTCGCAAGCCGGTTAGCTAAAGTGTATAATGTCGCCATTACTCTTCTTATAAACTCTGAAAACCCATCAAACCCTGCTTATCTCTCTCTACTCGATTCACTGTCTGCCGGAGTTGATGCCGTCACTTTACCATCACCGCCTCCGCATTCCATACCAGAAGGAGCAAGCCCAATGTCAAAAATAATTTTAACGGTTATCTCAAGCCTTCCTCATGTGTATGAAAATTTGACAAGCCTTATATCCACAAAGCGTCTCTCGGCTTTGGTCATTGATCTTTTTTCTTTCCCGGCTAAGGAAATGGCAGGTAAACTCGGGTTGCCGTGCTATCTCTTCTATCCATCACCGTGCACGGCATTGGCATTAAATTTTCATGCACCTGAACTGGTGAAGTCGTACCAAGGCGAGTTCAAAGACCTGCCTGAACCAGTTAAATTGCCCGGATGCATCCCAATAAGTGGTCCCGATCTGGTCGAACCGCTACAAGACCGGACTACTGAAATGTACCATGGTTTTCTACAACTCTGCATGCAGTTGTTTGACATGAAGGGCATTTTGGTCAATACGTATGAGGAGCTGGAACCAGGGGTGGTGAAAGATTTAAGAGAACCCGACGAGGTTAGGCCACCGGTCTATGCGGTCGGGCCATTGACCCGGCCTATAGAGTCCGAAGCAGACCGAACACACGAGAGTATAACATGGTTAGATTTGCAACCTGATAAATCTGTCGTCTACGTAGCACTCGGCAGTTGGGGTATCCTAAATAAAGAACAAGTTCGCGAATTAGCCTTAGGATTAGAACTAAGTGGCCATCGGTTTGTATGGGTCATTACAGGGTGCTCAGATACACTTCCCGAGGGCTTCGAAGAGAGAACAAAGGAAATCGGCCATGTGGTCACTTCATGGGCACCCCAATTGGCCATTCTAAAGCATAAATCCATCGGGTTGTTTCTGACGCACTGTGGTTGGAGCTCGGTTCTTGAGAGCGTTACAAGTGGCGTACCCATGGTGTCGCTTCCGATGTATGCCGAGCAAAGACTGAATGCCTCATTGTTGACAGATGGTGCGAAGGTGTGTTTAAGGCCGAAGGAATCAGAGAGTGGATTGATACCAAGGGATGAGATTGCAAGGGTTGTTAAGTGTGTTATAGAAGGAGAAGAAAGGGAGGTGCTAAGGAAGAGAGTCGACAAGCTTAAAAATGCAGCTGTCCATGCATTGCTTGAAGGTGGTTCTTCATACCAAGCAATGGCGGAAGTCGTTGAAGTGTGGAAGAAATAAGTGGCGTGATTAATAAAATGATTATAAAAGGGATTGGGTTTTGGACAAAGCTTCATCTAGTTAAGCTTAAACATCTAATTTGCAATGAGATTCATACAAATATATTTTAAAATTAATAAATTTAAATAGCTTTTTGAATCTAAATATATGTACGAATATTAATTAATCTTAATCTTGTTAATTTAGCCCTATAAGCACATTTGCGGAATTGCGGCCGATTTATTTTTATCTATAAAAAAAAAGGTAATTTAATCTTATAGTATCAAATCAATAAAATTGGGGAACATAGCACAAAAGCAGTCTGAGATGGTGTTTATCTTGAAGAGAAACACTACCCAAAGTCCAAAGTGAGTTTTCTTTTCTTTGAAGAAAATTCGGCCATGCAACATCATGTATTCTTGTAATTACTTGTTGTTTCGATGTCAAAAAACTACATATAAAAAATTAGTTGAATTTGAATATGACTTTAAACATCACATATGGAGTAAAAGTAAAATCGACCATGTATATAAACCTAATTATATATACATACAATCACGCAATACTAGAATTAATGTATGATAAATACAAAATGACTGCCATAGAAAAAAATATATAAATAACGAAAAGTTTTTAGTCAGGACTACATAAAAATCATTTGCAATAAGAATAAAATTTTATAAATTTGTATCTGTTCAAACCAGTATTGTCGCAAAAAAAAATGCCAAAATGATCGATTATTAGTGGTGGCGATCAAACCATTACGAATAGATTTGTCGGAGATGCGTTTGCGGATTTTTTTTATTAATCGATCGATTATTTTCATTATTTTGTTTATACCCGTTGAATCGTCCGTTTATTTTGTTTATTTTGATTTATTTTGTTTATTCTAGTGACTATTTATTTTCATTTTGTTTTAATTTTTTTTTATCAAAATATTGCTTTTATTTTCTGTGACTGTGTGAGATAATAAGTTTCATAAATAATGTACTGTAGTTTTATTTGTGCTTGGTGTTATCACATTATTAGACCTATCATTTCGACTTGTTTCCATACGAAAATCTATGTTTTGAACCAACAAAGGGTGCCTTTTACATTGAACATCCATAGAATGTGGTACTGCTAAGTTTTGGTTCTTACTTTGCAGGAATCAGGCGAAATTGGGCAAAATCAGGCAATTGGCAGACTTCAGGAAGCTCCGATGCGAGTCGCATTCATCTGGTGCGAGTCGCATCCAAGCCCAAAGCGACCTGCGATGCGACCCTCACTGCTCTCTCTTGAAGACCATCTGATGCGAGTCGCATCCACCTGATGCGAGTCGCATCAACTGTTGCCGCCCAGTTCAAATTAAATCTGACAAGCCCAAAGTCAACTCGGTTGCCTATATAAGGAGGTCCTGTGCCAGAATTCGGGGAGCTTTTTCCCCCTCTACATTCCAGAACACAAAAAGAGCGAAGATCAAGAGAGAAGAAGGAGATTGGAGCTTGATTGAAGAAGAAGAGAAGGGAAGATTTCAAGATCCTCTCCAATATACTTTGGATCTTCGAGCTCCATCATGATTTGCTTATTCTCTCTCTCTTTCATGTTTACTTTTGTTATGCTTGAGTAGATCCCTGTTTCTTAGGGTTAAGATGTAATCTCCAAACCTTTTCTTTGAGTTGAATGATGTTTTGATCTAATGTTGAACTTGTGTGATTGTTGTTTGAGTATTCATTGTTTGCTTGATTGTGATTTCTTGATTGATTCTTGATTGTCTACTGTTAGATGTCTATAGCATCTCTTCTAGTAATTTGGCCTTGATGTATCTTGTAATTGTAATTGAGCACTTGAAGTAGATCTAAGATCAATAGTAACCGAGAGGTGAAATTTCTATTATCGAGAGGTTATAGATACTTCTAGTTAACCAGACAATCAATCTAGGTTAGATACCAGTAGGCGAGAGCCACAGGTCGAAGCCTCGCACAAGAAATCAACTTAGATACGAACTCATGTCAGCTCTGCTCGAGGGCCATGCGACCCGCATCAGAGATGATGCGACCCGCATCAGAGATGATGCGAGTCGCATCACACAGGTCGCATCAGAGATGATGCGAGTTGTATGATAGGTCCAGAGAAAGGAAAGTTTGGAGATGAAGTCTGAAACCCTAAGAACACCTTTTATAATTGATTCAAAACCAAACCTTTTAATCACTTTCATTTACCTTTAATTGAATTGTCTTTTGAAATTTAGAAATTGAAACAAATCAAACCCAATTCTTCAAACTTCTAGTACCTAACTTGGATTTGTGAAAGTCTAGAATTGAGTTTAACCGTCCCTGAGGATCGATACCTTATTTTACTACACGGATAGGATTGTACACTTGCAATCCTAGACGTGAGTGGATTCAAGGTTTAAAACAAGTACAATTAGTTGTATTTGGAACTTTGTAAGCACACTATGAGAAGCGAACAAGTTTTGGCGCCGTTGCCGGGGACGGCTATCAATTCTTTTCTAGATTTTTGCTTATCCAAGTTAATCTAGATTTTAATTTGTATTTTTTTTTCTTTTATTTTTCTCTTACCACAGGTACACAGCTCTTCCTGCACAACCACCTCTCGACGCGCCCCGCATCACGACCGACGCGACTCGCGTGGAAGAGACAGAGAAGTTCAAGACGCTATGGCAACATACCAACAGTGGTCCGACCACGACAATTCTCGAGGAGGAGGAGGCGGTCGATACAGGGTTGATCAGATCGCAGCTCTATCTGCTAGAGCTGCCGAGCTGGAGGAGGCTTTAATCAAAATGAGCATGAAGGCAGTCGGTAACCATCAACCACAGCCATGTGTCATATGTGGGGATAGGAGGCACTCTTACGAGTATTGCCCACTGGCAGAATGGGATGAGGAACCCGAACAGGTCAACTTCTACAACAATGCACCATTCGACAACTCAAACAACTGCTCATTCCAATCCGATCCACCCGAGCCGTACATTGATCCCATTGTGAGCAACTTCACACATGAGCAAGGGAAGATGAACCAAATGATGTGGGAGCAAATGCAATCGATGGCAACTCAAATGGCTGCCCAAAGCAAATTGTTGGAGCAACTGAGTCACATCGTCACCTCGAGCCAACCACAACTTGGAAACCTGCCCGCGCAGCCAGAACCAAACCCCAGAGGAGAAGCTAAGGCGATCACACTGAGGAGTGGGACCCAGTACGATGAACCAGCTTTCCCAACTTATCAGATCCTAACTGATGCGACCCGCACCACCACCATGCGACCCGCATCAACCTCGGAGGAACCTGTGAATCCTGGTCGCATCGAGCCAATGCGACCAGCAACACCACCTGAAGAACCTGTGGACGCGACCCGCAATGGTACCACGCGACCCGCATCAAAAGAGTCTGACAAAGAGAAAGGGAAAGGGGTTGAGAAACCTGCACCTTACAGACCACCGGTACCCTTTCCCCGACGATTAGCTGAACCAGAAGCATGCTGCACAATCAACATGGAGGATCAATTGGCTAAGGGACAACTTCGCGAGGGATACGGGAGCTCAATTAAAAATTACCCTGATTATCTATCTGAGTTGCAGGTTAAAACAAGCGAGTTGGAATCAGTGTATGGAGCAGATGTGAAAGCAGCTGACCTGGGAGAACTTGGATGCGACCCGCATCAACCTCATGCGAGTCGCATGCCATGGTCTGAAGGCCTTGAAGCTGGTCGAAGCGAGTCGGATGGAGCAGATGCAAGGTCAGAATGCGAGTCGAGTCCACCCGATGCGACCCGCTTAGACCATGATGCGACCCGCGTCAAGGACCAGACGGAGAAACTCACTCCTGAACTCAAGCCTCTTCCAGTAAATTTCAGGTATGAGTTCCTAGATCCAGATAAAAGTTGTCCTGTGATCTTAAATGCAGATCTCAACCCTGATCGGACTGCCACACTCTTGGGGAAATTGAAAGCTCACATAAGCGCGATCGGGTGGTCGATCAAAGATTTGAAAGATATGGGGTGGATTTTTCTTTTGCAAATGTTTGAGAACACGACGCTCCACTCAGATTTGCCACCGTATTGCACTGCTGGACACTTTGAGGATTTCCAAACTCAGCGAAATGTGATCGCGAACTTTATCGAGAAGCTGATGGGCACGAACCTAGCCACATGCATGCACAAGACCTTACCAGCGGATGATCACAGACACACGGACCATGCAGACCATCATACGGGCCATGCACAACCAACCTGGTCGATGCATTATGTTCCTTGGTGTGTTAGAAAGAAAAAAACACCCGACCCTTATAAGGAAAGAATGGTGTATCCCTCCGACACATTCGACAAGGCGCTCCACCAAAAACCACCCGATCCACCTCCCACCAATCAGTGAGACGCCCCCGCCTCACCCCCCAAGCTTTAAAGGTGGATTAGCACAGAGAAGGTCGAGCTTGAGACCTGAAACAAGCGCTTCTTGGGAGGCAACCCAAGCCTTTTCAGTTTACTTTTAGTTAGATTAGTTAGCTATTTTTCCTTTTTATCGAAAAGAATTACCAACTTCCACTTGATGCGACTCGCATCATCTCAGATGCGACTTGCATCACTCGATGCGACTCGCATCCCACATGATGCGACTCGCATCAATGCGAACCGACGCAACATCAAAAGGGTGCGCCCAAACGACGCGAGTCTCACCATATAACCCTCACCCGCACCCCCTGTTCCTTTCTTCTTCCTCTGCCCAGCGAACCCCACCTCTCCTTCTTCTTATTCTTCTTCGTTGCGACTCGAATCACCTCCGTGCGAGCCTCAACGAAACCCTCCACCGAAACCCTAAACCCTTCTTCTCCTACCCGTCGGTCTTCACCACCTCTTCACCGATCAACTCTCCATCCACCCCTGCCGAAACACCTACTCCTCACCCTTTTCTCCATCGCCTTCTCCACTCACGATCAAAACCCTCTCCTTCCTTCTTTTTCCGCCTCTGCTGGATCGTCCCTGCCACCAGATACCAGTCAGTGCGACTCGCATCACTCCCAGTGCGACTCGCATCATCTCAAGGCGACTCGCATCAACAACAGTGCGACTCGCATCACAGCCATGTCAGATGCACCAGATTTTCCCACATTCAACGAGCGTCGCACCAAGCATAACTTTGAGCGACGTCAAGCCGAGCTCCGCCGACAGAGGGATCTCCGTATCCAACAGGGGATACCGGACCCTACTCCCTCTCCTTCAGAGTCTGAGGACCACGACTGTGTTGGGGTTTCGCGCGGTGTGCTAACCAAAACCCCTTTTAGGCTTAAGTTGCGGAATGACCGTAGAACAAAAATTTCTACGGCCAACTTAAGCTCAGGATTAAACGGGGTATGTCAGGAAACTTTCCAAGGCGGTCCACCTTCAGTATTCCTTTGGCATCAAAACCCAATTTAATCCTTTTACAGATCTACTCCATGATTGATTTCTAAAACTTTAATCTACTTACAAATTAAATAGATTAATATAACATATTTATACCTTGTTTCCAAATCACAGTTGGAATGCAGACCGAGCGAGTAGAGCCTCACCAGGGAAGGAATCGACTCGGAGTATCACACGTGTGATACCTCTATCGGTTATCCACCAGGACTAACCGGAGAGCGGTTTATTTCTTCTGCCAGAAATACCGTAAACCGCGGAATTCTGCAAAAACACTATTCACGAGGAAAAGACGAAAACCCGTAAACACGAATTTTCGATTGCTCAGTTTCATCAATATGCAAAACTGACATACCGCTAAATTCGGTAAAACACTATTCATCGATCCCGTAAATATTCTCCACAACAACCCGCAAGATTATACGTCAACTACGTATAACTTTCTTTTCTCAACCGAAACACTATTTGAGAGAAACCGAGAAAGAGAGAAAATACCGATTCGTTTCTGCACGAAAAGATACATGTGAATGTGCATATGTATATATGTGAATATATGTTTCTCTCTCTACCCCTCCACCCCTATTTATAGTGTTTAGATTCGGTTGCAAAAGACCAAAATGCCCTCCAAGTTCGGCCTATTTACAAGATATGCCATTGACACCTCATCCTTTTATATGTGAAATGACCAAAATACCCCTTCCACACCCTTCCACATTCTTCTCCATGCTTCTACACATGCAAGGTGGCATAGGTGTGAAATGACCATTTTGCCCTTATGGATAGGATTGATGACATGTCATCTAGATAGGATCAATGACGTGTCATGCGGATAAGCACGAATCTGAAAAGACCCGAATGCCCTCGGCCCGAACACAAATAATATTCGTATAATTATTCTGAACAATTATATATATATTTTTCTTTCGGTTATTTGTTTCGGTATCGATGACGTGTCATCTGGATAGGATCGATGACGTGTCATGCGGATAAGGACGAATCTGAAAAGACTCGAATGCCCTCGGCCCGAACACAAATAATATTCGTATAATTATTCTGAATAATTATATATATTTTTCTTGCGGTTGTTGTTTCGATAATTTATACAATGTGTCATGCACATTTATAAATTAACCGGTTAACTTTTATACAACGTGTCATACACGTTTATAAATTAACTAATGTTTTTGCTTGTTATTTTTACATAACATTTATAATTTAATTATAACACGTATAATTAATTATAACCATCCTATCATTGATCATAACCAATTTATAATCAATCAAAATAAGATTCTCCGATTAACTCCTATATGGTGTGACCCAATAGGATCTGTGTTATGTTGGTAAACAGAGTTAAAACTGTTTTAACTTCTGTTAGTCATGGGTGGCATCTGGCAACACATCATGACCATCCAATTACACAGATGATGCTGTACTGTACAATATCACGATCCAGTAAATAATTTACTTGTGTCTGTTCTTCTGTCTCATAGCTATCAGATTAGTTTCAAGGTAGATGTGTGTCATCCTTGCTAACTTAATCTTTTCTTGATCTTGAGCAGATTATCAAATATAATTACTCTTGTAATTATACCGCTAGCAGATAATCTTACTCTATCAAGGGGCCCAGTGATGCTATAGCTCGTATAGAGATACGAGGGACAAATAGTATTCTTGGTAAACTATCACTTCCTCAGCTAAGCTATACATATGGAAAAGCTACCGTTATGACTGTTTTTTACGGACAGCGGTGGTAACAATCACACATACATATTTCTCAGTGGGAACGATAAATACCTCATACTGTAGAACGTGACACTGAATGAAAACATAAATGACACGAACACAATTCTATTTAATGTTTCATTCGGGGTCTGTCAAATACCATGTTTCTAAAACATGTATCTATGTGATTAAAATGACATCTCGTGTCAGGTGGTTTGTAAAACTTAACCATCTTTTAATCCACATACTAACCTTATCGCGGTAATTAGTGTTCCTGCTAATTACCTTGGTCAGTGACCTTTTAAGAGTATATATCATCTATATTATGGAGTTTCACAATTTCAGTCATGAACTCGAAATGATCCATAAATTCAATAATACTCAAGGCAACAAAATGTTATATAAATAAACATTCAATTCATGAACAAAGCTTTATGATAATTTATCGTATTATTGACTTCTAGATTATTACAAACTAACAATCTCCCACTTAAGCTAGGAGTCAATCATCGTAGACCCTACTTATATACAAAACTCTATATTCTCTAAGATCTCGTAGATCCTGAGAAAATCTCACAGCCAATCTTCTATGTGTTCCAAACCCATAGAAGCATTAAGCATCTCGTGCTTGGCTTGAGAAAGAGATTTTGTGAGTGGATCAGCTGTGTTGCTGACTGTGTCAACTCTACTTATCTTTACATCACCTTTATATTAATTATATCTTTTATAATTAATTATAAGCATCTTATGATGTTTACGATCTCTCGTATTAGGTGATAACGTTGTAGACGAGAAACATATCCTTAGTTCTCCTCAAGAACTTAAGGATATTCTTTACAGCATTCTAGTGCTTTATGCCTGGATTAGCCTGATATCTATTCGTCGTACTCAAAGCATATGAGACATCTGGGCGAGTGCACAACATGGCGCATATGATAGAGCCAATAGCCGAAGCGTATGGTACTCTACTCATAGTGCTTTGCTCATCAGTTGTCGAAGGACATTGAGTCTTGCTAAGCAGTGCACCATGATTCATTGGCAGGAATCCTCTCTTAGAATCCTGCATGCTGAACCGATTCAGCACTTTGTCAATGTACGTGCTTTGACTTAATCCTATAAGTCTCTTTGATCTACCTCGGTAGATCTTTATGCCTAGTATATAGACATCCTCGCCCAAGTCCTTCATCGAGAAAACTTTTCTTTAATGAAGACTTGGCTAATTGCAATAGAGGAATATCGTTTCCTATTAAGAGTATGTTATCTACATATAAGATTAAGAAAGGCGATGGCACTCCCACTAGTTTTTCTGTACACATAAGATTCTTCTTCGCATCTGACGAAGTCAAGCTTTTTGACTTTTTTTGCCAAATCGAAGATTCCAACTCCGTGATGCATGCTTCAATCCATAAATGGATTCAAGAAGCTTGCATACCTTCCCAGCATTCTCTGGATCTTCAAAACCCGTAGGCTGTGTCATGTACACATCATCTTCTTAAATTTCCATTTAAGAATGCGGTTTTGACATCCATTTGCCATATTTCATCATCATGAAATGCGGCAATTGCTAGGAGTATCCGAATTGACTTAAACATAGCCACGGGTGAAAAAGTTTCATCAATTCCCAGAATTTGTTTGAAACCTTTTCGCTACTAGCCGTGCTTTGTAAATAGTCATATTGTCATCCATGTCTGTTTTCCTTTGAAAACCCACTTGTTAGCTATGGGTTTCACCCCATCAAGTGGTACAACTAGGTTCCAGACCGTGTTGTCATACATGGACTGTATTTCGGATCTCATGGCCTCTAGCCATTTATCAGAGTCAGGCCTATCCATTGCTTCCGCATAGGTCAGAGGATCTTCAGTGTCAAAAACTGAGACCTCGTGCAGTCCCAAGTACCTCTCGGGTGCATGGACTGTTCTTGTTGACCTACGTAGCACTTGTTCTTCGGGCTGTCGAACTTGATCCACAACGATCTGCGGATCTAGTTCTTCTTCAACTTGCGTTGAATTACTTGAGCTCGGGACTAGAACCTCTTCCACAGCTACTTGTGGACTTGGTACTTCCAGATGCTCATCAGCCAAAAAATCAAGAGGTGGGTTAATCTGATCTAGTTCAAATATTGTATTGTGTGATGTATCTTGAATTTCTTCAAGTATTACATTACTCCCACTACTTCCTTTTGCAAGAAACTCGTTCTCCAAAAGTATACCATGACGAGCAACAACTAATTTGTTCTCGGACTGGTAATAGAAGTAATATCCTTTCGTTTTCTTAGGATACTCTACGAAAAAGCACTTGTCAGATTTGGGACCAAGTTTGTCAGACGTCAGACGTTTGACAAATACTTCGCAACCCCATTTTAAGATAAGACATATTTGGGATTTCCCAAACCATAACTCGTATGGAGTCTTTTCAACTGACTTGGATGGAACCATATTTATCGTTAGTGCGGCAGTATCTAGTGCGTGTCCCCAAAATGATTTTGGAAGGGTGGCGTCACTCATCATGGAACGAATCATGTCCAACATGGTTTGTTTCATTTTCTTGGCAACACTGTAACATTGCGGTGTTCCTAGAGGTGTGAGTTGTGAGACTATCTCACATTCCTTTAAGTACGTTTTGAAAACCATAACTCAAGTATTCGCCTCCACGGTCCTACCGTAATGCCTTAATACTTTTGTTCAATTGATTTTCTACTTTAGTCTTAAATTCCTTGAACTCGTCAAAGGATTCAGACTTATGTCTCATGTAAGTCAATACTTTCATGAAACGTTTTGAGTCTTTTGTTATTGATGTTAAACACGGGGTTTTCCATTTCTAGCATATAAAGATCATTTAACAAGTAAGATGATCCATAATATGTCTCATTTTTATAAATAGAACATCTATTGTCCTTTATAACAAACGAGAAACCATTCATCTCTAAACACGAGATTGATATGATATTTCTAGAAATGGTAGGAACAAAATAGACATTTTCTAGTTCCAGAATAAACCCGCTAGGCAAGTACAATTCTATCCTACCGACTGTAACGGCTGCAACTTGTGCTCCGTTTCCAACTCGGAGTTGTACTTCCTTATTGCGTAACTTCCTCTTAGTGAGTGCATATTCGTGCAAATATGAGCACATGATTCGGTATCCAGTACCCAATCATTAAGAGAGTTCGCAACATTAATTTCAATAACATAAATACTTGAGACTGAGACTTTTGAGACATTCTCAAACTTCATATCTCCAAGATACTCCGGGCAGTTTCTCTTCCAGTGACCTTTGCTATTGCTAAAATAGCAGTCAGAGTTAGCAGAAACATTTATCTTGGGAGAGTTCGTTCCTGGAACCAACTTCCCTTTGCCTTTGTACTTAATCGCCATTTTTCCCTTTTTCTTTCTTGATCTTACTCCCACCTTCTTGGATCATGAGGACATGAGAGCTATTCTCGATGTCTTTATCAGTGATCCTCAGCATCCCTTGGAGCTCCTGCAAGCTTTTATCCAACCCTTGCTTTATGGGAGTTCACAATGAACTCCGAATAGCTGGGAGGAAATAAGTTCAGGATAACTTCTGTGGCCAACTCGTGGCTCCACAGACAGTTAAGCTTTTATAGTTTCTCATCATCGCTTGTCATACGAAGCGTGTGAGTACTGACAAAGCTGCTCTCTACTATTTTAGCAGGGACCGGTGTATTTAGGATATATTCTTTTTTCTCACGTATGTCTACCTTTCGAATAGAGAGCGTAAAGAGAAAGACGTTTCTTTAGCCATATTTCTACAACGTTTAAAGTAAAGATTTTAGCTTTGTTCATGTAATGTTTTATTCCAATAATAAAACTCCCACTGCAAATTTGTTCTATTCCCGTTTGCAGTAGGACCAAGATCCATATTTTCACTAATAACCAAGGCAGTGTATGCATATCATGGCTATTAGTTATCTTAGGTAAGCAAACTTGCTAATCACATCTCTTTGTGATTCTTGGTTTCGTTAAAACATCACGTGTATTTAACGAAGACATTGCCCCGAGCCCAAAACTGTTTTGGAAATCATCGGTAAGTAACCTCACTCTATTTGGTTTGATATGTCGGACATAACCCTCGACCACCAAAGGTAAAAGGCGATGTCTACTGAGTAGTTTAATCATCAACCAATGAACAATGGTTTGAGGAGGATAGAGTGGGAAGGGCATACTACTTAATATTTAATGGGTTGGTGTTTATGCTTAACAGTGTCAGCAATCTTCAAAGGGGTATGTGAAAAAGAACGACTAATGTGATTCTATTCGTATCTTTATAGCGACTTCTTTCATATGCTTCATTAAGCAATTATAGAAAGGAAGTCTTGAATACGGAATGTGATTTCCATTTCTTTTCTTAGCTTATGTCAGAAAGAACGACTAATGTGATTATATTCGTATTTTTATAGCGACCTCTTTCATATGCTTCATTAAGCAGTCGTGGAAAGGAAGTCTAAAATATCGAATGTGATCCCCATTACTTTCTTTTCTCAACATATGTAAGAATGACTAAATGTGATTCTATTCGTATCTTTATAACGACCTCTTTCATATGCTTCATTAAGCAGTCGTGGAAAGGAAGTCTTGAATACGAAATGTGATCTCCATTAGTTTCTGTTCTTATCAGTACCTCTTTGATACACTTAGCTTTGTTAAGCAGTCAGTTCTTGTAACTAACTTTAGCTACCGTCTATCTTGTAGAGGTAGTTTATATGGTTTCTTATAAAAACGGTAAATCTAATCTATACGTTTTTATATCATAGCAGCAAATCTGATTTACCTATATATGTGACCGAGTCACGTATATTTCTTTTAGTTCGTAATGTTGACCTTGGTCAGCGTTACGGACACGTGAAAGTTGCTTGTCAGAAAAATACCGATTGTGATTCAATTTCTATCTTCCTGAGAGACCTCTTTCATATGCTTCAGCAAGCAGTCGTGGAAAGGAAGTCAGACAGAAAGAATAGTGAATATGATCCCATTTACATTTTCCTAAAAGACCTCTTTCATATGCTTCAGCAAGCAGTCGTGGAAAGGAAGTCAGAAAGAAACAATGTCAAATGTGATCTCACATTCATATTTTTCTTCAAATAAAGTTTTCTTTCACGGTTCGTTAGAAAGACGGTAAATCTAATTTTACCCATTTTTTATTTTAAAGCAGTAAATCTAATTTACTATAAGCTGTAAATCTAATTTACTTATATACAGGACCAAGTCGGGTATATAATCTATCAGTTATCAATTCTTTATTTTGCAGCTATGCTCAGTTCTTATTTATACCATTTAAAGCACATAAACAATTTATATGTTTTAAAATCAGATATTCTTTTCGGTCCATAAAGCAATTTGGTAACGTGACAAAGTTCCTTTTGGGCCAGCCATTAGGACACGTGAAAGGGGCTCCCAGGAAAGATTGGGGTCACGAGGACCACTTAGACTCAATATTTCCTAGACAGAACCATCTCTTTCTTGTGTGGAAATGACAGCTCTTACTCAGGTACTTTATTGCTTCATCACATTCTTCGATGAACTTTACTTATCCGAAGGTTTTCGAAAAGGCAAAAACTTACACTAAATTTTGCCATTTCAAAAGCATAGAGTAATTTGGTAACGTGACAAAGTCCCCTTTGGGCCAGCTATCAGGACACGTAAACGAGGGTTAGACAAAAAGCCGAGACTTTTCTTGTCATTAACCTTGTCGTTTACGGGTGGAGATTAGCAGTTCTTACTTGGGTACTTTATTGCTTCATCACATTCTTAGATATACTCAAACGCAGTTGAAAGTTTTGAAAACGAAAACATAAAGAAAGCATAAAATCCTATTTTATCTTTCTCGGTCGGAAAACCGATCCAAGAAATGTAAAAGTTTACATTTCATAAGAAAGCATAAAGAAAGCTTAAATCTAATTTAACTTTTTTAGTCGGTAGAACCGATCCAATAAAATCTCATTTCTAATCAGTTTTGGACTTAAGCTGCAAATGTAAGAATTAAACTGATATGCGGTATATGCACCTAATTTGCATAAGTTATAACTTTTAGAAAATCAATCAGCGGGAGAGCCTTGTGCTCTGATACCACTGTTGGGGTTTCGCGCGGTGTGCTAACCAAAACCCCTTTTAGGCTTAAGTTGCGGAATGACCGTAGAACAAAAATTTCTACGGCCAACTTAAGCTCAGGATTAAACGGGGTATGTCAGGAAACTTTCCAAGGCGGTCCACCTTCAGTATTCCTTTGGCATCAAAACCCAATTTAATCCTTTTACAGATCTACTCCATGATTGATTTCTAAAACTTTAATCTACTTACAAATTAAATAGATTAATATAACATATTTATACCTTGTTTCCAAATCACAGTTGGAATGCAGACCGAGCGAGTAGAGCCTCACCAGGGAAGGAATCGACTCGGAGTATCACACGTGTGATACCTCTATCGGTTATCCACCAGGACTAACCGGAGAGCGGTTTATTTCTTCTGCCAGAAATACCGTAAACCGCGGAATTCTGCAAAAACACTATTCAGGAGGAAAAGACGAAAACCCGTAAACACGAATTTTCGGTTGCTCAGTTTCATCAATATGCAAAACTGACATACCGCTAAATTCGGTAAAACACTATTCATCGATCCCGTAAATATTCTCCACAACAACCCGCAAGATTATACGTCAACTACGTATAACTTTCTTTTCTCAATCGAAACACTATTTGGGAGAAACCGAGAAAGAGAGAAAATACCGATTCGTTTCTGCACGAAAAGATACATGTGAATGTGCATATGTATATATGTGAATATATGTTTCTCTCTCTACCCCTCCACCCCTATTTATAGTGTTTAGATTCGGTTGCAAAAGACCAAAATGCCCTCCAAGTTCGGCCTATTTACAAGATATGCCATTGACACCTCATCCTTTTATATGTGAAATGACCAAAATACCCCTTCCACACCCTTCCACATTCTTCTCCATGCTTCTACACATGCAAGGTGGCATAGGTGTGAAATGACCATTTTGCCCTTATGGATAGGATTGATGACATGTCATCTGGATAGGATCAATAACGTGTCATGCGGATAAGCACGAATCTGAAAAGACCCGAATGCCCTCGGCCCGAACACAAATAATATTCGTATAATTATTCTGAACAATTATATATATATTTTTCTTTCGGTTATTTGTTTCGGTATCGATGACGTGTCATCTGGATAGGATCGATGACGTGTCATGCGGATAAGGACGAATCTGAAAAGACTCGAATGCCCTCGGCCCGAACACAAATAATATTCGTATAATTATTCTGAATAATTATATATATTTTTATTGCGGTTGTTGTTTCGATAATTTATACAATGTGTCCTGCACATTTATAAATTAACCGGTTAACTTTTATACAACGTGTCATACACGTTTATAAATTAACTAATGTTTTTGCTTGTTATTTTTACATAACATTTATAATTTAATTATAACACGTATAATTAATTATAACCATCCTATCATTGATCATAACCAATTTATAATCAATCAAAATAAGATTCTCCGATTAACTCCTATATGGTGTGACCCAATAGGATCTGTGTTATGTTGGTAAACAGAGTTAAAACTGTTTTAACTTCTGTTAGTCATGGGTGGCATCTGGCAACACATCATGACCATCCAATTACACAGATGATGCTGTACTGTACAATATCACGATCCAGTAAACAATTTACTTGTGTCTGTTCTTCTGTCTCATAGCTATCAGATTAGTTTCAAGGTAGATGTGTGTCATCCTTGCTAACTTAATCTTTTCTTGATCTTGAGCAGATTATCAAATATAATTACTCTTGTAATTATACCGCTAGCAGATAATCTTACTCTATCAAGGGGCCCAGTGATGCTATAGCTCGTATAGAGATACGAGGGACAAATAGTATTCTTGGTAAACTATCACTTCCTCAGCTAAGCTATACATATGGAAAAGCTACCGTTATGACTGCTTTTTACGGACAGCGGTGGATAACAATCACACATACATATTTCTCAGTGGGAACGATAAATACCTCATACTGTAGAACGTGACACTGAATGAAAACATAAATGACACGAACACAATTCTATTTAATGTTTCATTCGGGGTCTGTCAAATACCATGTTTCTAAAACATGTATCTATGTGATTAAAATGACATCTCGTGTCAGGTGGTTTGTAAAACTTAACCATCTTTTAATCCACATACTAACCTTATCGCGGTAATTAGTGTTCCTGCTAATTACCTTGGTCAGTGACCTTTTAAGAGTATATATCATCTATATTATGGAGTTTCACAATTTCAGTCATGAACTCGAAATGATCCATAAATTCAATAATACTCAAGGCAACAAAATGTTATATAAATAAACATTCAATTCATGAACAAAGCTTTATGATAATTTATCGTATTATTGACTTCTAGATTATTACAAACTAACAGACTGGTCTCAGCTAGGCGCCAGTTCAGCTCGCACCAGTGGTAACTCCTCTCACTCTTCTTCTTCTCATTCTTCTCAGTCTTCCTATCACCCTTCTCCCGCACAGGCAGGGGCAGGGTTGGGCACTATAGAGTACAACTCTGATGACTCTGACCCCATCTCGGGTAGGGAAACCCCCCGAGCAGCAGACTACCCAGCCCCTCACTTCACTCTCTCCAGCCATGGTATGCTGGAACGCTTTCTCTACCTCAGGCAGCGCACTTATGAGAACACGCGCCGAGTCGATTTTGACACTTTGGATGCCTTTGGGGTTCGCGAGGAATTCCTTCGTCTCACTGGAAGGATCGGGTTCACTCCCGCCTTCTGGGCAATCGAGCGTAACTGCTACACCGAGCTTACCCTCGAATTCCTCTCCTCTCTCAAGCTGCGTCAGGATGTGCATGGCTACTACTACATCAAGTTCCAGATGCTCAACCAGACGCACCGGCTCACTCTGGTCCGACTCCGTGAGTGGTTCGGATTTGACAGCGACCCCGATACCGATTTCCTTGACCATCGCGTGGGGTTCGACAAGGCTCATTTCTGGCGTCTGATCTCTGGGATGATGAGTGCCACCAGTGCCCAGTACCGCAGCATTGCCATCTCTCACCTGGTACTGCGGTGCATCCAGCGCACCATCGGCTGCTCTATCTTCGCACGCGGGGAGACTGCAGCCCGAGTCAATGAGGAGGACCTTTGCCTTATGGACCACATGCTCCGTCCTGAGGCTGAGTTGGTGCGACCGGACCTGATGTTGTTCATGGTCCGTCACTGGGTGGATCTCCAGCGCAACACGAAGGTGGGTGGCGCTGTTCGCATTGGCGCCTATGTCACCCTGATCGCTGACAGGCTTGGCGTCTCGACCGCAGGCCTCACTCTCTCTACTGGCCATCTCACCCTGGATGCCAGGGCATACGAGTGGGCGACTTTTCTATAGATTGAGCGCGGTCCTGCTGGCCACCGTTCTCGGTACTTCTGGGCTCTGAAGGGTCATGGCTTGCATCTGATGCCTCTCCGCCTTGCACCCTTGTCTTTCGATGATGAGAGCACCTGGTTTTTCACCGAGCCCCTGCCAGACGAGCCGGCGCCACCTTCTCCTCCTATCCAGCCCACTTCTCCAGTCCATGATGACGTCGCCATGCCAGATGTCCCTCTCTCTACTGCCCACCCTTACACTTCTCCTATGCACTTCCATGATTCCACATTCCAGGCAGCCACATCTCCCTTCCAGGCAGGCACATCTACCTATCATGCTGGCCCCTCCACTTCATATGCTGGTCCTTCCTATCCACCACCAGTTCTCTCACCCACTATCCAGGATATCTACAGCCTCGTCTATGACATGAGGTCTGAGCAGGGTGCCATTCTCTACGACTTACAGCGCAGAGTGGGTGACATTGAGGATGTTTTGCGCGATTGGAGGTTCGACCCCTCCGATGACTGAGCAGGTTTGTTTTTCTTCTCCCCTTCCCTTTGCTTTATCCTAGAGTCTTGAAGCATTGAGGGCAATGCTCAGACTAAGCTTGGGGGGGTGACTTTAGGATTTTTAGGATTTATTCGTTCTTACTTAGGCCATGTTTACTTGTTTATTGCATTTTTAGGTAGGAATTTGTGTGATTGTGTAAATTGGAAACTTTAAAACATAATTGTTGGTGTTGATCAGGATGACCCTAGGAGATTCGAACTATCCCATAATTGACCAACAAACTGATGAGGACGAATGTTTTGACCATTTGTAATGATGAAAACTTGAAATGCATTGAGAAACTCATTTAGAAATTGACCTGTGCCTTCTCAAATAGGGAAATGGGGGTTATTGATAAAGAAAGTTTGGGATATCATTTGGTATGAATGAATATCAAAGGATGTGTGTATTCATGATATGTGCAAAAGAATAAAAATATAATAATAGATGGAGAAACCAAGAGTACTGGCAATAAGTCCTTTTTAGGGCGCCTTTGAGCTCATCTCCTAAATAAAACAAAAAAAATATATATAAAAAAAAAAAGAAACGAAAAGACGGAGAACATAAGAGTACTGGCAATAAGTCCTTTTTAGGGCGCCTTTGAGCTCGTCTCCCACTTAAAAAAAAAAAAAAAAAAAAAAAAAAGAAGAAAATTTTGCACATATCAACACGCGAAGTCTGCAACTTTCTGACCTAAGCTTGTTCCAAGCTTGGGGGGGTTAAAAAGGGAAAATCTCCACAAATGAGGACAATAGTTAAATAGATAAATGATAACTTGATTGATTCAAGTGCTCAGCTTTACAAGTATTCAAATATTTCAGAATTTGAAGTTTGGTTGGTCGATTTGTGTGGAGAATCAAGGTTAAATAGGAAAGTCCAAGTTATACCAACATGATTTTTAAAGTTCCCAATTGAAACAACTCATATAAATTCTTACATTTAGGAAACTCGCATTTAGAATTTAGATTGGTACCAATGTTTAGATTTCTGCTTGAGGACAAGCAAAGGTTAAGCTTGGGGGAGTTTGTTATCACATTATTAGACCTATCATTTCGACTTGTTTCTATACGAAAATCTATGTTTTGAACCAACAAAGGGTGCCTTTTACATTGAACATCCATAGAATGTGGTACTGCTAAGTTTTGGTTCTTACTTTGCAGGAATCAGGCGAAATTGGGCAAAATCAGGCAATTGGCAGACTTCAGGAAGCTCCGATGCGAGTCGCATTCATCTGGTGCGAGTCGCATCCAAGCCCAAAGCGACCTGCGATGCGACCCTCACTGCTCTCTCTTGAAGACCATCTGATGCGAGTCGCATCCACCTGATGCGAGTCGCATCAACTGTTGCCGCCCAGTTCAAATTAAATCTGACAAGCCCAAAGTCAACTCGGTTGCCTATATAAGGAGGTCCTGTGCCAGAATTCGGGGAGCTTTTTCCCCCTCTACATTCCAGAACACAAAAAGAGCGAAGATCAAGAGAGAAGAAGGAGATTGGAGCTTGATTGAAGAAGAAGAGAAGGGAAGATTTCAAGATCCTCTCCAATATACTTTGGATCTTCGAGCTCCATCATGATTTGCTTATTCTCTCTCTCTTTCATGTTTACTTTTGTTATGCTTGAGTAGATCCCTGTTTCTTAGGGTTAAGATGTAATCTCCAAACCTTTTCTTTGAGTTGAATGATGTTTTGATCTAATGTTGAACTTGTGTGATTGTTGTTTAAGTATTCATTGTTTGCTTGATTGTGATTTCTTGATTGATTCTTGATTGTCTACTGTTAGATGTCTATAGCATCTCTTCTAGTAATTTGGCCTTGATGTATCTTGTAATTGTAATTGAGCACTTGAAGTAGATCTAAGATCAATAGTAACCGAGAGGTGAAATTTCTATTATCGAGAGGTTATAGATACTTCTAGTTAACCAGACAATCAATCTAGGTTAGATACCAGTAGGCGAGAGCCACAGGTCGAAGCCTCGCACAAGAAATCAACTTAGATACGAACTCATGTCAGCTCTGCTCGAGGGCCATGCGACCCGCATCAGAGATGATGCGACCCGCATCAGAGATGATGCGACCCGCATCAGAGATGATGCGACCCGCATCAGAGATGATGCGAGTCGCATCACACAGGTCGCATCAGAGATGATGCGAGTTGTATGATAGGTCCAGAGAAGGGAAAGTTTGGAGATGAAGTCTGAAACCCTAAGAACACCTTTTATAATTGATTCAAAACCAAACCTTTTAATCACTTTCATTTACCTTTAATTGAATTGTCTTTTGAAATTTAGAAATTGAAACAAATCAAACCCAATTCTTCAAACTTCTAGTACCTAACTTGGATTTGTGAAAGTCTAGAATTGAGTTTAACCGTCCCTGAGGATCGATACCTTATTTTACTACACGGATAGGATTGTACACTTGCAATCCTAGACGTGAGTGGATTCAAGGTTTAAAACAAGTACAATTAGTTGTATTTGGAACTTTGTAAGCACACTCTGAGAAGCGAACACTTGGATATACATCTAATATTTATATATATATTTTTCTTTTTATTTACTTTGAAATTGATTAATTCTTCTATTATTTATATACCATATATTTTCTTATTTATTGTTGTAATTTTTTCGATTAGATGTTCATATATGAAAATTTTTTATCATAAATTAAATTTAGTGATTTTATATTATAATGTTTCATTTCTTTAAATAATATGTTACTCGAATTAATTTTTTGTAAATAAATATGTTATTACATATGTTAATTTTTTATCATGTTATAATAATAGAACTAAGTTAAATTAAATTTATTTGATAAGTTTGATGTGTTATATTAATTATTTTAAATAAATTATGAGTATATATACATCACTTAAATGAAAACGTAAAATTATCCACAAAATTTTGATTAATCAACTGTATATCAATTAATCGTTTGACAATACTTTGTCCGTCTAATGAGCATATACTGTTATTTACAACACTAGTTTAACTCATTACTTGAAAGTACAATTATTTTTCTCCATCTAGTACTATGATGTTTACTAATCGGGTCATTTCTCCGTAAATGAAGATCAAATGCACATATTATCTGATGTGAGAAGTCATGAGTTTAAAATTCAAACAGAGAGTTTTCTTATAGACAATTAAATGAAAATTAATAAGCTAGACCTCTTATAAAAAAAATAAGTTTACAGTGTTGTTGCTGAACTTTATTGCATTTCTAATTTTTCTAAAAATTGAGTCGGAGATCTTTTTCTTATTACATGTACTATATATGTTAATTATTTTTTCTTATTGTTGAACTTATATAATTCAATTTCTTTATTTATTCACTTGTGACACACAACAATTGAACTATTTAATAAGCTTGCTGACCTTTAATTGTACTATTTAATAAGCCTACACTTAATCAAACAAAAAAAAATTAATTAACATAGTCCATTAAATGTGCAAGGTTCAGAACTAAATAATTAAACCTTCTCAAATAAATCTGATGTGTATAATTATATTAATATAATATTACTGTATTAGCATAACAACTTTTACAAAAAAAATTGATTGTAAAAAACAAATCTCATCTACTTGTCCAACGCCTATATTTTAATATTTTTTCATGAATTTTTTTAACTTGAGAATTAACTTAATGTATTTATTTCTAAATAAAACTTAATGTTCTAAATAGCATGCTATAGCGTTTTCAGCTCATAAAAGCTATGACGCTACGGCTCTATTGCGCGCTATTCCACACGTACTATAACGACGCTTTATGGACATAACGCTGTTTTTTTAAGCATTCAGCTATGAAGCGGTGAATGTTATTTAAATCTTTAATAAAAACACATGTTGCGTCTAATATTATTCTTGCATCCTAAATGAAACCCAATAGAATTCATGGTTTCAGCATTCAACACTCGCTTCATTGACAGGCCTGTCAATAGAAGAATTCAACCGTACCAGTAACTGGTACAGGAACATGATGCTAACTGATCCAATCTCATTAGCTATATCCATTTTTATTTTTACATCATGGATCCATCCTTGAAACACAATCCCTTTTAAATATTTCTACTAACAGATATACCACATTATACTGGTACCAAAAAAACATTGATAGTGCTATCATGACCAACTCAACAAAAAAGGAAAATTACAACCACACACCCATATTTGCTTTGAAGCTTTCATTTTCCAGTAACTGTTCTAGTCATTTCCAGTAAAAATTACCAAAAAAACTTTGGGGCTTATTTTCTTTTGAAGCTTTCATTTTCCAGTAACTGTTCTAGTCATTTTTCTCATCAAAGGCCATCACATGCATGTCATTGTTAGGATCACCAAAATTGTACAGTAGACATAATTAATTAGAATCACCATATTTCTTGTAGATTTCACTTTCTCTGCCATATATACAACTACTCAATTACTAACTAATTCCCTAACAGCATAGCTAACTAGCTAACTTGACTTAACAGCACATATCTTCTAATTAGCTAGCTGTTGTCTTCATCTCTGAATTGGTTGTAACTCTGTAAGACTGTAACACTATTAATTTAGAATTGTGTTTTGTTACTTTTTGTATTTTTATTACAGAGTTTGATATGAGTAAATTGTGTTATCTAGTACAATAATGTGCCTGTTTATCATATTCCTAGAGCACATTGATGGTGTCTTCAAAGAGGGTGCACTGGCTAAGGAATTTTTTAGTGTAAGCAGATGAGAAAATAATTAATTTAAAAGTTTTAATGAGTAAGTATCTAAACTGATAGATATATATACACATCATTATATATATATATATATATACATATATATATATATATATATATATATATATATAGAAAGAGACTAATGTGCATTCGAATATATATGGGCCGAAATATATACGGTCTAAGTTTGACTTTTCAAAATTCAAATGGTCGATCCGAACCATTCATCTTGTTCTCCATATTAATATGTGCTTGGAGACCAAATTTTACATTTTTCTGAATTTGTTTACTATTTATTAAGTATTTTACAAAATTGTTGATCCAACGGTGGCTTAACAAAACAGTAAAATCAGCAGCCACCGTCGGATCAACAATTTTGTTAAATACTTAATAAATAGTAAAAAAAATTCAGAAAAATGTAAAATTTGGTCTCCAAGCACATATTAATATGCAGAACAAGATGAACGGTTCAGATCGACCGTTTGGATTTTGAAAAGTCGAATTTGGACCGTATGTATTTCGACTCATATACATTCGAATGCACATTACTCACTCTTTCTCTATATACACACACACACACACACATATATAGAGAACGACTAAGCTCAAAACATTTTTTCCTAACCTCCGAAAATGGTTTTTTATTTTCAAAGTACAAACCGTTAGATGTTCAATCTATATATTAAAATGTGCTTGGAGACCAAATTTTACATTTTTTGAAATTTTTTTTACTATTTATTAAGATGACTTGAAAATCGTTGTTTTTCAATGGTGTAGAATTTTAATAAAAACAACTATTTTTAAACCATCTTAATAAATAGTAAAAAAATTCCAAAAAACATATAAAATTTAGGCTCCAAACACATTTTAATATAGATTGAAGATCTAACGATTTGAATTGAGTGTTTGGATTTTAAAAATCAAAAAATTAAGTCGTTTATTCCGAAAGCTAAAAAAAAAGTCATTCTCTCCCTATATATAACATTATTTTAATTCGATTGAGTCTAAACAAATTAAAAGGTCCTATTTTAATGTATCCTTTGAAAATCTCGAATTGCTATATTTTCTCAAATTTATAATATCATACTCATCTTTTCAAATTAAAAAAAAACTCTAATATTTATTCTATTTATTATTGGAAACGACTAACAGTCTCCATCATTTTGTTCCCTAAACGTCCTTGACTAACTAATGCGTAAAGTACATTATAAAAATTTAATAAATTACAAAACTTTATTATATTATGTATCATCTTCATACAAATATATATCTATAGATATAATTTTATTTTTAAAAATTATCTTATACAATAACGAGTAAGATAACGAAAAAATTTGTTACCCATATCCGTTCCCGATAAGCTAACTGATATTGCCATATCTAATCTATTGCTTTGTCCAATTACCGTACCAAAACATGTATTTTGAACCATTAAATAGCGTCTATTACATTGAATATATATAGAATGTGGTACTGCTGCGCTTTCATTCTTATTTTGTAGAGAAATTGGCAAAATCAGGGAAGTTTCTGACATTCTGAGATTTTGACGCGACCCGCATCATGGCCGACGCGAGTCGCATCCCACCCTGATGCTACCACAAGACGCGAGGCGCATCAAGCAGGTCGCACTGTCAACCAATGCGAGGCTCATCAGACAGGTTCCAACGCGGGTCGCATCACTGTTGACGCGACTCGCATCAAGGTTTCCCAGAGCAAAAGGCGGAGGCCCAATGAAGCCCAGTAAAGGTCCAAATTGGATGGGGTCGTTTGGGGAAAGCTATATAAAGACCATCCTCTGCCACCAACAAATTCATTCAGAAAATTCAAGAAGTTCAAACTACCTAGCTCTTGGAGTGTTGTTCAAGAAAGGGAGCTGAGGAGGGAAGATTTGAAGATTCCTCATAGATCCATTTCTTCATTTGGTTTTATCATTATTTTTTCTCTTATCTCTTTCTTTATGATGCTTGAGTAGATCTTTCTTGTTTTTAGGGTTGATATAATCTAAAATTTTGTTTGTAATGCATTGAACTTAAATTTGAGTTTTTCTTGTGTTTGTTTGCCTAAGTATTATTCTTCCATTGCTTGATTGAGATTGCTTGAATGAATCTTGTTGTTTACTGTTTAATGTTTTAGCATTTCTTCTAGTACCTAGGCCTTGATGTTTCTTGCAATTAGATCAAGTATTTGAAATAGATCTTAGATTCGAAAGGTGAGATCAATTGAACTGAAAGGTGAAATTTCCATATATTGAGAGATAGTGGATACCTTTAGCAAACCAAACAAATGACTTAGATTGAACACTATTAAACAAGAGTTTGAGGTTGTAGATCTAAGAAGATGAAGTTGCATTTCCTTACTATGTTCATTAAGCCAATAAACGAGAGTTGAGGTTTAGGAACATTAGGTACGGTCAATAGATCCTTACACAAGTGAATAACTCAGAAACAGGCCAAATGCTGCATTCACTCGAGGACCACGCGAGTCGCGTGCGAAAGCACGCGAGTCGTGTGAGGGTCCAGAGAGGCAGAGTTGAGGATGAAATCTGAAACCCTAGGAATTTCATTTTAAAATCGAGTAAAACCAAACGTTTAATTGCTGTCAATTTCTGTTATTGAATTTTAGGAAATTTAAACATATCAAATCAATTTGTTCTCAGATCTAGTACCTAATTGAGATAAGTAGGTGTCCAGAGTTGAACCGTACCGTCCCTATGGATCGATACCTGATTGTACGTACTATTGAATGAAAGTTGTGCACTTGCAACCCAATTCGAAAGCTAAATCACGGTTTAAAATGGTATAGTTAACTGTACTTGAAACTTTGTGTATACGCTTGCGTGTGAACACTAACGAAAAAAAGTCATATCCTTACCCTTATTTTTGGATACGATACGAATCAAATAAACAGATAAAATGGTGCCATTGACACCCCCTACTTGAAAGACAACACCTCTGGTAGTACATCTATGTCGTGTTGTGACTAACTCAATTTTTCACATGTCGTGTCGTGATCAAAATGCCGAGAAGTAGTTATGACACGCGAATAGTTACGCCACGTGAGTCAGACCATGCCCAAAAATATTGTGACCAAACATACCGTAACCGGTCACGTTAGTCATGTTTGATCACATTTGACTATTTTTTTCGTAATTTAAATTGTTTATTAAAAAAAATCATAAAAGTTTTCAAAAAAAATATGGAATGATTATTTGAATTATTATCATGAAGAATTAATGTTAGAGAAAAAATGTTTCGAGACTAAACGTGTTGTTTTCCGAACTGTAACTAAGGCAATTTATGTGTCGTGTCGTGTCATTTTTACTAATAATTAGTTACAATACGGAACACGCAAATCACAATACGTAAACCAACACGCATATCATGTTGTTCCATGATAGACTGGTTTCGGCATACTATTTTTTCCGCTCTAGCTTTTGCTTATGGCTCGTTAAAGAGTGTCAATAGATCACTTGATGTGCTACATGACACATGATCTCGGTCGTGTTCACTGCATGGGCACCTCAGGTGTAGATCTCAAACACAAATCTGTAGCGCCTTTGGATGGGGCTCGACACTGGAAGGAATTACAAACGGCGCGGCGTGTCATTGATGATTGATTGCATTCCCAAATCCCAATTGTGAAGTGATCCCTCTTCTTTGCTTTTATTCCACGAATAGGAGAAATGGGCTGGATTGACTGGGAGGCTTTTAATTTGAGTTTTGGGCTTGTCCTTTTTTCCCCTTTCAAAAACAGCCGCAAGTTCCAACCAACAACGAAAACTAGAAAACCCAATACCTAAACAGCTTTGCACTCATTCTCCATATTTACTATTGGGTTATCTTCAAAGATCTTGCAATAAATGATTTTGTCAGGGGGGTCTAGTGGAGATTGCTATGATCTTGTAATAAGCTGGGTGCAATGGTTTTCGAGAAACTTGTGTACTTGAAAGATTGGTTTAATGTTGAAATTCGCATGTAACATGAAACTGTTGAAAAAGCAACATCCGGCATCGAAACTCAAGAAAGCGGTACCAGTACAGAGGTGGATGAGGATTCAGACGGTGCATGCAATCCTCAATGGTGGTGCGACCTATGGTATATGAACAACGACTTCAAAATAGATAGTGTCGGTTATTTTTTAAACATTTCAATTATTTTTTAAAATTATTTATTTTTAAGAAAATTACTAACAAAAATAGAATTAGAACTCCGCCTATGTTATTTTTTACATAACCAGTTCTAAGTCCGGAATAAAGGAGAATGATAACTTTAAAATAATAAAAGTATATCTAAATATTTTTTTCTATTTTTCAAAATACTTCTAAATTCAAAGTTAAGAAATATAAAATTTAATTTTCAAAGTAAATTATTTCGTTGTTGTCTTTATTTAAAAAAAACAGATCCGGACCCGATCGTGGACCGGACCAACCCGTGGGAATTTGGACCATCGGCTAGCACGGGTTTGGGCCAACTCCTCCAAATTAGTCCCACTGGATCCGACCCGTGGTAACCCGTTGGACCCCTGGACCGTGGGAACCGTGGATCGACTGGGTCCGGATCAGACCGACACGACCCGTTTTCAATTCACTAGTAGTGGATAGGTATCTAAAAAGATCAGGGTATGATTAGATACGTCACGGTACGATATGATACGGTTTTGTCACGACACGTGTGCCGGTTACGTGCTGTGACTATCCACGTGATGTGACCATTTTTCAAAAATTGGACACAAAAGATTTGTTCACGGCACAACACATGGTAACGTGTGATCAAGATCTAGTGGTGAATCTTAAATAAACTAACCTAAATTATGAAAAAAAAATAGTTAAAGGTGACCGGTTATGTTTGAACATCTTTGGTCACAGCGTGCCATGACCATGACGTGATTAACATGTTGTTGCCATTCACGTGCCATGACCATTCTTCCAAATTTGATCATGACACGACAAGACACATGATCCAAGTTATGGTGTGACTAATAAAGACACTGTACATATTATATCCTTGATAGCAGAGCTCTTTTTTCTCCTAACAAATCAACTGCTCTTTTAAGTGGAGTAGTGAATCGGACTGCGTCTTCTTTTTTTTTGTTTATTTTACACGAATCAGTTTGAGCTGACTTTATTTTTCGTGCAATTTTTTTTTACTGGAACGTGAATTAAATATAGAAATAGACATTATATCTATCCAATGATAGACACAAATATAAAATAATACTGAGTCTAAAAACATTTTCGAATTCAGGAGTATACACTTTCCTATCTCTAATCTTTTTTAGTTTGCCATAGCTGATCTTATTTAAAATATTGTTTTCATAAAAGAAAAATGTAGAGTTATATCAAGTTGAAATTAGTGAACCAATATTTTGTTTTTAGTTCTATTTTCTTTTTTTCATCACATTCTAATCAATCATAATCACACCGTACAAGTTCTAATTTCTGCTGGAAGCCGAATATTTACATTTAGAATACAACCGCTGTCAAGTTTATTAAAATATTAATAAAGAAAGAGAGTGAGAGAGACATTTAAACTTACGGGTGCCGTTCGGCAAGGGACTCCTTAAGTCTCCTTAAGATTAAATGAGCTCTTTTAGTTTCCTTAACTGCTTAATCTTGTCGAACATGAGTTCCTTAGCGCGGATTAAGACAACTTCTTTTAGTTTCTTTTTATCCGGATCTTAATCCCTTATCCCTTCATTAAGGCACATTTTCCTCTTTCTTTAATTTTTTTTTAGTTATTTTAATCTTTTGCTTCTTTCTTTAACTTATCGAACAACTCCTCCTTAGCGCAGATCTGCTGTGTATTGCTAAACAGCCCCATGTGGCTCCGTGCTCTAACTAGGGCTGCTAATGATTAAGATTCGGCTCAAACTCGACTCGGCTCGTCAATTGTAGCCCAATGATTCGGCTCTTAACTCGGCTCATTTTTGAAAGAAAAAGCTCAGCTCGACTCGGCTCATGAAAGAAAAAGCTCGACTCGACTCGGCTCATAAAAGAAAAAGCTCGACTCAGCTCACGAACTCGCGAGTCGGCTCACGAGCAGACTCATATTTTTAATACATATATATCTTCATTTGCTATGAGGCCTACCTTCATGCTGATGTTTAATTAATTTACATGTAGAGACGAATTTTTTCAAATTTGTACTACATGTGTATCTTCATTTGCCATGAGGTCTTCCTTCAAATTTTTTCAGATTTCAAATTTTTCAGATTTCAAATTTTTTTCAGATTTCAAAATTTTCAGATTTCAAAATTTTTCAGATTTCAAATTTTTTTCAGATTTCAAATTTTTTTTCAGATTTTAAATTTTTTCAGATTTTAAATTTTTTCAGATTTCAAATTTTTCAGATTTCAAATTTTTTCATATTTCAAATTTTTTCAGATTTCAAATTTTTCAGATTTCAAATTTTTTCAGATTTCAAATTTTTTCAGATTTCAAATTTTTCAAATTTCAATTTTTTTTCATATTTCAAATTTTTCAGATTTCAAATTTTTTCAGATTTCAAATTTTTCAGATTTCAAATTTTTTTCAGATTTCAAATTTTTCAGATTTCAAATTTTTTCAGATTTCAAATTTTTTCAGATTTCAAATTTTTTCAGATTTCAAATTTTTTCAGATTTCAAATTTTTCAGATTTCAAATTTTTTAAGATTTCAAATTTTTCAGATTTCAAATTTTTTCAGATTTCGAAATTTTTCAGATTTCAAATTTTTCAGATTTCAAAATTTTTCAGATTTCAAATTTTTCAGATTTCAAATTTTTCATATTTCAATTTTTTTTCAGATTTCAAATTTTTTCAGATTTCAAAGTTTTCAACATGTAATATGAGCCGGTATTTTGAAATTATTTTAAAAAATGATATTTTTTTCAAATTTCTTTAGATCATTTTTTTTTTAAAATAATCAAAGTTTTTCAACATGTAATTTAAAGTCACAAGAATATCTTTATCCCACTTCAATCATTTCTTTAAAATAATTAAATGATCATTTTTTTAACATGTAATATGAGTCGGCTCACGAGCCGACTCGCGAGCTCGCGAGTTGAGCCAAGTGTTTACATGAGTCGAGTCGAGCCGAGCTTTTTTCTTTCAAAAGTGAGCCGAGTCGAGTTAGGGCATTTTTTAGTTTCGAGTCCGATTCATTATGAAATATTGAGCCGCTCAACTCATTGATTCGCGAGCCGGCTCGACTCATTAGCAGCCCTAGCTCTAACAAAACAATCTACTGCCAGTCTACACAAAAGAAGTCATATCAAAGATCAAACAGTACATTATAAATTTATAATCCATAGACTAGGTCAACATACGCCGAATTTATATTTTTAAAAATATATTTTAATTTTTTTTAAAAGGTTCAATCACTTTTGTCCCTGCCCAAATGATCAATTATTGGTTTGATCTCTTCTATGAATTAAAAAAAAAAGTAATTCATCTCTATTCCGAAAATATATTTTTAATATTTCTAAAAATAAAAAAATTCTGCAGCATATCAATATGCCCCTGTTTCTGAAGTAAATACTGTATTTATTAATCCCAGCCCCATTAATTTGATCTATAAAAGCTTATATATTCAAAGTAATATATAGTAACATACTTAAAGCTATCTTCTTCTTCTTTTTAAGATCAATTTATGTAAAAATTTGCAGCTTATTGACAGGTTAGTTCAAGTATGATGCAAGATATATTTTTAACACAGCTCTGTTTAGTTGAATAATTTAATTTCGGAAGAGGAGGATTCTTTTACAAATTTTTTGGCGATACATAATAATACTATTTATTTGTTACATAGATATTTTTTTATTTAGAAAAAGATTAAAGTGAATAATTCGAAATGTCTGCGGTCTGCCTCAAAGTTTGTTTAGTACAAAAATATATTATTGAACAAGTATTTAAACAAGGACAGTGATAATTAACCCCGCAAAACCAACCCCGCAATTAACCCCGCACAAAATGCCAAAAAACTCCAGCTGTCATTTTTTTTCATAAGGTATTAATACTTACGTACAGAAGTATTTATCTCGAAGAACGAAAGTATTTATCCCTAAGCACGAAAGTATTTAGAGGACCGTGCACATTTTTTTCATGGAGGGTGGGGGGAATCTCAAATCACATGGGGGACCATGCACATTTTTAGAGGTGGGTTTTTTTTTATCTCATTTCAATCTCGTCCATATTTCTCACGATCTATGAAAAATTTTGCGAATCTAAAACCACGAACGTTTTTTACGTAATTTTATCTTTCAAATGAGATCCATGATGATATACTTTTGGGCAAGTCGTTACAGAAGTATTTATCCCTCATCGTGCAAGTATTTATACCTATACTTGAAAATATTTTTTTTGCATATAATACTTGATATTAATACTTTCATATGTCAGTATAAATACTTATAATACATGATATTAATACTTTCATATATCAATATAAATACTTATAATACATGATATTAATACTTTCATATATCAGTATAAATACTTATAATAATTGATAGTAATACTTTCATATGTCTGTGTATGTATAAATACTTGCACGATGAGGGATAAATACTTCTGTAACGACTTGTCCGAAAGTATGTCATCATGGATCTCATTTGAAAGATAAAATTACGTAGAAAATGTTCGTGATTTTAGATTCGCAAAATTTCTCATATATCGTGAAATATGTGAACGAGATTGAAATGAGATAAAAATAATTTGGAATGGGGAATGGTGGGGGGATGGAATGGGGGGAGTAATATAATTGTTCTTTAAACAATTAATTATTCAACATGTCTTTATTAGAATCACATCCAACACAGCTTTGAAGCCCGATTAAAAATAATAATAAAATAATAAAATTGCACGAATTATGTTTACTACCAATGATGCTGACAAAGACACCGCACATAGAAAGGGAACTTTGTGTATTCAATTAGGACCGAAATTTTTATTAATACCCAAAATTATTATAAAATTACGCAATCCATCTACTTTTCCGGGGATTTAAAAAATTGTCCCTTCCGATTACTAAATAACCGGACCAAGACATGCTTTCCGGTGATTAAATCACCGGACCAATTATCTTGATCCGGTGACTAAATAACCGGAAAGCATGCCTTGGTCCAGTTATTTAGTAACCGGATCTTTATTTTGGCCTTCCGCATTTCAATAAATTCATCCAGTTGTTATTTAGTAATTGGTTTTGTTTTTTTTTTTTGTACAAAAAAGATTTTTTTTTATTTTTTGTATTAAAATATTAGAAATGTTGAATATATTTCTTTAAAAATAGATGAAATACAACATAATTTGATTTATTAGAAAGATTGCAACAAATAACCCGGATCAATATTTTTCAGACCAAATTTTTTACGGCTGTAAGAAAAATTAATATATTTGTTTATGTGTTATTGGAAAAAAAAAATGCTTTGAATGTGAGTTATTGATCGCGGTTCAAAAGTCACTTATAGGTAATATAAAAAATATTGTGATCCTTCCAGTACATTTAATTTCTAAAAAGTTGTATCTATTTTAAGAATTCTTTTTAAATAACAATCATTAAATAATTTACAGTTTTTTTTTCAAAAATAGATACAACTTTTTAGAAATTAAATGTACTAGAAGGATCACAATATTTTCTATATTACCTAGAAGTGACTTTTGAATATCGATCAATAACTCACATTCAAAGCATTTTTTTTCCAATAACACCTAAAGAAATATATTAATTTTTCTTACAACCACGAAAAATCCGATCTGAAAAATGTTGATCCGGATTATTTGTTACAGTCTTTACAATAAATCAAATTATATTATATTCCACCTATTTTCAAAGAAATATATTTAACATCTCTAATATTTCAATACAAAAAATAAAAAAAAATTAAAATTTTTGTTTTGTAAAAAAAAAAGACAAAACAACAAAACTGGTTACTAAATAACCAGATGAATTTATTGAAATGCGAAAGGCCAAAACAAAGATCCAGTTATTAAATAACCGGACCAAGGCATGCTTTCTGGTTATTTAGTCACCGGACCAAGAAAATTGGTCCGGTGATTTAATCACTGGAAAGCATGCCTTGGTCAGGTTATTTAGTAACCGGAAGAGGCAATTTTTGAAATCCCCGAAAAAATGGGTAGATTGCGTAATTTTATAATAATTTTGGGTATTGATAAAAAAAATTGAAATTTAGGGGTTGAATTTATGGTTCCAATTTGTTGCAATTTATGCTTGTTTTTCAAAAGTCGTTGATGCCTCTTTCAATAACTATTAGTGTTCTAAATAGCGCGACGCAATAGCAGTGTTATAGCATTTTCGGATCTTGAATGCTACGCTATGGGGATAAAAGTGCGCTATTTCAGCTACGACGGCTATGATAATAGCGGTCTGCTAGCTGTGCTACGAGCTATGTACTATAGAGCACGCTACGCTACATAGGCATTTATATAAATGCCCAAACTAAAAATTAATTTTAAAGATAAATTTTTTCAAGGTCCAAATTGATTTTGTTTTTAAATAGAAAAAAATAGATAGTTTATTCTATGATGTTTATGTTTTTTTTAATAAAAAAATATGTAGTTTATGACACGGTGTTTAGGTTATTTTGAATGGATAAAGATAAATAGTTTATGATATTATTAAGATTATTTTGAAGTAAAAATGACGGTAGTATAAAAAATAAAAATTGGAGGGTAAAATATCTAGTGTAATTTTATTTTATAAAAAATAAATAAAAACTATTAATTTATTTAAAAGGATAAAAAATATATATATAAATTTTAAATTTATAGGAAATTTTGCATATTTTTCGTCATAACGGCCTCTGATTATATCTGCAAATTAGTGAACTGTAATATTATCGGAAAAAACAAATCTAGAAATTCCATATTTAATTACATCATTACAGTAAGCGTAATGGATGGATTTTGCTGTTTATGATATGGAGTTGTAGAGTCAATTGATGACACTTCTAATTTTAATTTAAGACAAGTTTTTTGTAAATTTCAATTTTGACAAATAATGTTCCAATCCATGATAATGATCTTTCACAAGTTAATCTTACTCAAACGTACTAAAGTTTGAATGATAAATGGTGAAAAATATTTTCTAAAAATTATGGTGTTATATATTTTAATTTTGGATGAAATTAGCTTATTTTCTTATCAGAAAATTATATATTTGAATACCATATTTCCTATATATAAATATTTGTTTTTGTCATTTTCCATTTTTATATACAAAACAATTATTGCACAAACAACTAAAGTTCATATAATATATTTTCACTTTGCTTTTGAAAATAACAATTACACCAAGTAACCTATCTGTTAAAATTGATTTTGAAGAATGTGAACTATTAAAATTCATAACAAAGGTTCAATTATTATAAAACCATATCATGGATGATGTACAATTTAGCTCTAGGGAGAATATGTTGTTTTTCTTTTTTGCATGCTTGCGTGTAGCAACTTTTAATAGTTCTCATATCTTTTGTGGATTTGCCTTGCTCAAATTTAAGATAAGCTGCGAGTTGGTTACATTACAAAGTTTGGAAAATTGTCAAAGTTAGCAAGTTATCAAGATGAATTCAACCGCCGCAGACAAGACCGAGTTGGCGCAGCCCCAACAGAACTTTGTGGGAGCCACCGAAAGAGCACTGACGTCATCCTGACACTTGTATGATATCATCATCATCCCATTCCTCGCTAGAAAGCATAAATTCTCCGTCTCAAAAAACTAACAATGTTTATTCATTGAATTGCTGACATGTGGTCCAATGAATATAAATGTCTCATTGTCCTTATAAAAACAACTCGTTACACGAACTACAGAACTTGTTACACACCACAGAAGACTTTGCATTACCTACTCTCATCTCACTCACTTCCTCCCGCTACTTGTATAGTTGTATCTTCGCCTAATCTTTCAAACAATCCAAGACAAAACATAAAAGAAAAAAAAGAAAAGAGAAACAAACGAGAAGAAGAGTTCCAGACACCACCTTTGATCCCTTAATTTCTCACACCTCCCGATGGAGAACAGTACGGAAATAAAGCCACACATAGTGCTGCTCCTGGCGACACCTGGCATGGGCCACCTCATCCCCTTGGTCGAGTTTGCCAAGCTCCTGGTCACAAAACATGGTTTCACGGCCACGCTCATGACCTTTGCAAGCACGGCATCCAAGACCCAACAAGCCTTATTTTCTTCTCTTCCTTCCTCCATTTCCCCCCTCTCTCTACCAGCTGTGTCTCTCTCTGACCTCCCTCCTGACTCGGCCAGAGATACCCTCATCTCGGTCGAGGCCGTCCAATTAATCCCAGCCATTACTTCGGCACTTCATGAGTTAAAGACTCGCCATACTGTCGTAAGTTTCGTCGCTGATTTGTTTACCGCAGACACTTTTGATGCGGCACATGACGCTGGATTACGCGCATATTTGTTCTTCCCTTCTAATCTGTTGGCGCTCTCTCTTCTGCTACACTTGCCTGAAATTGATGTCAATCTCACATGTGACTTTAAGGAGCTAACAGAACCGGTACAATTACCTGGCTGTGTGCCGATACCAGGCACAGAAATACTCTCGCCGCTCCAGGACCGGTCAAAGGATAGCTACAAATGGATGGTGCATCATGGAAAGAAGTACCGCGAGGCAGAGGCAATCTTGGTGAATTCATTTGATGAGATCGAACCACATGCAGCCAAAATTTTAAAGCAGCACGAACCAGGCCGGCCACCAATTTACACAATTGGACCATTGATTCATACAGACTCAATGGCAAACAAGGCAGGCGGGTCGGAGTGTCTTGATTGGCTCGACAAACAACCGGCCAATTCAGTTCTCTATGTTTCATTTGGAACTCGCGGCATTCTAACAAAGGAACAGATGGATGAGCTGGCGTTTGGCCTCGAATCGAGTGGCCAGAGATTTCTCTGGGTGGTACGAAGCCCGAGCGATGCAGGTGATTTCAGCAGCCACTACTACGATGCCGAGAGCAAGAAGGATCCTTTTGCATTCCTGCCGGAAGGATTTCATGAGAGAACAAAAGAAAAAGGCATAGTGGTGTCATCATGGGCCCCACAAACAACGGTACTGGCCCACGAGGCCACAGGCGGGTACGTGTGCCATTGCGGATGGAACTCGACCTTGGAGACGGTGGTGCATGGGGTGCCGATCATTGCATGGCCGTTGTACGCTGAACAGAAACAAAATGCAGTGATGCTGTCGGAAGGAGCAGGGATTGCGCTGCAGCTGGAGAGGAGAGGGGATGGTGTGGTGGAGAGGGAGGAGATAGCGAGAAAGGTGAGAGCGCTCATAAAAGGAGAGGAGGGGAAGAGGCTCAGGAGGAAGGTTGATGAGCTGAAGGAGGCGGCAGCCGAGGGGATGAAGGAAAGTGGGGCCGCATGTCAGGCGCTGGCTGAGGTGGTGGCGATGTGGAAGAAAATCGGTGATTGATGCAAGGATGTTGATGAAATTAATGATCGTTTGCGGCGAAGAACTAGAGTGAGTCTATGGTACAAAATTCAATGGTCTGAATTTGATATTTTTTGTACCCATCTTAATAAATAGTAAAAAAATTTAGAAAAATGTAAAATTTGGTCTCCAAGCACATATTAATATGGAGAACAAGATGAACGGTTCGGATCGACTGTTTGAACTTTTAAAATAAAAATATGTTCATTTTACAAATAGGTCCTTATGTCCATAGAAGCATCACTCAAAAATAAAATATATGTAAAGTTAAAACTTGACAGGTAATAATATGATACTAGTATCACACCCGTGCGTTGCAACGGGAACTATTATAAGAAACAAATATATCAATGAAAATAATAATTATCTAAAAATTAAAACACATGTTAATAGAAAATTTATATGATTCTGCATTTTTAATTAACTTTAATCATGATCTTTGATAACAACTTGATGATGTGATGATTTTTTATTTTTAAGTACCAATGATATCAAATAATAGCTCGATTCGAATCTAATATGAAATATCATACAACAATTCAATATCAACATATAATATGATATAAAAAAACATAAATAAAAAATGTTATCGTGTGTATGTATAAGATACACACACACACACATATTATAAGAAAAATATATATTCACACACGTTCCAATTTATATTCTTCTTTGTTTTCAATTTAAAACACACACACATTGATATATTCTATATCGGAAATATATTCTAAATTGCCCACACCAATATGTATAGAAACAAAGAAAGAGAAATAAGGAAATAAAAAAAAAATGATTTCCATTGTGATTCGTATAGAAACGAAGAAATAAGGAAACAATAAATAAGAAAATGGAAGGTGGAGTCTTCTCAATTAAAGAGGAGAAATATGGAAACAAAAAAATAAAGAAACGGATAAATATATCGCTAAATTTCAGAATTTATTCAATTTTAATTGTAACGTATCGTGTGGCAGCATATGTGGTGGGTATGTTTTTAACTAAATTTAGACTTCTATATATAAAACAGATGCATTTAATTAAAAGAAGACAAAATATGTAATTGGAGAGCTGAGATCAAATCCGAAGTTTCATCTCTCAATCGTAGCCGTTGGCGGATCGGACACCCAACGTGCTTAATAATATAATGGAGATGAATAAAACTAATATTATACACTAAATTTGAAAATACTTCATTATAATTCTTTGGTTGTGCTCCACAAAACGAGAGTAAAAGCTCATTAATAGAAAGAGAAGGAAGAGATCTGTGGGTGAGTCTTCCCTCCGAACAATGAATTTACACCCCGATTCGGAGGTGAAGAGTTTGACCAAAAATGTATACGGTGTTCACCTCGTCTCTCCTCCGAACAATAATTGTTCTCCTCCTCTCCCTCTCCGTTTTCTTCCTTCTGAAACAGATGGATTTAATCTGACTGAACGGTCTGAGATTCATTTCTCCTCTGCACAGTGAATTCCACCTTATCTCCCTCCGCGTACCTTCAATTGAAGCACACCCTTACGGTACCCATTAACATCCTAGTTGCGTTGTGTTGTTTACTTTCCCCAAATTTGCTAATGAATAATTTGGTATCAACACGTGGGGTCTATGTAATCAACATTGCAACCGTTTTACCCAAGATAGCAGAGAGTTGTCGCTCAGATCGGGAACACTTCTATTTAGAATGGACGAGTTGGATATATATTTTTAGTTCGTACATATTCCGAATTATTCACAAATAACTGATCTGGTTGTTGTTACTTTGCTTTTCATCTATTTTTTTATGAGAAACCCGTGGGTACATATTGATTGAATAAAGTTCTTACAACACATTGTACCAGAAAAACATGAGAATTAAAATCCTATTACATCTGCTAGAAAATTAGAACAGAACTAAATGGAAAAAACATGGAGAGCTCTACCTAAAAACAGAACTAAACTGAGACCAACTGGCCGACTGGTAGAAAACCAAACAACAACGAAAACTAGAAAACCCAGTACCTAAACAATCTGATTTCTGTCATTGAAATGGAGATTGCTAATCAGCTCCATACCAGTACCTAAACAATCTCAGGTTTTTTTTTACCAGAAGGTGGCAGACAACCAACCTGAGGGGCAAGGCTTTTTTTATTTTTCTAATTCTATTTCACTAGATTTATGTTATTTATTTTTTAGGAGTAATGTTGTAAGCTAAGCAATTTATTCTTCTATAGTTTTTGTTTAGAAATGTGTACCAGTTTTACAACATAGAAAGCTCATTGAGCACTAATTTATTGTAATTGACTTTGTTTTTGTTGAAACGTGCTTCAAGAGTACATTTGATATGTTGCAAATTCATGTTTGAAAAATCACCCAATTACTTTTATTAAACAAAAAATCACCTAATTACATCACGAAAAATGAATTAATTAAATAACAATTCTCATTGACCAATGCCTTGAACTTGAAGAACCGGATCAAAATTCGAAGAAAAACACTAGTCTAATCTGCATTTAAATATAAGTTTATTTCTATAATTAGCCTCCCACCCAAAAAAAGGACAAGGATCAGAGCTCCATTTAGATTTTTGAAATTTTTTTAAAATGAATAGTTTATTAAACTGAATAGAAAAAAGTCAAAGATTTTTTAAAATAAGACTACAAGGTCCGTTTCATTAATAAAACATGTAAGTTTTTTTTTTTTTTTTTTTAAAAGAGGCAAAAAGCCCATTTCATTACTGAAATTGAGTTAAATACAACACATAATGTTCGGTTCTTACGTTGCCAGTACCCTGGACCACCGACCAAGTGCAAAAGAAGTAAGATAAACCAGTGCATACATCAACATAAGCATAACATACGACAAACACCAAAAGTAAGTAAGAGATGTTATATCCAAGCCGCTTATGAAAGGGCTGAGGCTATTAACACTACTAGAGCAAAACAAGAATCTAAACTGCATCATCAAGCTATGGAGTCGCTGGTGCATCTCCAGAGGGTTGATCTATCACCATGGAAAGTGGCATGTACTGCCGAAGTGGTATGGCATCCTCAATTACTGGAAGCCAATTGCCCATTGCATCCTTGAACTTCTGTTTCATGTTTCCTGTCCAGTATAGGCACAAAGATTTAATTGTTAGTATAATATTTCGAGCAGAGTTAATTGGAGAATTGGTAAAACAGAGAGCATTTCTATGTTTCCACAGGGACCAGCTGACTGCACTAAGAACTATTAGGAAACCAACCTCATCAGTATGGGCAAGTGTCTTAGAAAAAATTAGAATATCCTCCCAAGTATGCCACTGATGCATAACCTCTTGGCTTTGCCCTAACCAAAACCAAACTTGTTGAGCTAAAGGACAGAGTAAAAATAAATGGTCTACTAATTCTTGGTGCCAGCAAAAAAGGCATTGTGTGTCACCATTCCATCCTTTTTTGGTCAAGTTGTCTTTGGTTAGTATAGTATTATGAGAAACCAGCCACATAAAGATCCTAATTTTAGGAGGAATTGGTAATTTCCACCATAGCATGGAATTTATAGGTTGAACTCCACCAAAGTTAAGTATTGAATACATAGAGTGAGTTGAAAACTTCCCTGAATTTTCCCATTTCCATTTTATCTTATCATATTCCAAAGTGAAAGAAGTTGAGCTGATGAGGAACAGAACATCCATCCACTCCTGAAAATCTACCCCTACTAAATCTATGTGGAATTTAACACATTGGCCTTGAGAATTTATCACATCAGCTAAGAGAATATCCTTAGTGGTACATTTAGAGTATAGGGAGTAATATTGAACAGCAAGAGTACAGTTTTGGAACCATTGATCTAACCAGAATCTAAGTTGGGTTTGGACACCTGGAGTATATGAGGTGCTAAAGTCTCCTATGTGACTAAATTTGAGTAAAGTAGACCAGAAAGAAGATATGTGAGGAGAATGATTTAAAATGTACTTATGAGTGAGCAAAGTTTTCCAAGGGCTAACATACTCATTATTTTTAAGTTTCCACCACCATTTGAGCAATAGAGAGATATTCATTTGTCTAAGATCTAGAATTCATAACCCTCCAAAGGCTTTTGCTAACCTAGATGTATACCAGTCTATTAGAATGTATTTTTTCTTTTTTGAGTTGCCTTGCCATAGGAACCTTCTTCTAAGTTTGTCAATCAACTTGATGATTGTTAAGGGGATTTTATAAACAGATAATGCATACAAAGGCACTGCAGAAAGGACTGAGTTAACTAGAGTTAATCTACCTCCTATAGATAACATATTGCTTTTCCACATTTGAAGTTTACTCTCTAGTTTATCAACTAAAAAGGCCCAATCAGAGATAAGTAGTTTTTTTATAATGTAAAGGTAAACCTAAGTACTTAATTGGGAAAGTTCCCCAGGAGCATCTAAAGATTTGATCAAAAGCTAATGTTCTATCTACATGAAGATCATACATTTCAGTTTTATCATAATTAACTTTAATGCCAGACAAAGATTCAAAGGCCATCATGGCCCACCATGCAGCTTCAACATTATGTTCATGAGCTGCCAGGAACAAAATTGTGTCATCTGCATAGTGGCAATTAGTGATGGCCCGACTATCAATACATGGGGGACCTAATCCTGTAATAACATTAGCTATACGCCCTTTTGAAAATATTTTACTAAGTGTGTCAGCAGCCAGAATATAAAGGAAAGGGGAGAGGGGATCCCCCTGTCTAACCCCCCGTTTACAGTAAAAATATTCTGTCAGTTCCCCATTAATATTAAGGCAAGATTGGGAACTCTGGAGCCAATGGGTAATCCATTGGATCCACTTAGGTCCAAAATTTCTACTATGGAGAATTTCTAACAAGTAATCCCAATGAATCTTATCGTATGCTTTTTCAAAATCTATCTTAATAACTACCCCTGGTTGCTTAGAATGATAACATGAGTGTATTATCTCTTGACTAAGTATCATATTATCTAAGATGTATCTATTTTTAATAAAAGCTGCTTGACTAGTATCTATTATTCTATCCATCACTAGTTCTAATCTAATAGTAAGTAATTTAGATAGTATTTTAAAACTACAATTAACTAAACTAATTGGTCTAAACTTCTTAATTAGTTTAGCATCTTTCTCTTTGGGAATAAGACAGATGCATGATTTATTGATACAATGCAAGTTTAATGTGTTTTCATAAAAGAAATGAGTCAATAGCATCAAATCAGATTTAACTAAATCCCAAAAGAACTGATAGAACTTAAAGGTGAAACCATCAGGGCCAGGGGCCCCATTTGGGTCGGAAGCGAAAACTGCTACTTTAAGTTCTGTTTCTGTAAAAGGCTGCTCTAATTCCCATTGTTCTAAGTGAGTAAGTTTATCATGTGTATCCCAAAAGTTGGGTTCTAAAGACCCATATTTAAGACCAGAAGTTCCTAGCAATTCTTTATAATATGCTACTATATGTTTCTTAATATCTACAATATTATTCGTAGGGGAACCATCTATTTCTAAACTACTAATGTGGTTTTTTTTGGATCGATGAGTTGCTACTGTATGGAAATATTTAGTATTAGAATCCCCATTTTCCAGCCATAATTGTCTAGATTTAAGTTGCCACTGAGTTTCTTCCTCTCTCAAAAGTTCTTCTAACCTATTTGTATTATGGATCCAGGAATCTGCTTCTAAAGGTGTAAACTCCCTCTCCTCAATTTTTTGTAACTCATGTAAGCGTTTTTGTATTTGTGTTTTTTCTCGTTTTCGTTGGCCATAAAATTTTTTTGCCCAACCCTTTATTTTTCTTCTCATGTTTTTCAATTTTTGGGACCAGCTTTTACTAATATCAGGAAGGTGGAGAGGAGTTTCATTCCACCATTTATTAACTAAAGTGCAAAATTCTTCCTGTTCTGTCCATAAAGGATCAAATCTAAATATGGGTTGAGGGGAGGGAATTGTGTTGTTAGTCTGCACCATAAGTGGACAGTGATCAGAGCCAGTGCTACTTAGATCAGACAAATGGCTGAGGGGTATAATTGGTCCCAAGTAATTGAAACTAAAATCCTATCTAACAATGCAAACTGAGTACCATTTGACCATGTATATTTCCTAGTTTTAAGTTTAATCTCTAGCAAATGATTATCATTTATGAAATTATTAAATTGCCTACTAAGATTCATGTCAAAATTTGGACCAGATTTTTCCTCTTTTTTCCTAATGGCATTAAAATCTCCACACAAAAACCAGACATCTAATTGAACGTTTCTAATAGAATTCAATTCATCCCAAAATTCTTGTTTATATTGTCTAAGTACTGGACCATATACTACAGTTAATTGCCATTGAACATTATCTAATTTATTCTCTAATATAAGATCTACACAAAATCTATGTAAGGAATGAGAGATAACTCGAAGTTTATTACTATCCCAACCTACTAATATTCCTCCTGATCTTCCTACCGAGGGTAGCCATACCCAATTATCTAATCTAGTAGATATACTTTTAAGACATCTATTAGTAAAAGTTTATTTTTTAGTCTCTTGTACTGCCACTACATCAATTTTATTATCTATCAATAAATCTCTAAGTAATTGTCTAGATCTATTAGAATTAAGACCCCTAACATTCCAGTTAAGTATGTTCATAGGGAAACAACCGGTGACCCAACCCTCGATGAGCTATTGTGTTCTGGAGGGTTTTCCCCTAGACCGAGATGATCTAAACTAAGTGTAGCTACCTGTTGGGAATCTCTAACAGAACAAAGTAATTGTGTAATCGTACTTTGAAAGTTGTTTCTATCCATATTTCTAATACTATGAATAATAAGCTGACTATCTTCTATGCAATTGCCTAGTTTAATCTGATAAACTTGGAATAGACTAATTATTTGATCTACTGTTAATCTAGTATATGGAAATCTAGAGATAATAGGCAAACCTGAGGAAGAGTTGCTACTTTCTCCTTGCTTCCGTTTCTGAGCTTTCTGGAGCACTATCCCCTGGTCTACTTGTGCCTGCATTCTGAGACTCCTCCTCAAATCCTTTTGTGAGCCAACATTGATGTCTGTCACTTCTGGGGTCTGGATAGTGGGTCCTTCAGAGTCAGAAACAAGAAAAACTGGATGAGAGGAAGAATCTGGCGCCTTAGTGGCACTCCTCAGTCGGGCCCGTATTCCCACCTGCTTGCTCGAGCTGGGAAGGGGTCTAGATTGTTTCCTTGGGGTTTTACCAGAGACACTACCTTTCTTCTTCATAGATTTGGTCTTTGTGGAGAGAGACTTCCTGGGTTGAGGAATTTTGACAGAGGATTTGTCTGATTGCTTGACAACAGACTTCTTGACTAACTCCTGGATGGAGATGTCCTCCTCACTGTCAAACTCAAGGTGGGGATTAGGAGAAATTTCACCCTCTGCAGTTGGGATAAGGAAATCTTCTTTGCAGTCACCTCCACAAGAACCACATGGAGGAAGGGTAATAATCAGAGGGAAAGGTATTTCAGGGAAACCTTCTACGGCTGGGAATGATAAGGAGTTGGTACTGACATCAGCCGGCGGAACTGTTTGTTCCAGAACAGGGTTTTCAGGGGGATTGTTGGACCTATAGTTCTCCAAAGCTACCAACAGATCTGCAATGTTTCGGACTGGGTGATCCGTATCCCCTACGGGTGTTGAAACAGAGTCCGTTACAAGGTCAGGTCCCAATGGGATATCCCTCTCTTCCGCTGCAGTAAGATCCATCGTTTCGTCAGCAAGAACACGATTGTTATTCCTAAGAACCAGGCTAGACCCATTCATCTCAAAACCTCCTTCACCAGCGTTAGCTTGACCAGTTGTGGGCTGTAACTCTGGAGGAGCTGAGGTTTGCCCGAATTCTGTCCCATTCGGGTATGGTCTACCTTCTTTACGCCCAACCCAAGCATTCACTCCCTCAGTTTTCTATAAAACATGTAAGTTAAAAAAAAACAGTCAATGAATTAGCTAATAGAAAAGGGTCAGGGTTCTATTTACAATATTTAACAGTTTATTAAATTTATTTTTGTTCCAAGGTGTAATATTGAAAATTTCTTTGCAAGTACTTTTCAAATCGAAGATAAATTTCAAATAGCTACGATGTGGTTGCCTTCTTTTAATAAAATATACAGAGGTGTTATCAAGATAATGTTTTTTTTTTATTATTTGAAGTGCATATATACGTGGCAATTATTTATAATAAGAGGAAATTCATGGGTCTCACAATGAATTTAAGTTTATTTTTTTTCTTTTACTTTTTTTTTTTTGTAAAGAGGGCTGAAAAAAAAAATGCAAACGTCACTGAATGCGTCCATTTGAGTACGCTTGTAAGTTTGAAAAATACATTTAATGCCAAAAAATATTTCATGTTGGAATTATTTTAATTAATATTTGTTATATTCTAGTTAGGTACAAGGAAGGTATCAAAATTAGAACAAAATAAGAAGGATACTGCATTATGCTACAAATTTGTTAAAAAAGAAGAAGTAAACTATAAAAGAAGAATTCATATGACACTATAAAATCAATCAATAACCTAATAAAAAAGAACACAAAAAAGATATCATAGAATCATCATACCATAGAACAAAGATGCCATCCTCACTTCAGTGATTCCTTAGACTCCTCAATGATTACATTATTATTCGCTTTTCTAAAAGCTACCCACATAAATAATCTTGCCAAAAAGTATAAAAAGAAGTATTATAAACAAAGATTTAAATAGTGTTTATCACATCATAATGGACTGATTAAAAAAACAGCACTATACCTAAATAGCGCAGAATAGCGCGCTATAACGCAGATAGCACCATACTTTTATAATCTGAAAACGCTATAACGCCGCTATAGCGTGCTATTTAGAACCTTAATTATAACTAGGGTTCTAAAAAGCACACCATAGCGTTGTTATAGTGTTTTTGAAACAGAAAAATTATGGCGCTATCGGTGTCATAGTATGTTATAGCGGTGCAATATGGCAAATGCGTCGTTCTTTCGACTGTTCCGCAATGACGTAATAAATACTATTTAAATATTTAATTATAACTGACATTCAAATTATAAATTGATGATAAGTATGTATAAAATCAGTCTCTAGAAATATTGAATACCATTATTTATAATTCATACGGTGGACCATGTTTCAATTGAATTTTAATCATCTAGGAACATCTTTTTTTGTCCTTTTACTGTAAAAAATAGAGATAAACTCAAATAGAGCTTCATATTTTACATACCTTAACAGAGCAATCGGTACAGGAAATCCCAAAATTTTTATTTATACCATAATAAAAACAAAAATCAAAACACCCCAGTTTGCTGGTAGGTCGTCAAATAAACCTGCGGCTTCAAAAACTAAGAGCCGTCCAATGATTATGCGGCTCCAGTTTAGAGATCTCGAAATGGTTCTGCGGCCCCATTTGTTTTTTTTTTTTAAATAATTTAAATTCTCATATAAAATGGGAGCATAAGCATGAACAAAAAATCTTGATATTTGTGCCAAGAATTGGTTCTCCAACAACATTGTTCTCTACACAAGTTAAAAAATAATAATAATAACAATGGGGCTGCCGAACTATTTGGAGGCCCTTAGCCTGAGGCCGTAGGGTCAATTGGCAGCCCTCAGTCTTTGGAGCAGCTAAATAGTTTGGCAGCCTGGATGAATTTCGAATTCTGATCAAATTAGAATGCTTTGATTTTTTTTTTTTTTTTTTTGTGAATATGATAGAAATAAATTTAAAAAAAAATCCAGATAGAGACATCGATATTTTTTTAGGATAATTGGGACATCAAGTTGCAATGGAAACACAAGGTCCTACCAGAGACAGGAACCAGATCCGGACATTGAAGTGGTGTGGAATATCTTTTATTTTTTTTTATTGGATCGAGAGCTCGTATGCACAAGCACAACTGGTAAAAACATAATATAATTACATCAGAATCAGATAAGATGCAATTAGGGGTGATGGTGGGGCATACTAGTTTATTTTTTTGTTAACTGGACTGAGCATGTACAACTGGTAAAAAGATAATATTATTACATCAGATTCAGGAGTTGTACTATTCTATCCACAAATTTTGAGAAAATTAGGAATGAAAACGGATCGGATGTTGTACTATCCTATTCACAAATTTTGATATGAATATCTGATCGATATTTAGATACGAATTATCTGTATTCATATTCCAATAAATTGTATCTCTTTCGAGCATTTCATCAAATATCTTGTGTGCATTTTTCATGGACCTGCATTTATAGTAGGAAGCTAGCAGTATCTTCCTACAAAGTGCCTGCTCCCATACCACACTACAGCAGAACCAGCCTTCTGTGACCGAAAAACTAGTCGCAGATAGTAATTGCGTTGGTCGCTGAAAGTAATTCCGGTCGCAGAAAGTCAAATACGATTGCTGATACTCCGATCGCTGAAAGCATCGTCGCAGATACTCTTCTGATAATGTCACCGGTCGCTGAATGACATCATCTGGTCGCAATAATGTTTCTGCGACCAATTTTTTTTTTGTCACTGTTGTTTTTTGCTGACGTCATGAAAAGTTATCAACGACCAAAAACAACAGTCGCTAATAGTCGAATTTGGTCGCTGATATCTGAATTATCAGAGACCAATATAGATGGTCGCTGAAACTACATCCCGGTCGCTAATACTGTTATATCAGAGACCAAAATTTCTGGTCGTTGATAACTAAAATCGGTCGCTGATACCCATTTATCAGGTTTTTGGACTTTTTTTAATTTTACATTTACACCATTTAATAATTGATACCACACATACCAACATACAACAAAAAATAAATATCGATACACAATCAACATACAACATAAGCACCACAAATCAGTAACGAACTAGCATTCAACACAACAATTAATAATAACCCTAAATCTCATGCTCGAAATTCACCCTAAATTACGCCCCAAATTCACCCTAAATTAACTCTAAATCAAGCAGTACCAAATCAACAATTGATTGGTGAATTTCAGTAAATTTCAGAAAATTCAATTCAATTCAGTGCATTTCAGAAAATTCAATCAAAATTCAATCAAAATAAGTGAAATACCTGGAGAAGAGACGGTGATGAGATGGACCTGCTGGCTCTTCCTCAGTCCTTCCTCGATCAGTCGGGCGACGGTCTTGCTGGTTGTTGACTGGCGCAGAGAGGAAGGGAAGGGGGTTGCTGTACTGGTTGCTGGCTACTGACTGGCGGTGATGCGGCCGCTTCGTCTGGCGAGCTGGTGGCGCGACGGCTACAGCGAGAGAGAGCACAAGAGAGGAGGGTCATCTGGCGCGCATTTCTCTTTTTTTCGAAAAAATTACTTTCTGCAACCGACGAAGGCGTCGGTCGCAGAAAGTTATCGTCGCTTATGATTTTTGTTTTTCCTTTTTTTTGAGAAAAAATGACTATCTGTGGCCGGCGAAGGCCCGATCATAGAAAAAGCTTTCTGTTGTAGTGCCGGCATTTATTGTGCTGTAATTGAATCTCACATTGCAGGTAGAGGTGTTACATTTATTCGATTAGTCGGATCTTAGTGTAGTTCAAAGGAGCCACCTCTGTGATTCTAATTTTTTTTTAATTATGTATATTAAAATTTAATTTAAATTTCTAATTTCTTAAGTTGTTATATAACTTAGTCCCTTTCATAAAATAACAAGTATTTTCTTGTAGCATTGTAGTTAAAGTTGCTCATTGGATTGTGAGAGTTCCTGAGTTTAAATTCTATCTCTCACATTATATATTTTTATATTTTATTTTTCATCTACTCTTACCCAAATTTTCTAGTTCCGTCCCTGTGTCAATCGGGAAACCACATAAGCAATTAGTAGGTTCTCGACCTCTCCACCAGTTTGATGTACCGCCAGATCTCAATATACTGATAAACATGCACCTTATTATCCAGCCATCACCACGACCCTGAGAGCATGTATAGGATAAGATCATAAGACGCAGGACTACTATACCAAAGGTAATCAATTGAGGTAATAGGTTTTGACTTTTAATTGCAGCCAAGCTGTGGCAATGAAAGCGTGGCAATAATTTATTCTACCATTATATACCAGCTTTTGCGCAGACCTGTACTGCCAAATACTGGTAACCAATTATAAATTGCCATTTGTAATTTATAAATAAGTTTACCTCGCTGGCACCTACCCATATTTACCAAGGATATAATAGCAGCTCGGCTCCTAGAGATAGTAAAACTCACTTCTGCTGTTCTGTCACCAACAAATATTTATTATCTAAACGAGTAATTTGAGCGCATGCATTCGGAGAGGATAAGCTTCCATGTATAGTTGATATTTATTAACAATTATTATTTTTCTAAGTATGAAATGAGGGGGTTAATATATACATTTTTAGTTATACTACAAGTCTGAAATGAGGGGATTAATAGAAAAAACGTCTTTATGTTGGTATATTCTCGTAAATAATCACTTTTTAAGTTTTTATTCTTGCGGATACTGTTTCATTCTTATAGTTATATATTTTTTTATGGATATTAAATTTTGAATTTACAACTTTTCATACCAAAATAGTGTCTTATCATTAAATTAATAGACGTGATTTCAAGCGCAGCTCGCAGTCGCAGTCAACATTTTCTTTTTGCTATTTATTATTTATTTGATAATAATACAACTCAAAGAAGCTGATAGAGAATATGAGCCTTGCTTTCAGGCTTCAATTATGTTATAAACTCAATCAAACAGATTTGAGCTAAGAGCATCTCCAATCCAGCAATTGAAATTAATTGCTAAATTAGCAATTATGGAAATTTTAAAAATTAAGCAATCCACTCTTACATTGATGCAATCAACCAAACAATTGAGAATTAAACATTTGATCAATAAGAATTAAACATTTGGCCAACTCATCTTTAGAAAATAATTTCTTATTAAGCAATTATTTCCAACAATTGCTAAATAAGCAATAGCTATACAACCCAGCAATTACAAAAACAATTGACACATCAGCATAAGCAATCCATAAGCCATCACTGTTGGAGATGCTCTAATAATGCAAGCACCGCATGCCCTGCATTTCCATTAAATTTAAGGCATAATTTGCAATAAAAAATATATTAGTTTTGAACAGTTGGCGTGTTTAAAAATTGATTTCGTTACGACTCTCACACTCTTTTAATTAATTGATATATGCTTCCATTATAAATTATTCAATTTGCATTTTCTAATTGCAATAATTTAATTTATAAAATTAAAAGATTGATAATTACTTAGATTAATAAAACAAAAACACTGTGTTGTCATACAAGGTAAGGCAAATGTAGATAATAACTAGATACACATACAGATATCTTAACTATAACAAATTAATTATGCAAACATTCAATATTAGAGGAATAAAAGAATGATAGGCTTAAATTGGTCTCTATTAAAAATCAGATCACCTACTCTTGGGTAGAAAATTTATCTCAAAAGTCACTAATACGTGGTTTCGGAGTGAATTTTGATATTTAAATATTGAATATAATTTTGTCTCAAAATTTATCACAGATTCACGTATCGGTGACTCTAGATGCAAAAATTTCTTATCCATATGAGAGAGGAGATGAGTGCGTATCCTCTGAGATATCTCAACTTTTGCGTGACCAACGTGTCCGGACCTTCGGTGCCTATTCGGGGTGATGTAGGGGTCAGTGTCATGTGGGCTTTGAGGTTCGTGCAAAACGCCTTTAAACGATTAGGATTTTTCATAAAGTCAACCAAAGTTTGAGATATCTCAGAGGATACGAATTCGAGAGGAGATTCGGTTCTTTTCAATTGAAACCGGATCACCTACTCCTCTTTGAGCATAAAAAATTATACTTCTAAAGTCACGAAACGTGAAAGTGGAATAAATTTTAACATTTAAATATTAAATATAGTTTTTCTTAGAATCTATCTCAGATCAACGACTTTACCTCCTGAACCAGCCAATGAAATCAGACGGACGGGAAAATTGAAAATTGAAAATCGAAAGATGATGGTTAGGGGTGTCAATGGGTACGGTACGGGTCAGGTGGAGATATTTTCATACTCATACTCATTAAAATTGACCTTATTCATACCCTACCTATACCCATTAAAAATTGATCTTACCCTATCCTACCCTTACCCGTTAATACTATCGGGTAACGAAACAGTAGCGGGTGAATAACGGATAATACTAGTATAATAATTAGTTTTATTATATTTTACCAATTAAACATCAAAAACTCATTCATTTTAACACATATATAAGTGCATTTCTAATAGAGTTAGGCTGGGGTGCTATGGATAGCATAGTGGCCTCCCGTGCTACGGCTCAATATTCAAGTTTTCAAAATTCAAACGGTCGATCCGAACCGTTCATCTTATTCTCCATATTAATATCTGCTTGGAGACCAAATTTTATAATTTTCTGAATTTTTTTACTATTTATTAAGCCACTTTGAAAATCGCTAATCCAACGGTTTTACTGTTTTGTGCAGCCACCGTTGGATCAACAATTTTGTAAAATAATTAATAAATAGTAAAAAAATTCAGAAAAGTGTAAAATTTGGTCTCCAAGCAGATATTAATATGGAGAATAAGATGAACGGTTCGGATCGACCGTTTGGATTTTGAAAACTCGAATATTGAGCCGTAGCATAGAGGCCTCTATGCTATCCATAGCACCCCAGCCTAACTCTTTCTAATAAAAAATAAAATAGATGTGCAATCAATCCAACTAAATTAATTTTTATAAATAATAAAAATTCAAAAACACGAATATACATTTTAGTGGGTTGGAAATTGAATTGAATATACATTTAAGTGGGTTGGAAATTGAATTGAATATATATTTGGATTTTATAATTACCCTATAGGGTAACGGGTACGAAATAGTCATTACCCATACCCTTATCTATTTATTTAACGAAAAAAAATTCTTACCCATATCCATACCCAATAAGTTAACGAAAAAAAAATCTTACCCATACCCGCCTTATCGAATACGATACGGGTCGGGTAAACGGCTAAAAAGGTACCATTGACACCCCTAATGATGGTTACTCATCATGATGCATGGCTGACGTCATCATTGCTGAGCCTGAGCCACAGCTCCAGAGCCTTTACCCAACTCAACTACGAAGAGAGTAGGTGCTTTCATAATTTCATATTTTCATGCGTGGATATTTTGATTGACCATTTAAAAAACAGTCAAGAAACTCAGAATATCTCTATATAGTTTCTAAGCCATCGCGCATGCCGCTCGATACAACCAAACAAATCGGATCGCTATAAAAGGTAAAACAGCCCTGTTCTTCCTCTCTCTATCCCTCTCTCGAGGATTCTTACAAGAGCCACTTGCTAATTAATCCATTCTAAATAGTAAATTCAACTTTGAAGTTTTTCTCTTGCCATGGAGAATGGTACCAAACCAGCAACACCACACATTGCCATGCTGGCTACTCCTGGCATGGGCCACCTCATCCCCATGGCCGAGCTCGCCAAGCTCCTGGTCACAAAACATGGTTTCACGGCCACGCTCATGACCTTCGCAAGCACCGCATCCAAGACCCAACAAGCCTTTCTTTCTTCTCTACCGTCCTCCATTTCCGCGCTCTCCCTACCCGCTGTTTCCCTCTCTGACCTCCCATCTGACTCAGAAATAGAAACCCTCATGTCGGTCGAGGCCGTTCGATTAATCCCGGACATTACTTCGGCACTTAACGAGTTAAAAACTCGCCACACTGTCGTCGGTTTCGTTGCCGACTTGTTTGGTGCCGACACTTTTGACGCGGCACGTGATGCAGGATTGCGCCCATATTTGTTCTTCCCTACTAATCTGTTGACGCTCTCTCTTGTGCTGCACTTGCCTGAAATTGATGTCAATCTCACATGTGACTTTAAGGAGCTAGAAGAACCGGTAAAATTACCTGGCTGTGTGCCACTACCTGGTACGGAAATTCTCGCACCGCTCCAGGACCGGTCAAAGGAGTGCTACAAATGGATGGTGCATCATGGTAAGAAGTACTGCGAGGCAGAGGCTATCTTGGTGAATTCATTTGATGAGATTGAACCAGATGCAGCCAAGATTTTAAGACAGCATGAAACGGGTCGGCCACCGGTTTACCCAATTGGGCCATTGATTCAAACCGGCTCAACAGTTAACAAGGCAGGCGGGTCGGAGTGTCTTGATTGGCTCGACAAACAACCGGACAATTCAGTTCTCTATGTTTCATTTGGGAGTGGAGGCACGCTTACAAAGGAACAGATGGATGAGCTGGCATATGGCCTTGAATCGAGTGGCCAGAGATTTCTTTGGGTGGTACGAAGCCCGAGCGGCGCCGGTGATGTCAGCAGCAATTACTACGACGCAGAGAGCAAGAATGATCCTTTTGCATTCCTTCCGGAAGGATTCCGTGAGAGAACAAAAGAAAGAGGCATGGTGGTGTCATCGTGGGTCCCTCAGATAAAGGTACTAGCCCACAAGGCGACCGGTGGGTACGTGTGCCATTGCGGGTGGAACTCAACCTTGGAGACGGTGGTGCATGGGGTGCCGATCATTGCATGGCCGTTGTTCGCCGAACAGAAACAGAATGCGGTGATGCTGTCGGAAGGAGCGGGAATTGCACTGCAGCTGGAGAGTAGTGGGGATGGGGTGGTACAGAGGGAGGAGATAGCGAGAAAGGTGAGAGTGCTCATGGAAGGAGAGGAGGGGAAGAGAGTCATGAGGAAGGTGACTGAGCTGAAAGAGGCAGCGGCCGAGGGAATGAAGGAAGGTGGAGCTGCAAGTCAGGCGCTGGCGGAGATGGTAGCGATGTGGAAGAAAGGCGGTGGTTGCTGTAATGGATGCTTATGAAATGATATGAATTTTTGGGGATGATTTTAGATAATGTTTTTTTTATTTGAAAGTGGATGATATATAATTGAGAAAATGTGGGCTTTTGGTTCTTTGGTTCCCTTGGTTGGTTGTCTTGTGTTGTTTTCTTTCACAAAATGAATCGTTTTCATCAAATCAGATGTTCAGCTGCCCCCGTTGTCTTGGAACGATGAGCTCCATGCTACATATCATAAGCATATTATCATTTGTACCTTCAATTTAAAAAATTATGCATGGGTGGTGAACTGGTGATTATTGGCCGGATGAGCATCATTCTATAATCAATATATATATCATGATGTCTATATTATTGTAGTAGGTTAACTATGATTCCGTATTGATGTCATTGGTTGGTCCTCAGCCTAAATATATATATATTTAATGATGTCTACTAGATAGCACAAAACAATTGTGTTAATTCATTCGTGTGCAGATGAACAAAACAATGTGGAGAAAATTTAGTAGCTTGTTGGTACGGATTTCTATATATAAAACAAGATTCTGGTTTGATTCCCAATTGAACGTTAGCCTAAACTAAAAAAATACTTTTGTCAAATGGGAAATTTCAATCGATACTATTAATTGTTGCCATCATGATTTGACAGGTTAATATTTATTCTGACTTGTATAAAAATATATGAACATGCGATTACTTCTCATACCTCATAAATTAACCTCCGATCGTTGATTTTCTACAGCGTATGTTATATTATTTTATTAGTTAAAATGTGAGCAATTATTTTTCTTGAATTGTAAAATGTGATTCTATGGCCGCATATGCAGTCTAAGCTAAAAACCAATTAAAAAATATTAAAAAAATATATATTACTGGATAATATAATATACTGAAAACGGGTCAAAATACCTAGAACTCATTATTTAAGTTCCAAGACTGAATCCAGAATCTATATCTGAGTCTCACATATACAGCGCCTCAATGGCTTCTTTTATAGGTGCTCCGGTCCTTCAGTTTAATTGTTTTGAAATTATAGGATTAAATGAGGGAGTAAAAATCGTACTACGAATATGGCTGAGCTACGCTAATTAAGCTGTTGGACTGCTTGAATATGGCTGAGCTTCTTTATGAAATTCAACTCATACTACGAATTGCAAATACTATTGAAATCCGCATAAATAAATTCACAGTAAAATCTACATATGCATATGCAGTATGAAGTGATCTTCTGCATGCATGAACAATTAAAACCACATTTTACAACATTGATTATTTCTACGTACATATTGCTTAACTTCCGCCAATCATCCAACAATTCATCTTAACATGCAATTAAGTTGTTCATTTCAAAACTCACAAAGTTTTACATTGATTATTTCGACATCTTTCCTTAACCATGAAAGATTAAAATTTTAAACTCACCTAATAAAGCTAATGTTCGATAAGTAAAAACTAGGATTAAAGAAACTCATTGAATTATAAAAATCTATCCTATTATGGAATAAGAGTAAAAGACCAACATGTCCTTGCTAATAAGCTCATATAGAACAAATGACTTGTGTACAGTAATAAATAGTGTATCCGTTCAGATTTGAAAACTTATCTATATAACGTACAACATATTTCAACTGAATCATATTATTATCATTAATACATCTAAAATACAACATGAAGTAAAACCTTCTCAGATAATAATAACAACGTACAGTAACATATTTCAACTGTCATAACAGAGAATAATATAATAGCTACAAATTTCATCTAAAATACAAAATGAAGCAAATCATTTTTGAAATTAATAACCTGACAAGCAGCTATCTTTCTTACCATTTAGTCTTTATCCCATATTAATACAAAATTAAGCAAATTCTTCTGAAAATATATAGCTCAACCAAGGGGAATCAAGGTCGAAAATACCAAGATTTCATTTTGTGTGTGTTGCCTTTCAAAATTTCTACAATTAATAAAAGGAAAAATAATATGACTTATAAGAGCATCTTCAATCCAGCAATTAAAATTAATTGCTAAATAACAATTATGAAAATTTTAGAAATTAAGCAATTCACTCATACATTAGTATAATCAACCAAACAATTGATAATTAAACACTTGACCAATAAGAATTAAACATTAGGTCAACTCATCTTTAGAAAAGGATTTTTATTAAGCAATTATTTTCAATAATTGCTAAATAAGCAATAGCCATACAATCCAGCAATTACAAAAATAATTGACACATCAGCATAAGCAATTCATAAGCAATCACTGTTGGAGATGCTCTAAGTATCATCTACATGCAAATTAGAGCAGCACAAGCTTGAGAATCAACTAAACAAAAGATTTGGTTGACAATCCAGTGATGTGTTTCAGTTCAATTAACGAAAGAAGAAGCAAAAAGAAGTATCAAATCAAGGTTGTCGTAGGGAAGGGTGGGAAGGGGAGAGAGGTGCCGGAAGAAAAATACTTTTGAGGGGTGTTTATGGAAAGGTCATCTCAACAATTTAATGATTGTGATGTCAGATTCGAGTTTTGATCGCCGGCGATCCAACAATCAAGGCCGGAAAGAAGAGGGAATTTTTTTTCTCGTGCCTAGGGAAATACACTGGAGGAGAAGAAACAGATAAGATATAATAAAAGATAAAGGAGCTCTTTAGAGTATGTCTTTTTAGTAATATTAATGTCCATAAACTCTGTCTAAAGAGCTCTAAAGGAGATCAATTTGTTAAGGAGGGGTCCGACTCGACTTAACAATTTAAGATAAGGAAGCCCTTTAATTCACTCTAAGAAACCTCTGTTCGGTGGATTAAGAGAGATTAAGGTTAAAGGAGGCCTAAGTAGATAGTACCGAATATGTACAAAGTGTTCACCGTTTTTCCTTTGATGACTGATGATAGGAAATTCAGCTTAACCATATTGTCAAATAAATAAAAACCAACTTTTATAGTTTTTATTTCTAGTGAATGTCCTGCTGAGTGGCCATTCACTAAAATATTCGGTGTAGCATCATTAAATACAAATACTATTAAAAATATATAAATATATCTAAAAGTACTGTAAATAACATAATGCTGATAAGAAAGTATATAGTTATCACTTATCAATGATAAGTATACATTAATAAGACTTAAGTGGAGTTAATGCATAATGAATCTATATATGCAGATCACGACCATCCAATCGGTGTTGACACGAATATTAAAGTGATCTCGTATTTTTTACTTCAGACCGAATTGATCCAAATCCTGATCAGACAATGAAGATGCATTATCTAAAATTCTACTTAATACAGAGAATACAGATACCCCAAACCGTGGACATTGTTCTTTTTTCACTAGAATAAAGATGCATTCTTAACTTCGCAATTGTTAGCATTGCTTAAGATTATAATTAAGTTGAGACAAAGGGAATGAACCAATAATAATGGAAGAAAAAAGTAATTATATTTTATATCTTCTTAATTGTTTGGTAACATATTTCTCAATATATGTTACATTTTTAATTAAAAATAAAAATAATTTGATATAATTTTTAAAGTTACATTTGAGAGTGAGATAAAGTAAAGAAGATAATTCTTTACCTCTTACCCGATATTTGAACAGAAAAATGGAAATAGCTTATACTGGTATCGGTAGTTAGGGCTAGCAAAAAAAGCTCGTAACTCGTGGATCGCTCGTGACTCGCCTCTAGCTTGCTCGCTAACAGCTCTTTTGGTAGTGAACCGAGCTATTAACGAGCCAGTCGGCCCAGGCTCAGCCCAAAATAATCAATTTGAGCCGAAGGTCAACTCAACAGGGCCAGCTTTGCCTGTTATTTTCTAAAAAAAATAATAATTGAAACACAAGGATCTTTCCAAATTCCAAGAACATTGATTGCAGAATCGCTTCTTTTCTAAAATTAGCATTAATTGTGTCTTGTAATCGGCAGTATTAGGGTACTGAGGCAATAATTGTTTGGCAATCAAGAAGGTGATGTTCATGCCACGTGTTTGTCAATTTCTGGTATTTTTAAGAGGCCTGACGACGACAATTATACTCTCACATTGAAACAGTAGCACTAATTAATTATTTGGTAAGGACACTGGAGGAGGGCTCAAAATGTTCCCTTGCTTTACGTTTCAATCGTATTTCAATATTTTTATTTTCAATTTTAAAGTTCAAATAACCGTTCAATAAAAACTTCACGTTAAAATATAATTGGAGATCTAATTTTATACTTTAAAAAAAAAATTACTATTTTTTAAGATAGGTACAAAATCATTATTTTTAGATGGTCCGTAATTTTTCTGAAAAATAATGATTTTGTATCTATCTTGAATAATAGTAAAAAAAAAAATTTCAAAAAATATAAAATTTGATCACCAATCATATTTTAATGTGGATACCATGTTGAATGGTTCAGATTATCTGTTTGAACTTTAAAATTTAAAATAAAGATGTTGGGATACAATTGAAGCATGAAACAATAAAGTATTTGAGCCCTCCTCCACCCGATTTTTTTATTTTTATCCAAAAATTAAATTGAATTTCAAAAATCAACCGAACCGCATTTCAAATTTTAAAAGTACCCAAACCGCTAAACGGTTAACCGGACCCTAGGTTCGGTTAACGGTTTAGCGGACCAAGGGTTCGGTTAACCGTTTAGCGAACCCTTGGTTCGGTTAACCGTTTAGCGGACCAAGGGTTTGGGTTCGGTTAACGGTTAACCGGATTCGTTGGTTCGCTGAACCGTTAACCGAACCCATTTTTTTTTTTTTTTTTTTTTTTTTACTTTTTTTTAAAACAGAAAATTTTCAATTTTTTTTTCTATTGAAAATATACATGAAAATTCGTATTTAGATTTATCAAATTTACACCAAAAATTTTTGTAAATCAAATATGAAATTTAAAATTATAGAAAAATACACATACACATACACATATACATATACATAAATAATATACAGTTGCCAATTTTTTTTACTTTTTTTTTACTTTTTTTTACTTTTTTTGAAATATACAGTTACTAATTTAAACTGAGAAATTCATTTTGATGGTTCATGATTACGGATCTTATACGACGAATTTAAACTGAGAAATTCATTTTGGACGAATTTTGGATTAATCCGAGAGTAAATTTTTTTTTGGGATTAATTACTAATTTTAATCGGAGAATTATTAATTTTATTTAATTCTTTGGTTCGTATAAATTTTGAGAATTATTATTCTTGAATCAATTCTCTATTATTAAAATTTATGGGAGATGCAAAAGTTGGTGACCTTTAACCTCCCAAGAGGCCTCACATGTGCATCTCTATTTTTGCTATATTGGATCTAATACAACTTAAGATGAACAAAAATTCGGTCCAACCTCAATGACAGCCATGCATTTTGGCAAAATGGGCCGAACTTGCTGAATTTTGGCCAAAAGTTGATTGCATGGCTAATAAAGGGGAAGGACCGAACTATGTGTTATATGTGTTGTATTGGATCTTGACTATATGTTATATGATAGGATAAGATGGGATTGCAAGTACAAAAAACTATATGTGTGTATATGTTGCACAAATTGTATTATGTTGTTATTTTCTATGATTTTATATGAATTCATATATAATTTTCGGCCTAATTAATTTTCTGTTGCAGAAATTTATTATATATATTTTCATATAAATAATTTTAGACCTTATTATTATTATTATTATTATTATTATTATTATTATTATTTTAGACCTTAATAATTGGATGTTGCAGAAACTATATATATTCTGTCGGAATATTTATTTTATTAATATTCTATATAATCTATATACACTAACCCTAAACCCTAAACACTATATATTCTATATAATCTACATATACATATAAAATAAAATTCGTATTTAGATTTATCAAATTTACACAAAAAAATTTGTAAATCAAATCTGAAATTTAAAATTATAGAAAAATATACATACACATATACATATACATATAAAATAAAAAAATACATATACATATGCATTTAAAATTTTCTGTTTTAAAAAAAAAAAAAAAAAAAAAAAAAAAAAAAATTGGGTTCGGTTAACGGTTCAGCGAACCAACGAATCCGGTTAACCGTTAACCGGACCCATGGTTTGGGTCCGGTTAATGGTTAACCGAACCATTTTGAAAAGGTCCGGTTAACCGTTAACCGGAAATTTGGTCCGGTTAACGGTTAACCGGTTTGGGTAGATTTCAAATTTAACATCCGGTTCGGTTATTTTTTGAAATTTAATTTAATTTTTGGATATAAATAAAAAAATCGGCTCCTCCACTGTTGAAATGCTGAAAAGAACATAATAGAGAGGGAAGATTTGCTTTAATATTTCTTTAATTATTTTTTTTATAATTTTTAAAATTAATTTTAAATCTGAAATTTGACATATATTCATTATTTACATATATTATGTCTCTGTCTATAATAAATTATGAAATTTTATGTATGTTTCACTGTGTATCAAACAACTTGAAATATCAATGGTTTGAAATTAAAAATACTTCAAACATTAGCAAACAATATTAAATAATGTTAAATTAATTATTAAAAATTTATCCACCCAATATCATACTAATAATTTATTTTATTTTTTTAATTTAAAATTTTATTTTTAAAATTGTCGAAATAATCATTGCCAAGTGATCTCAGCTTAAGAATATAGATAAGAGTACCATCTTTTCTGGCCATATTAAATCCAGGTAGGCTGGATTCCAGCCGCTGGAATATCAACAAAAAAAATGCAGAAATAGAAGTTTCGGTCTGAAAAATGTGAAAAAGTGACACCGAAGGAATAAATAATAATGAACAAAAAGTTGTGTCCCCTCGTTAATAAATAATAATTAACAAAAAGTTTTGCCTCTCTTCTTAATATACTGATTTGTAATAAGAGTTAAAATTAGAAAAACTAATTGAATAAGGATTTTATTTGCCCTCTTCTTGAGATATTGATTTGTAATAAGAGTTAAAATTAGAAAAAAAACATGAATTAGAATTAGAAGTTAAGAGTATTAGAAATTACAAAACAGAGCATTAAATATTATAAGTGAGATCATTTTTTTTTGTCAAATATCTAATTAGCTAATGAATATGAACCTAATTAGTTATTTAAATTTGATTCCCTATTTTTTTGTATATTCTGATTAAAATTATGAATTCGCCTCTGATTTATATTGCCCGTACGAAACAACATGCACGTTCTAGTGTTATTATTGATATAGAATTACATTGACAAATTAATTTTTGGGTTAAGGAGCTCATTATTTGAAAATTTTATTTTATATTAGCACTTAAACTATAAGGCTCTGTTTGACCGCATTACTGTTCCCGTGGGGAAAAAAAAATTCAGTTGAACTGAATATTTTTTCCATGTGAACAGTAAAAGGCAGTTCAAATTTTTACTTTTCTTATGCCCACACCTATTCCCATCGGCGCGCCGAACAGGGCATAACCTCTGAATAGAAGGAGAAGGAAAAAGAAGAGCTGACAAAAAAAAAATCATTTAACATTCAATAACAAAGAAAAATTATACATAATGGGTGTATATATTTTGATGTGATTTAAACCATGAATATGAACCATTAAATTTTATGGACATTAGATGCTCAATTTGTTTGAAAGTTGTGAATTTTCAATTTCCTTTTGTACATGATTACGAGGTAAAAAAAATCAAAAGAAAAAGAAAAAGAAATGAGCAAAATAAATACCCAACCTTCATATTTTCAATATTATGATCTTTCAATGTACAAACAAGAAAAATTTAACAATTAAAAAAAATAATCAGCATAATAAAAAAAAATCTCAAATTTATCGGATAATAGTAATACACATCCTAAAATCTTAAAAATAGAAGTAACGGATAAATCATCTGTCTTTGCATCCTTAGAAATTCCATACCTCCACCACCACCGACAGAATTTTACACTACCGCAGCCACAGAAAATCCAACGGACATGATTCTGCTAATTGCCCAATCATTCATTCACGGATTTGGTTCATCTTTTCCAATTCCAAACCCACTGCCTTTCTTCCACATCTCCACCACCTCTGCCAGTGCCTGACATGCGGCCCCACCTTCCTTCATCCCATCGACCGCTGCCTCTTTCAGCTCGGCCACCTTCCTCCTTACTTTCTTCCCCTCCTCTCCTTCCATGAGCGCTCTCACCTTTCTCTCTATCTCCTCCCTCTCCACCACACCATCCCTTCTCTTTTCCAACCGCAGCGCAATTCCAGCACCTTCCGACAGCATCACCGCATTTTGTTTCTGTTCTGCGAACAACGGCCATGGAATGATAGGCACCCCATGCACCACCGTCTCCAAGGTCGAGTTCCACCCGCAATGGCACACGTACCCGCCTGTGGCCTCGTGGGCCAGCACCTTTGTTTGTGGAGCCCATGATGACACCACCATGCCTTTTTCTTTTGTTCTCTCTCGAAATCCTTCCGGCAGGAATGCAAAAGGATCTGTCTTGCTCTCAGCGTCGTAGTAATTGCTGCTGAGATCACCTGCATGACTCGGGCTTCGTACCACCCAAAGAAATCTCTGACCACTCGATTCGAGGCCAAACGCCAGCTCATCCATCTGTTCCTTTGTTAGAGTGCCACCACTTCCAAATGAAACATAGAGAACTGAATTGGCGGGTTGTTTGTCGAGCCAATCAAGACACTCCGACCTGTCTGCCTTGTCTGCCATTGAGCCGGTATGAATCAATGGCCCAATTGTGTAAACTGGTGGCCGGCCTGGCTCGTGCTGCTTTAAAATTTTGGCTGCATGTGGTTCAATCTCATCAAATGAATTCACCAAGATTGCCTCTGCCTCACGGTACTTCTGACCATGATGCACCATCCATTTGTAGCTATCCTTTGACCGGTCCTGGAGCGGCGAGAGTATTTCTGTACCTGGTATCGGCACACAGCCAGGTAATTGTACCGGTTCTGTTAGCTCCTTAAAGTCACATGTGAGATTGACATCAATTTCAGGCAAGTGTAGCAGAAGAGAGAGCGCCAACAGATTAGTAGGGAAGAACAAATATGCACGTAATCCAGCATCATGTGCCGCATCAAAAGTGTCGGCACCAAACAAATCAGCGACGAAACCCACGACAGTATGGCGAGTCTTTAACTCATTAAGTGCCAAAGTAATGGCTGGGATTAATCGGATGGCCTCGACCGACATGAGGGTTTCTATGGCTGAGTCAGGGGGGAGGTCAGAGAGAGACACAGCTGGTAGAGAGAGGGGGGAAATGGAGAAAGGAAGAGAAGAAAGAAAGGTTTGTTGGGTTTTGGATGCGGTGCTTGCAAAGGTCATGAGCGTGGCCGTGAAACCATGTTTTGTGACCAGGAGCTTGGCAAGCTCGGCCAAGGGGATGAGGTGGCCCATGCCAGGTGTCGCCAGGAGCACTATGTGTGGTTTTGCTTCCGTACCGTTCTTCATAGGAAGGTGTGAGAAAATTAGGAATCAGAGGTGGTGTCTGGCTCTCTTCTTCTCGTTTGATTCTCTTTTTTTTTTTTTTTCTTTTATGTTTTGTCTTGGATTGTTTGGAAGATTAGGCGAAGATATAAGTAGTGGGAGGAAGAGAGTGAGAGTAGATATTCCGAAGTCTTCTGTGGTGTGTAACGAGTTATGCAGTTCGTGTAGCGAGTTACTTTTATAAGGAGAGACATTTTTATTTATTGGACCTACATGTCAGCAGTACAATGAATAAACATTATTATTTTTTTAGACGGATCATTTATGCTCTCTAGCGAGGATGGGCATGATATGATGATATCATACAAGTGTCAGGATGACGTCAGTGGTCTTTTCCGTGGCTCCCACAAAGTTCCGTTGGGGCCGCGCCAACTCGGTCTTGTCTGCGGCGGTTGAATTCATCAATTCATCTCCAATTCGACAAAGTTCTGATTTTTTACCGCAGAATTCATGGATTCAATTCAAGATCTGATTTTTTACCGCAGAATACAATTTGAATTTGCCAACAAAAATGTAACGACAAAAACTTAAGTTGAATGATCAGAGAACTATCACTGGTTCAAAAATTATGGGCTACCATTAGGGGTGGAAAATAAAAAAAATAAAAACCTCCTAGTTTGATAGTGACTCGCGTTTAATTTGTTTGATATATAACAACTTATTTGTTACTGGATTGAGTTGTTAACAAGACAGCTTGTTATTAATTTGGTTCACAATTAACGAGTTTAAGTTCGGATCTAGTTTGCTCGCAATCTAATTCGGTTAGATATTAATTTGTGAATTTGTATGAATTTGTATGCATTTTATACTGTGTAGCTCGATCTAGCTCGATTCATCTCGGTTCAATTCGGTCCAAAAAATTTATAGAATTTTTTTTTCTTAAAACAAGGTCCAACCAGATTCAACGAGCCAGGTTACCAGCTCGTGAGCTAGCTCGGTCCAACTCGTGATGATTTCAAGCTGAGATTTTAACTTGAACCTCTAAAGCCAGCTCTTGTCGAATTTAAACTGAATCTAATTCGTAACGAGCCAGCTTGTTGCCACCCCTAGCTGCCATAAAAACATATGAAATTATATCCCCAGAGGGGTTTCCATAGTTCGATACTTAGGTTCTTTACATTATAATTGTTGATATTATATTGTTCTTCACGATTGATGCATTCATACAAAATTGTCATTATTTTTTTAGTTTGTTTCGGACAAAACAAGCGGTTAAAATTATGAAGAAATTAAGATTATAGATATATTCATGAGTCATGCTAGTATAACATCAGTGTCATTTCAGTGTATATAATACAAATTTCAAAACTTATCGAATCAACTTCAAACAGTGAATCTAAACCGTTCAAACCGATCTACTTCATTAGTTGTATGTTTACATGTAAAATTTATAATTTTTTGAATTTATTTGATATCAAGTCAAGCCGTCAAATATGTGATTTTTTTAAGTTATTTTTAATACATCAATTTTTTAATATTTTTGCCACTTGATTTGATACTAAAATAACTCGAAAATATATAAAAAAAAATGCATGTAAACGCATTACTCATAAAGTAAATTGGTTTGAACAGTTTGAATTAGTCGTTTGAAGTCTATTCAATCAATTTTAAAATTAGTGTTATGTGACACCAATGTCATACTAGCCAAACTCTCTGTTTTTCTCTTTAAGCAATTTTAGATAAGTACAAACAATTAACTCTTTTACTTAATTGCCCAAGGGCATATATTTGCTCTTTTGCAAAAGAAAAGTATTTTGTAGTGTTTTAAAATCACAGTTTCTTCTCGGCATGAAATGTTCAATATTTGGCTTGTAATAAACAAAAAGCATCTCTGACAATTTTCCAAACTTTGCAATGTAACCAACTCTGAGCTTATCTTAAATTTGAGCAACCTCTAGTCAGAACCACAAATGATAAGAACTATAAAAGTTGCTACATGCAGCATTCAAAAAGAAAAGAAATATGTGTGTGTGTGCGCGTGAGAGATAGGCTAATGTGCTTTCGGTAGCATAGGGGTCGAAATACATACGGTCCAAATTTGAAATTTCAAAATTCAAAAAGTCGATCTGAACCGTTCATCTTGTTCTCCATATTAATATGTACTTGGAGACCAAATTTTAAATTTTTCTGAATTTTTTTACTATTTATTAAGCCACTTGGAAAATTGCTGATCCAACGGTGGCTTAACAAAACAGTAAAACCGTTGGATTAGCGATTTTCAAAGTGGCTTAATAAATAGTAAAAAAAATTCAGAAAAATGTAAAATTTGGTATCCAAGCACATATTAATATGGAGAACAAGATGAACGGTTCAAATCAACTTTTTGAATTTTGAAATTTCAAATTTGAACCGTGTGTATTTCGGCTCATATGCTACCGAAAGCACATTAGCCTATCTCTCTCTCTATATATATATATATATATATTCCCCCTAGAGCTAATAGCCTAATACCATAAGACTCATCTTATATATATTTGGACGTAAATTGTACATCATCCATGATAGTTTTATAATAATTGAACCTTTGTTATGAATTTTAACTATTCACATTCTTCAAAATCAATTTTAACAGACAGGTTACTAATTACTTGGTGTAATTTTTATTTTCATAAGCAAAGTGAAAATCAATTATATGAACTTTAGTCGTTTGTGCAATATTTTTTTATATAAAAAATGGAAAATGACAAAAACAAATCTTTATATATATATAGGAAATATGGTATACAAATATATAATATTCTCATAAGAAAATAAGCTAATTTGATCCATTTTTTTTAAAAAAAAATTTCACAATTTAGAATTCAAACTTCATTACATTTGGGTAAGATTAACATGTGAAAGATCATTATCATGGATTGGAAAATTATTTGTCAAAATAGAAATTTACATATACTTGTCTTAAATTAAAATTAGAAGTGTCATCAATTGCCTCTACAACTTCATATCAGAAACAACAAAATCCATCCATTACGCTTACCTCTGATGTAATTAAATATGGAATTTCTAGATTATTTAAATAAATTAATAGTTTTATTATTTTTAAAAATAAATTAATAGTTTTTATTTATTTTTATAAAATAAAATTACACTACATTATTTATTTACCCCTCCAATTTTATTTTATTTACTTCCGTCTTCATATATTATATTGTTAAATATATGGTGTTAACTTTCCTTCTCCTATCTTTCGAACAAAATAAAAATGAAAAAATTCCGATATGTTAGAATGTTCAACACATAAATTATATTCTATTCTACTCTGTACGGCAATAGCGACATTGTGTTAATCCAACTTTGACACGATGGACATCTCGAGTGTTGTAAAAGCTTCACGACCTTAAATAATTACAAAATTCTTATAATTTTTTTTTCTATATTTCTTTTCTGATTTTAAGTTCCATCTTTCTCGAGCCACTTTCACGACGCCGACTTAATTTTATTTTAAAAAAAAAAAGTTTTGATATTTGGTTTGTTTTCTAGAAGATATTGTTTGTTTTTTGTGGTTCTCCATGCAAGCATAGAAGTGCCACGTGGGCATGACAAACACCTTTCTCTCTTTGGAAAAACACACGTGACAGGTGTCAATTCTGCCAAGTTTACGACAAAATTTAATTTGGAGGAATTAGGATAGTTCTTGAAATAGGCATCTACTACTTTTGAAAATCAAGCACAAATTGCAACAAAATTGGAACCATAAATTCAACTCCTATTTGAACCAAGGGAATAATTACACAAAAGGCTCATTTTCTATGTGCGATGTCTTTGTCATCATTGTTGGTAGTAAACAAAATTATTAACTGTGTTTGTCATTGTTGGTATTATTATCTTCAATTTTATTATTTTTGTTTGTTTAGGTTCTTTTGCCAATATGTTGCTAATATTTATATGGTTGTTAGAACTGCAGATTTAATGCGGATGCTATTCCGCTGCTCTCCTAAATAGGAGAGCAGAACTCTATTATTTTAAATATAACCGTTGAATTTTTTTATACACAAATCGTAACACAGATGAACAGTCAAATTTGAAATAATAGGGTCATGCTCTCCTATTTGGAGAGCAGCGGAGTTGGCTCTATTTAATGCAGTGGTGCACACTCTAGTTCTCTCAAAAAAAGACACCGGTTTAAGTCTCAAAAAAAAAAAATTTAAGTAGTGGTATTGGTTTCGATTCTTCTAAAACTTGTTGAATAATAAAGTGGAGCTTAATTTTGGTCATAAAAAAGTTTTAAAATTTAAAAGATCGTGGGATACAGATCAAGAGATAATTAATTATCAACACATCGAATTATTCACAAGGGACCATATTTTTGTACTAAACAAACTTTGAGGCAGACACATCGAATTATTGGATATCAATGGAAATCTTACCTCATATATACTTTGATTGTAAAAGGGATGTTAATTAGGCAAGGGGATCCTCTTTGGTTCAATATTGGGCAGGTAGGTCATGTGAAGCATTAGATTAAAGAGGAGACTGCACTGTGGGTACCAGTAGATCGAGACACTGATGAGATACCTATCAGTAGCTGGCCATGGCACCACCCTGATGAAGATATATATATGTCTTGCTGGTGGACTATGCAATGTGTTGGCTTAGTTTTCAAAACAGTTTCAGTAGTGTTAATTTTGAGAGTCATTAATTACCTCAGCCTTATCCAATGGCTTAGATGTAGGGTTACTTTTGTGAACTCGTTTTATTATTCTGCCTATGCCTATGCCTATGCCTTTATATGGCAGTTTGACATCAGAGGGTCATTATATGTGAGGCCACTGATAAAACTATTTCCTGTAAGGCTGTAACTTAACTTTGTTTGTTTCTGCAATGAAACGGGCCTAGGCTTTTTAATAAATAAATAAGAAAAACATCGAATTATTCACTTTATTTTTTTTTCAAAATAAAAAATATTTATGTCACAAATAAATAGTATTATTATGTATCGCCAAAAAAAAATTGTAAAAGAATCCTCCTCTTCCGCAATTAAATTATTCAACTAAACAGAGCTGTGCTAAAAATATATCTTGCATCATACCTGAACTAACCTGTCAATAAGCTGCAAATTTTTACATAAATTGATCTTTAAAAAAGAAGAAGATATATAGCTTTATGTTACTATATATTACTTTGTATATATAAGCTTTTATAGATCAAATTAATAAAGCACTGGGATTAATAAATACAGTATTTACTTCAGAAACAGGGGCATATTGATATGCTGCAGAAATTTTTATTTTACAAATATTAAAAATATATTTTCGGAATAGAGATTAATTATATATTTTTTTAATTCATAGAAGAGATCAAACCAATAATTGATCATTTGGGCAGGGACTAAAGTTATTGAACTTTTTAAAAAAATTAAATTATATTTTTAATATTTTTAAAAATAAAAATTCGACGTATGTTGACCTAGACTGTGGATTATAAATTTATACTGTACTGTTTGAGCTTTGACAGGATTTCTTCCAGACAGACGGGCAGTAGGTTGTTTTGTTAGAGCACGGAACCACAATTTTAAATGTCTCTCTCTCACTCTAATAAAGTTGACAGCGGCTGTATTCTAAAATTTCTCTCTCACACACCAAATATTCGGCTTCCAGCAGAAACTAGACTTGTATGGTGTGATCATGATTGATTAGGATGTGATGAAAACAAGAAAATAGACAACCTTTGTTTAAGTTATTTGATTAGACAAATGAATCTAGACCATCTATGCACATTTATATTGGAGGTCGCGCGTCTTGCACGGATTTTTTTTTTTTTAAATTCTTTACGTGTATATATATGTCATTGAGAATTAAAATCAGAATACTGCTTCACAAATTTCAACTTGATATAACCCTATATTTTTCTTTTATGAAAACAATAGTTTAAATATGATCAGCTGCATATGTGTACAGTAAAAAAAACGTGTTGTGCTGTGATTAACATATCGTGACTTTGGTTTCATATTGTGCCGTGTCATGATCAAGTTATTTTCTTATGTGTCGTGTTGTGCTGTGATTAAAATATTAAGGGGTAGTCACGGCAAGCGAATGATTACACCATGTGAGTCACGCCGTGTTCAAACGTGACTCGCATAACTCGTGTGACCATTTTATCATAATTAATTTAAGTTAGTTTATTCAAGATTCACCATTTGATCAATATCTAACGTTATAAGTGACTCGTGTGACCATGTACTGTGACTAGATATTTCGTGTGTCGTACCATGCAGTGTCAAATTTTCAAAAGATAATCACGACACGCGATATGTAATCACGGCACATAACAAATACGCATATCGTTATGTGCCGTAACCGTACCGTTTCATGACAGAAGTGGCTCTGCGGTGCTATTTTCTATGTCATTTGCGCTCAAAATGATGAGTAGCCAATGATTGCGGATTTGAAATTTGCAGTTGGTTAGGCATGTAGTATGCAGTTATGTGATTAGGGAGATGTCATTTTGTCGCATGTGCTATCACCTATCACACAGTCATACAGATGCTTAGATATTTTTATGCAACGGTAAAATTATTTTTAAACTTTGTTTAAAATATAAAATCTATTTGAAGAAAAAAATGATTTAAAAAAATAGACAATTTGTTTGAATAAAAATATCTAAATTGAACAATTAGTATTTGAACACAAATAAATATCTTTTTCAAAACAATAAAATTATGTATAATATTTAATCACAATACGTTGCATATAAATTTCTGTAGAGAAGTAGAAAAAAAAATTATGTCTTAAATATTTTGTGGTAGCTTAAACAAATCAAATACATACTTATTGGATAAAAAGATGAGCGTGTATAAACATATAAAGAAAAATGAGGAGTGTTCGCGTGAAAGCGCAACGCAAGTTTCGGTACGCTTGGGAGCGTACCTTTTAAAACCGCGGTTACACCTTCCGATTAGGGTTGCAAGTGCACAACCCTATCGAGGAGTATAATCGGGTATCGATCCACAGGGACGGTTTCTTTATCTAGAATCTACTTATCTCGACTAAAAACTAGAAGTGAGAAAGAGGGAGTTTTGGTACTTAATCTTCCTAAAGAATCAACTCAAGCAATCAAACAATGCAATAGAATAGTAACTGTGCAAGGAAAGGTATAAACTGTGTTTTGATTTAGGATAAAAGATGTTTCAAGGGTTTCAGACTTCATCTCTGATTTGCCTCTAGTGGTACGGGTCTTACCAAGTTGGTACGGCTAGGCCGCACCAACCTTGTTCCACCAAGCCGTGTGGGCTTGGTATGGGTAGGCCGCACCACTCTTGTAAGACCCGTACTGATTTACCAGAACAGAGCTTACAAGTTCGAGTTGATGCATTTCTTGCTGGTACCTTGTTTTAAACTCTTGAGAAATGTTCAATTAACCATACCTAAGGTTCCTAAACCTCAACTCTCGTTTGTTGGTTCAAGATCTAGGTTTTGGAGTCAATTCTTCACCTTCTAGGGTTTCTAAACCTCAACTCTCGTGTTTTGGTCCAGATCCTCTAGTTGATTGATTGGAGATCTAAGGTATCATCTAATCTGTCAATTAGGGGAGAATTCAACCTTTCGGCTTCAATTCGAACAAGTCTACCTAAAGGGATTGGTTTGGTTGAGAGAAGGCAATGGTCACATGACCTTGTTAGGGTTGATCTACCACTATAGGCACACCACATGCAATCACAGCAAGACAAAGCAATCAAGACAAGCAAATACACAATCAATACAATCAAAAGAGTTCATACAAGATCCAAATCAAGAAAAGCAACACAAATCAAGAAAATCCATCTACAAACCCTAGAAACAATGATCTACTACTCACAAGTCATAGATCTGTCCAGAAATACAAGTCAAGAGATAAAGAGAGGCATGATAGAACTAGATCGAAGATCGGGAGTGGAGAAGGGGTTGATCCGTCGATTTTCGCCTCTTCCTCTTCCTTCCTCTTCTCTCCTTGCTCCTTTGCTCTCTTTCTCTCTTTCTCTGAGCTCTCAATCTGGAATGAAATGTGTATCTAATAGAATTCTCGAAAATGGAGAGATCCCTCGCTTTAAATAGCCTCTGCCAAGATTTGAATTCTGTCAGGCGGCATCTATGTACGGCCCGTACCAAGGTGGTACGGCTAGGCCGTACAAGATGGGAAAAAGCTGGATCGGCTAAGTCTGGTACGGCCCGTACCAAGCCTGGTAAGGGTCGTACCAGGGAGTCCAAAAATACCGTTTCTTCGTGTATTTTGCTCCAATCCTGCAGAAAACAAACAAACTCTCAGCAGTACCAAATTCTAAGGATATATCAATGAAATGCACATGATTTTGACAATTTAGAACGTGAATTTGGTACGAAATCAAGTCAAATATAGGCTAAATATGTGAGGTATCAAGGAGCTTCAAAATATTGAATGAACTTCAAATAATAAATTTAAATCATTAAAATTGATTTACTTAATAAAATTTTCTTTTGGTTTAGTTGCAAAGACACATGATTTCTATATGAAAGATAATGAGTTCGATACCTACAAAGTGAAAAAATCATTTATATTAATATATAAGGATTTGAAATGTGCTAAATAACTTGACCCCTCAAACCATATTTAAAAAAAAATGATTTACTTAATGAGTAATATAATTTCTTGTTATTCTTCATTTATGGAAAGTAAAAAATTTATATGCTGTTGGATTAATTGTTTCTAACAGTATATATCCAATATATGCTGCGGATTGTACTTTAATCTTGCACCAACACAACTTTTTTATCAGTACTGTAAATAATGGTATGTGCTTGTCAAACAGAAAAGATATCATCAAGCAATTAATCAGAAATAATTATAATTAATTGGTCATAATTGAAATAATTATTCAATTAATCAAAAAAATCCGTAACAGTTTGATCATGATCACCGCCAATGACTAATCAACTGATAATTAGTCTAAACGGACGTTTTTTACAATACTGCTTTTTACAGCCTAATTAAGCTCAACAAGTAGCTAGGTTATACTTCATTACAATTAAATAACAAATCTTTTGAGTTGTGCAATTTGACAAGTAAATTTTGATTGTTACTCAAAATGAGTCCGGTCGTCCCGTGCAATTTATGCCACTATAAATTATTGGTTGTACTGAACTAGACTATTTAATATGAGAAGAGATTTATGTACACTTTGTGACACGGGATTATATCTTATATTTTTAAATTCAAACAGTTGATCCAAACTGTTCAACATGATGGATATATTAAAATGTGCTTGCAGATCAAATTTTACATATTTTTTTTACTTTTAAATTTTGTTTACTATTTATTAAAATGGGTACAAAAATTCATTAGTCTAAAAATAACGATTTTGTAAATATTTAATAAAAAAATATATAATTTAAGCTGCAAGTACATTTTAATATATCCATGATGTTGAACAATTTAGATCGACTATTTAGATTTGAAAACTATGAAAATGTAAAATGTAATTTGATGTCACTAAAAACAGTGCAAATGGATCCCTCATTTAATATAAATGGCATTGTAATGGTGATTTATGAACTAGTTAAATAGGTTTTCTGTAACAGTATAATTTTTAAGAAGTTAAAAAGACCATTAAAATTAATAACATATAATTAATTTTAATTGAAATGTTATATTATTTGCTTCTTATAAATAGCTTATAAGTGAAAACATATTGATAGTTTGTCCGGGTAAAGAAAAATTATTACAAACAAAGTCGAAAATATGCAAAACAAATTGGAGTTGGAACAAAGTAAATATTTTGATTCAAGTCATTATATCCGAATTGTTCAAATTTAAAATATTTGGTGGCTTGTATTTTGCTTCTAAATGTTGGTTCGACAAGATTAGACACAATGTTATTTGAAATTAATAATGATGAGTAAAAAAAAATGAATAATAAAACACTGTAGTAAAGCTAACTGCTAAAATTAAGATTTAAATAAATAACAACACTTCAATATATATTAAATATTTAAAATAATCTTGATTTTTGCCATTTTTTTAAATTAATGGAAATTAAAATGAGAAGTTAAATATGTTTATAAAATATTAATTTAAGTAAGAAGACAATATTAATTTAAATAATAATAACTACGTTTACAAAAATAAAATAACAATATACATAAGTTGCTAATGCGATTAAAATAAAACTACATAAAAAAATTAAAAAAAAAAAAACTAATCAATCTCTCTTCATATATTGTATAATAGATTTTCTCTGGTATCTTGCGGACATATTTTGAAACACTTATTTGATTATTGGAAGCATGGTAGTACAAAATTCTCAATTAGATGATAAAAGAAAAATCGATCAATTGTTGACCCTTTTTCTATATATAGAAAAAAATATTCATATAATTTAGAAGATGCTTGAAATAATAATGAAGTAACAAATACATGATAGATCATGTAAAACTTATTTTTTCTGAACACACATGCAACATTTTCTCACTAACATATGAACTCAAACTAATAGGCCCAATAACATAATAACTGGATATATTTGGGCTTCAATAAATGGCCTCAAAATACTAATGAGGTACGAAAATGTGGATGGCTTAAATATTCCATTACTTTATTCTCTAATTGTACCACAATATTTTTTATTTTAAATTTTATAGTTCAAATAATAAATTTAAACAAAAAAATATAATATCTATGTTAAAATATGTTTAGAAATTAAATTTTATATTTTTTTGAATTTTTTTATATTTTTTTAAGATAGATACGAAATCACAGTTTTTTAGGAAACTGTGAACCATTTAAAAATAATTATTTTATACCTATCTTAAAATAAGTAAAACAATTTCAAAAAAATATAAAATTTGGTCTCCAATCGTATTTTAACGTGAATATCATGTTGAGCGGTTCAAATTGTCTTTTTTAACTTTAAAATTAAAAATAAAGATGTTAGAATACAATTGGAGCATGAAGCAATGGGGAGAGGGGGGCGTCCGCATCGGACCACTTTTGTGTTCGATGGGTTCTCTTCACCGTCGGATCTGCTTTAGGATTTGCATCCGCAATTTCGCGTCTGCTTTAAAATCCGTACACACGAATCCTAAAATAGATCTGACGGTGAGAGAACCTATCAAACACAAAAATAGTCCGATGACCATCGGACAGCCCCCTCTTCCGAAGCAATGAGGCATTTGAGCCCTTCTCCACGGAATATGCCCAGCTAATTTTAGGTCTCGTTAAAAGTCATCATAATAATTCATGTGCGCTGTGTTTAGTGATCGCCGATCTGAATCATATATTTTAGATCTTATACAAAACTTGAATAAATCATTTGAAAAATAATATCACTTCATAAATGTATAATTACAACAATACATTGAGCAAAGTTAGGTTTGATGTGTTCATCAAGAGGATTGGTGAATACAATTTCAAAAATTTATCGGATTAGTTTCAAACTGTTGAAATTCATCTACTTCATAAATTATGCATGTAAATTGAAAATTTAATTTTTTTTTTAATTCATTTAGTACAAAATTAAACTGTCATAAATATCTTTTTCAAAACATTAAAATTATGTATAATAACAAATTACAATACGTTGCATATGAATTTATGTAGAGAAATAGAAAAAGAAATGTATTGTCTTGAATATTTTATGGTACCTTAAACACATCAAATACATACTTATTCAGCAAAGAGATGAGCGCTAACAAACATATGAAGAAAAATGAGGTACTTCAAAATTATTGCATGAATTTCAAATAATAAATTCAAGTCATTAAAAGTGATTTACTTAATGAATAATATAAATTGTTGTTATTCTTTACTTATGGAAAGTGAAAATTTTATAAGCTGATGGATTAAGGGCGTGTTCGGATGTCACGGGATTACGGAATGAAAATGGGAATGGAAATAGGAATTCACTTTTGAAAAAGTGGGATCCTACGGGCATGCATGGGTACGAACGGGGATGATTATGGGAATGTGTTAAAATGAGTGTTCGGTTGTATCATGGGATTAATTATGGGAAGTTTTGATTTATTTTAAAAAAATATATTTCACTATTTCTATTTACAGTTGCAAATTTGACTAATAATTACACTTTTGTTTTTTAACAATTTGTACACAAAATAATTAGACTAATAAAATTTGTTGTAATTTTGTAAAAAAAAAAAGTTGATGTCTGGATCCTTCTGGACAGTTAGTCGTGCTGCGAGAAGTCTTGATTTATTTAAAAAATATATTTCATTATTTCTATTTACTTTGGCAAAAAATTATAAACAAAATAATTAGACTAATAGTTAACCAAAAAGTTAAAACAATTTGTATACAAAATAATTACACTAAAGAAATTTGTTGTAACTTGAATATTGATGTCCGGATCCATATGTATAATTAGTCCCACATGCATTTACAAAAGATTACAGCTAATTATATATAAAACTGATTGTGTAATAAGTAAAAGGGGAGAGAGACGAGAGAAAACTCTCCACTTTTGCGTGGCCAGAGGAGAGAGAGAGAAAGAGAGGAGGAGAGAGAGAACTTGGGAAAAAACAAATTAGCTCAGACTTCGTGTTCATATTCCCATAATTTTGCACTGCTGTGAAACAATTGGGAATTACCCTAAGAAATAACGTGGGTACAAACCCATGCATCCGAACGCTTGATGGAAACAAAATTTCATTTTTCAGAAAATCCCACCTAACCCATACAATTCCCAAGCATCCGAACAGGACCTAATTGTTTCTAACAGTATATATACAATATTGGCTACCAATTGTACTTTAAATATCTTGCACCAACACACCTTTTTACAGCCTAATTAAGTTCAACAAGTACCTTCCGAAATTTTTATTAATATTAAAAAAATAATAATTTCAAAAACTATCAGGTTTTCCCGTTTTTTCTAAATCTATCCAAACTATAATTTTTATTTTTGGGGCAATTCAATCTAAAACCGCAAAAAAAAAATGATCAGTTTTGAAATTCCAAAACCGCAAAATAAAAATTGCAGTTTTAAAATTTGAATTCCAAAACCTCTTTATGTTTTTCATATTATTTTTTAATTAAACAGAAATATTTTTTATTTTTTTATTTTTTTATTGAAATATTAGAAATATTTTATATATATCTTTGAAAATAGATGGAATACTATATAATTTGATTTATTAAAAAGACTACTACAAACAATCCATATTAACATTTTTCATGCAGGATTTTTTGCTGCTGTAAGAAAATTAATATATTTCTTTATGTGTTATTAGAAAAAAAAATGCTTGAATTCTGAGTTATTAATCACATTTCAAAAGTCACTTCTAAGTAAATACATAAAATATTGTCATCCTTCTGGTACCCGAAATTTTTAAAAATACCATACCTTAAAAAAATGATAAACCAAAAGACCACGATTCTGTGTAATTTCGAAAAATAGCATGGCCACATCTAGGGGAAGCGCGGCCACTTTTCTGGTGGCCACATCTAGGGGATGCGGCCACCTTTTTTTTCTTCTCATGCGGCAGTTCAGTTTGAAAAAAAAAAGGGGGTGGCCGTACCTAGGGGATGCGGCCGTGTCAAAATTCAAAATTTTCAGAAAACGTGGCGTTTTGGTTTATTATTTTTTGGGGTATGGTATTTTTAAAAAATTTGGTTCTAGTACATTTAATTTTTGAAAAATTGAATCTATTTTTGAAAAAGAACAAAACCTTTAAGTTATTTAATGATTGTTATTCAAAAAGAATTATCAAAATAGAATTTTTTTGCAGCAAATGTCAAAGCAAAGAAGCTGGCAAAATATACAATAATTAACAATAAGTATAAAGTCGATGTTGCAATGAAGTGGTTTCACACGATTGTACTGCACCTACTCAATGTCGAGCACCGCAAATTGCTGATCAAAACCCATTCCTTAATCTCTTTGTAATTCCTAGGAGAGTTATAGCCGCCGTTCTCCACTGTATATTATGTCTCTAGGACAATGAGAAAGGAGTTTTTTCTGATTCCATCATAGGGATTTGATTCTCAGCTCCAAGAAATTTTCTACCATTATGTGCCTCACAGGGTTTTTTGTAACTGTATAATTTTTAAGAAGTTAAAATGACCATTACAAATTAATAACATATAATTAATTTTAATTGAAATATTATATTACTTGCCTCATATAAATAGCTTATAAGTGAAAACATATTGATAGTTTGTCCGGGTAAAGAAAAATTATTGCAAACAAAGTTGAAAATATGCAAAAAAAAAAACATTGGCGTTGGAACAAAGGAAATATTTTGACAGAAGTAATTATTTCCGAATTGTTTAAATTTAAAATATTTGGTGACTTGTATTTTGCTTCAAAATGTTGGTTTGACAAGATCAGACTCAATGTTATTTGAAATTAATAAATGATTAGTAAAAAAATGAATAATAAAACATTGTAGTAAAGCTAACTGCTAAAATTAAAATTTTAATAAATAACAACACTTCGATATATGTTAAATATTTAAAATAATCATGATTTTTGCCATTTTTTTATAAAATTAATAGAAATTAAAATGAGAAGTTAAATATTTTCTATAAAATATTAATTTAAGTAAGAAGACAATATTAATTTAAATAATAAAATAACTACATTTACAAAAATAAATTAAAAATATACATAAGTTGCTAATGTGATTAAATTAAATGACATAAATTAAACAAAGTTAAAAAATAAAAAATAAACTAACCAAGATCACTTGATATATTTTCTAATATATTTTCTCTGGTATCTTACGGACATATTTCGAAACATTTATTTGATTATTGGAGGCATGTTAGTACAAAATTTTCAATTAGATGATAAAAGGAAAATCGATCAATTGTTGACCCTTTTTTTATAAAAAAAATATTCATATAGTTTAGAAGAAACTTGAAATAATAATCAATTAACAAATACATGATATATCATGTAAAACTGATTTTTCTGAGCGCGCACATGCAACATTTTCTCACTAACATCGTGCATGCAGAAAATGCTTGGTTACTTTTGGGCCACATTATAGGCCTAACATAATAACTGGATATATTTGGGCTTCAATTAATGGCCTCAAAATAGTAATGAGTGACGGAAATACCCCTAATTTTAGGCCTCTTTAAAAGTCCTCATAATAATTCGTGTGTGCTGTGCCTGTGTTCAGTGATCTGCGATCTGAATCATATATTTTAGGTCTTATACAAAACTTTAATAAATCTTTTGAAAATAATATCACTTCGTAAATGTATAATTACAACAATACATTAAGCAAAGCTAGGGTATGATGTAATCACCAAGAAGATTGGTGAACACAATTTCAAAAGTCTATTAAAATAAGTTTCAAACGATGAATTCAGACCGTTGAAATTCATCTACTTCATAAGTTATGCATGTAAATTCAAAATTTTAAAAATTTAAATTCATTTAGTACAAGATTAGCCAGTCAATGATTTTAATAAGTTAATTCCGAATAACTCCTATTCTTAGTGCATCCAAACATACCTAATAGATTTCATTTCGTGAATCTCTTTCATTTGTGTATTTTGTAATAGATTTCATTACGAAACCTTGAACTGTTGCTCTTACGTTAATTTGTCAATTAAAAAAATGTCTATCGGTAGTGAAATGAGTACTTGTAGTTTCGAGAAATATTTTATGAGAGAAATTGAGACCGGTTATTAACTTTCCTAATTAAAAGCAAAAATATAAAGAAGTTATTAACAAGGACAAAACTGATATATAGAAAACACGAGTTCTCTCAGCTCTCAAAAATTAAATTTCGACTCTAAATATAACAGCCCCTAAAAAAGAAGAAGAAAATGCTTGGTTACTTTAAGGCCACATTGCATGAGCTCAAAATAACAGTCCTAAGAGAATAACTGGATTTTTTGGGTTTCACTAAAGTACTTGTTTATTAGTTCTTTATTTAAGACAAAATCAATTTTTACATGGAAGAAAAAGTAATTTACATTGAAGAGTTGGAAAGGAACTTTAATAGAAACTAAATTCGGTTTAGGTATGTTTGGATGAGAGCTAGAATAGCTAGAATAGTGAAATTTGATAATAGAGAAAAAATAGTGATTTTCATATTAGTGTGAAATTGGCATTATTCGGATTAGTAAAAATGTTGTTTGGATTGTACATTTGGAATAGCAAATACCTGTGACCGAAAAAAGAAAAGTGTTAGCAATGTGCTAATTAAGAAGAAAGATAAGCAAGCAAGTGAGGTCTCAAACGAATTGTCACAACGTGAAGATAACATAAGTGATGCCAATTTTATCATTTCAGGACTGTGTTGGCGGCAATACGAGAAGAAAATATTTTTCTCTCTCTCTTCACACTTTCCGAATAGTAGCTATTCTAACCTTTACAAGGAATAGAGAATAACAGCTATTCTAAATGACAAAAATATTATTTAGATGTACATTGCTATTTCGAATAGCCTCTATTCTAAAATAGCTCATATTCTTATCAAATGAGCAATTTCAAGTTAGTCTCAAAGGACTTAATTTATTTGTTCAAGGCAAATTTGAATGTGTTATTGTGCTTCACATGAATTTGATCCAATGTTCTAAATATGCCTTCTTATTTTCCGGCTTGCATAATTGCATTTTTCTTCCTTTGACCAGCAGTTATCTCTTACTATACCTATACGGCTATACTAGTTGATTTAGAGATACAATCATATCACATTTAATTGAAAAGATTGGGATTAAGCTTTGTGTAATCTGTAACGCATGATAACGGCACCATCATCATGATTCATGATTGTCGTTGACATTCTACAAGTACTGCCAAAACGATTATATATCTCTTGCAAATAAGAGGCTTCTCTGCTAATTCGATACGAAAAAGATAAAAACCAATTAATCCTTTGCTTCTCGGAGTCAATGAGTTAACATGTCTTTATTTTTAATTTTTTTTAGATAAAGAGATAAGATGAAGTATTCTAACATCTTATGCGCGGAAGTTATTGATTTAGCTAGTAAATTAAAGATCATTTTTTTATGTAAAATATTATCTGTACACATAGTCAAACATCATAACTTAAAATCATTTGATCACATATATTTTTTAGGCCATGTTTTTTTTTTTTTTTTTTACTTTGATGGGTTTCATTGACACAAAAATATCATATATATAAAAATTAAATGAAATTATATTTAAATAAAATTATAAATAAACATAAATCCAACAAATTACACAATTAAAATTCTTCATAACAATATTCATGCTATACTATTATATACTATCCAATACAACAAATTCTAACTAGCAATAAGAAAATGATTCATATTTCTATATAAAAAAGGATAAATCATGAACCAATAATATTAATAAAATAATGTCTAAAAAATTGTTTTAAGCAATAAAGATAAACTACTTCAACTAATGCATATGTATAATTCATTTTGAAATTATACTGATTAAAAACCCGATTTAGTGCTCTTCCAAAAACTTGGTAAGATCAGGGTTCTCTTTTTCGGACCTCAAAAGCTATAACGCTATTAACCATTTTCCTTTTATAATAATTTTAAATAACTAACTATGATTGCGTTATAGATTTTTTGTACCTTAAAAGCTATAGCGCTATAATCGCTATTTAGAATCTTGAATAAGATAGAACTCTAGGATAAGATTTTAACTGATATATTTTTTTAAATACTCATAATTAAATAAATTTGACGAGTTAATTTAAATTCAATATGTATCTAACAAATTCGTTATTTTCAAAACCCGACACCAAGAATAAAGAGGTGTATGAAGAAAACAATAGAGTAGTAAAGGGACAAGGGAAGCGTATCCTCTGCGGAGTTTTTCTGTGCAGAGCTGTACAGAGTTTTTAATCTGGTCCGTTCGTTTCGAATTAGACGGACCAGATCAGATCTTGCCCAAATTAAAAAAAAAAACTCAAAATTTGCAAAAATTTTAATCTGGTCCGTTCGATCCGAAACGAATAGACCAGATTAAAAGCTCCGCACGAAAAAACTCTGCAGAGGATATCATTTCAAGGGACAAGCAGAGGAGCAAATTGTAGTGTCTAGAATCAGCGCTTACCATTCCAGACTTTCCAGCGTATTCTATTCGGACATAAAAGATCCATAAACAAATGACCAAATCAAACCGCTTTGTACTAATTATAAGACCGCCTTGCCCCAATTCCCGCACCAAAAGTCCAAGCAAGAGAAAAGAGACGACAAAAGGTCTAAAATTCAAAACCCGACAGACACCATGACAGACTCCCCAAGTGAACCAAAGCGGACCCAAAACCCTCCTCCCTTGAAGCAACCGGGTTGGCAGAGTGGGGTGCACTACCCGAATCCGCCAGACCCACAATCAGCCACAGCATGGAGAAGCGGTGTAAAATACCCAAACCCGCCAGACCCGGTGAATCCGGACCCGCTAACTCTGCGGGAGCAGTGGCAGTTTGCCATAAGGAATTACAGCAGATGGTACTCGCGTGCATGGGGGGCTGCAATTCTTGCTGGCGCAACGCTGTATTATATCGGTTGGATGCTAAAGGGTTCAGACCCGGTTCATTCGCATCCGGCACACAAGCCAGAGAACCCTGATCATGACATGCCTGAATTGACAACTGACAAATAGGTGTCAAGGTGTGAGAGGTTTTTCATGTTCAAACCATTTTATTATTGGAACTGTGGTACTGGTACATAAGCAGATAAGCTCAATTGTAGATTTGTAGTTCTAACTGAGGAAATTTTAGAAAGCAGCTGTAACTGAGAACCATGATTAGTACTTTAGTAGCATATTTATTACTGAAATCTTTTACTTTTTATGAACTAATAACCATTTTTCCATTTTTCCAATGTCAGCAAACATTTTAGTTTTAGCCAAATCTTTGAAAGAAAATACCATCAGACCTACTAATTGTGCCAGGTTAAATTTGGCCAATAAATCACCCACAATGAATTAATCACTGAGATTAAACATTTCTTGTTTTCACATCATATTATTGTTTGTTAGTTAATCTTTGGACTTGACTGATATCAGGTAATGGCTGATTTGGCAATAACCCACTTCAGAAGCACAGATTAGTAGCTGGTGAAAGTTGTAAAATATTAGGGACTCAAATCAAACAGGGAAGAAGCATGCATCCAACAAAAACTTCTGTACATAGTGTTATAATTGTAAAATAACTGCAAGCAATTAGTTTTGTAACACTAGCTTGTTTGTAATTTGCAAAATAACTAGAAAGGTTGTACATATTGGTTGGTCTCTAATAATGTAACTGCAGTAATTGGGTTGTAATCTTTGAATGCTGACTTATCTGGTAAATGGTTTATATTTCTATGGATGCATTTACAATTTGTTCCGAAAGGATAATGATTGATATGACAAATATATATTTGGAAACCCAATAACAGATGCAAAATATTCAAACGACAAGCTCTCTATTAAAGAGAATACCCAACAACAGATGCTCCATATATTTATTGAAAAAAGAGAGATCTCAGAAAAAAGGCTACACTACAGTGGTGTTAAATTAGATGTGCGCGCGTTCATACAAACACAAATACACATAATAAGCACACATGCATGCTCACATTACAACCACTCTTGAGACAGCCAAAAACTGAAATCCCAACTCTTAGCTATTGTTAGCATTCCTACTTTATTATTCCTAACACAACAATGCATGCAATAATACATACATAACATTGATTATTTGACAACCATCTCCATGATTATATCATTCCAAGCGTCGATTGGGCCCGGCACACACCAGTGCAAGCAATCATACTGAACCTTTCTTTTTCTGTTCTTGTCAAATCTCGGGAATGTCCTATAAGACCCTACATGACCATCTGGCCTCAGTAGTGACAGCTGGTATGTATCGAGCAATTTCAAGTAGTTCAACTTACCGGAGCTCTCCATCACCTTTCTTGCTTTCTCAAACTCGCGCAATTCAATTTCACGCATTCCATGATCCACATCACTGCCATTAAATTCACCTTCGTTATATGGTACGGTACGATTGCAGATGCCGCCATCAAACCATTGACCAAATTCAAAATGGGAAGGTGTCCAGGTACGAAAGATAACAACTGGAATATGTTCGCCGATCAAACTTGTGATATGTCGAAAAACAAGTTGAAGGGTTTTGCTGTACGCGAACTCATACCCTAATTCAGCATGGCTTTTATCGGGGCAATTGTGACAGCCAACTATAGAATTGTTCTCCCAATAAACTGCATATTTTAAAAACCATTGACCTCCTGATATAACTACATAATCATATTTGGTGTATGTGGTGCTCCAGGATTGGTCGAGGATGTCAAAGTGAAGCTGGATGGGGGCATCAGAAACACCATTTTCATTTTCAAAAATTTCAGCATGGGCTAGAAATGGAGTCCAAATCAAAGAGACAGTTAGGTTATGCTTTCGGAACAGCCACCTCCTCGATTTGAAGTCAGAGCTGTGGTACAGTTCAACTGGCTCTTCTGCCTGTATCATATGTAGATTAACACAAATTAATTATGGTATAATATATAAAATGATAAATACAGTTATGGAATAAAACCTGACTGCCAACCCCAAATAGCCCCTACCTTTATGATTTGTTTTGGAGGTGCGCTAAAAACCTTCCCATTGTTTCAAAGGTGCTAGTATTGGTAGAGAGGAAATTTATCTGTGTTTTGTTGGTAAGGTAAAATCAAAGGTAAGAGATGGATACATAATTTCCATGCATTATATTGGTAAAGAGGAAATTTATCATTCTTTTAAGGGTACACATGAAACTTTTTCGACCAATTGTTAATAGTTCGTGTACCATATAAAGAAGGCAAAGGAAATATTGGTGTACCTTAGAAAGAAGGCAAAGGAAAGATTGAACTTGGTTGCGAAGGATGGAGTCACCGATGAAAGCCCAAGTCTTGTCCCGCATGACATCCAAAAACAGGTACGAGTCAAATAGGGATAGGTCACACTGGTATGGTTTCCATCCCCAATGTAGGTACTCTTTGTCGGGCCTGCCATTCATCAAGCAATTTTGATGATCTTCTATAAAACGGCAAGTGGAATTGGTGTAAGCAGGTCCTGATGGATTTGGTATCCACATTCCATCGAATAGATTGCATTTCCCTGTATAATTAATAAAAGAAGAGGGTTAAAAAAGGAACAGTGTTCTAGCGATTAAAAAATGACGGGATAAATTCAATTTGTTTTGGTATCCTTTGTGGAATAATTGAAATCCGAGAAATCTGTATTTTTGAAACAAAATAAGATACTAGAAAGTAATTTCTAAAAAATCTAGTTTATAAGTTGCAATGATTCTGGAAAAAAGCAATAATTTGTCCTGTGATTCACATGCTGGTCCAAATCAAAGTCAATAAGACATGATCAATTTTTCTTTAAACTGCCATGAGGAGCAAAAAGAGCACTAGCCACTAGGTAAATCATAAGAAAGACGACTCGAAAAGTTGCAAGCAAATCATAACCACAATAACTGAGTACTTCTTTTGCAATTTCCCTTAGTTCAGAAGATCATAATTAATTTAAAGCAAAAATAGTAAAGTGTGAAGCAATAAATCTGAAAGATTAAGCGTGTTAAGATTAAGTGTGTTTCAATGCTAAATGTTATCTTATATCTAAAAATAGGATTCTCAGCACAACATATGCTAATCAAGTTACGTTGGAAAAAAAAAATAATCAAAACCATAAACCGGAAGGGATGTTAGAGAGAAAAACAAACATCACCCTATTTAAGGAGTAACAGAATATATGCTTAAAAAATAAATTAAAAAAAAAAAAAAAAGACCTTAAAAAAAAACAGAATATATGCTTTTTATGATTAAAGGAGGTTAACAAAAGTCAGCTTCATTGACTTTAACCTCCAATTAAAGACCCAATTAAACAACTTCAGTTTATGAAGTTTCCTATTGCCTCCCTTTCCATTATTCCACTTCCCCTCTATCAATTTTTTTAAAAAAAAAAAAAATTAAATCCAGAATATTTAATAATTCTAAATCCACTTCTGAATAGTGCGGAAGTTATTGCTCAAAGTACTATTATTATTGTTCCTATTAATATTATATTTTTTTTAAAATAAATGGTCCCAAACCACCACCTTTTACATTAATGAAAATAATAATACAACCCTCCAAAACCCTACTTCCACATTCTACTCTATATCTCATCAATTAATGCTTGAATTTATCAGCACTACAAAGAAATCAACAACCAAAAGATTATTCTTGAATTATAGAAAACTGGAATACTTCAATTATTTTTTTTAAAAGAAATAACCATGTCAGTCCTGTTTGTTATCCTTTTATGGATCGAACCAAATTAGCACTGCATGTGACAAGCTCATACTCAGACGGGTGTTTCAAAACCAAACAAATTTTCACACAAGGACAAAATTCTACATTAGCACGTCATGGATTTTTACACTGAGGCCCTTCAGCTCGAAAAAAATTCATTGGAATTAGAGAAAACAAAGAATTCTGCTTGAAAACCACCAAAGAACAATGAGAACATACACGCCCCCAATTCCACTTCCAATTATTATGAAAATTTCTGAGAAGAAATAAAATTTTTAAAAAAAAAGTTTTCACCTTTGTCTGTAGAATTCCGGTTGATTTCATTAGTAGATACCAATTGCTTCACACTGGAACCAGCTGGATAGAAAAGAAGGCGATAAGAGATACCTATGAGAAGCAAACAAACAGTCACCTTGGCTAGCATGTTGTCTGTTTTGCGATGGAGAGAAGAAGGCCATGGTTGCCAAATCCAGCTCATCTGTTTCTTTTTATTGGTCATACTCCATTAATTTTTGTATTAATGGAAACAGGGTTTTGAAGGAGACGAGAGGAGCAAAGGCCAAAGAGTATAGAGAGAGAGAGAAACGGTTGAAGCAGGTGAGAGACTCAAAGAGAGAATGAGCTTTTGTCGGTTTAGTAACAAGTAATGCGATTTTGGTTTGTGGGGCCTATTTTATTGGGGATTGTAACTTTGTAAGTGTGAGTGGTGGCAATCCTCTACAATGATTTAGGTGGAATTAATATTTTATGCAAGAATGTATTTAGATTCATTTTAGAATTTATATTAACAACGATAAACAATTTTAAAAGTTTGTTGAAATTATAGAATTAAATAATTAATAGTTTTCATTATTTGATAGATTATAATCAAATTGAGGCAATTTGATAATTATTTCGTTATAAATAAAATTGGGCAACTCACTACAATCTACTTTACATGATGCGTGTGCATGCAAAATTTTAAAATTTTCGAATTTATTTATTACAAAGCCAACAGTAAAAAAATGATGGAAAATGAATGCATTAAAATAATTTATAAGACTTTGTTTTTTTATTGTTTGACTTTATTATAAATAAATTTGAAAAATTCAAAATTTTGTATGTACGTGCATAACTCACAATGTAGATTAGTTTTAGCAGTTTGAATTCGTCATTTGAAATAAATCTAATAGATTTTAAAGTTTTTTTTTAATATGAGTTGGGGATCAAGCCACCCAACATATTTCAAACCCCTGACCCCTTGTGTGTTTTTGTCAATAGACCGGAGATAGGTTCTTGATATATTTTTAAGTTATTCTTGTCAAATTCTCTTAATGAGCATAACACACGTTAACTTAATAAAATATAATATTAGAATCAAATTGTTCGATAGATGACTAGTTAATTTTAAACTATACAAAATTTGAATAATGATCTATGTAAATTATAGAAAATTAATATATATTTTTTTATCTATTCATATTCACATGTTTTGCATTTGCTATTGAATAAGATTATTAGGAATATATCAATTGCGAATTTTATTGGTAGTTTATGTCATCAGCAAGGATGTTAACTTTTGACAAAAATGTCTGTGCGGTGTCTTCCAACAATGTAATTATAATATAACCAATTTTTTTTATAAAAAATATTATAATATTCAATATTTTCATTAAAATTTTACTTTTTTTATTGTCCCTTTTTATTTATTTAATATTTTATTTAGTTATTTTAAAAACTGAATCGACAAAAAAAAATTATAAAGTGCAAAATGATAAACCAAGTTGATAATCATTCCACTAAATAATTCAAGAATTTTTTATTTTATTTTTGAAACATCTATTGCAGACATTCAGAGTACAAACTTCTAGCTGTAAAAATACAAACAGTAATTAATATATTGACCTTTAGAGTCATCAGCAAAATCAAAATAAAAACATATTTCTTACTCAGAGAAAGAATTATGGTTGGTTTAGGTCCTATTCGGCCTCCAATTGAGAATGGGCATGGACAGAGGAATTTAATTGAAAAATATTGTTTCCGTGGAAAAAATAAATTAAGTTAAAGAAACAGTAACGCGGCCAAACAAGACATTATAGAGAAAATCTAAGGAGAGACGGGATATATATAGAGAGAGACGCACACAATGGGGGAATTTGGGTTTTTTTTCCCCAAATAAAAGTAGGAGGAAATATAATGTGTGAAGCACAGAGGAGAAAGCAGATGACCAGGGCACCTCTATTTTTATAAAAGAGTATATTTGTTAATTCAGTTTTTAAAAATATCTAAATAAAAATGAAACAAATGAAAGGTGATAACAAAATAAAAGTTAAATTTTAATAGAAATATTGGATATTAAGTTATTAACGATGTTTTTACAGAAAAATTAACTATTTCAAATTAATTTGTATGAGTACACAAGAATTTTCCCTACGTTAATAATGTGGCATTCGACATTCAACATTCGACATAGCTCGATATATTAAGTTTGCAAATTGTAATATGTGAAATAATCAAGGTTCTAAATAGCGTTTATCGCATCATTATATATTTGTACTAAATATCAACATTATTTAGTCTTATAGAATAATAAATAATATCAAATTGATTAAAAAATTATAATATTCATATTGAACCAATACAAAGTCCAAATTGCGGTTCAAAATATCTATAGTAATACTAATATCATAAACTATCGATCTTTTTCTATTTAAAATATCTTCAACATCATAACATAATTTATCTTTTTTCTATTTAAATTTTAAAATAACCGAGAAATTGAAAAGAAAAAAAAAATCATACTTCTAGTAAAATAAACAGATGATCCTTGAAGAAATTCTTGTTAGTCCCTAAAATTTCCATAATTTAGCAATTATTTATTTGATTTATCATCAGTTAAAAAAAAACCAAGAGCAAAATGAAAAAATTATTATAGCATACCTGAATTTGATATAATATAATATTCATCAAAATTAAACAATATCTTCATCATTCATTTATTTTAAAGCTCATATAAATTGAAAAAAAAAACAGCAAATGTTGCATAGCGGGAGCTATTTGCGCTATACGCTATGCGCTATAGTGGACTGCTATTACCGCTATTGCGTCCGTAACTCAAATAGCGTGTTATTATGCATAGCTTAGCATTTATGATCCAAAAACACTATAGCGCCGCTACCACTATAGCGCGCTATTTAGACCACTGAAAATAATTGTAGACTTATAGCATACATTAAATTCATTTTATTTTATAACATAACGTTTTCCCATCATATATATATTCTGTAGTAAATATGAGATTTCAATGAGCACTTATGGTGCCCACTGTGAAGGAGATAACATACAAATTAGTTTGTAATAATTTATGAAAAAAATTCTTCCCAAAAAAAAGAAATGAAACAACAAATTGTGGATAGTTACCCCAACATAATAATCTGTTTTGTCACTAAATACAAAATCAGTAAAAAGTTATAATTCTTAATTTGACATTGTTCAAGCTTAAAGAGAAAGATCCTGCTATTTTATCCAAACCATATAAATTAAAAATAAAAACGTTTAAATTGTATACTTGTTTGATTGTAAAGTTAGTAGGGCTGAAAATGGAGCGGATAGTGGTAAAATTATATTTATCTCTCTTTTTTATTTTCCGGATACAAATACGAAGCAGATATCAGACAAATAGGAACACGGATCCAGATCGGATCTAATATTTATTAAAATAATATAAAAAATATTAAAAAAAATACTAAAGTTCATAATATTTATCTAATTATAAAAGTGAATAACATAATTTTTTTCTAATATATATTAAAATATATGATATATATTTATTATTCAAATACATATAAACGTAAAATCATATCACTATCTTTATTCATACAGATATTCAAATATCATATATTCATATCTAATTTTTCGAATATGGTTCATAGACGAATTATATATTATCCATACCATTTTCATCCCTTTGTGTTAGGATATGTAATCATAAGCATTCATAAGTTTGGATTATTATATAATCAAAGTTGGATAATTTGAATTTGAACGGTAATCTTTTTTTTGAAACCTTAGCAGCGGTTGAATTTGAACGGTAATCAATTTTATGATAAATAAATGTGAATGCGTTGACAAAAAACTTAACAAAATTATTTCTTAACAAAAGAAAACAGCAACTGGATTTGGTGACTAGCATTTATTACTTGCGATTTCTGCTCTTTGAAATCTCTATTATATTATTAAGCACGTTGGGTGTCCGATTTGCCAATGGCTACAATTGAGAGATAAAATTTCAGATTTGATCTCAGCTCTCCAATTACATAATTTGTTTTCTTTTGGTTAAATGCATCTCTTTTATGTATAGAAGTCTAAATTTAGTTAAAAACATACCCACCACATGTGCTGCCACACGATACGTTACAATTTAAAATGAACAAATTCTGAAATTTAGCGATATATTTATTTGTTTCCTTATTCCTTTATTTCCATATTTCTCCTCTTCAATTGAGAAAACTCCACATTCCATTTTCTTATTTATTATTTCCTTACATCTTCGTTTCTATACGAATCACAATGAAAATCATTTTTTTTTAATTTCCTTATTTTAATTTCTTTGTTTCTATACATATTGGTGTGGGCAATTTAGAATATATTTTCAATATATAATATGTCAATGTGTGTATGTGTGTGTGTGTATTCTAAATTGGAAATAAAGAAGAATATAAATTGGAACGTGTGTGTGAATATATATTTTTCTTATAATATGTGTGTGTGTGTGTATATATCCTATACATACAAACGATAACACTTTTTATTTATGTTTTTTGATATCATATTATATGTTGATATTGAATTGTTGTATGATATTTGATATTAGATTCGAATCGAGCTTATTTAATATCATTGGTACTTAAAAATAAAGAATCATCACATCATCAAATTGTTATCAGAGATCACGATTAAAGTTAATTAAAAATACATAATCATATAAATTTTTTATTAACATGTGTTTTAATTTTTAAATAATTATTATATTTATTGATATATTTGTTACTTATAATATGTTATAATATGTCCCCGTTGCAATGCACGGGTATGATCCTAGTTATTATATATGGACTTGATATCTTGCGAAGTTGCGATGATAAGACCCGGCCCGGCTCATCTCTTTTCTCTTATCTGGATCAACTTAGAAGCAAGTGCAATTAGATTTTTAATGGGTGCACTTGAGCAGACAGCAAACAGCGGTCGACTCCTATCGGGTGCTTCTAGCTCAAGACAAATCACACCGAGGTCAAAGACATCATTTCCAATATCTTGTGCAGCCAAACAAATCACATGGAAAAGGGCACCTGTGTAATATTGTTTGTTTTAAGATGAAACGTTGCCATTTAAGATGAAAAATCACTGAAACGCTGTTAATAATATCGCTTCTCCATAGTATAATTTATTTAGTATAAGTTGAAGATTTTAATGATTAAAATTGTAATTTTAAAATTTTAAAATTAAATAATAAATAAGTAATACTTTGAGCACACTTTTACAATTACTAAAAATAAATAAAATATGTTATCTCTATATTTCAGTTTAATAAATAATTATATTTTTAGAATTATCCGACTCCTCAGTAATACAAATCAATGGCAGTCGACTGCTATTAATTTAAATTAAAACACCTACATAGTAAAATCAAGAAGAAATTTAATACAACTGTCAAGTACTAAATAAAGATAAAGTTAGTTTTAATTTTTAAATCTTTACACCTATGCAATTAATTTTTAATTTTTCTTAGTGGTTACATGGGTGGTTATAATACTGACCGAAAGTCAATAAAAATAATTAAATGTGATTTTTATTTTTAAAAGATCCTTCTAAATTAAAAAAACAAATTTACCTTCTGGAAATTAGAATAGGAAGTCTCCCGTGCTTTTAGAAATAAAAAAATATTAGTACATTTTGATTTAATTTTAACGGCCCAGATTTAGTTTACAGAGTTAATTTACCGCTGTTCTTTAAGGAGATGATAGCTGTATTTTTTATTTTTTTTTAAACTCGCTTAGCACTGCCAGGCCCAGCTGCCACTGTACGAATTCGCAATCTCTCTCTTCAGTAGCGTGCAATATGCGATGAATATCAGAAAAAAGAAATTGGTTTTGGTCCAAAAGATCTGAACAAAATGTAATAAAAACACACACAAACCGTCTGATCTTTTCGACTGGATTAACTCGGATCACGATCTCTTGTATAAAAAAGAGCCTCCTGCATTTCCACCTCGACTGGATTAACTCGGATCCTAATCGGACGGTCCAGATCTAAACTCCAAAATTTGAGATACTTCAGGAATCTGGACTCGTTAAAACCCTCAATACCACTCCTTTCTATCCCACTTCCACTTTCCCTCTACCCTTAAACCCCTGCTTATTTCTCTCGTATCTTTTGAGATCTTACGAAAATCCACTCAATTAATGACGAATAACTTCTAAGATATTTTTCGATCACGCACAACGGCTCTTTGAAGAGCCACCGACTCTTAACCCAGTTCTTTGCATCCTTTATTTAATGCCAGTTCTTTGCATCCTTTATTTAATGCTTTCTTCATTAGTTTTTCTCAGAGAAAGAACGCGAGAGATAGAGAGCACACGAGTGTTTTTCTTCCTAATTCTTACAAAAAAGGAGGAGAGAGAGAGATTGTATTTGAAAACCCTAATTTAGGGTTTGATCGAAACAAAATCTCTCTCACTCAAACGCGAAATAGAATTTCGATTTAACAAATTCGCTCAACGGAGGGAGGAGGCAAAGCAGAGAAGTAACGGTTCGAAGCGACTTTTTTTCTCACCAAATCGTGAGGTGAATTCCACGGAGAAACAGTGAGATTTGGCGATATGATTTTCATTCTTTACCCTCTCGCCCGTCTCGTTTCAGCGGCGACTTGCAAGATAAGTTTTCTTTAAATACTTCTCCATCTCAAGTAGGATAAATTAGACAATCAAAGCTTACATGCTTGTTGTGCGTTTATACTGAGAAGTTTTCAATAAGCGTGCATTATATATTTATAAGGATGAATTACCTTATTTCAGTTTCAACTAAAGATTGTCTGACAATAGCTCGAGTACTTCATGATTTGAAGTTGGGGGCAAGCATGGTGGTGATTTTTGCAAGAAAAGAGAGCGATAATTTTTTTTCCTATTCTTTCGTCCATAACATTTTTCGTCCATAGCATTTTATTTACATTTGTTATTCTTGTTCTATTTCTTGTTAATCAGTAATTTTTTTTATCAAAATTTTGTAGCTGCAAGAAGTGAGCACATGCATTAGCTCTCTTGGGTGGGCCCACACTGATTTTTCTCGACTTGTGCTCAATTGGACAACTCAACCGGTACTGTATGTAAATGCAATCCAATTAGGTAACCGTACCACATTTTTGCAACCATATGATCACAATTGACCTTAAATTGCTTTGTTTTAACTATGTTTTAACTATGTTTCAACTAGTTTCAGTTTTTCTTGGTAACTACATTTTAATCACTGATTTTAATAATTAAGTGACTCAGTAGCTTATCAATTGTTCTTGCTAGGTCCCTTGCTCTACCTAGAAAAGAAGTGCCAATATAGAAAGGAAGCGCCAGTACATAAATGATGTGCCAATACGGAGTTCGTCCTTTTATTGTAATGTACCATTGATGAAGAAAAAGGAGCATTATAGAGTTAAATTTATGCACGAATAACACACAGGTACGCGATGCATTGTGAGACATATTCTATTAATTAGTCATTAATAGACTTTAGACAACAGCTTCCCAACATAGCAATATATTTAAGAAGTTAAAGAAAAATGAAGTGCAAATGAGACCCCACTAGGACAAGGTCAAAATAGGGTAGATTTACTTGGAACATTATTTGTCTTGGGAAACTAACTGCAAAATCCTCTATTTTTTATTGGTCCAATTGCTTGCTTTCTGGATAATTTGGGTGCATTTGTCAGAATTGTCAATTTGACACAGATTCTGGTCGTTAGTTATCTCGCATTTCTCGTCATTGGTTGTTTCTTTCTTATAGAACAATACTAACCTTCTAAAACGGTGCGTACAACAACTCTTGTATAGCTTTTTAAAGATATGCTGATGGAGGTGCTGCTCCGAATGTGGTTCGCAACCCTTTTGCAAGATAAGTTTCTTTAAATATTTCTCTGTCTCAAGATAATTAGAAAATCAAAGCATACATGCTTGTTGTGCATATATACTGAGAAGTTTTAAATAACTGTGCATTATATATTTATAACGTCAGTTACCTTATTTCAGTTTCAACTAAAGATTGTCTCTTTAGCTGAAGTACTTCATGATCAGAAGTTGCGTGCAACCATGGTGTGGTGACTTCGGAAAGAAAAGACTGTGATAAGTTTTTCTATTTCTTTATCCAGTTTGAAGTTTGTTCTGGCTTAATTATCTTTGAAAACCCTAATTTAATTCCCATCAAATGCAAAATGGAAGAATCTAGGTTTCCATTCGATATGGTGATTTACACCTGATTTCTAGTTTCTGCATGTTCTGCTTTCCTAAGCCATGACTTTCTTGTGTTAAATCAAAATAGCGACGAATCAGAAACAAATAGAAAACCATAAAGGAGTACTTTTATGCCCAAATTAAGCCCTTAGTTTTTTTTTTTTTACTTTCTATGACCCCTGGTTTGCACCAGCACTGTACTAAAATTACGGCTAACTAGTTTGCACAAGTAATTTTCCCTTTTGGTTGTCTTTTTTTTGTAAAATCAACTAACTTACAAGCAGCTTATATTTTGATTGAAATTTAGGAAGATGCTGCCGAGGCATGCGTGAAGCAACTTGTTTTCTGACAAGGTTTTGAGACTGCTCCAATAGACACTGTGCAGTTCACCGAGGAGTTGAAACCAAGGTTGGCAAGGTTATTTTGTATCTTAAATGATTTTTTTTATTTAGATATATAGTTTTTTGTTGTAAATGATCATTCTTGCATTTGTTTCTGTTAATATTTGTTGAAAAAATTGGAGTTCACCATTAAGGATGGCAAGGTGGATTGTTGAAAAGGGTCAAATCTGTTCAGCAACGCATCTCTGATAGAAAATTTTAAGACAAAAGAGGAAACCTGCATGATATATTTTTGGTCCATAACATTTTATTTACATTTGTTATTCTTGTTCTTTTTCTGGTTGACCACTAATTTTTTTATCAAAATTTTGTAGGTGCAGGAATTAGGCACATGAATTAGCTCTCTTAGGCAATACATTTTCCTTTTTGGTCGTCTTTTTGTAAAATCTACTAACTTAGGAGAAACTTATATTTTGACTGACATATAGAAAGATGCTGCTGACGCATGTGCCAAGCATGTTGTTTTCTGACAAGGCTTAGAGACTGCTCCAACAGAGACTGTGCAGTTCTACGGAGGGGTTCACACCAAGGCTGGCAAGGTGATTTTGGATTTTTAATGATATTTTTTTTTAAGATATATAATTTTGTATTGTACCAGCACAGTATTAAAATTGTACCACCTTCTGGTCTGTACAAGCACAATACTAAATTTGCTTTAGCTGCTGTAATTTGGGTACTTATTTCAGAATTGTCATTTTGAATTCTAATTATGGTCATTAGTTATATCGATTTTGTTGTCATTAATTGTTTCTTTCTTACAGAACAATACTAACCTTCTAAAACGGTGTGTACAACAACTCTTGTATATCTTTTTAAAGTTATGATGAGGGAGGTACTGCTCCGAATGCAGTTCGGAAAATTTTGCAATATAAGTTTGTTTAAATATTTCTCTATCTCAAGTAAGATAAATTTGACAATCAAAGCATACATGCATGTTGTGCGTGCATTATATATTTAGGACGACGAATTACCATATTTCAGTTTCAACTAAAGATGGTCTGTCACTAGCTGGAGTACTTCATGACCTGAAGTTGGGTGCAAGCAAGGTAGTGCAGGAAGTTTCCTTATTTCAATCAGAAGTTGCATGCAAGCATGGTGGTGATTTCTGAAAGAAAAGACAGTGATAAGTTTTTTTCTATTTCTTTATGTAGTTTCAAGTTTGTTTTGGCTTAATTATCTTTGAGAACCCTAATTTAAATCCCATCAAATGGGAAATGGAAGAATCTAGGTTTCCATTCGATTTGGTGATTTATACCTGCTTTTACTCGCCCTAAGGTAATTAGTCATGCATGCTTCTTAAAAAAGGCATGTTCTCCTTTCCTAATCCCTGACTTTCTTGTGTTAAATCAAAATAGCGACGAAACAGAAACAAATAGAAAACCACAAAGGCCGTTACTGGTACCAGTACTTTTATGCCCAAATTAAACCCTTTGTTTTTTTTAGATATATAGTTTTGTATTGTACCAGCACAGTACTAAAATTGTACCACCTTTTGCTTTGCACAGGCACAGTACTAAAATTGCTTAAGGCTGCTGTAATTTGGGTACTTATTATGGTTGTCATTTTGACATCTTATTTCAGTTTCAACTAAACATTGTTTGACTCTAGCTGAAGTACTTCATGATCAGAAGTTAATTGCAAGCATGGTGGTGATTTCCGAAAGATAAGACAGTGATAAGTTTTGTCTATTTCTTTATGCAGTTTAAACTTTTTAGTTTTGGCTTTATCTTTGGAAAGCGAAATTTAATTCCCATTAAATGGGACATGGAAGAATCTGGATTTCCATTTGATTTGTAGTTTGTTTAATCAAAATAGCGACAAAACATAAACAAATAGAAAACCATAAAGTCCGTGACTGGTACCGTTACTTTTATGCCAAATTAAACCCTTTTCTTTCGTCCATAGCATTTTCTTTATATTTGATATTCTTGTTATATGTTAATCACTAATTTTTTTTATCAAAATTTTGTAGCTACAGGAAGTGGGCACATGCATTAGCTCTCTTGGGTGGGCCCACACTGAATTTTCTCGACTTGTGCTCAATTGGACAACTCAGCCGGGACTGTATGTAAATGCAAACCAATTCGGTAACCTTACCGCATTTTTGCAACCATATTATCACAATTGACCTTAAATTGCTTCGTTTTAACTATGTTTCAACTAGTTTCAGTTTTTCTTGGTCTACCTAGAAATGAAGTGCCAGTACGAAAATGAAGTGCCAATATAGAAAGGAAGGGCCAGTACAAAAATGATGTGCCAATATGGAGTTTGTCCTTTTATTGTAATGTACCATTGATGGAGAAAAAAGAGCATTATAGAGGTAACTTTATGCACGGATAACACACAGGTATGCGATGCATTGTAAGACTTATTCTGTTAATTAGTCATTGAGAGACATCAGACAACAGCTTCTCAACATAGACTTTATGGTGCTGGAGGTGCTGCTCCGAATGTGGTTTGGAAAATTTTGCAAGATAAGTTTCTTTAAATATTTCTCATTCTCAAGTAAGATAAATTAGACAATCAAAGCATACATGCTTGTTGTGCATATATACTGAGAAGTTTTAAATAAGCATGCAGTATATACTGCATATTCATAACAATGAATTACCTTATTTCAGTTTCAACTAAAGATTGTCTGTCACTTGCTGGAGTACTTCATGATTTGAAGTTGGGTTCAGGCATGATGGTGATTTCCTCGAGAAAAGAGAGTGATAATTTTTTTTTCTATTCTTTCGTCCGTAAAATTTTTCGTCCATAGCATTTTATTTACATTTGTTATTCTTGTTCTATTTCTTGTTAATCACTAACTTTTTTATTAATATTTTGTTGGTGCAGCAAGTGGATACATGCATTAGCTCTCTTGGTTGGGCCCACACTTGATTTTTCTCGATTGGTGCTCAATTGGACAACTAAGCCGGGACTGTATATAAATGCAATCCAATTTAGGTAACCTTACCGTATTTTTGAAACCATATAATCACAATTGACCTTAAATTGCTTCGTTTTAACTATGTTTCAACTAGTTTCAGTTTTTCTTGGTAACTACATTTTAATCACCGATTTTAATGATTAAGTGACTCAGTAGCTTGTCAATTGTTCTAGTCAGGTCCCTTGCTCTACCTAGAAATGAAGTGCCTGTACGGAAATGAGGTGCCAGCTGCCAATATAGAAAGGAAGCGTCGGTACAGAAATGAAGTGCCAATACAGAGTTCATCCCTTTATTGTAATGTAACATTGATGGAGAAAAAAGAGCATTATAGAGGTAACTTTATGCACAAAAAACACACAGGTATGCGATTCATTGTAAGACTTATTATATTAATTAGTCATTGAGAGACTTTAGACAACAGCTTCCCAACATAGCAATATATTTTAGAAGTTAAATTAGAGAAGAATGAAGTGCAAATGAGACCCCACTAGGACAACGTCAAAATAGGGAAGGTTTACTTGAACATTACTTGTCTTGGGAAACTAATTGCAAAATCCTCCATTTTTTTATCGTTCCAATTGCATAAGGCTGCTGTCTGGATAATTTAGGTACTTACATCAGAATTGTCAATTTAACTAAAGATTGTCTGACTAAAGATGAGTTACCTTATTTCAGGTTAACTAAAGATTGTCTTACTCTGGTTGAAGTACTTCATGATCAGAAGTTGTGTGTAAGCATGGTAGTGATTTCCGAAGGAAAAGACAGTGATAAGTTATTTCTATTTCTTTATGTAGTTTCAAGTTTGTTTTGGCTTAATTATTTTTGAAAACCCAAAGCTAAATCCTATCAAATGGGAAATGGAAGAATCTAGGTTTCCATTTGATATTGTGATTTATACCTGATTTCTTGTTTCGGCATGTTCTCCTTTCCTAAGCCCTGACTTTCTTGTGTTAAATCAAAATAGCGACGAAACAGAAACAAGCAGAAAACCATAAAGGCTGTTGCCGGTACCAGTACTTTTATGGCCAAATTAAACCCTTTGTTTTGTTTTTTTTATTCCTTTCTATGATCCCTGGTTTGCACCAGCACGTACTAAAATTACGGCTAACTAGTTTACACAGGTCATTTTCCCTTTTGGTTGTCTTTTTTTGTAAAATCTACTAACTTACAAGCAACTTATATTTTGATTGGAATTTAGGAAGATGCTGCCAAGGCATGCGTGAAGCAACTTGTTTTCTGACAAGGTTTAGAGCTTGCTCCAACAGAGACTGTGCAGTTCGCTGAGGGGTTCAAACCAAGGCTGGCAAGGTGATATTTGATTTTTAATGATATTTTTTTAGATATATAGTTTTGTGTTGTACCAGCAGAGTACTAAAATTGTACCACCTTTTGGTTTGCACAGGCACAGTACTAAAATTGCTTAAGGATGCTGTAATTTGGGTACTTATTTCAGAATTGTCATTTTGACTTGTGTGCAAGCATGGTGGTGATTTCCGAAAGAAAGGACAGTGATAAGTTTTTTCTATTTCTTTATGCAGTTTTTACTTATAAGTTAGTTTTGGTTTAATTATCTTTGAAAAGAAAAATTTAATTCCCATCAAATGAGACATGGAAGAATCTGGATTTCCATTTGATTTGTAGTTTGTTTAATCAAAATAGCGACAAAACATAAACAAATAGAAAACCATAAAGGCTGTGACTGGTACCAGTACTTTTATGCCAAATTAAACCCTTTTTTTTCGTCCATAACATTTTGTTTGCATTAGTTATTCTTGTTCTATTTCTTGTTAATTACTATTTTTTTTATCAAAATTTTGTAGCTGCAGGAAGTGGGCACATGCATTAGCTCTCTTGGGTGGGCCCCCACTGATATTTATTGACTTGTGCTCAATTGGACAACTCAGCTGGGACAGTATGTAAATGCAATCCAATTATGTAACCTTACCGCATTTTTGCAACCATGTTTCAACTAGTTTTAAGATCACAATTGACCTTAAATTGCTTCGTTTTAACTATGTTTCAACTAGTTTCAGTTTTTCTTCGTAACTACATTTTAATCACTTATTTTAATAATTAAGTGACTCTGTAGCTTGTCAATTGTTCTTGTTAGGTCCCTTGATCTACCTAGAAATGAAGTGCCAGTACGAAAATGAAGTGCCAATATAGAAAGGAAGCGCCTGTGCAGAAATGATTTGCCAATACGGAGTTCGTAACACACAGGTATGCGATGCATTATAAGACTTATTCTGTTAATTAGTCATTGAGAGACTTTAAATAACAGCTTCCCCAACATAGAAATATATTTAAGAAATTAAATTAGAGAAGAACGAAGTGCAAATGAGACCCCACTAGGACAAGGTCAAAATAGGGTAGGTTTACTTGAACATTATTTGTCTTGGGAAACTAACTGCAAAATCCTCTATTTTTTTATTGGTCCAATTGCTTGCTGTCTGGATAATCTGGGTACATGTGTCAGAATTATAAATTTGACACTAATTTCGGTCGTTAGTTATCTCGCTTTTGTTGTCACTAGTTGTTTCTTTCTTACAGAACAATACTGATCTTCTAAAACGGTGCGTACAACAAACAACTCTTGTAATACTTTTTAAAGATATGCTGCTGGAGGTGCTGCTCTGAATGTGGTTCGCAACCCTTTTGCAAGATAAGTTTCTTTAATTATTTCTCTATCTCAAGTAAGATAAATCAGACGACCAAAACAAACATGCTTGTTGTGCGTATATACTGAGAAGTTTTAAATAACCGTGCATTATATATTTATAACGTCAGTTACCTTATTTCAGTTTCAACTTTCAACTAAAGATTCTCTGTTTCTAGCTGAAGTACTTCATGATCAGAACTTGCGTGCAAGCATGGTAGTGATTTTCGAAAGAAAAGACAGTGATAATTTTTTTCTATTTCTTTATCCAGTTTCAAGTGTGTTTTGGCTTAGTAATTTTTGAAAACCCTAATTTAAATCCCATCAAATGGAAATGGAAGAATTTAGGTTTCCATTCGATATGGTGGCTTATACCTGATTTCTAGTTTTGGCATGTTCTCCTTTCCTAAGCCCTGACTTTCTTTTTTGGTTAACCACTAATTTTTTGATCAAAATTTTGAAGGTGCAGGAGGTGGGTACATGAATTAGCTCTCCTATGTGGGCCCACACTGATATTCCTCGACCTGTGGTCAATTGGACAACTCAGCCGGGGCTGTATGTAAGTGCAATGCAATTATAGGTAACCTTGCTCCTTTTTTGAAACCATATGATCACAAATGTCGTTAAATGCTTCATTTTAGCTATGTTTCAATTAGTTTCGGTTTTTCATGGTAACTACATTTTTATCACTGATTTTTATAATTTAAGCGACTAATTAGCTTGTCAATTGTTCTAGTTAGGTCCCTTGCTCAAGCTAGAAATGAAGTGCCTGTATGGAAATGAAGGGCCAGTATAGAAATGAAGCGGAAGTACAGAAATGAAGTGCCAATACGGAGTTTGTCCTTTCGTTCATGGAGAAAAAATAGCATTATACCGGGAACTTTATGCACGAAGAACACATAGGTACACGATGCTTTGTAAGACTTATTCTTTTAATTAGTCATTTAGAGACATTAGACAAACAGCTTCCCCAACATAGCAATATATTTAAGAAGTTAAACTAGATAAAAATGAAGAGCAAATGAGGACCCCACTAGGACAAGGTCAAAATAGGGTTGGTTTACTTGAACGTTATTTGTCATGGGAAACTGACTACAAAATCCTCTATCAGGACAAGGTCAAAATAGGGTTGGTTTACTTGAACGTTATTTGTCATGGGAAACTGACTACAAAATCCTCTATCCTTTTATTGGTCCAGTCGCTTAAGGCTGCTGTCCGGATAATTTAGGTACTTAAAATCAGAATTGTCAATTAAGTAAAGATTGTGCGACTAAAGATGAGTTACCTTATTTCAGTTTAATTAAATATTTGTCTGACTCTAGCTGAAGTACTTCATGATCAGAAGTTGCATGCAAGCATGGTGGTGATTTCCGAAAGAAAAGACAGTGATAAGTTTTTTTCTATTTCTTTATCCAGATTGAAGTGTGTTTTGGCTTAGTTATCTTTGAAAACCCTAATTTAAATCCCATCAAATGGGAAATGGAAGAATCTAGGTTTCCATTCGATATGGTCATTTATACCTGATTTCTAGTTTTGGGATGTTCTCCTTTCCTAAGCCCTGACTTTCTTGTGTTAAATCAAAATAGGGACAAAACAGGATCATATAGAAAACCATAGAGGCCGTTACTGGTACCAGTTCTTTTTTGCCCAAATGAAACCCTTTGTTTTGTTTTTTTCTCCTTTCTATGATCCCTGGTTTGCACCAGCACTATACTAAAATTACGGCTAACTAGTTTACACAAGTGATTTTCGTTTTTGGTCATCATTTTGTAAAATCTACTAACTTAGAAGGAACTTATATTTTCACTGAAATATAGAAAGATGCTGCTGAGGCATGCATCAAGCATATTGTTTTCTGACAAGGCATAGAGAATGCTCCAACAGAGACTGTGCAGTTTGCCGAGGGGTTCAAACCAAGGCTGGCAAGGTGATTTTTTATTTTTAATGATATTTTTTTTTTAGATGTATAGTTTTGTATTGTACTAGCATAGTACTAAAATTGGTACCAGTACTTTTATGTGCCATGACTTTCTTGTGTTTAATTAAAATAGCGACGAAACATGAACAAATAGAAAGTCATAAAGGCCGTTATTGGTACCAGTACTTTTATGCTTAAATTAAACCTTGTGTATTTTTTTGCTCCTTTTTATGATCCCTGGTTTGCACCGGCACGGTACTAAATTACGGCTAACTAGTTTACACAAGTCATTTCCCTTATGGTTGTCTTTTTTGTAAAATCTACTAACTTACAAGAAACTTATATTTGGATTGAAATTTAGGAAGTTGCTGCTGAGGCATGCGTGAAGCATCTTGTTTTCTGACAAGGCTTAGAGACTGCTCCAACAGAGACCGTGCAGTTCACCAAGGAGGCTGACAAGGTTATTTTTTATTTTAAATGATATTTTTTTTAGATATATAGTTTTGTATTGTAAATGATCATTCTCGCATCTGTTTCTCTTAATATATATTTGTTGAAAAAAAGGGTCCGATTGCTTAAGGCTTCTGTCCGGATAATGAGACCCCACTAATATAATTAGTCATTTAGAGACTTTAGACAACAACATAGTATTTAAGAAGTTAAATTGTCCGAAAAGTGAAGAGAAAATGAGACCCCACTAGGACAAGGTGAAAATAGGGTAGGTTTTAAAAAACCGTGCGTTATATATTTATCTTGATGAGTTATCTTATTTCAGTTTCAACTAAAGATTGTCTGACTCTAGCTGAAGTACTTCATGATCAGAAGTTGCATGCAAGCATGGTGGTGATTTCCGAAAGAAAAGACAGTGATAAGTTATTATTATTTCTTTATGCAGTTTTAAGTTTGTTTTGGCTTAATTATCTTTGAAAAGCCATATTTAATTCCCATCGAATGGGAAATGGAAGAATGTGGGTTTCCATTTGATTTCTAGTTTGTTCAATCAAAATAGCGACGAAACATAAACAAATAGAAAACCATAAAGGCCGTTACTGGTGCTAGTACCTTTTTGCCCAAATTAAACCCTTTTTTCACCCCTATCTAAGATCCCTGGTTTGCACTAGCGCGGTACTAAAATTTCGGCTTACTAGTATACACAGAGTCATTTTCCCTTTTGATTGTCTTTTTTGTGAAATCTACTAACTTACAAGCAACTTATATTTTGATTGAAATTTAGGAAGATGCTGCCGAGGCATGCGTGAAGCATCTTGTTTTCTGACAATGCTTAAAAACTGCTCCAACAGAGATAGTGCAGTTCACCAAGGAGTTCAAACCAAGGCTGGCACGGTTATTTTTTATATTAAATGATATTTTTTTTAGATATATAGTTTTGTATTGTAAATGATCATCTCGCATTTGTTTCTATTACTATATAATTGTTGAAAAAATGGGAGTTCACCATTAAGGATGGCAAGCTGATTGCTGAAAAGGGTCAACTTTGTTTAGCAATGCATCTCTGATGGCCAATTTTAAGAAAAAAGAGAACCTGCATGATATATTTTCCGTCCATAACATTTTATTTACATTTGTTATTCTTGTTCTATTTATGGTTGACCACTTATTTTTCGATGAAAATTTTGTAGGCGCAGGAGGTAGGTCCATGAATTAGCTCTCCTGGGTGGGCCCACACTGATATTCCTCGACTTGTGGTGAATTGGACAAGTCAGCCAGGGCTGTATGTAAGTGCAACGCAATTAGGTAACCTTGCTCCTTTTTTGAAACCATATGATCACAAATGTCCTTAAATTGCTTCATTTTAGCTATGTTTCAATTTGTTTCGGTTTTTCTTGGTAACTACATTTTAATCACTGATTTTTATAATTTGAGCGACTAATTAGCTTTTCAACTGTTCTAGTCAGGTCCCCTTTGCTCAAGCTAGAAATGAAGTGCCTGTATGGAAATGAAGGGCCAGTATAGAAATGAAGCGGAAGTACAGAAATGGAGTGCCAATAAGGAGTTTGTCCTTTCGTTCATGGAGAAAAAAGAGCATTATACCAGGAACTTTATGCACGAAGAACACATAGGTACACAATGCTTTGTAATACTTATTCTTTTAAGTAGTCATTTAGAGACATTAGACAAACAGCTTCACCAACATAGCAATATATTTAAGAAGTTAAACTAGAGAAAAATGAAGAGCAAATGAGGACCCCACTAGGACAAGGTCAAAATTGGGTTGGTTTACTTGAACATTATTTGTCATGGGAAACTGACTACAAAATCATGTATTCTTTTATTGGTCCAAATGAGGACCCACTAGGACAAGGTTAAAATAGGGTTGGTTTACTTGAACATTATTTGTCAGGGGAAACTGACTACAAAATCCTCTATTCTTTTATTGGTCCAATCGCTTAAGGCTGCTGTCCGGATAAGTTAGGTACTTAAATCAGAATTGTCAATTAACTAAAGATTGTCCGACTCAAGATGAGTTACTTTATTTCCGTTTATTTAAATATTTGTCTGACTCTAGCTGAAGTACTTCATGATCAGAAGTTGCGTGCAAGCATGGTATTGATTTCCGAAAGAAAAGACAGTGGTAAGTTTTTTTCTATTTCTTTATCCAGTTTGAAGTGTGTTTTGGCGTAGTTATCTTTGAAAACCCTAATTTAAATCCCATCAAATGGAAAATGGAAGAATCTAGGTTTCCATTCAATATGGTGATTTATACCTGATTTCTAGTTTCAGGATGTTGTCCTTTCCTAAGCCCTGTCTTTCTTGTGTGAAATCAAAATAGCGACGAAACAGAAACATATAGAAAACCATAGAGGCCGTTACTGGTACCAGTACTTTTTTGCCCAAATTAAACCCTTTGTTTTGTTTTTTTCTCCTTTCTATGATCCCTGGTTTGCACCAGCACTATACTAAAATTACGGCTAACTTGTTTACACAAGTGATTTTCGTTTTTGGTCATCTTTTTGTACAATCTACTAACTTAGAAGGAACTTATATTTTGACTGAAATATAGAAAGATGCTTCTGAGGCATGCATCAAGCATATTGTTTTCTGACAAGGCATAGAGATTGCTCCAATAGAGACTGTGCAGTTTGCCGAGGGATTCAAACCAAGGCTGGCAAGGTGATTTTTTATTTTTAATGATATTTTTTTTAGATGTATAGTTTTGTATTGTACTAGCATAGTACTAAAATTGGTACCAGTACTTTTATGTGCCATGACTTTCTTGTGTTTAATCAAAATAGCGACGAAACAGGAACAAATAGAGAGTCATAAAGGCCGTTATTGGTACCAGTACTTTTATGCTTAAGTTAAACCTTGTGTATTTTTTTGTTCCTTTTTATGATCCTTGGTTTGCACCGGCACGGTACTAAATTACGGCTAACTGGTTTACACAAGTCATTTCCCTTTTGGTTGTCTTTTTTGTAAAATCTACCAACTTACAAGAAACTTATATTTGGATTGAAATTTAGGAAGTTGCTGCCGAGGCATGCGTGAAGCATCTTGTTTTTTGACAAGGCTTAGAGACTGCTCCAACAAAGACCGTGCAGTTCACCGAGGAGGCTGGCAAGGTTTTTTTTATTTTAAATGATATTTTTTTTAGATATATAGTTTTGTATTGTAAATGATCATTCTCGCATCTCTTAATATATATTTGTTGAAAAAATGGGTCCGATTGCTTAAGGCTGCTGTCCGGATAATGAGACCCCACTAATATAATTAGTCATTTAGAGACTTTAGACAACAACATAGTACTTAAGAAGTTAAATTATCCGAAAAGTGAAGAGAATGTGGGTGATTTTCGAAAGAAAAGACAGTGATAAGTTTTTTCTATTTCTTTATGCAATTTTAAGTTTGTTTTGGCTATATTATCTTTGAAAAGCCATATTTAATTCCCTTCAAATGGGAAATGGAAGAATGTGGGTCTCCATTTGATTTCTAGTTTGTTCAATCAAAATAGCGACGAAACATAAACAAATAGAAAGCCATAAAGGCCGTTACTGGTGCCAGTACCTTTTTGCCCAAATTAAACCCTTTTTCCCCCTATCTATGGTCCCTGGTTTGCACCAGCAGGGTACTAAAATTTCGGCTAACTAGTATACACAAAATCATTTTCCCTTTTGGTTGTCTTTTTTGTGAAATCTAATAACTTTCAAGCGACTTATATTTTGATTGAAATTTACGAAGATGCTGCCGAGCCTTGCGCGAAGCATCTTGTTTTCTGACAGTGCTTAAAAACTCCTCCAACAAAGATAGTGCAGTTTACCAAGGAGTTCAAACAAAGGCTGGCAAGGTTATTTTTTATTTTAAATGATATTTTTTTTAGATACATAGTTTTTAATTGTAAACGATCATCTCGCATTTGTTTCTATTACTATATAATTGTTGAAAAAATGGGAGTTCACCATTAAGGATGGCAAGGTGATTGCTGAAAAGGGTCAACTATGTTTAGCAATGCATCTCTGATGGCCAATTTTAAGACGAGAACCTGTATGATATATTTTCAGTCGATAACATTTTATTTACATTTGTTATTCTTGTTCTATTTATGGTTAACCACTAATTTTTTGATCAAAATTTTGAAGGTGCAGGAGGTGGGTACATGAATTAGCTCTCCTATGTGGGACCACACTGATATTCCTCGACTTGTGGTCAATTGGACAACTCAGCCGGAGCTGCATGTAAGTGCAATGCAATTAGGTAACCTTGCTCCTTTTTTGAAACCATATGATCACAAATGTCGTTAAATGCTTCATTTTAGCTATGTTTCAATTAGTTTCGGTTTTTCTTGGTAACTACATTTTTATCACTGATTTTTATAATTTAAGCGACTAATTAGCTTGTCAATTGTTCTAGTCAGGTCCCTTGCTCAAGCTAGAAATGAAGTGCCTGTATGGAAATGCATCAAGCATCATCAAGCATATTTTGACTGAAATATAGAAAGATGCTGCTGAGGCATGCATCAAGCATATTGTTTTTTGACAAGGCATAGAGAGTGTGCTCCAATAGAGACTGTGCAGTTTACCAAGTGGTTGAAACCAAGGCTGGCAAGGTGATTTTTTATTTTTAATGATATTTTTTTTAGATGTATAGTTTTGTATTGTACTCGCATAGTACTAAAATTGGTACCAGTACTTTTATGTGCCATGACTTTCTTGTGTTTAATCAAAATAGCGACGAAACAGGAACAAATAGAGAGTCATAAAGGCCGTTATTGGTACCAGTACTTTTATGCTTAAGTTAAACCTTGTGTATTTTTTGTTCCTTTTTATGATCCCTGGTTTGCACCGGCACGGTACTAAATTACGGCTAACTGGTTTACACAAGTCATTTCCCTTTTGGTTGTCTTTTTTGTAAAATCTACCAACTTACAAGAAACTTATATTTGGATTGAAATTTAGGAAGTTGCTGCCGAGGCATGCGTGAAGCATCTTGTTTTCTGACAAGGCTTATAGACTGCTCCAACAGAGACCGTGCAGTTCACCGAGGAGGCTGGCAAGGTTATTTTTTATTTTAAATGATATTTTTTTTAGATATATAGTTTTGTATTGTAAATGATCATTCTCGCATCTGTTTCTGTTAATATATATTTGTTGAAAAAATGGGTCCGATTGTTTAAGGCTGCTGTCCGGATAATGAGACCCCACTAATATAATTAGTCATTTAGAGACTTTAGACAACAACATAGTATTTAAGAAGTTAAATTGTCCGAAAAGTGAAGAGAAAATGAGACCCCACCAGGACAAGGTCAAAATAGGGTAGGTTTAAATATTATTTGTCTTGGGAAACTAACTGCAAAATCCTCTATTTTTTGTCGGTCCAATTGGTAAGGCTGCTGTCCCGATAATTTGGGTACTTATATCAGAATTGTCAATTTGACTCTAATTGCGGTTGTTAGTTATCTCGCTTGTGTCCTCCTTAATTGTTTCTTTCTTACAGAACAATACTAACCTTCTAGAACGGTGCTGCTCTGAATGTGGTCTGGAAAATTTTTGCAAGATAAGTTTCTTTAAATATTTTTCTATCTCAAGATAAATTGGACAATGTAAACTTACATGCTTGTTCTGCGTATACACCGAGAAGTTTTAAAAAACCATGCGTTATATATTTATATTGACGAGTTATCTTATTTCAGTTTCAACTAAAAATTGTCTGACTCTAGGTGAAGTACTTCATGATCAGATGTTGCATGCAAGCATGGTGGTGATTTCCGAAAGAAAAGACAGTGATAAGTTTTTTCTGTTTCTTTATGCAGTTTTAAGTTTGTTTTGGTTTAATTATCTTTGAATAGCCAAATTTAATTCCCATCAAATGGGAAATGGAAGAATGTGGGTTTCTAAAGAGAAATAGAAATGTGTCTAAAAATGAATTGTATTCGTTCCTTTGTTCTTTTGAGCCTATATAAACGTCACAATTACATTCGTAACCCTACGGTTCTCTATAATTGCTTTCTTACCAATATAACCCTATAGTTACTATTAATGCAATAAACACACATAAATCTCAACAGTTTCCATTTGATTTCTAGTTTGTTCAATCAAACGTAAGATAAACAAATAGAAAACCATAAAGGCCGTTACTGGTGCCAGTACCTTTATGCCCAAATTAAACCCTTTTTTCCCCCTCTCTATGATCCCTGTTTTGCACCAGCACGGTACTAAAATTTCGGTTAACTAGTATACACAAAGTCATTTTCCCTTTTGGTTGTCTTTTTTGTGAAATCCACTAACTTACAAGCAACTTATATTTTGATTGAAATTCAGGAAGATGCTGCCGAGGCATGCGTGAAGCATCTTGTTCTCTGACATTGCTTAAAAACTGCTCGAACAGAGATAGTGCAGTTCACCAAGGAGTTCAAACGAAGGCTGGCAAGGTTATTTTTTATTTTAAATGATATTTTTTTTAGATACATAGTTTTTTATTGTAAAGGATCATCTCGCATTTGTTTCTATTAATATATATTTGTTGTAAAAATGGGGGTTCACCATTAAGGATGATAAGGTGATTGCTGAAAAGGGTCAACTTTGTTTAGCAACGCATCTCTGATGGCCAATTTTAAGACAAAATAGAACCTACATGATATATTTTGTCCATAACATTTTATTTACATTTGATATTCTTGTTCTATTTATGGTTAACCACCAATTTTTTGATCAAAATTTTGTAGGTGCAGGAGGTGGGTACATGAATTAGCTCTCCTGGGTGGGCCCACACTGATATTCCTCGACTTGTGGTCAATTGGACAACATAGCCGGGGCTACATGTAAGTGCAATCCAATTAGGTAACCTTGCCCCTTGTTTGAAACCATATGATCACAAATGTCCTTATGTTGCCTCATTTTAGCTATGTTTCAATTAGTTTCAGTTTTTCTTGGTAACTATATTTTAATCACTGATTTTTATAATTTAAGCGACTCAGTAGCTTAATTGTTCTAGTTAAGAAGTGCCAGTATGGAAATGAAGTGCCAGTATAGAAATGAAGCGGAAGTACAGAAATGAAGTGCCAATACGGAGTTTGTCCTTTCGTTGCTGAACGAAGTTGACCCTTTTCAACAATCACCTTGCCAGCCTTGGTTTGAACTCTTCAGTGATGAAGTGCCAGTATAGAAATGAAGCGGAAGTACAGAAATGAAGTGCCAATACGGAGTTTGTCCTTTCGTTGCTGAACGAAGTTGACCCTTTTCAACAATCACTTTGCCAGCCTTGGTTTGAACTCCTCAGTGAACTGCACAGTCTCTGTTCGAGCAGTCTCTGAGCCTTATAAGAAAACAAGATGCTTTTACTCCAGATAATTTAACCTAAAGCTAATTCTCTAATCTATAGCATTTTAATCTATATCTATTCTGTAAAAACCAAAAGTTCTTTTATTTGGTTTTTTTTTCAATAAAACCTTTTGAATTTCCAATAAAAAGTGATTTTACTAAAGAACAGATTTTTAGTGTAGTTAAATATGCTTTCTTTCTCTAGATATTTCTACGAATACGTTTTTTTGACATAGAAGTACTTTTTTTTGGAACTACCATTGAAAGGAAGTGTTTTTTTATGTTTTGTATGTGAAAGACATTTTTTGTTCAAAAGAAAGAATTAAGAATTATTTATTATATTATTCTTTTATATTTTCTAATATAAATAAAATATCTAAGCTAAGAGGAAAGAATTCTTTGATATTTTTTTGATCTAACTTTTAAAAAATAATAAATAATTTATTTTCATTTCTATTATTTGGTATTTAAATGAAAGACAAAGAAAAAGAGGATAAAATAATAAAAAAACAATGGAGAATCTTATATAAATTAAAAATAATATATTTATATATAACTTGACTAAAAAGAAAAGACTAACATTTTATTTACTTTTGTTATTCTTGTTCTATTTCTGGTTGTCCACTAATTTTTTATCAAAATTTTGTAGGTGCAGGAAGTGTGCACATGCATCAGCTCTCTTGGGTGGGCCCACACTGATTTTCCTTGACTTTTGCTCAATTGGACAACTCAGCCAGGACTATATGTAAATGCTATCCAATTAGGTAACCTTGCCCCGTTTTAACTATGTGAACTAATTCAGTTTTTTTTGGTAAATATATTTTAATCACCAATTTTAATAATTTAGCGACTCAGTAGCTTGTCAATTTTTCTAGTGAGGTCCCTTGCTCAACCTAGCAATGAAGTGCCAGTATAGAAATGAAGCGCTAGTACAGAAATGAAGTGCCAATACGGAGTTCGTTCTTTTTTATTGTAATGTATATGGAGAAAAAAGAGCATTATAGTGGTATGCATGAAGAACACACAGGTACGCGACGCATTGTAAGACTTTTACTCTATTAATTAGTCATTTAGAAACTTTAGACAACAGCTTCCCAACATAGCAATATATTTAAGAAGTTAAATTGGAGAAAATTGAATTGCAAATGAGACCCCCATTAGAACAAGGTCAAAATAGGGTAGGTGTAATTAAACATTATTTTGTTCTTTGTTTTCAAGTTTGTGTTGGCTTATTTGTCAATATCCTAATTGAATTCACACCAAATGAGAACTTAAAGAGTCTAGGACATACCATAAATCTAATTAACGCCTATGCTTAGTTTCTGGATGTTAGTTCCAATTTTGTTGAGCTTGACTTTGTGTTCCATAAGAGTGCAAATAAACTGAAAGAAATGACTGAGTATATGATGGTAAGCTCACAACATCGATAACCAACAAAGCAATGACTGAGTATATGATGGTAACTAACCCTTTTTCTTATTTTTACAGTGTTGTTGGTTAATCTCAGCTTTTGTCATGATGGGGCTTTTTTGTTTGGGCAGTCAGAAAATCGAGGCTGAAGATTACTAGTGACTCAGTCCAAGTAAGAATCTAGCTTTTCTATACTGTAATTTGTAACTAATAGCAAAATTAACCCAGCCCAAGTGAAATTTGTTTCCAAAAATGGACAACAACGTGTGCGAACTTTATTACCTTTGCTTCCAGTTACCTGAAAACCTGCATTTTTATGAAGGTAGGCACAATGGTCATGACCTATCTAGTAGAAGTGCAGCTCTGATATGGATTCTATCAAATGCTCAACATTTTCAATTTAAATTGATTAGATATGGATTCTAGTACATTGGAGCATGAAGCACTTTTTAGCTGTTTAAATTTAAGGGCGTTCTTGGGTCAGTACCAGAGATGCACAGAGACTAACTCTTTTTGTGTTTATACAGCTTGCAGCACATATTTATCTTGTCTGCTAAAGAATAAGAATATACTGGTTATGGGCTTGGATATGAGCACTAGGTTCCTTCAATACTAACTACCGATAGAATAGTGAATAGCAGATATCTCATTCTTCAACTGGAACAGATGTGCCAGACATTAAACAAACAGTGTGGAAAAGAACGAGAGCTCTCTTTTACCTATGGAACCAGGAGACTCTTTCGCCTGATGAAAAGTGTTGTCCATTTTACCCTCTAATATACTCTCTCACATTGAACATACTTTATCTTTGCTCTCTCAGCTGGATAACTGACACAAGAAATTGGCTTCTCTCAGACCTTTTATGTGGCCTCCGATGAGCTCAAGCAGCTGACCTAGCCTGACAGAATGTCCTCTCTTGATCTATCTGTTATCACCTGATTCGACATTTTCTCACCTTGTTTCTTTCTGTCTCCATCAGACTTGGTAATGCATATCCTAACCAACCTATTTTTTTTTAAGGTTGATGGATGATTAGTGACCAAATTTTAGAAATAGAAGTCATATAGCAATTTACAATAGTCAAGTGAAATAAAATGAAAAAAAGATTATATCAATAAATATCATGACCAATTGTAGAGCCTATTTGAAATCACTTCCAGTTCTACCTCTTCAATAAATCTTCCTATCGGTGTGGTTTTACTTGAGAAAATTCTTTAATTTTCGTACCTTCAGTGAACCCAATGGCCAACCATCTGCAAATAATCCCATTGTTGAGTTTTTAGTGTTTGCAAGATCATTCTATTACCACACCAAGTTTTAATTGTGTTTTTATGTGAAAATGTGATGTACAAATTGAATTGGAAATGGAATGAGATGAAAGAACAATTCCAAAATAGGTGGTAGGTCGTTTCAAACTCTGTTTTGGCAGAGGCAGCAAGAGGGTTTGTTGGAATGTCATTCCAGAGCAGACTTATCTCTTCATGAGAGGTCGGCTCATAAATAATTGTGATAGGGGGCTGGATAAATAATTGTGATGTAATTTTATTTTATGAGGGAGACTAATAGTATTTTTTTTTGTAAAAATTTAAATTTTTAAATGGCAAAACTGAAAAGTTCCAATTTTTGGGGGGTGCCCTTCCTAATTTGATAACATCCCTAAAAAATTTAGACAGTTGCATAACTAAAACACGAACAATAGAGAATGACATTTGGATATCTTGACAAAACCATGCTCACTTTAGTAGCACAGTTTAGTGTATTTAAATAAGCTCTTTTTATATCTTTTCCAAGAATCTTAAATTTTGCTGGGCTATTTTAAGAGGAGCTTTTGCTTTTGCATGCAATCCCTAACCCTATATTCTTAAATTAACTGTATCTATGTCAGAGATCTGCGGAAAAGGTGGCACTACAACAGTAAAAACATTTAAAAACAAAAACGAGAGTTTAAAAAATGAAAACATTGAAAATGGAAACTTGTTTCCTGTTTTCAAAAAGAGAATGAAAAATAAAAAGGGTGCCAAGGGTGCCCTGAGTTAGTTTTATTTTTGTTTTAGTTTCTTAGTTCCCTTGCTGTTTTTTTTATCAAGTTATTTGTTTAATTAAATGGTTTGGTTTGGCGGAGGCTTCTTGACTGGAGAGAAAGAACTAGATTTTTTTTTTAAATCCAGTCTCTGGAGAAAGAAGAAAATCACTTCGGGTGGTATGTTTATTTTTTTTTTTCCTTTTTACATTCTTGTGTTTTGTAGATGATAATTATCAGTTTAGGATTTGTTGTTCTTTATTTCAGTTAGTTCACAAGTAGAAAAAATTGCACGAGTTACATACATATGTACACCTCAATTGGGGCCTGTAAAATCTGAAACATGAATTCCCTTTAATTATGGTCTTGAAAAAAATTCCTTTCCAAAGATTTGGAAGGATTGTTATTTATGTAACAAATATTGATGCGGTTAAAAAAAAATCCAGTCATCTGCAAATTGACAATAATGTCTGGCTTAGACAACTGAACTGGGCCCAGCAACATTAAAATGATGCCTGATTTTTGTTTTAAAAGAGCTGGTCATCGTGGACATAAAGACTGATAATGCATTTGAATCAAATTGTAACTATGAGGCAGTTGATCATAAGGGGCGCTTGGGAGATGGTGAGTGTTTGAGATGATGCAGGTCCAATTTTCTGGAGTTCTCCAACTTTTTTTTTTTTTTGCTATGTAATTGCTTTGGATTTGAGGAGGCTAATGGATATTTTTGTAGGTAACTTTTGATTGTATGATTGTACAAGAGATGGGTAATTGGTACCATTGTATCATTTGTTTGTCTCAAAAAAAATGTTTTTAGCAAATAATATATGTGCTTTACATGTATGTGAACATTTATACAATGCTTTACATGTATTGATTGAAGCTAGAGTTTTGAGCAAATAATTAATAAGCAGTACATCTTTTTATTTTATTTTAGATAGGATACAGTTTCATTCTTGAACAGTACAACATTCTTATGCATGTTTAGCATCTCAGTATGTAGCCGAAATTTTTATTAATAGGAAATATAATAATTAAATATCGAGATTAGAGAATTTTTTTGGATTTTATCCAGAAATAGAGAAAACGTGACGGGAAATCACGGCCAGTGGCCATTATGGTTTATCCCGGCCAGTATTCTTAATTAACCTTTCTAATTGAGCTTGAGCTTCTAACTGAACTGGAGAAAAAACCGAAAAAAAAACCTTGTCTGTTATGGGTTGAAACAGCTAGAGCTGTCCGTGATGGCTAGCTACGGCTAGGAAAAAACAACAAAAAAAAAATAAAAAACTTGTTCGTGATGCCTAGTATCGGCCAGAGGAAAAAAAAATGGGCCATTATGGGCCATCACGGACAGGGGTGCCCACCGTAAAAAAAAATATCAGTTCCCTTCTCATCACGGTCAGACCCTCTCGCTCTCTCGCTATCTCCCTTTCCCTCTGTCTCTGTCTCCGCCGACAATGCCCAAAGAGAAAAAAAAATCGGTGGTCCTAGCCAAGAAGAGAACTCAAGCACGTGCACAGGACGTCATAAAAAGCAACGGCCAGGTCTCCTCTGCCTTTATTTCGCCCCAAGTGACTTTTTTTTTCTTTTACTAAAATTAGTAATTTCTCCATAATTTATTAATTTGATTTGTTGTGAAGACCATTATTAGGTTTAATTTGGTGAAATTGCAACCAATTAGTAATTTTTAAAAATTATTGTTAGATTTAATTAGGTTTAATAATTTATTAATTTGATTGTATAAATTAGTATTTTTTGAAATAGATTTAATTTTGTAATTAAGCATCAATTTTGTATTTAAGTTTAATTTAATAAATTAGCACACACTAATTAGGTTTAGTTTTTTAATTAGTATCCGATTAGGTTTAATTTTACAAATTAGTTTTAATTTTGTCAAATTGTATCAAATATTATGTACGAAATTCATCATATTATGTATCTAAAAAATGTACAGTTGAATCAAATTTTAGCAATCTGTTATGGATGCCGCATGCACAACATAAAATATCGTTATTCTCTGATCCTGTAAGTTACTCAATGAATCATGTAAAATTCAAATTTCACATAATTTTTGCTATGATATATAAATGTTTGAATTACAATATTGTTTTTAACCAAATTGTATACCAATGACAGACTTATCACGAATTGGATGTTCGACACCTCCAGGCTGTGATTCAATACCACGAGTGCTGCGAACCATACTTGCTGAGGCTTGGTTTGTTTCAGGTTGCTAGAATGAAATAAATAAATATTGACAAATGGCTCCTCGATGGCCTCATTGAACGGTGGAGACCAGAGACGCATACGTTCCATCTTCCAGTGGGAGAGATGATAGTCACACTGCAAGATGTTTCATGTTTATGGGGATTGCCAATAAAGGGTGCTCTAGTGACTGGTTTAGCAGACCTACATGCGTATGAATTAGTGGAGAGGCTTCTTGGAGTTGGGCTTGCAGCTTCGCTGCTTAAAAAGAAGAAGAGAACGGGGCCGAACGAAGTTGTTCACACGATTACTGGATATTCCATAGAACTGAAGGAACTGCGCAATCGATTTAGTGTCATGCCAAACGAACAACCGAGTGAGCCTACAGAGGAGCAGGTACAGCAGTACACTCGGGCTTTCATACTCGACTTGTTTGGGACTATGCTTTATGTTGATTCTTCGGGAGATTCTGTCCCGGCCATGTATATGCAATTTCTTGACAATCTTAACTCACCGACGCAATACAACTCGGGTGGTGCTTTTCTAGCGGTACTCTATAGGAACTTGTGTAATGCCGCTGAGCGTAAGACAAGAACAATGTGGGGACCAACTCTTCTTCTCCAACATTGGTGTTGGACCAGATTACCGAACGGGCATCCTCATCTCGTAGGTGGATGGACTCTAAAATGGGGTGACCCGGATTTAGAAAAGTACAAAAAACTTTACAATAATTTAATTTGTCATTTATTATGTTTATTAAGATTATGTATTTTTTTATTATAGGTGTCCTGCAATTGGGTCGTGACTATAAACAAGCTCACGGTCGTGCTGGAGTTAGCTACTTCCGTTCGACACTGCAAGATCTTGAAGATTACATGGTAATATGGGAGCCTTACAAAGAAATGTTACAAGAGAATCCGTCTCGGCTGCCGTCACGAATTTACGATGAAAGTGATGTATGGATTGCATGTGTGCCACTAATACACTTTTGGATGGTGGAACATCATTATCCTAATCGAGTGATGAGACAATTTGGGTATTCACAGGTCATTCCACCTCCTGAACCGTTGTTGGACGAGATAGAGGTACGTCGGTTATATAACATTAATCACAATGTCAATGTGGTCAGAAAAAATTGGGCCAATGAGCACCAATTTTACATAGAAATGGCATCTAATCGTTGGTAACTTGGTTGAAATAACGGGGATATGAACGGACGACCAGCTCTTTGATTATCGAACTTGGTTTCAGAGAAATTGTATATTTAACGTCTTCTTGAATAGAAGGTTCATACAGGGTGTTGATAATCCCATGCCCGAATATAGAGATGAGTACGGCGAAGTAGGGTACATTCCCAGTGCCCCGAAATCTACACGTGTTGTAAGTTCAAATTTAATTATAAACATATTTATTTTATGGAATTATTCTATTAGATAAGTTACAAACTTTCTAATGTTATGGAATTGGAGTGTTGTACTAGGGTTACACTATCATCTTGTCATATAGAGACACTACTAGAGTTACCATAACACCTTCAATTGGAGTGTTGTACTAGGGTTGTAAATGCCCTATTATCTTGCCATATAGAGACACTACTAGAGTGCTCCAAACACATTCAATTGGAGTGTTGTACTAGGGTTACACTATCATCTTGTCATATAGAGACACTACTAGAGTTACCATAACACCTTCAATTGGAGTGTTGTACTAGGGTTGTAAATGCCCTATTATCTTGCCATATAGAGACACTACTAGAGTGCTCCAAACACATTCAATTGGAGTGTTGTATTAGAGTTGTAAATGACCTATTATCTTGCCATCTGGAGACACTACTAGAGTGCTCCAAACACTATTTATTAGAGTGTTGTATTATAGTTGTAAATGCCATTTTATCTTCCCATATAGTGACACTACAGGAGTGCTGCAAACACCTTCAATTCGAGTGTTGATTTAGGGTTGTAAATGCCCTATTATCTAGTAATCTGGAGACAGTACTAGTGTGTTTCAAACAACTTCAATTGGAGTGTTGTATTGGGGTTGCTTGCCATCTGGAGACACTACTAGAGTGCTGCAAACACCTTCTATTAGAGTGTTGTATTATGGTTCTAAATGCCCAATTATCTTGCCATATAGAGACAGTACAAGAGTGCCCCAAACACCATCAAATGGAGTGTTGTATTACGGTTGAAATGCCCTATTATCTTGCCATCTGGAGACACTACTATAGTGCTCCAAACTCCTTCATTTGGAGTGTTTTATGAGGGTTACAACTACCCTCTTATGTTGCCATCTGGAGACACTACTAGAGTGCTGCAAACATTTTCAATTGAAGTGTTGTATTAGGGTTGCAACTATACTCTTCTCTTGCCATATAGACACATTACTAGGGTGCTCCAAACACCTTCAATTGGTGTGTTGTATTAGGGTTGTAAAGGCCCTATTATCTTGCTATGTAGAGACACTACTATAGTGCTGCAAACACATGCAATTGGAGTATTTAATTTGAGTTGTAAATGCTTTATTATCTTGCAATCGTGAGACACTATTAGAGCGCTCGAAACACCTTCAATTGGAGTGTTGTATTTTGGTTGTGAATGCCCTATTATCTTGCTATATAGAGACACTACTAGAGTGCCCCAACCACCTTCTATTGGAGTGTTGTATTATAGTTGTAAAACCCTATTATCTTGTCATATAGTGACACAACAGGGGTGCTGCAAACACCTTCAATTGGAGTATTGAATTAGGGTTGGAAATGCCCTATTATCTTGTAATATGAAAAGTCTACTAGAGCGCTCCAAACACCTTCAATTGGAGTGTTGAATTAGGGTTGCAAATTCTCTATTATATTGCCATATAGAAATACTACTAGATTGCTCCAAACACCTTCAATTCGAGTGTTGTATTAGGGTTGCAACTACCATTTTCTCTTGCCATATAGAGACATTACTAGAGTACTCCAAACACATTTAATTGGAGTGTTGTATTAGGGTTATAAATGCGCTATTATCTTGTCATATAGAGACATTACAATAGTGCGGCAAACTCTTTCAACTAGAGTGTTGTATTAGGGTGGTAAATACCCTATTATCTTGTCATTTTGAGACACTACTAGAGTGCTCCAAATATCTTCAATTGTTGCGTTGTATTATGGTTCTAAATGCCCTATTATCCTGCCATTTAGAGACAATACTAGAGACACTACAAAAGTGCCCCAAACACCATCAATTAGAGTGTTGTATTACGGTTGTAAATGCCCTATTAATTTGACATCTGGAGACACTGCTATAATGCTCCAAACTCCTTCGATTGGAGTGTTTTATTAGGGTTACAACTACTCTCTTATGTTGCTATCCGGAGACACTACTAGAGTGCTACAAACATTCTCAATTGGAGTGTCGTATTAGGGTTGCAACTATACTCTTGTCTTGCCATATAGAAATATTACTAGAGTACACCAAACACCTTCAATTAGAGTGTTGTATTAGGGTTGTAAAGGCCCTATTATCTTGCTATGTAGAGACACTACTAGAGCGCTCAAAAGACTTTCAATTGGAGTGTTGTATTAGGGTTCTAAATGCAATATTATTTTGCCATATGGAGACACTACTAGAGTTTCTCAAACACCATCAATTGGAATGTTGTATTAGGGTTGTAAATCCACTGTTATCTTGCAAAATATTGACACTACAGGAGTGCTGCAAACACCTTCAATTGAAGTGTTGAATTTGAGTTGTAAATGCCCTATTATCTTGCCATATGGAGACTCTAATAGTTTGCTCTAAACAACCTCAATTGGAGTGTTGTATTAGGATTGTCAATGCCCTATTATCTTGCTATATGGATACACTACTACAGTGCTCGAAACACCATCAATTGGAGTGTTGCATTACGACTTTAAATGTCCTATTATCTTGCCATTTAGACACATTACTAGAGTTCCCTAAACACCTTTAATTGGAGTGTTGAATTAGGGTTGCAATTTCCCTATTATCTTGCCATATAACACTACTTGATTGCTCTAAACACCTTCAATTGGAGTGTTGTATTAGGGTTGCAACTACCTTTTTCTCTTGCCATATAGAGACATTACTAGAGTGCTTCCAACACCTTCAATTGGATTGTCGTATTAGGGCTATAAATGCGCTATTATCTTGTCATATAGAGACACTACAAGAGTGTGCCAAACTCTTTCAACTGGAATGTTGTATTAGGGTTGTAAATGCCCTATTGCCATCTTGAGACACTACTAGAGTGCTCCAAATACGTTCAATTGTTGTGTTGTATTAGGATTCTAAATGACCTATTATCTTGCCATATAGAGACACTACAATAGTGCTCCAAACACCTTCACTTGGAGTGTTGAATTTGAGTTGTAAATGCCCTATTATCCTGCAATCTAGAGACACTACTAGAGTGCTCCAAACAACTTCACTTGGAGTGTTGTAATAGGGTTGTAAATGCCCTATTATGATGCAATCTGGAGACACTACTAGAGTGCTCGACACAACTTCAATTCGAGTGTTGTATTAGGGTTGTAAATGACCTATTATCTTGCTATATAGAGACACTACTAGAGTGCTCCGAAGACACATCAATTGGAGTGTTGTATTAGGGTTGTCAATGCCCTATTATCTTGCCATCTGGAGACACTACTAGAGTTCTCGAAACACCTTCAATTGGTGTGCTGTATTATAGTAGTAAATGCCATTTTATGTTGCCATATAGTGACACTACAGGAGTGCTGCAAAAACCTTCAATTGGAGTGTTGATTCAGGGTTGTAAATGCCCCATTATCTGGCAATCTGGAGACACTACTAGAGTGCTTTGAACGCATTCAATTGGAGTCTTGTATTAGGGTTGTAAATGCCCGATTATCTTGCTATGTAGAGACGCTACTGGAGCGCTCCAAACAACTTCAATTGGAGTGTTGTGTTGGGGTTGTAAGTGACCTATTATCTTGCCATCTGGAGACACTACTAGAGTACTGCAAACACCTTCGATTAGAGTGTTGTATTTATGGTTATAAATGCCCAATTATCTTGCCATATAGAGACACTACCAGAGTGCCCCAAACACCATCAAATGGAGTGTTGTATTACGGTTGTAAATGCCGTATTATCTTGCCATCTGGAGACACTACTATAGTTCTCAAACTCCTTCAATATGAGTGTTTTATTAGGGTTACAACTACCAGAGTGCTGCAAACATTTTCAATTAGAGTGTCGTATTAGGGTTGCAACTATACTATTCTCTTGCCATATAAAAACATTACTAGAGTGCTCCAAACACCTTCAATTCGAATGTTGTATTAGGGTTGTAATGACCCTTTTATCTTTCTATGTAGACAGACACTACTAGAGCGCTCCAAAGACATTGGAGTGTTATATTAGGGTTGTAAATGCAATGTTATCTTGCCATCTGGAGACACTACTAGAGTGCCCCAAACACCATCAATTGGAGTGTTGTATTAGGGTTGTTAATCCCCTATTATCTGGCAATATATTGACACTACAGGAGTGCTGCAAACACATTCAATTGGAGTGTTGAATTTCAGTTGTAAATGCCCTATTATCATGTCATATGGAGACACTAATAGTGTGCTCCAAACAACTTCAATTGGAGTGTTGTATTATGATTGTAAATGCCCTATTATCTTGCCATATTGACACACTACTCGAGTGCTCCAAACACCTTCAATTGGAGTGTTGTATTAGGGTTTAAATCCCCTATTATCTTGCCATGAAGAGACATTACTAGAGTTCGCTAAACACCTTCAATTGGAGTGTTGTATTAGGGTTGCAATTTCCCTATTATCTTGCCATATAGAAACGCTACTTGATTGCTCCAAACACCTCCAATTGGAGTGTTGTATTAGGGTTGTAAATGCGCTATTATCTTGTCATATAGAGACACTACTAGAGTGCTCAAAACACCTTCAATTGGAGTGTTGTATTAGGGTTGTAAATGCCCTATTATATTGGTATATAGAGACACTACTAGAGTGCTCCAAACACCTTCAATCGGAGTATTGTATTAAGGTTGTAATTGATCTATTATCTTGCCATATGGAGATACTAATAGAGTGCTCCAAACGTCTTCTATTAGAGTGTTGTATTTGGCTTGTAAATGCTCTTTTATCTTGCAATGTACCGACATTACTAGATTGTTGCAAATACCTTCAAGTGGAATGTTGTATTAGGGTTGTAAATGCCCTATTATCATACCTTTGGAGATACTACTAAAGTGCTCCAAATACCTTCAACTGGAGTGTTGTATTAGAGTTGTAAATGTACATTACCTTGCCATCTGGAGACACTTCTAGGGTGCTGCAAAGACTTTCAATTCGAGTGATGTATTAGGTTTGCAATTACCATTTTCTCTTGCCATATAGAGACATTACTAGAGTGCTCCAAACACCTTCAATTGGAGTGTCGTATTAGGGTTGTAAATGCGTTGTTATCTTGTCATTTAGAGACACTACAAGAGTGCGCCAAACTCATTCAACTGGAGTGTTGTATTAGGGTTATAAATGCCCTATTATCTTGCCATCTTGAGACACTACTAGAGTGCTCCAAATACCTTCAATTGTTGTGTTGTATTAGGGTTGTAAAGGCGTTACTATCTTGTCATATAGAAACACTACAATAGTGCTTGAAACACCTTCAATTGGAGTGTTGTATTAGGGTTGTAAATGTCCTATTATCTTGCAATCTGGAGACACTACTAGAGTGCTCGAAACAACTTCAATTGGAGTGTTGTATTAGGGTTGTAAATGCTTATTTTGCCATCTGGAGATACTAATAGAGTGCTCCAAACGTCTTCTATTGGAGTGTTGTATCTGGCTTTTAAATACTCTATTATCTTGCAATATACACACACTACTAGATTGCACCAAACACCTTCAAATGGAATATTGTATTAGGGTTGTAAATGCCCTATTATCTTGCCCTATAGAGACCCTACTAGAGTTCTCCAAACGTCTTCTGTTGTAGTGTTGTATCTGGCTTTTAAATGCTATATTATCTTGCAATACAGACACTACTAGATTGCACCAAACACCTTCAATTGGAGTGTTGTATTAGGGTTGTAAATGCCCTATTATCTTGCAATCTGGAGACACTACTAGAGTGCTCCAGACAACTTCAATTGGTGTGTTGTATTAGGGTTGTAAATGCACTATTATCTTGCCATCTGGAGATACTAATAGAGTGCTTCAAACGTCTTCTATTGGAATGTTGTATTTGGCTTGTAAATGCTCTATTATCTTGCAATGTACAGACACTACTAGATTGCTTCAAACACCTTCAATTGGAATGTTGTATTAAGGTTGTAAATGCTCTATTATCTTGCCATCTGGAAATACTAATAGAGTGCAGCAAACGTCTTCTATTGGAGTGTTGTATTTGGCTTGTAACTGCTCTATTATCTTGCAACTTCAATTGGAGTGTTGTATTAGGGTTGTAAATGCCCTATTATCTTGTAATCCGGAGACACTACAAGAGTTCTCCAAACAACTTCAATCGGAATGTTGTATTAGGGTTGTAAATACCCGATTATCTTGCTATGTAGAGACATTACTAGAGTGCTCCAAACACCTTCAATTGGAGTGTTGTATTAGGTTTGTAAATGCGCTATTATCTTGTTATTTAGGACACTACAAGAGTGCGCCAAACTCTTTCAACTGGAGTGTTATATTAGGGTTATAAATGCCCTATTATCTTGCCATCTTGAGACACAACTAGAGTGCTCCAAATACCTTCAATTGTTGTGTTGTATTATGGTTGTAAATGCGTTACTACCTTGTCATAGAGAGGCACTACAATAGTGCTTGAAACACCTTCAATTGGAGTGTTGTATTAGGGTTGTAAATGCTCTATTATCTTGCAATCTGGAGACACTACTAGTGTGCTCCAGACAACTTTAATTGGAGTGTTGTATTAGGGTTGTAAATTCTCTATTATCTTGCCATCTGGAAATACTAATAGAGTGCTCCAAACGTTTTCTATTGGAGTGTTGTATTTGGCTTGTAAATGCTCTATTATCTTGCAACTTCAATTGGAGTGTTGTATTAGGGTTGTAAATGCCCTATTATCTTGTAATCTGGAGACACTACTAGATTTTTCCAAACACCTTCAATTGGAATGTTGTATTAAGGTTGTAAATGCTCTATTATCTTGCCATCTGGAAATACTAATAGAGTGCTCCAAACGTCTTCTATTGGAGTGTTGTATTTGGCTTGTAAATGCTCTATTATCTTGCAACTTCAATTGGAGTGTTGTATTAGGGTTGTAAATGCCCTATTATCTTGTAATCTGGAGACACTACTAGAGTGCTGCAAACAAATTCAATCGGAGTATTGTATTAGGGTTGTAAATACCCGATCATCTTGCTATGTAGAGACATTACTAGTGTGCTCCAAACACCTTCAATTGGAGTGTTGTATTAGGGTTGTAAATGCGCTATTATCTTGTTATTTAGAGACACTACAAGAGTGCGCCAAACTCTTTCAACTGTTGTGTTATATTAGGGTAATAAATGCCCTATTATCTTGCCATCTTGAGACACTACTAGTGTGCTCCAAATACCTTCAATTGTTGTGTTGTATTAGGGTTGTAAATGCGTTACTATCTTGTCATATAGAAACACTACAATAGTGCTTGAAACACCTTCAATTGGAGTGTTGTATTAGGGTTGTAAATGTCCTATTATCTTGCAATCTGGAGACACTACTAGAGTGCTCGAAACAACTTCAATTGGAGTGTTGTATTAGGGTTGTAAATGCACTATTATCTTGCCATCTGGCGATACTAATAGAGTGCTCCAAATGTCTTCTGTTGGAGTGTTGTATTTGGCTTGTAAATGCTCTATTATCTTGCAATATAACTAGATTGCTCGAAACACGTTCAATTGAAATGTTGTATTAGGGTTGTAAATGCCCTATTATTTTGCCATATAGAGACCCTACTAGAGTGCTCCAAGCACCTTCAATTAGAGTGTTGTATTAGGGTTGTAAATGCTCTATTATCTTGCAATCTGGGGACACTGCTAAAGTGCTCCAAACACCTTCAATTGGAGTGTTGTACTAGGGTTGTAAATGCCCTATTATCTTGCTATATAGAGAAACTGCAAGAGTGCTCCAAACACCTTCAATAGGAGTGTTATATTAAGGATAGATGCTCTGTTATCTTGCAATATACAGACACTACTAGATTGCTCCAAACATCTCAAATGGAATGTTGTATTGGAGTTGTAAATGCCATGTTATCTTACCATTTGGAGAAACTACAAGGTTGCTCCAAACACCTTCAACTGGAGTGTTGTATTAGAGTTGTAAATGCACTATTACCTTGCCATCTGGAGACACTTCTGGGGTGCTGCAAAGACTCTCAATTCGAGTGACGTATTTTCTCTTGCCATATAGAGAAATTACTAGAGTGCTGCAAACACCTTTAATTGGAGTGTTGTACTAGGGTTGTAAATGCGCTATTATGTTGTCATTTATAGACAGTACAAGAGTGCGCCAAACTCTTTCAACTGGAGTGTTATATTAGGGTTATAAATGCCATATTATCTTGCCATCTTGAGACACTACTAGAGTGTTCCAAATACCTTCAATTGTTGTGTTGTATTAGGGTTCTAAATGCGTTACTATCTTGTCATATAGAGGCACTACAATAGTGCTCGAAACACCTTCAATTGAAGTGTTGTATTACGGTTGTAAATGCCTTATTATCTTGCAATCTGGAGACACTACTAGTGTGCTCCAAACAACTTCACTTGGAGTGTTGTAATAGGGTTGTAAATGCTCTATTATCTTGTCATCTGGAGATACAAATGGAGTGCTCCAAACGTCTTCGGTTGGAGTGTTGTATCTGGCTTGTAAATGCTCTATTATCTTGCAATATACAGACACTACTAGATTGCACCAAACACCTTCAATTGGAATGTTGTTTTAGGGTTGTAAATGCCCTATTATCTTGCCCTATAGAGACCCTACTAGAGTGCTCCAAACACCTTCAATCGGAATGTTATATTTGGGTGGTAAATGCCCTATTATCTTGCAATCAGGAGACACTACTAGAGTGCTCCAGACAACTTCAATTGGTGTGTTGTATTAGGGTTGTAAATGCACTATTATCTTGCCATCTGGAGATACTAATAGAGTGCTTCAAACGTCTTCTATTGGAATGTTGTATTTGGCTTGTAAATGCTCTATTATCTTGCAATATACAGACACTACAAGATTGCTCCAAACACCTTCAATTGGAATGTTGTATTAAGGTTGTAAATACTCTATTATCTTGCCATCTGGAAATACTAATAGAGTGCTCCAAACGTATTCGATTGGAGTGTTGTATTTGGCTTGTAAATGCTCTATTATCTTGCAACTTCAATTGGAGTGTTGCATTAGGGTTGTAAATCCTATTATCTTGTAATCTGGAGACACTACTAGAGTGCTCCAAACAAATTCAATCGGAGTATTGTATTAGGGTTGTAAATACCCGATCATCTTGCTATGTAGAGACATTACTAGTGTGCTCCAAGCACCTTCAATTGGAGTGTTGTATTAGGGTTGTAAATGCGATATTATCTTGTTATTTAGTTATTTAGAGACACTACAAGAGTGCGCCAAACTCTTTCAACTGGAGTGTTTTATTAGGGTAATAAATGCCCTATTATCTTGCCATCTTGAGCCACAACTAGAGTGCTCCAAATACCTTCAATTGTTGTGTTGTATTATGGTTGTAAATGCGTTACTATCTTGTCATATAGAGGTACTACAATAGTGCTTGAAACACCTTGAATTGGAGTGCTGTATTAGGGTTGTAAATGCCCTATTATCTTGCAATCTGGAGACACTACTAGTGTCTCCAGACAACTTCAATTGGAGTGTTGTATTAGGGTTGTAAATGCTCTATTATCTTGCTCTCTGGAGATACTAATAGAGTGCTCCAAACGCCTTTAATTGGAGTGTTATATTAGGGTTGCAACTACCCTTTTCACTTGCCATATAGAGACATTACTAGATTGCTCCAAACACGTTCAATTGGAATGTTGTATTAGGGTTGTAAATGGCCTATTATCTTGCCATATAGAGACCCTACTAAAGTGCTCCAAGCACCAGCACCTTGAATTGGAGTGTTGTATTAGGGTTTTAAATACTCTATTATCTTGTAATCTGGGGACACTACTAAAGTGTTCCAAACACCTTCAATTGGAGTGTTGTACTAGGGTTGTAAATGCCCTATTATCTTGCTATATAGGGACACTACAAGAGTACTCCAAACACCTTCAATCGGAGTGTTATATTAAGGATGTAAATGCTCTATTATCTTGCAATATACATACACTACTAGATTGTTCCAAACATCTTCAATTGGAATGTTGTATTTGGGTTGTAAATGCCATATTATCTTACCATTTGGAGACACTACAAGACTGCTCCAAACACGTTCAACTGGAGTGTTGTAGTAGAGTTGTAAATGTACATTACCTTGCCATCTGGAGACACTTCTAGGTGCAAAGACTTTCAATTCGAGTGATGTATTAGGTTTGCAATTACCATTTTCTCTTGCCATATAGAGACATTACTGTAGTGCTCCAAACACCTTCAATTGGAGTGTCGTATTAGGGTTGTAAATGCGTTGTTATCTTGTCATTTAGAGACACTACAAGAGTGCGCCAAACTCATTCAACTGGAGTGTTGTATTAGGGTTATAAATGCCCTATTATCTTGCCATCTTGAGACACTACTAGAGTGCTCCAAATACCTTCAATTGTTGTGTTGTATTAGGGTTGTAAAGGCGTTACTATCTTGTCATATAGAAACACTACAATAGTTCTTGAAACCCCTTCAATTGGAGTGTTGTATTAGGGTTGTAAATGTCCTATTATCTTGCAATCTGGAGACACTACTAGAGTGCTCGAAGCAACTTCAATTGGAGTGTTGTATTAGTGTTGTAAATGCACTATTATCTTGCCATCTGGAGATACTAATAGAGTGCTCCAAACGTCTTCAATTGAAGTGTTGTATTTGACTTGTAAATGCTGTATTATCTTGCAATATACATACACTACTAGATTCCTCCGAACACGTTCAATTGGAGTGTTGTATTAGGGTTGTAAATGCCCTATCATCTTGCCCTATTGAGACCCTACAAGAGTGCTTGAAACACCTTCAATTGGAGTGTTGTATTAGAGTTGTAAATGCCCTATTATTATGCAATCTGGAGACACTACAAGAGTGCTCCAAACACCTTGAATCGGAGTGTTGTATTAAGGTTGTAAATGCTCTATTATCCTGTCATCTAGATATACTAATAGATGCTACAAACGTCTTCTATTGGAGTGTTGTATTTGGCTTGTAAATGCTATGTTATCTTGCAATATTCAGACACTACTAGATTGCTCCAAACATCTTCAATTGGAGTGTTGTATTGGAGTTGTAAATGCCCTGTTATCTTACCATTTGGAAACACTACAAGACTGCTCCAAACACCTTCAACTAGAGTGTTGTATTAGAGTTGTAAATGCACTATTACCTTGCCATTTGCAGACACTTCTAAGGTGCTGCAAAGACTTTCAATTCGAGTGATGTATTAGGGTTTTAACTACCATTTCCTCTTGCCATATAGAGACATTCCTAGAGTGTTGCAAACACCCTCAATTGGAGTGTTCCAAATGTCTTGCTATCTAGAGATACTGATAGAGTGCTCCAAATGTCTTCTATTGGAGTGTTGTATTTGGCTTGTAAATGCTCTATAATCTTGCAATATACAGACACTACTAGATTGCTCCAAACACGTTCAATTGGAATGTTGTATTAGGGTTGTAAATTCCCTATTATCGTGCCATATAGAGACCCTTCTAGAGTGCTCCAAGCATCTTCAATTGGAGTGTTATATTAGGGTTGTAAATACGCTATAATCTTGCAATCTGGGGACACTACTAAAGTGCTCCAAACACCTTCAATTGGAGTGTTGTATTGGGGTTGTAAATGCCCTATTATCTTGCTATATAGATACACTACAAGAGTGCTCCAAACACCTTTAATCGGAGTGTTATGTTAAGGTTGTAAATGCTCTATTATCTTGTAATATACATACACTACTAGATTGCTCTAAACATCTTCAATTGGAATGTTGTATTGGGGTTGTAAATGCCCTATTATCTTACTATTTGGAGACACTACAAGAGTTCTCCAAACACCTTCAACTAGAGTGTTGTATTAGAGTTGTAAAGGCACTATTACCTTGCCATCTGCAGACACTTCGAGGGTGCTGCAAAGACGTTCAATTGGAGTGTTGTATGAAGGTTGTAAATGCCCTATTACCTTGCAATCTGGAGATACTACTAGAGTGCTCCAGACAACTTCAATTGGAGTGTTGTATTAGGGTTGTAAATGTGCTATTATCTTGTTATTTAGAGACAGTACAAGAGTGCGCCAAACTGTTTCAACTGGAGTGTTATATTAGGGTTATAAATGCACTATTATCTTGCCATCTTGAGACGCAACTAGAGTGCTCCAAATACCTTCAATTGTTGTGTTGTATTAGGGTTGTAAATGCGTTACTATCTTGTCATATAGAGGCACTGCAATAGTGCTCGAAACACCTTCAATTGGAGTGTTGTATGAGGGTTGTAAATGCCCTTTTATCTTGCAATCTGGAGATACTACGAGAGTGCTCCAAACAACTTCAATTAGAGTGTTGTATTAGGGTTGTAAATTCTCTTTTATGTTGCCATCTGGAGATACTAATAGAGTGCTCCAAACGTCTTCTATTGGAGTGTTGTACTTGGCTTCTCAATGCTCTATTATCGTGCAATATACAGACACTACTAGATTGCTCCAGACACCTTCAATTGGAATTTTGTATTTGGGTTGTAAATGCACTATTATCTTATCATTAGGAGACTTTCAATTCGAGTGATGTATTAGGTTTGTATCTACCATTCTCTGTTGCCATATATAGATATTACTAGAGTGCTCCAAACACCTTCAATTGGAGTGTTGTATTACGGTTGTAAATGCGCTATTATCTTATAATTTAGAGACACTACAAGAGTGCGCCAAACTCTTTCAACTGGAGTGTTGTATTTATAAATGCCCTATTATCTTGCCATCTTGAGACACTACTAGAGTGCTCCAAACAACTTCAATTGGAGTGTTGTATTAGGGTTGGAAATGCTCTATTATCTTGCCATCTGGAAATACTAATAGAGTGCTCCAAATGTCTTCTATTGGAGTGTTGTACTTGGCTTGTAAATGCTCTATTATCTTGCAATATACAAACACTACTAGATTGCTCCAGACACCTTCAATTGAAATTTTTTTTATTTGGGTTGTAAATGCCCTATTATCTTATCATTAGGAGACTTTCAATTCGAGTGATGTATTTGGGTTGCAACTACCATTTTCTGTTGCCATATAGAGACATTACTAGAGTGCTCCAAACACCTTCAATTGGAGTGTTGTATTAGGGTTGTAAATGCGCTATTATCTTGTAATTTAGATACACTACAAGAGTGCGCCAAACTCTTTCAATTGGAGTGTCATATTAGGGTTATAAATGCCCTATTATCTTGCCATGTTGAGACACTACGAGAGTGCTCCAAATACCTTCAATTGTTGTGTTGTATTAGGGTTGTAAATGCGTTACTATCTTGTCATATAGAGGCACTACAATAGTGCATGAAACTCCTTCAATTGGAGTGTTGTATTAGGGTTGTAAATGCCCTATTATCTTGTAATTTGGAGACATTACTAGAATGCTCCAAACAACTTCAGTCGGAGTGTTGTATTAGGGTTGTAAATGCTCTATTATCTTTCCATCTGGAGATACTAATAGAGTGCTCCAAACGTCTTCTATTGGAGTGTTGTACTTGGCTTGTCAATGCTATATTATCTTGCAATATATACAGACACTACTAGATTGCTCCCGACACCTTCAATTGGAATTTTGTATTTGGGTTGTAAATGTCCTATTATCTTATCATTAGGAGACTTTCAATTCGAGTGATGTATTAGGGTTGCAACTACCATTCTCTGTTGCCATATAGAGACATTACTAGAGTGTTGTATTAGGGTTGTAAATGCGCTATTATCTTGTAATTTAGAGACACTACAAGAGTGCGCCAAACTCTTTCAATTGGAGTGTTATATTAGGGTTATAAATCCGATATTATCTTGCCATATTGAGACACTACTAGAGTACTCCAAATACCTTCAATTGTTGTGTTGTATTAGGGTTGTAAATGCGTTACTATCTTGTCCTATAGAGGCACTACAATAGTGCTTGAAACACCTTCAATTGGAGTGTTCTATTAGGGTTGTAAATGCCATATTATCTTGCAATCTGGAGATACTACTAGTGTGCTCCAGACAACTTTAATTGGAGTGTTGTATTAGGGTTGTAAATGCTATATTATCTTGCTATCTGGAGATACTAATAGAGTGCTCCAAATGTCTTCTGTTGGTGTGTTGTATTTGGCTTGTAAATGGTCTATTATCTTGCAATATATAGATACTACTAGATTGCTCCAAACACGTTCAATTAGAATGTTGTATTAGGGTTGTAAATGCCCTATTATCTTGCCATATAGACACCCTACTAGAGTGCTCCAAGCACCTTCAATTGGAATGTTGTATTAGGGTCGTAAATGCCCTATTATCTTGCAATCTGGAGACATTGCTAGAGTGCTGCAGGCAACTTCAATTGGTGTGTTGTATTAGGGTTGTAAATGCACTATTTTCTTGCCATCTGGAGATACTAATAGAGGGCTTCAAACGTCTTCTATTGGAATGTTGTATTTGGCTTGTAAATGCTCTATGATCTTGCAATATACAGACACTACTAGATTGCTCCAAACACCTTCAATTGGAATGTTGTATTAAGGTTGTAAATGCTCTATTATCTTGCCATCTGGAAATACTAATAGAGTGCTCCAAACGTCTTCTATTGGAGTGTTGTATTTGGCTGGTAAATGCTCTATTATCTAGCAACTTCAAGTGGTGTTGTATTAGGGTTGTAAATGCCCTATTATCTTGCAATCGGGAGACACTACTAGAGTGCTCCAAACAACTTCAATCAGAGTGTTGTATTAGGGTTGTAAATACTCGATTATCTTGCTATGTAGAGACACTACAAGAGCGCTCCAAACGCCTTTAATTGGAGTGTTATATTAGGGTTGCAACTACCCTTTTCACTTGTCATATAGAGACATTACTAGAGTGCTCCAAACACCTTCAATTGGAGTGTTGTATTAGGGTTGTAAATTCCCTATTATCTTGCTATATAGAGACACTACTAGAGTGCTCCAAACACCTTCAATCGGAGTGTTGTATTAAGGTTGTAAATGCTGTATTATCTTGCCATCCGGAGATACTAATAGAGTGCTCCAAACGTCTTCTATTGGAGTTTTGTATTTGGCTTGGAAATGCTCTATTATGTTGCAATATACAGCTACTACTAGATTGCTCCAAACACCTTTAATTGGAATGTTGTATTAGGGTTGTAAATACCCCTATTATCTTACCATTTGGAGACACTACTAGAGTGCTCCAAACACCATCAACTGGAGTGTTGTATTATAGTAAATGCAGTATTAGCTTGCCATTTGGAGACACTTATAGGGTGCTGGAAATACTTTCAATTCGAGTGATGTATTAGGGTTACAACTACCATTTTCTCTTGCCCTATAGAGACATTTCTAGAGTGCTCCAAACACCTTCAATGGGAGTGTCGTATTAGGGTTGTAAATGCGCTGTTATCTTGTTATTTAGAGACACTACAAGAGTGCGCCAAACTCTTTCAACTGGAGTGTTGTTTTAGGGTTATAAATGCCCTATTATCTTGCTATCTTTAGACACTACTAGTGTGCTCCAAATACCTTCAATTGTTGTACAGTGCAACCCTAATACATCACAACACTCCAAATACCTTCAATTGATGTATTAGGGTTACAACTACTTTATCGCTTCATCACATTCTCTTTTACATTTGTTGGATCGATTTTCCGACCGAGAAAGATAAAATAGGATTTTATGCTTTTTTATGTTTTCGTTTTCAAAACTTTCGATTGTGTTAAAGTTAATCGAAGAATGTGATGAAGCAATAAAATACCTGAGTAAGAGCTATTAATGTTATATTCCGAATTTTTAAAAACAATAATTAATAGCTAAATTAAAATCACGCTCAAAAATTAGAATTCTTGATTTATTAACAACGTGAATTATATAAAAAATTAGAAAGTATACCAATAATTACCCATCAAATAACAGCAGCACGAATCTCAAAGCATGGTTTGAATTTGGAAAGGAAATGGAATTAACCAAATTGAAAGGAAAATTCGGGTCCGGGATTCACACCCTTGTATATCTCATATTCTGCGTGACTTGGAAAATCTCAAACCCTTCAATTGAGTTCCGCACTAATCTTAAAGCAGATCCCCTCCCATTTAACATCTCAACTCTCTCTTCTCTCTTTCTCCCCCCTGCTTCTGGGCCCCGATACCCTCCTTCTCTCTTTCGCCGTGTCTCTTCAGAGAAGCCTAAGAGAGGCGATCGCCTCTCTCTCTTTCCGTCTGCGCGAACGCCACAGGCGCCTCAGTTCCACCTGTCCCGTCGTTTTGCCTGCGAGGGTGCAGCCGCTGACGGTACGGCTGTCAGTGAGCTACCTCTCCCCGCCTTGCTGCCTTGTTTGATTCCGAGTATATAAAGCCTCTCTCTCTCTCTCTCGTATTGGCTCTGGTTTGTTCTCTTTACCCCTCTCATGCGTTGAGAAAATCTCCTCTCTCTCTCGTTGCCTTTGATTTCTGGTTTGAGTGAAAGTTGAGAAACCCTAGAAATTAGGGTTGAGGCCGGCTGGTGCTATCCTGGTGCTTGGCTGGTGAATTGTTATTGCTGATTCTGGTGTTGATCTCCTTTTTCCCTCCCCATCCTGTGCTTGCTCTAATCGGGTAAGTTTAGCCTTACCTTTTTCTGTGATTGTGCCGCGGTTTGAATCGATTTGGTGGCTTGCTCGGGTTGTTGTTTTTCCCGGCAAGCCAATGTAGAGGCTGTGTCGCCAAGCCTTGACTGTGCTATCCTTGTTCTGACTTATCCCGACTTATGCTTTGACTGTGTTCTTATTCTGGTCTGGTGTCGGTTTGTTTGCCTTACTTGAACTGACGCCTTGCTATTCCTTGTAATTGGGTTGTTCTGATTTTGCTTGTTGTGTGTGCTAATGAATGAATGTGGATGGTTGTTGACTGGTGTAGAGGGTTGGTACCAGTGTACCAGCCCCGTGCACATACTGGTACTGTTCTGAATTATTTTACCAGAACTTGACTTGACAGGGACCAAAGTGTAAATAAAATAAAATTAGGGTTGTTTGTGCAAATGTGCAGCCCTTGTGAGATTTGTAAAAAAATCAGGGGGCCAAGGTGCAATGTGAATTGTTATTGGGCTTGGCCCTTTTTGGTTGGTTGGTTCGGCTGAAAATGGCTTGGGCTTGAGCCCTTGCATAAAAAAAAAAAGAAGAGATTTAATAAGATGGCATTTGGGCTCTAGTTCTACTGGGCCTATTTTCTAATTTATTAATAAATTAGAACAAGGCTTGGGCCTTGATATTAATGGGCTTGACAGAATTTTAAAAGGATATCAAAATTATGGTATTTGGAATATTTCCAAAAGGCGTAATTGTCGGATTTAAAAACGTGGCTTTAAAAGTTTAAGTTTTATAAATAATCGAATGAAAATTGGATGTTTACGTAAACTTAAACTAGCTCGGGAAATGATTATACCGTCCAGGGTCTTGATGCCTCGATGATAGCTCATAACATAATTTGAGCAGATACTATAATAACCCGATTGGACACCTGTATGATCCCGAAAACAAACCAAACTAAAACCCCCAACACATTTAAAATAAAATGAAAGTTCATAATAAGTTTTAAATTAAAATAGTTCTTTTAGAATATTTCGAACTTGTACGAAAAACTTGTTGCTAATTAATATAGGACAATTAATTAGCAACGAAAAATATTTATTTTTACTTACACTCGAAACGACTAATTATGCGTAGAATTAGGTTAGTTATAAAATAACGAACTGCTCGACTTAGAATTAATTAGAAAGACACGTAAAATAGGTAAACGGTTTTCTTATAAAATTTTGTAAACCAACTTACGTGTCTAAATTATAATATAAATAAAAGCATAATTATAATACTTGTTAGTTTAGTAATAACTAAATTATAATATAAATAAAAGCATAATTATAATACTTGTTAGTTTAGTAATAATTACATAAGTTATACATTTTTATAAGAATAGTAATACTAGGAAACTGTAATAATAAATTAACTTCTAAACTGCAATTTGACCCGGTTAAAATAATGATAGTTAAGTTAGAATAAATCCAGTAGCTGAGTAATTAGGATATACATTAGTTAGGTAAGAGCACGTATAAAAATTTTGTAACGCACGAATAATTTTTACGAATATTATTACATTAGAAACTTTACTATAAATTAAATTAGATTAAACTTAGATTAGTGAAAATGAAGCAAATGATTAAGATCTGATAAATCGGTTCAGTCAGACTGACTAGATCGAAAACTTTTATAAGACCGAAATAATCGACACTCTAACCTACATGATAAATGGGACGAGGGTTAGAGTATCTTAGAGTAGACTCTAATTAGTGTAATTTCATAATTTCAGACCAGTCGACTCCGTACGAGTCCGATCCGTGGACTGATCCGACTGACCCGCAGTTCGGAGCATACGCGAAGCACGTTGATTATTAGCGACAGAGACTCCAGCCCTACAGGTGTGGGATATCTGAATTATTCTTTTCGTGGGCGTACTCTTACCAGTCGATCCATCTGACTTGACATCCGCACTTTATTTTACGTAGTTGCATTAAAACTGTAGAGCATGTTTATCCTTTTCTGCACTGTAGGTAGAATTGCATAAACCCTGAAAAACCTGAATTTACGGTATTTTACGAGTAAATTAATTAAATAATATTATAATTATATTATTAGAATATTAGGTTATTAGTTGTCTCCTTCTCGCGGGAGACAATATATTATTATTATAGTACGTACATATGCATGCATTGGTGAGAGCTGAGCAGAGCCGAGTGACTTCGTTCCGTCTTGGTGTCACTTGGCATGGGACGGCCCGACAGCCACTGAGCTGAGGATCACTTGATCCTTGGAGGGTTTTAGGATATTATATGTATAAACTTTGATTATATATCATTTTTCGATCATTTTACTATTTGACGTGAGCAGTTCCGATCTCGAGTTCTGTGGCACGATACGATTCGGGAATTTATTCCTTCCCTACATTAGGAGCTACTTTGCCTAGAACGGAAGTTCCCAATGTCCAATGCGGGTCTTGAGGAATGAAGTGCAAGTGCATAAGGTCGGCGAGCCTTGATGCGCGGGGTCGAGCTCGAGTCAAGCCCCTGGTTCCTATTGGTCTGGCCGGACGGTAGAGTTCTCTCCTGCTCATGAGGGAAGAGATTAACTTTTTACGACTTGCATTGTATGATTTCTCCTATTGGATATGTTTGGGTGATGAATCGTTAGGCGAGATGACACACTGGATTTGATATAACCATCGGCTAGTGTGTTGTATAACTTGTGGGCAATGCTCGATGTCATTAGGCAACGTGTATCATTGTACCTATGAACACAGTCCTTGGATTATATTGGTTGGATCTTTTGATCCTATTGGCACAGCACGGGGTGATATACTTTATCCATATTATTATTATTATATTGTATTTAACACACACAGTGCAAGGAGTACTGGATTCCTACTTGTTTTATATCCGATATTACACCTTGATTTTTCTTTGGGTTTATTCCGCATGTTGGCATAATAGGATAATCGCATCATGACATCATTCAAAGTATTATAAATTATATTAGATATTAATATAGGATCACACATGTGCATATTTTTAAATTGTATTCAGTTTATAAATAAAAGTGCTTTGACCGTAGAGGATCCCTGAGGGGATAATTCTGGGTCACATACTGGGCGATTCGTCGCTCACCCACAAGTTGTTTCGTGGGTTTTAAGTACAGGTTCTGGCGATCCGCAGCAGGAGATGTCAGGAGCTGTCCCCGAGGGCCACACCACTTGACCTAGTAAGGGTTAGGCTTTTGATTAGGTTTACGAGTCCCGTATTTCCTGTTTTATATAATACGGGCTCGATAGATCATGTATCCCCTTCTATAGATGGTGTTATTTGGATCCGAGATGGATCGAATTATATGTTATGTACGTGTATGTTTATTTATTTGCTATGTGACTGATGCTTGACATTTATATTATTTTGCTTCCGCTGCTGTTTGATTTATCGTTCATGATTAGCCTTGCGTGCTTAATGATTAACTAAGCACGAGGCGAGGTTGATCACACCTTAATCCAGAATCTCTGGTTTGGGGTGTGACAATTAATCTCCACCCATAAAAGATAAGGTTAACCCCTTTTATGTGTCCTGATGACTGGCCTAAAGGGAACTTTGTCACGTTACCAAATTGGTTTAACGCTTTTGAAATAGAAAAATGTAACTCTTTTGCCTTTTCGAAAACCTTCGGATAAGTAAAGTTAATCGAAGAATGTGATGAAGCAATGTAAGAGCTGTCATTTTCACACCGTAAAAGAGATGGTTCTGTCTAGGAAAGACTGAGTCTAAGCAGTCCTCGTGACCCCGGTCTTTCCTGGGAGCCCCTTTTACATGTCCTAATGGCTAGCCGAAAGGGAACTTTGTCACGTTACCAAATTGCTTTATGGACCGAAAAGAATATCTTATTTTAAACATGTAAATTGTTTATATGCTTATTCCGATATAAATAAGAAACTGAGCATAGCTGCAAAATAAAGAATTAGTAACTGATAAATAATATACTTGACTTGGTCCCGTATATAGGTAAATTAGATTTACTTATTTGATATGAAATGTATAAATTAGATTTATCGCTTTCAAGGAACCGTAAAAAGAACGTTTGTCTTCTGGCATACGACTTTCACGTGTCCGTAAGAATGTCTAAAGTCAGTTTCAAGAACTGACTGCTTAACAAAGCTAAGCATGTGAAAGAGGTTCTGATGTTAAAGGAATACGGAAGGTGGACCCCTTGGAATGTTTCCTGACATACCTCTTTTAAAGATTGCTTGCACTATTAAGCATAAACACAAACCCGTTAATTAAGTAATATGCCCTTCCTACTCTATCCTCCTCACACCATTGTTCATTGGTTGACGGTTCTCTACTCAGTAGGCGTCGCCTTTTACCTTTGGTGGTGGAGGGTTATGTCCGACATATCAAACCAAATAGAGTGATGTTACTTACCAATGATTTCCAAAATAGTTTTGGGCTTAGGGCAAAGTCTTCGTTAAAAACGCGTGATGTTTTAACAAAACCAAGAATCACAAAGGGATGTGATTAGCAAGGTTGCTTACCTAAGATAACTGATGGCCAAGATATGCATACATTGCCTTGGCTATTGGTGAAAATAAGGATCTTGGACCTACTGCAAAAGGGAATAGAACAAATTTGCAGTGGGAGTTTTATTATTTGAATAAGACATTACATGAAAAAAACTAAAATCTTTACTTTAACATTGTAGAAATATGGCTAAAGAAGCATCTTTTTCTTTACGCTCCCTACTCGAGAAACAAACACTAAAAGCGGAAGGATCCAATTTTACTGATTAGTTCCGTACCCTCACGATCGTACTGAGACATAAGAAAAAAGAATATGTCCTAACCACACCATCCCCTGCTGATGAGCCCAAAGCGGGCGGCACAGCGGAGGAAGTCACAAAGTACATCAAGCACAAAGAAGATGAGCTTGATGTACAAAGTCTACTGGTAGGAATTATGGGTTCTGAATTGCAGCGATGGTTCATGGACACTAAATCCTATGACATGTGCCAACAGCTCAAGAACATGTTTCAAGAGCAAGCACGTGTTGAGAGATTTAAGGTGACCAAATCCCTACTTAGTCATAAGTTGACTGAGGGCGGCTCTGTCGGCACTCACATGCTCCGTATGATGAGCGATGTTGAGCAACTGGAGAAGCTAGATGCTTCGATAAGCAAGGAATTTGCTACAGACATTATCTTGCACTCACTCCCTCCCAGCTATTCGGGGTTCATCATGAACTTCCATATGCTTGGGATGGATAAGAGTCTGTAAGAGCTCTAAGAGATGCTTAGGATCACTGATGATAACATGAAGAAGAGCTATTCTATCCTCATGATCTAAGCTGGTGAGAAGAAGATCAAGAAAGCCCCAAAGAAAGTGGCTCCTAAGTACAAGGGGAAGGGGAAACAGATTCTTAAACCGAATCCTCCCAAGGTAAAGGTTTCTGCTGCCTCTGACTGCTTTTACTGCAACGTAAAAGGTCATTGGAAGAGGAACTGCCCGAAGTATCTGGCGAACTTGAAGTCTGGAAAAGCTTTCAAACCTTCATCCTCAGGTATATTTGTTGTTGAAGTTAATGTTGCTACTGCTATTAATGATTAGGTAATAGATACCGGATCATGTGCTCATATCTGTTCAAATATGCAGGCACTAAAGAATAGAAGGAATCTACGTAATAAGGAAGTACAACTCCAAGTTGGAAACGAAGCATTAGTTGCAGCCGTAACAGATGGTAGTATAAAGTTGTATTTGCCCAGCGGGCTTGTAATGGAACTTGAAAATGTATATTTTGTTCCTAGCATTTCCATGAACATCATTTCAGTCTCATGTTTAGAGACGAATGGTTTCTCTTTTGTTATAAAGGACAATAGATGTTCTATATATAAAGATGAGTTATATTATGGATCCTCTTGTATGATGAATGGTGTTACGTTACGGAACTTTAACAATTAAATTCTGAATGTTTTAAAGGCAAGAATCGAAAATTGTGCTAACGAAATAGACATTTAAAACCTTAATTAATGATTCCCTAGATAAGTAGGTTAAGGGTGAATCGAAACCTCCTTGAAAATACGAAGTTCTGAACCTTTATAGGTCCAGTGTGTCCGCACTGGTAGTGAGTGCGGATGGTTGATCCGCACTGGCTCCAGTTTCCTTGTTAATTATGTTCTGAATTATGCCAGTGTGGTCGCACTGAGGTTGAGTGCGTCCGCACTGAGAAATTATGTATTGGCTGAATTTTCCAAAATCTGACCAAGTAATGAGTGCGGATGGGTTGACCTGCACTGGATATCAGTGCGTCCGCACTCATGAATTTTCTGTGTTGATTGAGTTCCTGAAATTCTACCCAAGTACTGAGTGCGGGTGACTGACCCGCACTGAAATTGAGTGCGTCCGCATTAGCCTCAGACTTTTCCTTGTTCAGTGTCGTTTTCATGAAAATTTGACTAAGTACTGAGTGCGTCTGCACTGGGGTATTCTTTTATGTGTTTTCTAAGCTGCCAAAATTATGCTAAGTGTTGAGTGCATCAACACGCACTGAAAATGAGTGCGTCCGCACTCGTGTATATTTCTGTGTATTTTCAACTGCTGAAAATCTGTCCAAGTGCTGAGTGCGGGTGGCCGACCCACACTGAATGAAGGTGTCTTTTTAACCAACACCAGATTTCTTTCCTTTCTCTCTCTTCCCATCCGCCCCTTTCCCCATTTTTGGTGATTTTTGCCCAAGAGAGAAGAAAAAGAGTGAGAGAGCTTCCTTTCCCTCTCAGGACCCCGATTGTTGCGAGAAATCAAAGTTGGAACCGAGCAAGTAGCCATAGATCTCTCCTAGCCCTCCTATTCGGTATTTCTTTCTCTTCCCGTATCTTTCTAAAATCTCGGATTTCTCGATTTCTCGAGTTTTCGTTTTAAACCAGAGATTTGTGTTTGAATTGCTTGTAGACTAGCTCCTTGAGCTTCTTTGATTGTTTATTTGTCGATTCTTTCCAGATTTCATCTCGATTTTGGATTTCGATTTTTAGGGTTTTCGTGTCAAAACTGAAATTGGGCATAATCATGAATTGATTAGTTTAATCCAACCGATTAGACTTGTAATCGGTAGGGTTACTTCTTGATCTTGAATTGCTGTAACGTTTAATAACTAATTTAAGATTTTGACCAAATTAGGTTAACCACTCGGTAAATTGAATTGTTACGGGAACCGAATTTGTGAACTAGTAAATGAATTGTTACCAAATTGAGATCGTGTATGGTCTAGAAGACCCAAATGGAAATTGTGAGAAGTTAGAGATTCTTAAGCGAGAAAGAGGAATAGGAAAGTATAAGTCCTAATGTAACTCGAGTGAACATCTCGACCGTGAACCAAGGTTAAACCAAGTTTATGTGTAATATAGGCGTAGGCTCTGTCGAGCAAGACTTTGCGGGACACTTCAAGACGTCTGATCCATAAGTATACGATACCCTCGTCGTAATCAGGTGCGAGATTCTTGGACTTGTTTGATATTTCATTTTCAGGAATTAAATTGTTTATCCGTTTGTCATGTTGAATGTCTGATTGTTGCATTATTGAATTGCATAAATCATTTGCATAGCTCAATCAAATTAAACTCGAATTTTGGTGAATGAAATGATTTGCATGCTTGTATGGTTTCCATTTGTGTCGATCTATTATGATCTGATTTTGATTGAAAGTCACCATGGACTATGTATGTTAGCGGATTTACGAAGTTGAGCTGTATAGCTAACTTGGATCCGACGAATTGTGTGTGTGAGCAGATTTACGAAGTTTAGCTGTATAGCTAACTTGGATTCGACGAATTTGCAAAGTTGAGCTGTATAGCTGACCTTGAGCCCTGGATCCTTCTAGCGCTTTAGGTGAATGGCCCTCAGTTTTCCCAGTACCGGTTGGGATGAGGGGTGAGTGATTGTATTGATGTGTGATTTGGAGTCGTGGGTGACATGAGTAACGTCTATGGCTCGGTGGCATTCTCCTACGTGTTAATGCATTTGGACGGTCAATTGAATGTTACGAACATTGGAATGATTCCAAAGAGGATTTTCTTTATATGACTTGAATCAGACCTTGGTAAACGGTTAAGCCAAGCGATTACAGATGGGTATCAGATAAAGGATCCAACTCGGTGGAATGTCTGTAGGTGTCAGTAACCCTACAGACGAGGGTCAGATAAAGGGTCCAGCTCGAATGAACATCTGTAGTTGCTACAAGCCCTAATGAGTCGAGTTAAGCCAAATATGTGTTGTGTTTGAAATTCATCTTGGAAATTCCGTTAATTGTGATTCATCTGGTTGAATTGTTGTCGAGCATATGCATTCTTTTATTTATCAATATATATCTGTTTGAATTGTTGTTGTATGGATTTCATTTCTGAATATGGAGCTTGATTGCAAGTCCAATAATCTAACTGTGGCAAATTCACACTAAGAATTTATTCTCACCTCCACCCTTCGGGTTACCTTACAGGTTCTAGTGCGTCCGATTCTGGGGAGGCACGCGAGGAGTAGGCCGTTGGTAGTTTACCTTATATGACCCTAGAGATATTTTGTTGTATAATTCTAGGTTTAGCCTTATGGTTGGTATCCGGATGAGATACTTTGTTGTATTATACTCTGATCAGACTGTGTACTATGATTATATTTAGAAACTTGTTTTATATTGCTTATTGTCATGATTGAATTGTTAATTGCCTTGTAAGTATACACGGTATTGTATGCTTACGGCGGGGTACTGTTACAACCCGTGGCCGCGGGGTGTGACAAATGGTCTATATATACTGGAAATGGAAAAACCCATGTTCAACATAAATAAACGACTCAAAACATCTCATGAAAGCACGACTTACATGTGACATTGTCGCCTTGGTCATATAAACGAGAAACGGATCAAGAAGTTATACAAGACTGGACTTCTTGGTAAATTTGATCTTGAATCAATTAACACATGCGAATCTTATTTACGTGGAAAAATGACCAAAACGCCTTTCTCCAAAAAAGGCAAAAGGGCAAGTAACTTATTAGACCTTATACACACAGATGTATGTGGACCTATGAGTACTTGCACAAGAAACGGTTGTTCTTACTTTATCACGTTTACTGATGATTACAGTAGATACGGTTATGTCTACTTGATGAGACATAAGTCTAAATCCTTTGATAAGTTCAAAGAATTCAAGGCTGAAGTAGAAAATCAATTAAACAAAAGTATTAAGGCCTTACGATCAGACCGTGAGAAGAGTTCAAAGCAAGAGACTACAACAGACTCAACCACCGAAGCTGAGTACATAGCCGCATCCGAAGCAGCTAAAGAAGGTTTCTGGATCAAGAAGTTCCTTAGCGAACTAGGAGTGGTTCCCAGTGTTCAAGGCCCTATGGACCTCTACAACAATGGAGCTATAGCTCAGGCCAAGGAACCGAGATCACACTCGAGATCCAAGCATGTTCTGCGACGTTATCACCTGATACGAGAAATCATAAATAGAGGTGATGTAAAGTTATGTAGAGTTGACACAGCTGATCCACTCATAAAACCTCTTCCTCAAGCTAAGCATTAGTTGCATACGGCTTCTATGGGTCTGCGACACATAGGAGATTGGCTTTGAGATTTTCTTTAGATCTATGAGATTTTGAATACTAGAGATTTGTATAAGTAGGGCCTACGATGATTGGCTCCTAGCTTAAGTGGGAGATTGTTAGTTTGTAATAATCTAAAAGTCAATAATACAATAATTTATCATAAAGCTTTGTTCATAAATTGGATGTTTAATTATATATCATTTTGTTGCCTTGAGTATTATTGCATTTATGAATCATTCCGAGTTCATTACTGGAATTGTGAAACTTCATAATACATATGATATATACTCTTAAAAGTCTCTGACCAAGGTAATTAGCAGGAACACTAATTACCGCTATAAGATTAGTATGTGGATTAAAAGATGGTCAAGTTTTGCAGACCACTGACAAGAGATGTCATTTTAGTTACACAGATATATGTTCTATGAACATGATATTTGACAGACTCCGAATGAAACATTAAATGGAATTGTGTTCGTGTCATTAATATTTTCATTCAGTGTTAAGTTCTACAATATGAGCTATTCATCGTTCCTACTAAAAAATGTGTATGTGTGATTGTTACCTAACGCTGTCGGTAAAACATAGAATGGTAGCTCTTCGGTATACATAACTTAGCTGAGGAAGTGATAGTTTACCAAAAGTACTATTGTCTCTCGTTCTCTATACGAGCTATAGCATCACTGGGCCCCTTAATAAAGTAAGATTATCTGCTAGCGGTATAATTACAAGAGTAATTATATTTGATAATCTGCTCAAGATCAAGAAAAGATTAAGTTTGCAAGGATGACGCACACCTACCTTGAAACTGATCTGATAGCTATGAGACAGAATAACTGACACAAGTAAATAGTTTACAGTACAACATCATCTGTGTAATTGGATGGTCATAGTCCAGATGTCAGATGCTTACTATGATTATAGAAGTTAAAACAGTTTGAATTCTATTTACCGCAAGAAATATAATTGTTACCGAAACAACAACCGCAATAAATATAATTGTTCGAAAAAATTATATGGATATTATCTGAATTTGGACCGAGGGCATTTGGTCTTTTCATATGTCATCGATCTTATCCACATGACACGTCATCGATCTTATCCATATGACATGTCATCATCCTTATCCATTCAATTGCATACCTTGTAAATAGGCATATGTTGAGGGGTATTTCAGTCTTTTGCGAATCTCCTCAAAAGCCAATAAATAGAGGGGTACATGAAGAGAGAAAACTTACTAATTCACTTGATACTGAATCAATTCGGTAATCTATTTTCTCTCTTTCTCAGTTTACGATTATTACGAGATTCGAAAATAATATATTTGCGAAAGTCACGGTATTTCTATTTTTGTTTATTAGTGAATCGGAATAACTGTGGGTCGTAAATATTGTTATTTTGTCCTTTTCTTGGTGAATAGTATTTTGCATAATTCTGTGGATTACAGTATTTCTGGCAAAAGAAATAAACCGCTCTTTGGATAACCGATAGATGTATCATACATTTGATACTTCGAGGTAACCATTCCTGATCGTTCTTCTCACTCAGTCTGCTTTCCAATTGGAATTTGGAATCAAGGTATAAATATATGATATTAATCTATTTAATTGGTAAGTAGATTAAAGTTGGTTTTGATGCCAAAAGAATACTGAAGATGGACCGCCTTGGAAAGTTTCCTGACATACCCCGTTTAATCCTTGGCTTACGTTCTTTCCGCATCTTAAGCAAATAAATGGGTTTGAACAGTCAAAACCCCAACAGACTTAATCAATGGGTTTGAACCGTCAAAACCCAACAGGTTGATCACGCAGGATCACTCTAATTGATTGAGTATTGGTTGAATAAGCTTGAAATTGAATATGAATATTGAAGTTGGAGTGCACAAGCAATAATTGATTTTTTTAGATATGAAATTTGTGTTTTGAATTTAAGGGCGGTTAGAGTGATAATCCAAACCAAGATTTTACTTTTATTTATAAAGAGTTGTTCAAAATGAAGTAATTTGGTATTGACTGTTACAACGTTCCTGAACCGTTGTAACGGCTGACTAACTGATCTGGCATTAACCCTAACAGTTGTTAACCGTTGCCACGAACGCATGAACGCATAATGGTTGTTAACCGTGGTAACGAGTCCATACGATTGGCCTCTAGAAATTTGGGGAGCCAACTGATTTTATCTGTTGCGTGAATCATTGTCATGATTTGTTGCGTTACACAATAAATAAATTATTTGTTGCAACGATTCTTGAATCGTTGCAACTGTTGACCTCATTTAGGTCAATCTCAAGCTTATTTTACTAGTTTTACAAATTAATATTCCTAATCTTGAGATTAATCTTCTGCTGTCCAATGCCCAGTGCTTCATGACTTCATCCTTGATAAATATAGCAATTGTCCATCCATCCAATCTCTATAGTCATGAACCTGCACAATATCTCAAGACAAGAAAACTGTAAAATTCAATAAATATATGTTTTACAAATCTAGTCAAACATACAAGTATATTATAGCACAATCTAACAACTACTAGAGTGTTGCAAACATCTTCCGTTAGAATGTTGTATTGAGGTTGCAATTGCCTTATTGTCTTGTCATCTGCAGACATTACTTGTTGCATTAGGGTCACAACTATCCATTTTCCTTGTCATTTGGAGACACTACTAAAGTACTGCAAAGACCTTCAATTGAAGTATTGTATTAGAATTGCAACGACTTTTTTCTCTTGCTATATAGAGACACTACTAGAGTGTTGCAACAAATTGTGCGTTAGATAACTAGTTAATATTTAAACTATACAAAGTTTTAATAATAATCTATGTAAATCATGGAAAACTGGAAAAGTGATATTTTTTTTATACTTATGTTCATATGTTTTGTATTTGGAGTAAAACTAGGGTGTTCTTAAGCTCACCAAAGTGTTTGGTGAGCTCAACTCCAAAATCTATCAAATCGGTTTCAAATGAGGAATTTGAACCGTTGGAACCAGCCTACGTTACGAGTGATGCGTCTACATGTGAAAATTGTAAACATTCAAATTAATTTAGTATAAAGTCAATCGGTCAAAATTAGAAGGTTAATAAATTAATTTTAGTGCATTCATTTTTTGAATGTTTTTTACCGCTTGACTTTATATTAAATTAATTTGAATGTTTAATATTTTCACATGTAGACGCATCACTCGTGAGGTTGGTGGATTTTAACAGTTCAGATTCGTCATTTGAATCTGATTTGATGAGTTTTGGAATTAAGCTCACCAAACATTTTGGTGAGCTTAAGAACACCCTAGTTCTACTCTTGTATTTGCTATTATTAGTAGAGTAGAACTAGGGTGCTCTTAAGCTCACCAAAGTTTTGGTGAGCTTAACTCTAAAACTCATTAAATTAATTTTCAAATGAAGAATCCGAACCGTTGAAACCCGCCTACCTTAAGTGTGATGCATCTACATGTGAAATTTTTAAACATTCGAATTAATTTAGTATAAAGTCAAGCGGTCAAAAAACGTTCAAAAATGAATGCACTAAAATTAATTTATTAACCTTCTAATTTTGACCGCTTGACTTTATACTAAATTAATTCGAATGTTTAAAAATTTCATATGTAGATGCATCACACTTAAGGTAGGCGGGTTTCAACGGTTTGGATTCGTCATTTGAAATCGATTTGATGAGTTTTAGAGCTAAGCTTACCAAAACTTTGGTGAGCTTAAGAGCACCCTAGTTCTACTCTTATTAGTAATATATCAAATGCGAATTTTATTTGTAGTTTATTTCATCAGCAAGGATGTTAATTTTTACAAAAGTAATTCATTTGAATAGTATACATAAAACATAGTACTTTAATAATGTTACATTCGACATTCGACACAGCTCGATATATTAATTTTGCAAATTGTAATATGTGAAATAATTGTAGACTTATATAGCATACTTTAAAGTCACTGCATGTGAGCTAGGTTCTTATATGGAGGATTCAATATTCGTGAAGTTGCATAACGGACTCACTTTTATATGTAGGATTATAGCAAAATTAGTGTGTGATGTGCTCATCAAGAGGGGTTGATGAGCACAGCTTCAAAAGATTATTGAGTTGATTTCGAACTACGAATTCAAACTGTTGAAATCTAAGTATTCCGTGAGTGATGCATATACATGCAAAAAAATTAAAGTTTTGAATCTATTAAGCACATGGTCAAGCGGTCAAAACAATGAACATTTTATAAGTTACTTTTTTAATTGTTTTATGTATTCATTTTGCATCATTCTTTTGACCGTTTGACCATATACTAAATGAATTCGAAACTTTAAAATTTTTGTATGTACATACATCACTCACGAAATACTTGGATTTCAACGGTTTGGATTCGTAGTTCAAAGTCAATCCGATAACCTTTTAGAAGTGTGCTCACCACCCTCTTGGTGAGCACATCACACCCTAGATTTGCTCACACACACACACACACACACACACACACACACACACACACACACACACACATATATATATATATAGTAAAGCTAGGGTGTGATGTGCTCACCGAAAGTGTTTGGTGAGCATAACTCCAAAAGTTCATCGAATCGACGTCAAATCCAAACCGTTGAAATCCATGTATTTCATGAGTGATGCATGTACATGCAAAATTTTGAAAATTTTGAGTTTATTTGCTACACGGTCAAGCGGTCAAAGAAATGAATATTTTATAAGTTAATTTATAAGTTGTTTTATATATTCAATTTTTATTATTTCTTTGATCGCTTGACCTTGTAGCAAATAAACTCGAAACTTTCAAAATTTTGCATATATATGCATCACTCATGAAGTACATGAATTTCAACGGTTTGGATTCGACGTTTGACGTTGGTCCGATATATTTTTAGAGTTGTGCTCACCAAAGTTTGGTGAGCACATCACACCCTAACTTTGCTCATATATATATATAGAGAGAGAGAGAGAGAGAGAGAGAGAGATGGGCTGTGGTGCATTGCAATGCATAAAGGGGTTTGTGCATTGGACCATAAATCTAAAATTCAAAATTCAAATGGCCGATCCAAACCGTTCATCTTGTTCTCCATATTAATATGTGCTTGAAGGCCAAATTTTACATTTTTCTGAAGTTTTTTACTATTTATTAAGTATTTTACAAAATTGTTGATCTAACGGTGACTCCTGATTTTATTGTTTTGTTAAGCCACTGTTGGATTAGCAAACCAATGCCTTAAGCCACTCAGCCATACCTCCAAGTTTTTATTTATGTGAATTGGGGATAGATTTTGTTTTCACTCCTGCCGCTCTGGTAACTGCGCTTGCATACTCGTGTATAAACTCTCCGAGTCTGGCAACACTACATTCTCGATATACCACCATGATGATGTTTCATAAAAGACAATATCTATATGAGGAGAGATCAAGTTACAAGTTACAACGATTTTTGAGTTACAACAAGTATTTTCTACATTTTCAAAATTCAAATCGTCGATCCAAACCGTTAGATGTAATCTCTACAATAAAATGTGCTTGGAGATCAAATTTTATATTTTTTGGAATTTTTTTACTATTTATTAAGATGGGTACAAAAATTATCAGCGATTTTCAAAGTGGCATAATAAATAGTAAAAAAAATTAAAAAAATGTAAAATTTGGTCTCCAAACACATTTCAATATAGAGATCACATCTAACAGTTCAGATTGACTTTTTGAATTTTAAAAACGAAAAAATTACTTATAAGCATATACCCTCATATGCTTATGTAACTAGAGTAGCCAACCTCTATATATATATGAGTAGAACTAGGGTGTTCATAAGTTCACCAAGCTCCTTGGTGAACTCAAGTATAAAACTCGTCAAATCGGTTTTAAAAAACGAACCCAAACTGTTAAAATCTGCCTACCTTACAAGTGATGCGTCTACATGTGAACATTTTTAACATTTGAATTAATTTAATGTAAAGTCAAGCGGTCAAAAAAAGTTTCAAAAATGAATGTTTAAAATTAATTTATTAACCTTCTAATTTTGACCAATGGACTTTATACTAAATTCGAATGTTTAAAAATTTCACATGTAGATGCATCACTCGTAAGGTAAGCAGGTTTCAACAGTTCGGATTCGTGATTTAAAACCGATTTGACGGGTTTTAGACTTGAATCCACCAAAGAACTTGGTGCACTTAAGAACACCCTAGTTCTACTGTCTCTCCATATATATATAAATGTTCTCTAGCCTACCGGCCTACCCAACTAGTTTTAACCTACAAAGCAACACTAGATAATGACAACGACAAAATGAGTATTATGACAAAATTTGGGTCAAATTTACAATTTATAAAACTGATAGTAAACTAGAACCTACATGAAGTGACCCAGTAACACAAACAAGACCCGGCTCATATCTTTTTTCTCTTGCCTGAATCAACTTGGAAGAAAGTGTAATTTGATCTTTAATGGGTGCATTTGAGCAAACGGCGAACACAGGCCGACTCCTATCTGGTACTTCTTCTAGCTCAGGACTAATCACACCGAGGTCAAAGACATCAATTCCAATATCTTGCGCAGCCTGGATCCATATCTCCTTTAAATATACGGCAGAGATTGCACGTGATTTTCCTCCAGCAATGTTCACTTCAGTTAACAAGACTAGATCTGGTTTTCTCCCTGAGAATTTAAAAGAGGAATAAAACGCAGAGAGATCAAAATCAGATAATATCACCAAAAATAAAATAAAAAAATCAAATCTAAGTGTATGCTTGATGCTTCTGCTGTTCATGGACATTCTCCAACATTAGTATGCTTGCATACATTAATTTGAAGTAACATTTTCTCAAGTGCCGCTGCAAAAGGCTAACTTAGTGAACTAACATAGCCCAAAATAACTCGAGGAATAACATAATGGTCCCACACAAGTCATAAAATATACCAATTATTCCTACCTTTCTTCTTATAGGCTTCCAAGAAAAGCAGTACCCTTAATTCCACAGGGGCCGTTCGACAACAAAGGATTAAGCCTCCTTAAGGCTTAATCCGCTTCCTTTAGCATCTTTAACTGCTTAATCCTACCGAACACCGGTTACTTAGCGCAGATTAAGAACACCTCCTTTAGCTTCATTTTGTTCGGATCTTAATCCTCTGTCCGAACCTTAAGGCACCCATACCCCTTTCTTTAACTTAGTTTTTACTTAAGGATTAAGACAACCGAACATTGGTTCCTTAGCGCTCTTTAAGCTCTTAATTCTTCACTCTTAATCCTTTGTTGCCGAACGGCCCCACAGAGCTTATCTTTTACCCCAGTGAGAAGGAAAAGGGAATTGTAGCCTTTAAAATTAAACACTAGGAAAAGAGGGGCACATGTGAAATTGTTTGCACTTCAGATGGACATATGAGATATTTCTTGTATTGAGAAGTTCCAAGGGTACAAATTATATTGTTGTTGTTTTCCAGAGTCATAAATGACATGGATTCTATACTCGAATACCATTCCTCTCTTTTAGGTTTTTCTTTTTTTAAAAACAATATAATTTCAGAGGCCAAGTTTGAAGAACTAATTGTACCTGAAAGAAGCTGCCTAGCAAACGAAAGGTGATCTTTATCACTAGCCATGGCTACTACAAGAGCTAATGGACGGTCATGATGCACTGCCTCAATCACCTCGGATAAGCCCTTAGCAGATGCTTCCGTATGAGCTGGCCCGCATTTTCAAGCAACATGTAAAAGCTGACTTTAGCAACAATTTGAAAAATATACAGGAAGTTTTCTCGAATTATCATGCAAAATTTAAAGTTAACATGCAAGTGTTACCCTTCAGAATGATGTAAGCATCATTTTTATCCCAAAACAACAATAAGATATTTATATAGCATCCTTCCTCTCCTGGAGATATTTTTAAATGCCCAAGATAACTCTCTTCTCACTAAATAATGTAAAGGAAATGCAAAATGCTGGTAGGGAAAACTATAACGGATATATTCAAAATATTCAAAATTTATACTTTCTCATTTAGAAGTGGAATACAAATATTTTCTATAATTTTCTAGAAGGTAGATATCTGAGTATAAACACCAAAAAAATCCATACAGAGATAGAGAACTACTGCTTGAAAATTCACAAAAAATAAAAAAGTGAAAAATGGATACAGACCTCCGTCAATTAGTAAGGAAATGTTATCTACTCCAATAGCCGAGGCTTCTCTTTTCGTAAGAAATTGCATTCTCCCTTGTAAGCGGGTTTGTTCTAAGCCGGACCGAATGGACTCTTTGGAAACTGTCAAACCTACACATTTACAGAAAAATAAAATTAGAAGCAAGTCGACATAATGAAATTTGTGTAGGCATGTGACTATTACTACCTTGATTATGAAGACAAAGTGCTGCACAGGTGGCCATCACAGCATTTCTAAGCTGGTGGCTTCCAAGCATTTGAAGTTTCAAATCCCGCAAGTCGATTTCCTGAAAAATACTTTGTATCCCAGTTACATCAATGCTGGATAATGATTATTCTGGACTTTAGACACCAAATCAAATCACATGGAAAGGGCACTAATGTAAATTTGGTCTACATTAGAGATAATTATATTGCACAAAAAGAAAGGGAACTACCATGTGATTCTTTATTTCCATGTGTATGTCACATATTTGTACAGGTATTTCATATTCCATTCGATATTGTTTTAGGCTGGAACTAATACATGGATGAAATGCTGAGAGCACTGGAGAGTGCAATAGACGTGCTCTCTCCCGAATAATGACCTCAATATCTGGTTCAAGTAGTCCACCAATAACTACCTGTAATTGAAATGAAATCAACACAGTGGCACAAATACGGGAGAAATTTTGCATTGCCATTTATTAAAATTAAAGTCGAAACTATAATAGATAAAAAGAAATGATAAAATTACATAACTGGACGGTCTTCTTTGATAATTCCCGATTTTGCCATTGCTACGCTTTGGAGGGAACCACCCAAGGCCTCCAGATGTTCCTTTCCTATTGAGGTTATAATAGATAAAGCCAGCTCTGAGCTGCGTATAACATTTGTTGCATCCCTTGCTCCTCCCAACCCTGCCTGTCATCAAAATAAAAGGAAAGAACAACGCAACAAATTAAACTAAAGGTAGTGTTTGGTTGAGGCCTAAACTATGAAATAAGGGGGGTTTAGACCTCGGTTATTCTACTAAATGCGGATTAATTAGGCCAGCCTAACTAGGCGTAACTATATAATTATGCCTCTAAATTTAAACCACCTCTCTCCAAGTGGCTTAAGAGTTAGTCCTATGGCTCCACAGTCAACGAGTATCCAATTTTTTTCCTCTCTCTCTTCGTCGATACTATTTCTTAATAGCTTAGGCCATGACATAACTTGTGACCTCAACCAAACATGAATAGATTATGCCGGCCGAAGTTGGACTTAGGCCTCCAAAGTTTAGGCCTCAAAACTTTAATAACTTTGATCAAATTTAGTTCATAAGGTTAAGTACTTACTTCTATGACCGCAATATCAACCATCTCATGAGAGAAAACATGAAAAGCAAGAGCTGTGAACACCTACAAAAACAAATTATTTGGAGTTTAAGACCATAACAAAAAGTGCAGCAAGAAAATGTATGACCAAAATTGAGATCTTAGGTGCCACAATCTAGTAACATGTTACAGGTCAGGTATAATCCAATCAGTAGACAAAATATTGAAGGCATCAGATTTGGTTAAAAATATTTGCCTAAGCTACCTCAAAATGGGAAAGGGCTCCATTTTCAGAAGCTACTGAATCATCAATTTTACCCTTGACTTGTTGAAAAAGATTGCTTAACAGATCAGCTGGGATAGGTTTGCCTTCTTTTCCAATTGAAATGCGCTCCCTAATTGTCATTATGTGCGGGCTGCATGAGAAGGTTATAAGTTATAACTGCAAATTCATTAAAAGTTTGGTTACTAGGTTAATTTGAAAGAAAAGACAGAGATTGTACCTAGTATAGGTACCGACTTTGTAGCCTTCCTTCCGTAAAATATTAGAAATAAATGCAGCAACTGAACCTTTTCCCTTTGTTCCAGCAATATGGATAGACTGTAAATATAACACCATAACACATGAAGATGCTCTACACACATATTTAACTCTAAGGCACAGTGCAAATTATCATGTGATGGCATAAATGAAAAATGCAATGCTGCTCAAAAGCTTCAACAATGAGCAACTGGTCTCAATTCAGTTACCTTCCAACCTGTGATTTGTACCGGTACATATAGGAAATGGGATAAAACCCAACTAATATTTAAATCTTCACAAAAAGAAAATATGTGTTCCTTTCTCAATTCATGCTGTTTTTCTTTCTCATAACATAAATTTAAAGGCACAAGATGTTTGTAGAATGCTGAGGAGGGGAATAATGATACAATGGAACTATATAATTGAGTTACTCACACAAGATGTTTGTAGAAATGCCCAATACACAAACATCACGGTACATCAGTACTTAGAGTGAAGCAATCACTGACCTTGAAACGCGTATGGGGGTCGCCGAGACGGCTGAGCAGCCGCCTCATCCGGCCGAGATCGAAGCCGTCGTCAGACTCAGTACCGGCTCCTCTGGGAACGCCGATTCTCTCATAGTTCTTCAGCCCTTCCAAATACTCCACCAATTCCGCCATCTCAGCCCCGTGGTCTCCGCCTCCTACCATAGCGGAGAATAGTCGAGGTAACCTCAGGGGTGCAAAGAGAGCTCTGTATCTGGTGCGGTTGAAGCCGGAATGGAGAGAGAATGGGCGAAAAAGGTTGGTAGGATAGAGCATGGTCGGAGGGAAGGGGGAACTGGAGAAAAAGTAGAAAAGGTGTTCGTATTTGGAGTAAAAATGATTTTAACATTTACGGACTAAACAGTAGAATTAAGCGATTAAAAGTATTTTTTTTTCATTGTTGTAAAAAACATTTTTAAAGGCCGGTTTCGTTTCATCAATACGACATTTGTTTGAGAATTTTTCTAATTAATTAGTTTATTATTCTCAACTATTCTATTTATTTGTATTTAATCGTTTATTTATTCTCATTTATTTCTTTTTATTTCTGTTTATTCATGTTTATTCTAATGAATATATATTCATATTATTTTTTTTTACTATGTGTGAAAATAAATTTTATAAATTCTATATTGTAGTTTTATTTGTGGATAGATATACATCCAATATTTTTTATATATTTTTTTTATTTTACTTATTTTGAAATTGATTAATTTTTCTATTATTTATATAACATCTATTTTTCTTACTTACAGATGTATTTTTTTTCAATTAGTACGTCATATTCATATTAGAAATTAAGTTGTTATCATAACTTAAATTTAATAATTTTATATTGAAATGTTTCATTTCTTTTAAATAATATTTTATTAGTATTTAAAAAAGCTTAATTTTTGAATTTATTTTTGCATTTAATAAATATATACTTACACATGTAAAGTGTGTATGTATTGTTAAGAAGAAATAATAGTGCCATATTATGATAATAAAATAAGTTAAACTACGTTAATTTATTTGGTAAGTTTGATGAATTAAATAAATTATTTTTAATTAATTATGAATATATACACATAATTTTAATAAAAATAATTAGTCGTCCGCATAATTCTAATTAATCAGTCGCATACCGATTAATCGTTTGGTAGTACCCTCATTCATCTGACAACAACATATTGTTATTTACAACTGATTAAAACTCAAAACATAGTTTTCAAATAGGATCGGTTGATTTTTTATTAATAAAAAAGAAAATATAGAAAAATAATTAGGTTTTTGCGAAATCTCAAAATATAGAAAGAATGGAATGATCCCATCTACCGTCCATCCCGTCCAGATAATCTAAATAGTAATCTCGTAAACTCTCTAATTAACTAAATAGAATAAAAACACTAAAATGAGACAAACTATGCTGTCCAATCCAAAACCCCAAAAAAAAGACGCATACTGCATAAGCGGTATGCGAATGCATATGCGGATTTTAATGCAGATTTATATATGTGGATTTTAAAATAAAAATTCACGTATATATATATAGAGAGAGAGAGAGAGATGGACTATGGTGCATTGCAATGCATGGAGGAGTTTGTGCATTGCACCATAAATATAAAATGCAAAATCCAAATGACCGATCCAAACCATTCATCTTGTTCTCCATATTAATATGTGCTTGGAGACCAAATTTTACATTTTTCTGAATTTTTTTACTATTTATTAAGTATTTTACAAAATTGTTGATCCAACGGTGGCTTAACAAAACAGTAAAATCAACAACCACCGTTGAATCAACAATTTTGTAAAATACTTAATAAATAGTAAAAAAATTCAGAAAAATGTAAAATTTGGTCTCCAAGCACATATTAATATGGAGAACAAGATGAACGGTTTGAATCGGCCATTTGGATTTTGAATTTTAGATTTATGGTCCAATACACAAACCCCTCCATGCATTGCAATGCACCATAGCCCATATCTCTCTCTCTCTCTCTCTCTCTATATATATATATATAGAGTTAGGCTGGGGTGCTATGGATAGCATAGTGGCCTCTATGCTACGGCTCAATATTCGAGTTTTCAAAATCCAAACGGTCGATCCGAACCGTTCATCTTATTCTCCATATTAATATCTGATTGGAGACCAAATTTTACATTTTTCTGAATTTTTTTACTATTTATTAAGTATTTTACAAAATTGTTGATCCAACGGTGGCTGCACAAAACAGTAAAACCGTTGGATTAGCGATTTTCAAAGTGGCTTAATAAATAGTAAACAAATTCAGAAAATTATAAAATTTGGTCTCCAAGCAGATATTAATATGGAGAATAAGATGAACGGTTCGGATCGACCGTTTGAATTTTGAAAACTCAAATATTGAGCCGTAGCATAGAGGCCACTATGCTATCCATAGCACCCCAGCCTAACTCTATATATATATTCATAGTTATGCAGTTGAATTTATTTTCACATAACCAACATGAAATGTGTCTTATTATATATAAAAAATTCAATAATCTGAGATGGGATGGTAAAACTCTGCATAATGCATATGAACTTTTAATTATATGTGTTGCATATTACGTTTTTAATCCACATATCTGCATATTCGGACCGTAATATGCTCAAAACCACATGAGAGAGACTGCATGACATTCTGAGCACAATTACCGACTGCATAAGCATATGCAGCCGCATATGCAATTCATGTGGCCGCATTTTAAAACACTGTTCTCAGTGGTTAAGTGCAAGCCCTTTTGTGACAACGCAAGGCACAATCTTTTTACTATTCTCGAGCAGCTTGGGCTTGAGCCTTGGCGTGTTGACTTGTTACCTCTTATATCTATCTATTTAATTTTTGATAGATGAGTACTGTAGAATAAATAGTACTCCTACAATACTTCTACCGTAATAAATCTAATAATCCTGATCATTTGATCCAATATTTTAAATCGCAAACCTTTCCACCTCTCTCATTGCGACGCTTCTTCGCTGCAAATTTTGATCCAGAGAATTCACGGGTCTCTCTCGAAAGTTCACCGTTCGGCATTACATTGTAAAATATGCATATGATATTATCAACAATTCAGGCAATCTCTTTATGTTATCATTCCGAAGCAAAGCGAGACATTTCTCTAGTTATATTAAATCTTGTTGGTGCATCCCTAGTACATTACAAAGCAAACTCATCTCAATTTAGAATATAATAGAAGTTTTCTTATGTTTTTGATGTCTGACGATTATTATAATTTTTTTTGGTCATTAACTAAAAAAAAATATCTTTTTTTTTCATTAATATTTTATAGATAAAAAATATAAATAATAAATGTGAATCATTAATTTTATTCTATTTCTAAAATAATATATGCATTTAGCGCGCCATAACTCGTAAAATTTGAAAATAATTTGTGCAAGGCAATTGGTGAAAAAACATCAAAAGTGCAAATTAATCACAATAAATAATTAATTTATTATTCTAAAATGTTATTCCGCCGCTATGAATATTATTTAAACATTTGATCCGGATATATATGATATATTGAACTAAATATAAGATTTAACTAATAATGGGATGAAACAACTCCACAAGATAATGCTAATTAATGTTGCTAGAATGAGATCCGATTCATGTATACCATAAATCCGTTGACTTCTTGGTGATAAAAACAAAATAATACATAATAAATGTATGTCGCATCCTCTACCACTCACGAATCGCATAAAGTTGTACGATTTGCACCGATGGTGTTTTGAATTATGAAATGGCGCAAATCTCAACTCAGGAAGAAAAATCGTATGGGTGTTTCAAACTTTATAATATTCGAGTGGAGCATTGGATCTGAAAATGATCGTGCATGTCTAACCATAAAAAAGAAAAGAAAATAAACGACGTGTTAGCATATATATATATACAAGTTAAACAAGAACAGCCGAACAGGCTATCACGAAATTTACTAAAATTGTCTCTTAAATTTAATATTAATAATAATACAGGGTAAACCAGATTTCTTGGCAGTATAAATAATGTTATCCCGAATTTTCGATAAGTGGCAGAAATCAGAATTTTGTGTTACTTGAGGGGGTATATCATATGCATGTGGGATGTTGTATTGTTTGAGAAGAATGCATTTGTGGTGCTCATATTTTCTGATATTGCTCCTGCTGGTCTTCGTTTGTGTTCAAGGCCAGAAGCCAAATTCTTACGGTAAAAATATTGTTTTTTTGCTTTAATCTTATTTTAACCAATTCCACGTGCTTGATTTAATAGTTGATTATTTTCCTTTTCGAAAGTTACCAATCCAAATGTTTTGTTGTTCTGTTCTTAACACTTTAATTAATAATGCTCCTGATCATTAATTACGTTTTAGTGAGATGGTTAATTTACCAAGAAAGTGGGATGGAAATGAAATGCTTTACATAATTTTCTGGGAGGAATTTCATGAATATCCTTCAAAATTTTTAAAATTACGTGTTTTTTACTCTGAAATTTATAATATCAATATACACTTCTAAATTTGTTAAAATCACATAATTTATCTAATTAATTGTCGTTTTTATTAAAAGTTGTTTAAAACTCATTTTATTTTTTATTATAAATAAAAAAATATGAGAGAAATATTCATCTATAACCCCTAGTCTTCCAAAGCTGATGATGCGGGTTTCGACTCTATTATATATCTTAATCCCATCTTTCTTCACGATCAGATTTGCTCTTTAATTTTCACTACCGCCACACTCTGACAACCGGATATGCTCACTGTCATGCTCCAATCGAGATGAGGGTAGAGACTCCACGCTCTGAGCTCGGACAATACCATGCTCTTGGTTTCGGTCCCTTCCTTCTTCTTTCCATTCAAGGAGGTAGAACCGAGAGAGCAGGGGGCATTGCTGTGTTGGAGGTGAAACTTAGAAGATGTGAAAGAGACAGACTGTGGGGTGTGTTTGATGTCTGTGTGGGTGGGGGCTAGAATTCGGGTCACCGCCCTTTCTCTAGAAGCAAAAAGAGCAAAATTTGCAGCCCCCTCTGCTCTTTATCTCTTATATATTAATTGATCATAAGTTTTTATGTTATCTTTTTAAGAGAAATATTTTGTCTTTTAATTAGCTAGTTGTAAGAGCCAATATTTTCTTATTTGTGATGAGCATACAAACTGTATACTTAAATATCGTTGTATATGTTTCATAAGTAGAGAAATAAATTAACTGTTGCAACGGAATAAATAAATCCTCAAGTGAGTCTCTGGCGATTTAAATCGATCAGAACCGTCACCTGATGGTCAGCAATTCAGAGGAGTACCATTGCAACGGTCATCTACTATTGTCAACGGTACCCGACCGTTGGCCACCGTAATTTACCATTGGCTGTTCATAATCTAAACTCTGTTCAAATTAACCTACCGTTATAACGGTCCCTGTACCATTGCAACAGTCAACACCACTTAATTCATTCTTTTCAGCTCTCTATAAATAGAAGTTATACCAAAGTTTGGATTAGACCTCTAGTTGCCCTCAACTTCAATAATTCATATTTTCAGATCTAGAGAAAGTCGTTGTTGCTTGTATACTTAAACTTCAATACTCAGAATCAATCTCAAGCTTATTCAATCAATACAACAACTCCTAGAGTGATCCTGCATGGTTAAATCAATTACTAACTTGAGCCTTGCGCTCACCTTGTAATCCTTGAACCCTCGCGGATTGGATTGTTTCCTTTGAGCCTTTAGTGCTCGTGTTTGGACTGAATGACTTCCCAAAATATTGTAAGGGCTCATCGGTTCCACCTTGTATTCATTTCTCATTGGGTAAAGAAAGGCGCGCAATCTCGAAAGTCGCGAGCCTCGGAGAAGTAGACGTTAGTGCCGAATTCCGTAAATAACTCTCGTGTCAAGTGTCTCTAAACTCTACTATTTACTTTATTTATTTTATATTTTAGTTTATGACAAAGTTATTCTAATTTCCGCCAAGAATAACTATCAGACACACTAGGACTTTATAACTTAGATTAAAAATTTAAAAATGCTCTATTCACCCCTCTCTAAGTGCTTTTGGGACCAACACAAATACCAATCTCAAAGCCTAGAAATGATTAAATAAAGCCCATCTTGCAAATAAACCCCTCTAACAATTCAAAATTTGCAGCGCAGTCCCTGAAAATTTACAAATAGGTCCTTGGCGACTTAAAACTTCTTCAAACAGGCCTTGGAAGCCCAAATTGCATTTTAGACCCTGTTAAAAGTCCAAATTACAGTCCTAAGTCTCTCAAAATTTACAAAAAGGTCCCTGAAAGGATAAAAAACTTTATAAAAAAGCCATTTTAAGTCATTTTTGGTCATAACTTCTTTGTTTTAAGTCAAAATCGACTCAAATCAATTCCAAATGAACCCAAATCAAATCCTCTACACGTTTAAATCACAATTGAACATGTTTAATCACCAGCCAAGCCCTGATATGACCAAAATACCCCTCTTCTTAATTTATTTATATAAATAAAATATAAAAATCATATTTAAACATATTTCTAAAATATAAGTCATATAATTAACACATTTGATATACTTTTGCATGTTTTGAAATATAAATATACATCATGACAAGCATATATACACACACATGCCAGTATAGATGTCCAAGCAAACAAGAATCAATCAAATTACCAATAGAAACTTTACATAAGCCCTTCTTTTAGCCTCATTACTCAGTTCACACCAAAGGTACAAATCCTAGAATGAACGAGGTATTCAGTTTGACTCGAAAGATCTACTGATGTAATTAACGGCGGGGGGGGGAGGCTTGCGCACGTCGGAAGTTAAACGTCCCCACAATCAAATAATAAACCCCCCCCCTCGATAGACTGATCATGAACCGTAGGTCTGTTAGGGGTGAACCAAAAGAAATGTCGAGAGAAAATCAGCAATGCCCCAAATTCGGTGCCATCTCATGTTTGCAAAAGAGCACTGAACCCTGGAGCTTCCAACTCAATATCCCCCCCCCCCCCCCCCCCCCGCCGCACTCGTGAGACCGAACCTAACCCGCAATACAACTCTCATCGCCCTACAATTACGAACGATTCAATATTAGTTAGTAACAAATGACATAGCTAAAATAATCAAGATAACTGCCAAATGCCAAAGCAGTAAAACATATGGTGTAAGTGACATCTATCATCGGTCGAACAACTTAGGAGATGACATTAAATCCTAAACGACGTCAAATATCAAACGCCATGTGTAGGATGTAGGATCGCCATTGGTTCATTACCAAAGTAGATCCGATGGTATTTCTACATTAATGCCTTATTTGACAACCGGAAAAATATAACTCCCATCGGTCCCTAATTTTTCAACCGATGACGATGGAGTTGAACGCCATCAGTTTCAACCAATGGCATATGTATGCACATTTTCTATCGGGAATATAAGCAACGTTTCAAAATTTGATGGTGGAATGCGATTTCAACTGATATAGAAGTGCTTCTGTAGTGTTCATTCCAACACATGCAATCTCTATTTTCGGTCAAACCAGATTTCACTGTCATGTTCATGTTCGCTGCACGTTTAAAGTACCTAACAGATCGATCGATATGAAATTGCATACAATAGTTGACCATGAAAAAAGAGCAATATGTAAACACATTCATTTACAATTGCATAAAAAAAAAAGTTTACTGATGAAGAGATACATAAAGAAAAATCATACCTAACAGTTCGAGAATAAAAAATATAGAGCAAGAATGAATGCCAAAAGTTTCTTTATTTTTAACATTTTTTTAATTTTTTGCAAATGAGCCCGTAGGCATTGATAGCGTATAACATATTCTCGGTGGGTCCCACGAGAAATTGAATTTGTGGAATCATCAGGAAAACAGAAAAGGATATCAAAGTTAAAAAGTCGGCTTTCTATAGCAGTTAGGTGTTTAACTTTTTTGAAAAATACAATATGGAAGTCACAATCTCAAATTCTAAGAAAAGAAAGGCAAAGTCATCATAACATGTGAACATCTGAAGTCAAAGTCTCAAATTCTAAGAAAAGAATTCAAAGTCAATGGCACCTTGCTAAACGGGCTGTTTAACTTTTTTTTTTTTTTAAAAGAAATAGAAAAGGATTATAAAAGAGAAAAAAAGAAGATAATTTTTAGAATCAACTGATTATTGCTCTTCTTTCTAACTGAAATTAGATATGAAGCCATCAAGCTAGGTTAATTTTAAACTATAGATATCAAATAATGAAAATCAATTATATTAAAAAAATCAAACTAACAATGGGACTCAATTTTTAGTACTATAAAATATGCTTAAATAAAATAAATTGAAAAAAAAAAGGATTAATTAACTCCAATTCAATTTTTAGTTACTGTTGCTGATGAAGGTAGATTTTTGTCAAATTTGTCTCCATCTCAACCTTCTAGTATTCAAGCAGCATCCAAATGCTGATCAAAAAGAGAATAAGTCAGTCACCGACGACTGAGACGTCACCCTACAACTTAATTTAGTCTCCAAAAGATAAGAGAGACTGCTATTGAGCCACGCTGCAACTCATGGAGAAAATGGATCGTTGCTAGCTACAAGCGAGTCCGCATCGACTGCATTAACTCAAGAGAGCATCTTTTGAGTTGATGATATGGACCGTTTGATTTTAAACGGAACTAATTCGGTCACAGTCTATAATTTAAGAGTCCTTCAATATAGGTGCAGATCTAGTTCATACGAATCTTAAAGCGAATTGGACGGTCCAAATGTATTAACTCAAAAGATTCTTTTTTGAGTTAATGCAGAGGATACGAATTCGTTACAAGCAGGGGAGGTCCAAATGTATTAACTCAAAAGATTATTTTTTGAGTTTTAGTAGTGATTTATTGGTATCGATCGACTTTGTTTCTCCTTGAAATTTTTTTTGCCTTCCTCAGGATGTTTGATTTGTAATTCGGGTTAAATTTAGTGTTAAAATCAAAATAAATTTCTTCAATTATAATTGGTAATATTAATTATAAGTTAAATGATCAGAAATTATAAGTCAGGATATTAGAAAATATAAGTCAAAATATTGTTTTTTATTGAGTACTAAATTAGTTAATGGATTTAAATCTGAGAAGTTATTTAAACCCGATTCAATATTTTTTTGTCCCCCTGACGAAAATCCTGAGTCCGCCCCTCGCTACAAGTGCATAGTCATTATGCTTGATTTTTGTTATGTAGATGTGTATGTCTTCTTCTTTTGTTTATGCAGATGTGCATGTTTTTTGATAGTAAAATAGTTAAATAGTAAAATTTATTTGTTGATTGTTTCTGATGGTGGTTTATGTTGTTTTATATATCTATGATTGTTTATGATTAATATGGCTAGTAAATTGTAGGGTTGGCTAATTTAAAAAAAAAATAAAAAAATATGAACTTGTATCGGTACATGATAGTGTACCGAAACAAATTTCTTGATTTCTTCTATCGGTACATAATTTACTACCGTTAGACGAAGTATAATTCTTCTATTGGTAATGTGTTGTATACCATAGAAGATGATTAGTTTACTATCGGTATGGAATTGCTACAAAAATTATTGTATTTTTTATCATGTTGGTCTTTAGCAAATTCAGTTTTTACTTAATAGAAGATTGTAGTTATGTGGTAGTGATTGCAATTAATTATGGATTTATAAATTAATAGTTTAACTAGTGAATTATGATATATACTTGGTGAGTTTTCAATATATATCACTCAAAATTGTGAAATTACATATTTACCATCCAAATTTTTGTAATTACATATTTATCATCTAAAAAACTAATAACACACATATTTATCCAATATAATTTTAGTATATATCAAATATATACCCAAAGCTCATATTAATTATGTTTAATTTTCTTAAAACTATAATTAATCAAAGATTAACTTGGCACCCTCTCTTTCTTTTCTTAGAACCGTTCTCCTTTATATCCAATATAAAAAATTAAAAACAGATATTCCAAACTGAGTTAGTAACAAAACACAAATTCTCAATTACTACATTGATAATGAGTTGCGATATCATCGTCGAATTCAATATGAGTAATTTTATTAGAAAAGTTGGAGTAGTTACCTTATTTTCAGACGACCAAGCTGGAGTTAGAATCCTTAAATCCGAGTCTGCTGCCCCTTCTCTCTGAGTTTAAGTAGGAGAGATGAGATGAGTAGAGAGTTTAAGCAAAAATGAGAAGTTATGTCAAAAAAGACAGGAAGAAAATTTGTGGGCGAAAGAGGAAGGGCAGAGAAGGAGAATAGACTAAATAACTTATTAATTATATTTTATATAATTTTAAACTTAATTAATCTCATTTTCTAATTAATTGGATATATAAATATGTGAGTTATTAGATTTTTAGATGGTAAATATGTTATTATAGAAATTTGGATGGTAAATACGTAATTTTTCACAGTTTTTTGGAAAAAAAAATATAAACCATAATTAGAAAAAAGATTTTTACCAAATCAACATGATTTGTTTTTACAAAAACCATAAGGACCGAAATGTCATTTCTGTCCCGATATATATATATATTTTTTTAATTTTTTTGGGACCGAAATGACAATTCGGTTCTAGGTATTTTATAATTTTTCAATGTATATTTTCTCAAAATATGTGAAAACTGCTGGGATCGAAATGCCATTTCGGTCAAAAAAAAAATTGGGGATCAAAATGGCATTTTTGTCCTTATGGTTTTTGTAAAAAAAATATAATCTTGTTAGTTTGGTAAAAATCTTTTTTTTAATTATGGTTTATAAAAAAGGAGTGGTATATATGAAATTCTCCCTTTTCAAATTTTTTCTGTTAGATATTCAAACTTTAGAATTTCCTAGCTTAAAAAACGCATGGTAGGGTCGAATATTTATGACTTTTTCCGTGTCATTAATACACGCAACTTTATTTGAATATGTCACTTCAAAAAGAATTACAAATTCCAACGGCGTTTTCCATTATTTTTCAAAAGAGAGTATTCCCATTAGTATGTCACATAAAAACAAATTACATTCTCTAACGGCTTACGTAGTGGCTACATTTATAGAACCAAAAAGAAAATTCTTCAGCATCTATAAATACAACTTTCATGTTAATTACCATCTCAAATCAACTACAATCAACAGCCTCTCTCTGTGTCTCTGTATCTCTCTCTATCTCTCAAAAATGCAAGTCTTAAGTACCTCAGCTACCATTCCATACGCACGACAACGTGGTAACTTTAACTACCGTACCTACTTTGAAAACCAAGCGAGTATTCGTAGGACGCATGCACAGCCTTTGCAACAAAAGTTTCTTCCTGTGCTTAAGCCGGGTTTATCTTTGTCTCCGTCGTTGCTTAGAGACAAATCATTTGTCTGCGAGGCCAGTGCTGAAATATCATTGGTGGATGGGAATGTACTGAAGATGCTCAGGCCGTATGCTAAACTAGGTCGCTTAGACACTTACGGGCTGGCGATTCGGCTGCATTCGTGGCCTGCTTTTTGGTAGATATAAAAATGACAACTGTGCTATATACATTAGTTTTATGAAAAATCAGTAGTGCAAGATGATATATTTTTCTTATATATATATATATATATATATAACCAAGCTACGCAATTGTTATATATATAAACTAAATATTTCTTAATAAAAAAGCTAGGGTTAATAAAAGAAGTTTTGCATGTCCAGACAGAGCTAGTTAATTAGGTGTTAAGTATGATTTAAGGAATATTATAAGTACATAAATGGCAAGAAAATTATGTAATTCATGTATTTGCAAAGTTGCAACATGTAAACTATTTAGACAAGAATTTTCTTTTTGGTTCCCTTCTTTGTTGCTTTTGTTGAAAGAAGTTTTCACCAAGTATGCAATTCAAATGCATGTCAAAGTAAAACTGATGAGGGCAATAATTTTTTTTTTGTCCCGTGTCTTTCTTATGAGTTATGATCAGTTTTTAGCTTCTGAAAATGGCATCCATATTTATATACTTTTCTATTGACAGGTCAATTATGCTGGCAACAAAACCTGGAACGCTTCCTGATATCAAATTATTCGGGCTGTACGTATTACTTGATGTCTTTCCTTATATTTGCCTCCGGTTGCGTTTCAAATGACCTCGCTGATATAAACTATGACAGAAAGGTAAGTTTAATATATCTTAAAAACTTATCTACTGTACATTTTCCATATAACATAGTGTTGTATTTAGTTGTCATTATTGTTGTATAGATTGCCAACTTATTATTTTTTAAAATAACAAAAACCCAACAACCAATGTCCTGTTCAAAGTCACTGGAATTCAAGTTAGATAGCTTCACTCCTGACTCCTGAGGAGAAGTCAACCACTAAACATAACAACACAGTCAGGGCCGGCCCTGGTGCTGGGCAGCCAGGTCGACCGCCCCGGGCCCCAAAAGAAACAAAAATATTTTGCATATATTAAAAAAAAAATAATTTGTATATATTAAAAATAAATAAAATATTAGAGCTCAAACTTTGAATATTCAAAGGGTTCAAACTTTTCTATAAATATGTATGATATATTTATATATCAATAAAAAATTGTGTATATCAGTATTGTAAATAACGGTATGCGCTTGTCGAATGAACGGGATACTATCAAGCAATTAATCGGTATGCGGTCGATTAATCAGAATTATGCGAACAATTTTGTATTTTCATTAAAATTATGTGTATATATTCATAATTTATTAAAAAAATAATTTATTTAACTCATCAAACTTATCAAATAAACTTAATTTAACTTGGTTCTATTATTATAACATGAAACTACGCTTAACAATACACACGCACTTTACATGTGTAAGTAACACATTTATTTAATTAAAAAATAAATTCGAGAATTAAGCATTTTCAAACACTAACAATATATTATTTGAAAGACATGAAACATTCCAACATAAAATCATTAAAGTTAGTTTGTAATAACAACTTAATTTAATATATGAACATGATGTACTAATTGAAAAAATTACATCAGTAAGTAAGAAAAATATATGATATATATATATATAATAAAGGAATTAATCAATTAATTCAAAATAAGTAAGAAGAAAAAACATATATAAAAAAATTGAATGTATAGCCAAGTACAAATAAAATTACAATACATGTTTATGAAATTTATTATCATACAGTTACAGCAAAAAAAAACAATGTAAACATAAATAATCACTTGAATAAACAAAAATAAATGGGAATAAACGGAAAAAAAACGGACGATCAAACGAGAATAAACGAAATAATTGGGAATAATCGAGAATAATCGGCCAATTAATCAGAAAAAATCACTAATAGACCTTCGATAAGTGTATTCATAACTGTTTGACAGTCATTAACAATTAAACAGGCATATAATAGGCCGTTAAGTCTGTTTTTTTACAACACGGGTATATATAAAGGGTCCAAAAATTTATTCCGCCCCGGGCCCCAAAATCTTCAGGACCGGCCTTGAACACAGTGCTTTTCTGCACAATTTGTAATATTGTAGCACACTCGTAGGTTTACTGGTCGACTTTTTTTTTTTTTTTTTTGTGTCCCTTTGTATATTATACATAGAAGGAAAAATTGACCGTTTCAGACCGGAATCAGACTGTTTTGATCCGATTTCTGACCGAATTACACGGTAAGTAATTTTCTCATAGGATTTCGGCCGAAATGCCTCTATTCTAGTAAAAATTTGGCCGAAACGACCTATTTCAGTCAAATTTTGGCCAGAATGGGCCTATTCCAGTCAAATTTGAACCGGAACGGCCCTATTCCAATCAAATTTCAGCTCGAAATACAAACTGTTTCGTACTACAAAAATTCCTCTAAAAGTTGTCCCCAGCAGGAATAAAGGTTTACCACTGCACTAGTTTTTTTTGTGTGTCTAGAACATGTATCAATGATATTTAAATTCTAGGTTTGGACTAACTCCACGTTAGAAATTGTATTATATTATATAAATAAATTTTTTGTGTGTAATATTTTGTTTCAATATAAATTTTTTAACATATTATTATATATTTTAGAAACTTTTTTACTATTTTTTGGTACAAAATAAGCTTTTGTTAAAAAGATCCGAGTTTCTGATCCAATTCAATCGATTCCGACCGATTCATCCAATTATGATTTTACGATCAAGTGACCGATCCCGATTCCGATTCTGATTTTTCCGTTTATATTATTATATACACTCCTGGCTCACCTTCTGTCTCTGATAAGTTGTCTCTCTCTCTCAATCTATATCTCAGGTAGAGCGTTGCAAGACTAGACCACTGGTATCTGGTGAGATCACACCGGTTCAAGGGTGGTTGTTTTGGGCATTCATTATCTCGTTGCTTATACCGCTTGTGCTACAACTCAACAAATTATGGTATGATAAAGAAACTATTATTGTAACATTATTATGTAATATTAAATGGCACATCGAATCGATCCTTTCCCGTACTAATTGTTTTGAAATCTTTTTACTACTTGTAAAATAGTATTGCGCTAGCAGCAGTGGAACAAGTATTGTGGCTTGCTTATCCTCTTATGAAGAGAGTGACTTACTGGGTATGTTTTGAACTAGCGCAATTATTTGGTTTCTCTCAATTTTTCTAACTTAATGAAAAAATATATAGAATCACTTCAATTAACTGGTTTTGTTAATGACTTGATGGGTTAAATATTACAGACTCCAGCTTTTCTTGGTCTAGTCCAGAGCTGGGGTGCTACACTCGGCTGGGCAGCCATAAAAGGAAATTTGAATGATGTTGGCATTTTCCTACCAGTACACATTGCTGGTATATGCTGGACAATGGTATATGAGACAATATATGCACATCAGGTATGATTATTTATTTAATTTTTTTAATATCACACTCCACAAGTTGAATTTGTGTTTATGACTTTATGGCACTTTGAAGGAAGAAGTTTTGGTTGGGATTTTCACATTACAAACTATTTCAAATTTCAAGCTTAATTTACTATAATTTTACCAGGATTCTTGTGCCAACAAGATGATAGATAAACCTCTTACTTCTTAATTACTAATTAATTTCACACATGTTTGTAACAATGTTGGTAAATTTGCTATCATAAATATTATAAAGTCATTTGACAGAATAAAGAACATCCAAAACAGAGCTCCAATACTGTATTGATATATAGTCAATTGGTAGATTTCAATATTAATTTGAAGCCAATTTTCTATTTTTTTTCCATTAAAAAAGGATAAAAATGAAGACGAGGAAGCTGGAGTTAAATCCATAGCATTGTTGTTTGGAGATTCAACAAGGACTTGGCTGCTTGGATTTGCAACCATTTGCATTGGAAGCTTGATGTTTGCTGGCTACAATGCTCATATGGGTATATTTGTGAGCTAAATTGCAAGATATATAAGATTGGCTTTAAATGTTAATTTTATGGTCTTAAAATCGACCTATTTAGCGAGTGGTGCATTTACATACTGAATGTGTTAAGTTTTTTGTCAAATTTAATTCAATTGATTTTATTTTTCTTTTTGTTAGGTTGGCCATTCTACTTATCTATGATTCCTGCATTTGGACACCTATTATGGCAGACATACTCAGTTGACTTGTCAAATGGTTTTGATTGTTTTAGCAAGTAAGTGCCAGAGTATCAACTATGTTATATTCTTATAAAATATGATATGTTCCTTTCCCTGTTTTCTAGGGTTTATAAGCATCATATAAGTAAACAAAACACCACTCATTACTAACTGCAAAACTGTCCAAACTTTCAACTGTCTCAGTTATCATAAATGCTGGTAAATGAATAATCAACAAGTAAACTTGTCCGTAAAATTCAATGTTAAGCTGAAGGATAATTTGTGTTTTAAATTTTTTTCCAGATTTAGAACAAACAAATGGTTTGGATCAATAGTTTTGGCTGGAATGGTACTAGGAAGGATTGTTTACTGAGTCAAGTACTTCTACAGCAAGAGTGTCGACTAATCAAGACAATATCGGGAAATAATGAAAGAGCATTTGGTTTCTTCTTTTTGTATTCAAAATAATAGTGCATGTCAAAGGGTCACTACTATAAAAAAAACCCTTTTATATCGGTTGTAATCGCATTCCGCCATCGGATTCTGAACCGATACATATCGCTCCGATAGGAAATGCGTAGACATATGCCATCGGTGGAAACTGATGGCGTTAAGCACCAACGCCATATGTTGAAAAATTAGGGACCGATGGGAGTAATAGTTTTTCGGCCGTTATTTATGCCGTTAAAATAGAAACACCATCGTCTCTGGGTGTTATTAGCAGTTAGCAAAAGTGTATTACACCATTAGATGTGTATGAGTTGGCATTTGCATATTGTAGTTTGACATCTGTTATTACTTTGGACCGTTGGTGATTTCTTTTTATATATTTAATTATATATGCCTGTATTAGAGAGTGACTAATATGCATTCGAATGTATATGGGCCGAAATACATACAATCCAAATTCGACTTTTCAAAATCCAAACGGTCGATCCGAACCGTTCATCTTGTTCTCCATATTAATATGTACTTGGAGACCAAATTTTACATTTTTCTGAATTTATTTACTATTTATTAAGTATTTTACAAAATTGTTGATCCAAAGGTGACGAAGCAGGAAAACTTTATTTAGAAAAAAAGAGAACAACAAGATAACACTATAAATATTTGTTCAAACTCACAACAATTTTTGAATTTATAGAGCAAAGCAAGCAATTACAACGAAGATTCAAGGTAGTTATTCTCTTCTATGCCTATAAATTAAGTAAATCACTCACTCTTCTTCATTTATCTGAGAAATAATCACTCACTCTTCTAAGCATAGACAAGTATATACGACTCGTAACCTTGAATATATTCTCCACATGTCCGACAGTCAAAAGATTATTTTTTCCGCCTATCACTATTCCACTCCTTGGTTAAGACCACCAAAACCAACTTACACTCTTGCAATAACAACTTTTTTTAACTTGTGGGTCTATATTGTTTATGCTTTAAAATACACTTTGTTTATTTTTTTTATTTTCTCCAATATTTTATACAAGCTATACCAAGAAATTAAGAACGAAATTGTATTCACAATTACGCAGATATTGGGTGTTTGAGAAGTAGGTGAATATTTTGTCAACTCCAAGATATGTAAGAGGGTCTAAACCATGTTTAAATTAAGTGTTTGCTTATTAAGATATACTAGTGCGTATAAAGAATCCTATGTGCATTCTATATATAATCTCATATTTGAGAAGTCATGCCGTATGGATCATTCAACTACCTAAATAATCATACTTTCTAGGATGTAAAACTACATCAACTGATCACACTAATTGATCATGAGTGCATGCTAGAATGACTTCAAAACACATTATCGATGAGTTTGATAATTACTTCGTTTTGCATGGGAATACGGGTCAAACATGAGAAGCTTGTCAGAAAAATAGGCTGATGATGTTTGCTTTAGAACGAGCACCTATGAAGACATTTATTGTATTTATTTAACAAATGATGATAACAAGAAATGTCATTTTTTTCATAAAGCGAAAATTTTTCCTTTCTATTATGTATACATGTCAATATAGCATTAGGGATGAAATTCAATTATCTATATTTTGATTCTGATCAACATGGTCTAACTGAAATCATCTTTATTAAATTCTATTAAATTGAAATATACTAAACTCCATGACTGTTATTATTATTGACTCGTTTCTTTTAATATAACGCAACAAAAATAATATCAACAAAAAAATAGCTAATATAAATGAGAGGAGTAATTAAAGCTAGGGTTGTTTAAGCTCACCAAGCTATGAATTTAACTCTAACATCGTTTGATTTTCATTTAGATTCGTGCTATCACTGATCGAAATGAGGGCACTCCGTATCCATAATTCAAATAAAAAATTCACATTTATGTCCAAATATAAGTAGAATATTGCTAAATTCAAGAATGTAAGGGATTCTGACTTTTCCTAAATAATCATAATTAATTATGTAATTAAATTCTTAAAATATTTTATCACAATTATTTAAAAAATATTGGAAGACACAAGTAATTTTTTGTGTCTATCTATTTTTTTACACAAATGAATACTATTTTCCTTCAAATTTATAGATTATGTGAAATCATCTATATTCCTCTGATTTACTTCTCAAGGCACACTAGTGACAAATGAATTATTTGGGTTCAGTTCGACGAGGTCAAAAATTTGTGATTCGGGAATCGGGTATAATTTGGGTCGAATTAATTATTATCTGGATCTCAGTCCTACAAGGAAACAAAAAAATAATAATAAAAAACGTTATGGGAAAAATTCGGAAAAAATTTGCGAATAATTTATAAAATTCGCGAAAAGTTTATAAAATTCGCGAATTATTTGAAAATAATTCGGTTAAAGTTCGATCAACCGAATAATTCAGCGTTCAGTTCGTTATCACTAAAAAACGAATTATTCGCAAATAATTTGTGAATCTTGTAAGTGTGGCAGAGTGAGGACCTGTTCTAAGGCAGACCTGGTTACCTTGCTTTATCCGCATCAGGACAGATAAAATCGGACCCCGATTAAACATCCAACAAAGGGAATGCTAGCAAGTATAAACTGGCCCATAACGGCCCATTATTTTTTACTTTAACAAGCTGAGAACTGGCCTGCCTTGTTGAAGGGGTTTAGTCTTTTAGGCTCTGTTCGGTTGCACAGTGGGAATGGAAATAGGAACGGGAATAGAAAAAGTTTGAACTAAAATTTACTGTTCACGTGGGAAAAAAAAATTCAGTCTGAGTGAATTTTTTTTTTCCACGTGAACAGTATTTTCGGGATTACATCCGAACAGACCCTTAATTTTCACGTCTGTTATTACTAGCATCTACATTGATAATTTTACTCATATTTTAAATCTTAGATGATAATTTCATTTGCAATTTCAGAATATATGATAATTTCATAAATATAATTTTTTCATTGAAATTATTTTTAAGATGCCAAATCAACAAAAATATTAATTCATGTTCGATCATCTATTTCATAAATTAATATTTGAGATGCATGAGATTTTTTTTTTCAATTTTTGAACGCTAAAAGCAATCAAAATTAATTGTATCAGTGATTTTAAAACTAACTTTAAAATAATTTCAGTTATTTTTATTATAATTTCGTGCGGAAAATGTTCGTGCGGCAGAATTATATTTTTCATGTTCACCTTTGCAAAACTAAAATGACCAAAGATTTATTTGATCATATTTATCTTTGCAAAAACTCAGAAAACGCTCGATTATTATTTTTTTTCAAATATCAATTTTGTTAAACGTAAGCCGTTGGGACAATTTAAGGTGTACCTAAATTAGGCTATTAAATTCAATTACATTTGACCAAATTACCCTCAATCGAGAATGCATTTTCTCTTTCGAATGTTCGTATGCTAGTTATTATACAAAACAGATCAACAATATATCATTTAGACAGCAAATCTGATAGCACACCTCTCAACAATTACTTCAATTCTGCATTTATAAATAAGTACCCACTTAATGAACTGTTTTATGTACTTTATTCAGAGTTCAGATTTTCTAAAGTAACTCAATTTTTGAGTTTAGATCAGGACCGTCAGATTAAAAAAGATCCGTGTGTTCCATCTTGAACCGGATTAATTAGTTCGGATTCTAATCGAACGGTTCTGATCTGAACTCAAAAGTTGTGTTACTTGAGGGGATCTAGCTCCCTTTAGTTCTCATGAGACATGAGTAATGACACATGACCAAAGCATTAGACCATGTTCGGCAGCACTATTGGGAATAGGAATAAAAAAATAATCAGTCTGAATGTTTTTTTTTTCACGTAAACAGTAACTTACATTTTGCTGTCGAACAGGGCCTTAAAAAACAAAGAGTAGGATCGTTCATTGGAAACAACTCGAAACAAATTAGATAAAGCTCGCAGTCGGTTCGTAACTATATATAATGAATCGAGCCGAGTGTAATTCAACTTTTGACTGCAAGCTGGACGGACTTATATATATTGAATGGAATTTTTAAATATACCATACCTCAAAAAAAAAAAAAAATCAAACAATCACGTTTTCTGAAAAATTCAAATTTTGACATGACCGCATCCTCTAGGTGCGGCCACCTTTCTGGGAGCCGCATCTAGGGGATGCAGATCATAAATAGGGGGCTGCATCCCCTAGATGCGGCCACCCTTTTTATTTTTCATTTTCCTTCTCTGTTAACGTTTTTGAATTGGTCAGATATTTCGGTCAATGTTTCAGTTGGTCAAAATTTTCGGTTGTTTTGTTTATTTGAATTGAAGCCGCCGCAGGAAGAAGTAACAAAAAAAAAAAAAAGGTGGCCGCATCTAGGGGATGCGGCTGTGTTAAAATTCGAATTTTCTAAAAAACGTGGTGGTTTGGTATTTTTTTTTTTTTTTGGTATGGTATATTTAAAAGTTTCAGGTCAATTGAGCTTCATTTTTAAATTATTGTTTTTGTATCTATATATAATTTTCTACATAATTTAGAGTAAAATGTTATGGATCCTATAAATTGACTTTCATTTCTAATATCAAAAATTTATACAATTAACTTTTATGTATATTTGATCTTTACAGTTCAAAAGTCTAGTTCTGCTTCTAAAAATATTGACTCGTAAAAACTCAAGTTTCACATTTTTTACAGCATCAAATATATTTTTGTATTGTACTTAAGCTGAGCTAGATAGTCTCTAACTCTAATATATTCACGGTGCAAAATATATCAAAATATAATTAATGGTACAAAATCAGCTCGTTAACAAATCAAATCGGAACAAACCGAGCTAAGTCAAATTTGAACTCGTTAAATGAGAGATAGACCGAACAGGAAGGACCTAGCTCGATCTTAAATTGAACGAGTTATTTATGAATTTTATCCAAACAAATCTCAAACCAGTCACGAGTTACAAACCTTTTTTTTTTTTGCCAACTCTAACAAACAGTTCTTTATATATTTATTTCGAAGGAGACAAGAGTAGGTCAGATTTATTGGACTTATTTTGATTCGATGAGTTCAGCCACCGTCCGATTCTCTTTAAAATTAGTGCGCTCCGCTTTACATTTCGTGCACACAGATCTTATAGCTGATCAAACGGTGTTTCAGCTCAATCGATTCAAAAGTAGGTTTGATGTCCATCAAACCTACTATGTTCTCATTTCGAAGATGTATAAACTACCATAAAGATTTATGTTACAGCCCGTTTAAAAAAAGTGGAACAAGAATTGTTGCCAATTGCCATTCACATAATAAACGGTTCCCTTGATTTGGTGGAATAAATGATCCAATTTAGGTAAACACAAGTTGGCCTAAACATGTGGTTGAGGTTCTGTGTTTCGTCATGTACAGGTGTTTGCTAGCTCTTGCATTTAAAAATGAGGAGGGATCCGATTACAATTTTTTTTGTGACATCAAATTACACTTTCTATTTACAAAGTTTTCAAAATTTAAATAGTCAATTCAAACCGTTCAACATGATGGATATATTAAAATGTGCTTGCAGATCAAATTTTACATTTTTTTTTTGAATTTTTTTTTACTCTTTATTAAGTATTTAACAAAATCGTTATATTCAGACCATTGAATTTTTGTATCCATCTTAATAAATGAATTATATATATGAATTACTAATTTATTCAATAATTATATATTATTTGTCTATTATTCATTAGCTTTAACATATAAGAATGGAGACAAAATAAATCAATTAATTAATACTTAAGTACTTAACAGATACAAGTTAGTCTTTGATACAAATTAAAACTTAAAAGCATCTCTATCCAATTTGTATCATATTTGAGTTCGTTGGCATTAGGGGTGTCAATGGGTACGTACGGTACGGGTCGGGTGGAGACATTTTCATACCCATACCCATTAAAAGTGACCTTACCCATACCCTACCCATACTCATTAAAAATTGATCTTACCCTACCCTACCCTTACCCGTTAATATTATCGGGTAACGAAACGGTAGTGGGTGAATAACGGATAATACTAGTATAATAATTAGTTTTATTATATTTTACAAATTAAACAACAAAAACTCATTCATTTTAACACATATATAATTACATTTTTAATAAAAAAAATAAAAAAAATGTGCAATTAATTCCAACTAAATTATTTTTTATAAAGAGTAAAAATTCAAAAACACGAATATACATTTAAGTGTGTTGAAAATTGAATTGAATATATATTTGGATTTTATAATTACCCTATAGGGTAATGGGTACGAAATAGTCATTACCCATACCCTTACCCATTTATTTAACAAAAAAAAATTCTTACCCATATCCATACCCAATAAACTAACGAAAAAAAAAACTTACCCATACCCCCCTTATCGAATACGATACGGGTCGGGTAAACGGCTAAAAAGGTACCATTGACACCCCTAGTTGGCATCCCTACATTAATTAGTAATTATAACTGAAAGTCGGAAACTTTAAAGGAAACGGAAATTAGTCTAATTAATTAAGCTTCTAGTAATATCAAGTCTACTATAGTAACCTCGTTTTGTCATATCTTCTTCTAATAATTTCTAGCATTAAACCTCCCTCCTTGTACAATTAAAGTCAATTTGTTAGTTTAATATCATTACATCTACCTTCTAGAAAGCTGATGATCATGACATTTTTCCTATTGCTAAAATCCAAGATTAATTAAGAACGTGAACCTTCATCTTCTGTCAAAAAAAACAAAAAAAGTCTTCTGAAAGCAAACTTAGTTGAAACCTCGATCAATATGTCTACCAATGCAAAATATATTGACAAAAACAATTTGATATCTCTGTGCTTTCTCACTATCATGCAGCAGCGGCTATATCACCATGCACATGCAGCCTATACTCGTTATTTTTCTTAAAGAGGAAAAAAAAACTTCACCTCAGTGCTCCATATATATATATATTGGTATATTTATTTGTAAAATTAAGTACATTAATTCACGATCATTAACAGTGTATGACTTATATGGTTGTTAGGTATATATATGCTTGTATATATATTAATTATTGGAGTATAACTAGGGTGCTCTTAAGCTCACCAAAGTGTTTGGTGAGCTTGACTCTAAAATCCATCAAATCAATTTCAAATGACGAATCCGAACCGTTGAAACCCGCCTACCTTACGTGTGATGCGTCTACATGTGAAATTTTTAAACATTCGAATTAATTTAGTATAAAGTCAAGCGGTCAAAAGACGTTCAAATAATGAATGCACTAAAATTAATTTATTAACCTTCTAATTTTGACCGATTGACTTTATACTAAACTAATTCGAATGTTTAAAAATTTCACATGGAGACGCATCACACGTAAGGTAGACGGGTTTCAACGGTTCGGATTCGTCATTTAAAATCGATTTGATAGGTTTTGGAGTCAAGCTCACCAAACACTTTGGTGAGCTTAAGAGCACCCTAGTTCTACTCTAATTATTGAATTTCAAGTAATTTGGCCTTCGAGTTAATTTTGATGGATAAGCTATATGTACTGTCAGTTGGTGCCCGTTCCAATCATTGTACAGTGGAAATATCATTTTCCTAATTTATTTATAAAAATAAATTAAAATATAATAACATGTAGTACTTTTTGTTTACAGCTATGTCATCTGATATATAGAATGAAGATATAGAGAACGGAGTAGGTATCATAGATATCGGATTTATTTTTGGATTCAAATAGATTCAACATTGTCTGATCCGTATTAAGATTTATATGCACGGAAATTGAAGCAGATATACACGAATCTCAATGCAAATCGGACAGTGATTAAGCCCATCAAATCCTACTTTGAATTCAAGGACCTAGGGGTGAAAACGGAGTGGATATGGAGTGGATAATGGTAAAATCATATTCATATTTCTTTTTAATTTTTTGAATATGGATCAGACATTAGACGGATACGGATACATACAAATCGGATGAGATATTTATTAAAAGAAATGTAAGACTATTTTTAAAAAAAAATACTAAAGTTCATAATATTTATCTAATTATAATGGTGAATTACTTTTGATCATAATATATATTAAACTATATGATGTATATGATAATTAAAACATAAAATTATATTTGTATTCATATCTATATGGATATTCGGATATCGGATATTCACATCTAATTTTTCAAATACATATCAGATACGTATTAGATATTATCTATACCCTTTTTTCTGAATGGGGTTCTTGATTAAAACTATAGAGTAGAACTAGGGTGTTCTTAAGTTCACCAAGTTCCTTGGTGAACTCAAGTCTAAAATCCGTCAAATTCACTTCAAACGAAAAATCTGAACCATTTAAACCTGCCTACTTTACGAGTGATGTGTCTACATGTGAAAATTTTAAACATTCAAATTAATTTAGTAAATTAGAAACTTAATAAATTAATTTTAATGCATTCATTTTTTTGAATATTTTTTGACCACTTGACTCAATGCAAAATTAATTTAAATTTTAAATTTTTTTACATGTAGACGCATCACTCGTAAAGTATGCGGATTTCAACTGTTTGGATTGATCGTTTAAAGCCAATTCGATAAGTTTTAGACTTGAATTCATCAAGAGGTTTGGTGAACTTAAGAACACCCTAGTTCTACTCAAAACTATAGATCTGCACCATTAAATTTAAATGGACCGTGTCGTGCCGCTATGGACACGGGATGTGTCAAAAATGTGGTCAATCGTATTTTGAGAAATTCTGTTTTGATGTGTCGGGTGTTGTATTGTGGCAAAAGTAAGAAACGTGCCCTATAAAAATATGCTACAATATTTTTAATTCGCAAGTCCATTTTTTTTGTTTTTTTGGTATAAAGTCTATAGGCAATTAATTATATTTATTTAAAGAGTTACAAAATAGTTGTTACATAAGATGAGACAACAAGTGTCTTAAAATAGATACAGCAGTAAACAAACTAAAAATGTACAGATGTATATGCATCTTGTGACACAAATTTGGTCATTCTTACTTGATGAAAATAATAGAAGCCTATCGATTGTTTTTTTTGTGCGCAAAGTTTGTTCTGCTGGCAGACTTTGTCGTAAAAGGCACTGAATCAAACTGGACCGGGAACTGAATCAACCGGACCGGAACAGTCATCACTCAGAAGTCCCAATGGATGCACTGAATCAAACCCGGCCAGAAACCGAATCAACTAGTCAGGAACAGTCATCATCCGAAGGTCCCAATGAAGAGCCGCTAGTGTGAGAGCCAGAAAGAAGAGGAAGAAGAGCATAAGAAAGAGAGCAAACAAGAAACACCAACACAAGCCAAAACATATAACAAGATAGAAAGTAAATAACTATATGTAAAGCTCGTTCCACCCACTCTTCCATTACCAAAGAAGGAAAGAAGAGTCTGAGATAAGAGAAGAAAAAGCGAATCGCTTGTTGAATAAAAACCCCAGGAAAATGAAGAAAAATGCGGTGACGAGATTCATTAGGCGGAAGCATCAGAAAACGGTGGCAAGATCCGCTAAATAGAAGCGTCTCACACTGCCATCACCAGTTGATGGAGAGGAGAGAACCGATCGATCAGAACGACCTGCAAAATCTGAGTTTTTCGTCGCCTATTGGCATGTCCAGTTGGCATTATGCATGACATGTTAATTACTGACGGGTATCAACTGGAATGCTGCCTAGTGATGTGTTTTTGACATTTTGTACCCATGCGTGCTATGCAGACACATGGTACACTGGTACATAGTGATATTTTTCATTTCCTCTTTAAAATTGTCAATTAATTAAGTATAACCTTGTATGAAAACTAGTAGGATCAAGAGATTTTGGATTCCAAGTTCTAATGAATAGAATATGATTAGAGATTAATGAAAAAGAAAAGGCAGCATAGTTAACTGAAAAAAAAAGTCTTCAAACTGTCGAAAATTTGATTCTTCTTCACAACTTTGCATGCAGTGTCTGCGAAAAAAAAAAATTAGAGATTATGAGCCAAATATTTCTCTCAAAAAACATTAAAGTAGTCTATAAAAAAGACTAGCTGATTGAGAGTGTGAACCTAGCTAAACCATTGTTTTGAAAAAAAAAAAAAAAAATCAAAGACTAGGAAGTCACAATTGGCTGGCAATTACCTGCCATGTACTTGACCGCCAAGTTCAATCAGCAGTGTTGCTTAATTGTTCAAAATATATTTTTTCTTATTCAAGTACTATTTTTCATAATCTCACTATATAAAAGATTGACATACCTCAAAAACCTTTTAGTGACATTATCTCATTGAGACATTCATAGAATGTTCTATGGTTTTTTTAAATTTGACCGATTCTTTTGCATTATAATTAATTATTTGCGAAATCGTATTATGAAGAACAACTTTTTTTTTTTTTTTTGCTCTCTCCAATCAGACAATAATCGATTTTGAAAAAAAAATCTAGACTTTACAATTTTTTTTAAAAATTAACTGATTCTTCGGAACTATATATGTTTAACAAAAGTAGATTTTGAAGAACAATCATTTTTTTTATTTTTTATTCTCACTAAGGTTGTGCTCCATAGGGGAGGAGAACTTCCTTCATTAAGGCTCTGTTCGGCAGGCCTTAAAGGAATAGGAATTAAAAGTTTTGAACTAATTTTTACTGTTCATGTGGAAAAAAAAAATTCAGTCTGAGTATAAATTTTTTTTTCCACATGAACAGTAACCTTCACTCTTCTGCCGAACAGGGCCTAAAGGGAAGGAACAGGAATGAAGGGAAACTCTATGCGTGCTCAGGTTGCCCACGTCATTCACCCGCTTCAAAAGAAGATAATCGAAGAGAGAAAGTAAGGGACATGTTACTGTAGCGAGGGGAACACCCTATACAAATTTCTCAAATTCGTACCTCCCAAATCGAGGTGTAAATTTCACGGTCGCTGCTCTCTTCTTTTCTGTTCCTCTCCGCATGGGTGTTGGGAGCACAGCCTAACATGATTCAATCGATTTACAAAACCCATTGTTTGACCAAAGAGTAGAAAAAAAAAATAACTACTAAGTACATAATTTTATTTTAACGATTGTTTAAAAATTGTTAAGTTAGACATCTAATTTCAGCTCTGTCCTCACATAGTTCATAATTCAGACAAATTAATTCTAGTATTTTAACTTATTTTTGTTTCAATTTTGCTGTCCTGTATATATTAATATGAATATCAAATTATCTTCAAAATTCTGATCAATATTTACATATAATGATTAATTAGTCCTTTGAGATGCGTGCCCACCAAATACATATCAATATTTACAGCATCAGCCATAACCAAAGATGTGTATCACGTTTTAGATCAAACTAGCTATATTAAAAGATCCTCTAAAAACAATTAATTGATCTGACTTTGAATATTCGTTTGTTTTTCAGACTGGACAAAACGAACATGATAAAAGCAGGTAGGGGCCCACGTTGAACAGCACACAGGTCGACATGCATACCCCAAGATCTTGACAATTCCTTCCAGGACATATACAGCCATGTGCTCATTGGTAGCAAAATTTGTCATGTCGTTGTAACTGCTAGCAGCAACAACAATCTCCATGCATGGTTACAAAATAAATCATAGCATGATGCACGTATATATATGATATCTACACAAAAAGGTTCATCACGAGCGAGTCTCTCATTTTGTCGTTGTCTCCTGTTTCTCTGGCAAATGGGGTCAACAAGAGCGCAAGTGTTCTCTTGCTCTAGACATCTCTCGTGGTTTGCTGTTTAAAAAGTTGCAGGAACCATAAACTGTGCACAGCACAATTTTACCAAATGGTTTTAATTGGTTGACATAAATAAGCATGTTTGCATCTTCATTACCTATGAATAATTTCATTAATTATGCTCCCTTAATTAAGTTATTTAACAGAAGTTACATACCATGGTTCTATTACTCTTCCAAAGATAATCTTAACCTCAACTGAGATAAACATCTACACCAAACAACTTAAAAAAAGAAAGAAAAAAAAAGGACTACATATCTACCATACACATTGATCATAAAGCACATGAGTTTGGGGCCATATTAAAGAACCTCTTAATCAGAGAGCTAGATATCTACCACACACATTGATTAATATTCTAATTAATCATAGGCCATGCTAGAAAACCTCTTAATCACATGCCCATTCAATATCTCCAGCACAACTTTGTTTGAGGGGCCCACGCACCGTGGCGTCTTAAACTGTCCCACTGATGTGCCTCTCGACAAGTAATGGTACAGAACTTTCCGGAAGGTTCCCCTCTCTACTACTCGCAATTCTAATGGCCCGATAGTTCCTATTTTCCTTGACCCAACATATCCGGCATCGATAAAGGTGCGGTCCATGCAATCGCAACAATTTTGTAGGACCTCATCTTTTGCATCGGTGTTTAATTCCCAGAATATCACATAGTGGCCTGGGTCAGATGCCATGTCAGCATGGCTGGTGAAGTCCAGCAAGTCGAGCTTTTTCTCGGCTGATAGGAGCTTGGTCGCTTCGTCAACTGCCAGCTGGAGATCCTTTTCAGTGTTCTTGTCGATATTTATGCTGAGAATCAAGTTCCCTCGGCATATGAACTTGAGCCTTGGGGTTGAGTTGTAAAACCCCTCCACTCGTACCACGTCACCCAGTCGGTACCGGTAAAGACCTAATAATTATATTGGAAAATGTAATTTATTAGCCTGAGCATGATGTCTCAATAATTGAAAAATGACAAACAAGATAATGTTTTAGCAACTGTACTTTTTTTATCATCTCAAAAGAGTTATTTATCACAAAAATAACATCTTCTGGAAAAAAAAAAAAAATCAAAGAAAGGTATTAACACTTGATGTTGACTTGTTATATTGAACAACAATTGTATGTCTTCGTATTTATTTTAGGAAATGGAGAGAAAGTGACATACAATTATAAGGCTTTAAAAAAACAAAGGCAGACAATGATTACTACTAAAGCTTTTGACTGGCACAATGTTTTTTAATGTGTTGAGAGTTGAATCTTCTCCAGTGTGAACTCATGCTACTTTTTGCCTGGTCATGTTCAAAAGCTGTCGTTTTTTTATGACTACAAGAGATAACCATACTCCCAAGTTATATATTAACTACTATTAAAAGTCCTTGTACCAAATCTGAATAATACATCTTTATTTTCCCACAGATCTTAAGTGATATCATAAATCAGTATTCTGTACCAACAGATCTTGCTTGATTTCAACGTTAGTTAAGAGTATTTAACATGACCTAACTACAAATTATCAACTGCTACTATAATTAAATTACTTATCATTATTCAAAAGACATGTACATTCAAACAAATTTGAACTGATTCTCTTGGATTTTCAACCCAACGATAATTCCAAAAGACAAACCACCACCGGTACCGGTCAAGCCAATGCAAAAGTAGTATGCACTTATGCCCGTGGATTTAAATAATGTGTTTTTATTTTTGTCTTACTTGGCCAGAACATGGATGTGTGTGTTTTCAAATCAAGATGTATGCCAAATTAGGATTTGGGAAGATAGATGGAAAAGCCAGGTAAGCAATGAAGTTTGGAAATATGAAACTGTCAATTTGATTGTAAATGTTTTGCTTAACTTGGTAATAAAAATATAACTTATCATAAGCTGTTCAAGATGTATAAGAAATGTCAACTAATAAACAAACTGATGGTAAATGAAGACTTTACCGTAGGTTAGTAGGTAAAGTTTTATGAAAGAAAAATAATTGATAAATGGTAGGCACAATATATTTGTCTTTACAAATAAAATGCTTAGTATATATGTCTCATTAAATAGCTATAAATAATATTTTAAAGCCAAAAGTCCTAAGATTTGCAAGTCTTTTTTCCAAATGCAATCAAATATAAAATAATACAAATAATCAAGACTGATAAAGTCATGATTGATTTTCATGCCCCAAGTTTTAGAAAAAGCAACCTGAAGGTCACCAAAAAGGTATAGTCAATAATCAATACAACAACGATTTGTGTTTAGGTTTTAGTCAATCAGTCCCAACAACTGCACAAAACAAAAAAGCAGAAAACAACTGCCAATCTTTTGAAAATGACACAATTTAAATATAAAAAATCCAGGTCCTAATAGTCCTTTAGGACTATGCCTAATTTAAAAGTAATTAAAAATATCGTAAAATAGTACTAAATCATGCTCACACCAGAGAAGGCGACTCAATATGACATAATGGTAAATAATCTAAATAACGCAAGAGATGAAGAAATTACATACCAGCAAAAGTGGTCATGATAATCTCATATTCCTCCCCAACTTGCACTTCAGTGAGACCAATCGGCTCTGACAAAGCACAATTGTCGCTTCCTCTCAGAGGGATAAACTCAAAAAATCCAATATCGGGAAGCACCACAAAATTAGCAGAGTCTGGTGGTGTTAACGGGTCGACATTTGCTGCGATCCACCCTTCTGATGATCCGTACTCTGCACAAACCAATGGCAACCGGCCCGCATAGTGACCCAATTTTCGTGTATAGTGCTCCATCGAACCAGTCATTATACCATACACATATTTCGCATTCGTCCAGAGCTCCGGTATGACACCGTACCAGTTGCTCAGGCCCTCGCACTTGCGGTATATCGAGTCAGCCAATTCTGGGTCAGGCCTCAGAATAGCCGAGACTGCATTTCTTATACTTGGATTAGTTATTCTACTTGACAAAACTCCTGTTTTTATATCCCTGCACAGTTCCTCCCAGTCTTTTTCAAAGGATTGAAATGCAACAACTAAGCTGTGTGCAAAAGTGGCAGAAACGAATTGAACCTGATCAGCATATAGGAGGCCGCACAGAAGATGACAGTAGAGGGACTGCTGAAAATCAGAGCCAAATATGACCTCATCAGGACTGGTGCACTGCGATTGGATGTCGAGCATGGTGGATTTAAACTGGTGGGACCGGTAGACGTTTGTCGTGGCAGTAGTGGCAGTTAGACCACCATTTGTTTTGAATTGCTTGCTCCCATATATGAACTGAAGTGCCTTTCCATTCTCTATTGGGAATTCTCTGTCAAATTTGGGAGTTTAGTGCTCAAGTACTTTTTATATATTGTTTTTTAAGAAAAAAATTTGTTTATAAAAGCAATAATCAAGGTACCTGTTCCTAAAAGCATAAGAAACGCGGTATATTTGCATGGTGTTGTGTACCAGTTCTTCATTGAAAACTAAATACTTGGGCTTCCCTTGAGTAGTACCAGAACTATTCAGAAAGAATAAATAAATAATAAAACTAAATAAGTAAATTGAAAAATAGATATATTAATGAAAAAGTTAGGTAAGAAGACAATTCAACATGTAACCCAGCAAAAAGTCAAAGATTAATGCATAACCATGAAAATGGTACTATTAGATGCAAAATCCAACAAAAATTTATTACATGATGCCATAGCCTACAAAATTAGACCATTTCTATACACCTGTTTCCATGTATTAAAAAAAGAAAAAAAAGACAGGCAATTCTCAAATCATGGACATGTACTGATGTACATGTGTCATTTAGAATATGCTTTAAATTTTCAATTGAGACATCAATTATTTGCTACGGCATGCATGATATTTGGCATTTTTAATTTCTAGGCCCATGTATGACAGTGATAGTAGTAGAGATTGTACCTAAGAGATATGGATGTAACTGGTTTTCCTGTAAGTATAGGTGCAGTATCTCCATCTACAATCCTCTGTATGTACGGTTCAAGATCATGGTGTGTAACTAATGGCACGCAAGCTCTGAAGCTCTCTATGTCAGTTCGGCCTCCAAGACCAAGTCCTTGCAAATACTCGGTATCTCCATTTTCTTCTAGAATCATCTTTAGCGTCTCTCTCTGAACTATGCTCGCATTTCTTGTCACCTCGTCAAACTCTTGTATAACTCTCTCCATGTTGAAATTTCCTTTCTTTTCAAGCATTTTCAGTTGCAGGTGACTGTGTTTACAGCAAAAATGAAATTTATTTATTATTACAACCAATATCGACATAAAGAAGGAGAAGGAAATAAAAACAAAAATAAAGAGTACTTGAGACGGTCGGTTGCTTTCGAGTTTGAATTTTCAAATGCATAAAAAAACAAACTGTAAAAACGGTGCAATGAATCTTGAGGAAGAAGCAGAGAAGCAAATCAAAGGACGAAACAGAGAACATTCTTCTTCACAGAAGCAAACAACGGCATTTAATCGTATTAATTTTAAAAACCAATCCGAAAAAACTACAATCACAAATTAAAAGATGCAAGAATCAAAGTTTTGACCCTTCTCAAATAAAACAAGATGCATGAGGCGAATTTAAATGGAAGTTGTACGAATTAATCGACAAATAAATCAACAAATAAAATAACTTTGAATTGTCTAACCCGATTGGGTCTTGTCAGTAAAAAAAAGTAAACAGACTGTACAGTAGTGGAACAAAGCACCAATCAATGCAAGAAGGAAACTCACTGGTAAGTTGTGAATGGAGGAAACGGAGATCTCCAGTCCAGACTTATAGGAGCCTCTACGATTTCTCCGAAGTTGTAAATGGCGGGATTGAAAGTGTGCTTCGAAATTCGATCTCAGGTTCGCTGTAAAGTGTGTGAGATCAGAGAGAGAGAGAAAGAGAGACTTACAACTAACAAGCAACAACCGACAGAGACTACTGTAAGTGAGGCGGAACACTCGAGCTCCTGTCTGGTTTTAGTGAGAGAGAGAGAACGTGTGATCGTGTCTGATTGAGAGGAAGACAGAGATAGACGAGTTCGTAAGCTGAATAGATGAGGGAAGCGGTAGCCTTGTATTTATATGTCAGGAGTGGCAACAGGAAAGGAAGAGATGAGGATAAAACAGGAACTGTTCTCACTGTTCTCCAGTTTCTTTCAAAACTGGAGATGAACGTTTCTTATTTACAACAAATAACAATGCTACAGAAATAAGACTAGAATAAGGATGTACTTGACCTCAATATGTCTTTTACAGCTTGTTAGAATGGAGAGTAGAGGAAGGAAGGAATGGAAGGTGAAGAGTACAAGAGATATCAATAGAATTAATTTCTCTTGAATTGAAAGTGTAACATATTGGAAAAAAAATTTATTGTAAATATTTTTAGAAAAAAATGACACAAATGTATCTGTATAATTCTCATTCAAATTTCTTTGTCACAAATTTACTATTTAAATTTCTTTGTCACAAACTTACTACAGCCACTGAATTTCTCATTAACCTTTTAAATTTTAATTAACCAAACAAGAAATAAGACAGAAAGAAAAGTTAAATTTATTTTTTCTCATTAATCATTCAAACATGAAGAAGTTAAATATATTAATATTTTTTTCTAGTCCATTTCATATCCTTCTATTCTTCACCTCCCTTTAATTCCTCTACTCTCCATCCAGACAAGGTATTAGTGATTTTAACTTCAAAATCTATCACAAAATGATGTTATATAATGAACTCAAACTGTTCAAAATTATATATTTGTTGGGTTTATATGTCAAATTTGTAAATTTTCAACTTAATTCAGTATAAAATCAAGCATTTAAAAAAAATTATAACTTAATTTTCAAAAATTTTGACAGCTGGACTTTATACTAAATTAATTCGATAATTTATAAATTTGATATGTAAACACATTACTCGTGAAGAAGATCAGCTTCAACGATTTGAATTTACCATTTAAATCAATTTGATAAATTTTGAAGTTAAACTCACAAAAGACTTGATGAGCTAAGAACACCCTGGTTTTTCTCTAAAAATATTTATGTCAAATTAAATTTTGATTATTCATTTTTTTTACAGACATTGATATTAAATAAAAATAAGTTATTTCAGTACTTAGAGAATAAACTATATATAGTGTTTACAAGAATAAAATAGACCTTAGCCGTTGATCATAGATCTTTAAAAATAGGCACCTTGACAGCCACTGTCAAGATCTTTAAAAATAGCAGTGTTCTAAATAGCTACGTTATAGCTTTTCCGAACCATAAACGCTAAGCTATGAGATAAAAGTGTGCTAACTCAGCTACGGCCGCTATAGCTATAATAGATGACCGCTATTACCGCTATGAGCCACGCGCTATAGCTACATGGGCTTTTATTTTACAATTTATATGGGCTTCTGTACTTCTATTCTTATTTCTAATGCTACATGGTATTCTACGATAAGTATGCTAAATCAAACTATATGCTTCTGTTTTTATTTGTTATTTATTCTCTTATTCTATATTGAGAAATATTCAAATATTAATTCTTCATTTTGATTGCTTTTCGTATAGTATTCATTTGTAAAATTATTATCATTGCTGATTTTGCTTATTATTATTATAATATATAAAATGTTTAAATATGTATATTGACTTCATTTACCTTATAAAATTAATTACTATTCATCTATTATAATATGTAATACTATGAAGTATGAACTATTAAATAATGTTACTTTTTAGATTTTTTTTTTCTTTTTTATTTGCGTAATTGATAAAAAAAATATAGACTTAGATTAGTTGTCATTTAGTTGTTACCTCAATTCTCTAATATATTTTGTTTATATTGATAATTAGTAGAAATATAGAATATAAAATTTGAAAATGAAAAATCGCTATGTATGATAGCTTCCGCTATATGCTATAGCTTTTTTATTTTGTCTCTCTGTTATATCGCTATAATCGCTATTTAGAACCTTGAAAATTAGGCAAAAAGCACTTATTTGTTATTTTTTATTATCATTAACTAGACCATGCATTTTGAAAATCCATCATCTTACCATTACAAAGAATTAAAATAATAAATTAATTGCAATTTAATAAATTAAAGCGTACATGCAGACCAAATTTTATAATTTTTTACTATTTTTCAGATAATTAGTCTATAAAAATAGTAATAAAATCTAAAAAAAAATATGCAAATATATTTTTTGTATGGACATCATGTTGAATGGTTCAGACTATTTGAACTTTAAAAATAAAAAAATATTCATCTATATTACATACCAGTATGCGCTACACATAGTATATAGTATATATCTTAGCTTCACTCCAACTGAAATACAAATTTCTTATTTTGAAGTGTTGGGATAGCATTTTCATGTTAATTTTAATGGTAATCTTTCGAGTTCTTTTTCATTTTTAATCACAAACGATGCACATTAAGCATTATCCAAAATTCAGAATTATATTTATATATATATATATATATATACTAGTATCATACCCGTGCGTTGCAACGGGGATATATCATAAGAAACAAATATATCAATGAAAATAATAATTATCTAAAAATTAAGACACATGTTAATAGAAAATTTATATGATTTTGCATTTTTAATTAACTTTAATCGTGGTCTCTAATAACAATTTGATGATGTGATGATTCTTTATTTTTAAGTACCAATAATATCAAATAATAGCTCGATTCGAATCTAATATCAAATATCATACAACAATTCAATATCGACATATAATATGATATAAAAAAAACATAAATAAAAAAGTGTTATTGTCACACCCCAAATCCACCGGGTCTGACAGCCTGCCGCGTGTATTTATCTAGTGTCACATATACACGCAAGGCAGTGGATCTTTTATATGCATTACCAATATCCTCATTTGCTGCGTCCGTGTAATGAACCTGAAAATAATCGGGAAGAGGGGGTGAGAATAAATTCTCAGTGCGAAATTTGCCACAGTTTAGATTATTGGACTTGCAATCAAACTCTATGTTCAAAAATGAAATCCATACAAAATCACATTAGCAATTCTATAACAATATATATAAATGAATGCATATGCTCGACAACAAATAATAAACCGAGTCACAGTTTACAGAATTTCCCAGTTGAATCTCAAACAAACACATATTTGGCTTAACTCGACTCATTAGGGCTTGTAACAACTACAGATGTTCTTTCGAGCTGGACCTTTATCAAACCCGCATCGGTAGCTGTTTGGCTTAACCGTTTCCTAAGGTCTGGTTACAAGTCACCTATACAGGTCAACTTGACAAAAATGCAATCACACGGAATCAAAGTCAGCCATACGGCTCCACTTTGCAATTTCATTCAAATAGAACCAAAGTCGGCTATCAGCCTTGCAAAATTCAGTAAACAGATCAACGGATAGGTCACCGTCACCTGAATCCAGCCACCTAAACAGGTCGGCCTGGCAAATTCAGAAACAGATCAACGGATAGGTCACCGTCACCTGATCCAGCCACCTAAACAGGTCGGCCTGGCAAATTCAGAAACAGATCGACGCATAAGTCAGCAGCGTCACCTGAATCCAGCCACCTAAACAGGTCGGTCTGGCAAATTCGAACAGATCAACGCATAAGTCAGCAGCGTCACCTGAATCCAGCCACCTAAACAGGTCGGCCTGGCAGATCCATTCACGTATAGAACAATTAATAGAACTAATCAAATAATAACCATACCAACATGCCAATTTACCTTAACCTAACAATTCAATCATTCTCATTTATGCGACAATCAATATGCAGCATGAATTTCAAAGTATGCAACAATTAAGCATTCAACATGACAAACGAATAAACAGTTTAATTCCTGAAAATAAAGTATCAAACAAGTCCAAGAATCCCGCACCTGTTTACGACGAGCGTATATCGTGCTTACGGTTCGGACGTCTCGAATGGTCCCGCAACGTCTTTCTCAACCGAGCCTACACCTATATTACATATATACTTGCTTTTAATCATTGTTCGGCAATTGATACCCTTACTTGAGTTATATGAGTTGCTTTATACTTTTCTGAACGAAATCCATATACCCTTGTCATTCGTCTTTATTACTCACACCTATAAAATTCATCCCGTTTACGTTTGGGTCCTCTAAACCATATACAATTCTAATTATGCAACCTTTTGCAAGAATACCCGTTTAATCATTTCTCATCTTACTAATTAAGTTTTCATAACGATTTGGTTGGTTGTACATATATAGGGTTTGAGAGGTAACCCAACGATTTATCCAAGATACTATCCTTAAATCAATTTGAAACCAAAATAATTTCGGATTTGGCAAGAGAGAAAGAAATCTTACCAATTAACACCTCTAATTGGGTTGGATTGGACTAAACAATTCACAAATTTTTCCCAAAATTCGGATGTGGTTCAAAACCCTAAAATGGAAATATGAAATTGAGATGAAATCGAGAGAATAATCGACAAATAAACAACGAAGAAGCTCAAAGGAGAGGGATTACTCACAAATGATGCACCAATTTCGGGTTTAAGCAAGAATCGTAACAATGGTGAAAATTTGGGTTTTGAGAGGGGGAGAGAAGAGAAATGAGTACCAATGGGAGAGTTAGGAGAGATGCTCGGCCGACTTCTCGCTTCCTTCTTCACTTTCTTGGGAGGTTCGGTGGTTTGAGAGGGAGAGGGAGCTCTCTCTCTCTTTTTCTTCTTCCTTTGGTGGAACACACAAGAGAAAGGGGAAGGGACGGAGTGGGAGAGAAAGAGACACATAAATTTTACTAATAGACCCTTATTTTGTGGGATGAAACGTTGCAACGTTTTAGTAAATCGTTATGACGATTCAGCTGGTGAAAAACGCAGGAAATAGTGTATAAAACGCATAATTTGGTGTATAAAACGTTATAACGTTTTCTGAAAACGTTATGACGTTTTAATTGAATCCAGCCTTCATAAAATTGCCATTTTTAATCAAGTTTTACAGTGAAAAACGTTACGTAACGTTTTAAAAACGTTATAACGTTTTACGATTTTTTTTTTTTTTTTTTTTTTTTACAGATGTAACAGTTATCATGTGTATGTATATGATATATATACACAAACATATTATAAGAGAAATATATACTTACACACACGTTCCAATTTTGTATTTTTCTTCTTCTTTGTTTCTAATTTAGAATACACACACATTGATATATTATATATTGAAAATATATTTTAAATTCTTCACACCAATATGTATAGAAACAAAGAAAGAGAAATAAGGAAATAAAAAAATTGATTTCCATTATGATTCGTATAGAAACGAGGAAGTAAGGAAACAAAGAAATAAGAAAATGGAAGGTGAAGTCTTCTCAATTGAAGAGGAGAAATATATAACAAAGAAATAAGGAAATTAATAAATATATTGTTAAATTTCAGAATTTGTTCAATTTTAATTGTAACATATCGTGTGGCAACACATGTGGTGAGTATGTTTTTAACTAAATTTAGACTTTTATACATAAAATAGATGCATTTAATCAAAAGAAGACAAATTATGTAATTGGAGGGCTGAGATCAAATCCGAAGTTTCATCTTTCAATCGTAGCCGTTGGCGGATCGGACACCCAACGTGCTTAATAATAGAATGGAGATATGCTTACATTACTCTCATCTCATAATTATCACTCTTCTGTCATACTCTTTCAATTATCATTTTTCTAACAAATTCAATGTATTAACAAACAAACATTTAATTTAGTGAATTACACACACGTTCGGACTGCTTAAATTAATGCATAGGCACTCTATTTTTTAAATGTTGTCACATGCTGAGAGCATCACAAAGGATTTTAAGTTTGGTCTTCAGTTGCCAAGTGTCCAACAATAAAAATCAATCAAATTAAAGAAATGTCATTTTTTTTGGAATTTTCAAAAATAACATTTCTGCATTTCTGCATGATAATCCAGCAAATTAAACTGAGCTCCAATTCCGCTGAATTATTCACGGAATTTTTTTTCCCTAATTCTCTTGGATTATTCAACAAAATTAGTTTTTTTAGTGGTAGGAATACAAAAACAAAAAAGCTAATTTCGCTGAATAATCCAGCAAAAACAATAATAATAATTCCGATGTGAAGAGGAATAAATTAGTTGTGAAGAGGGGTAAAAAAATAAATTCACTTCCATTCCCATTTCATTAAATTCTAACACAGCTCTTGAAGATAAATTAGTTGTGAAGAGGGATAGATGTCAACAACCGTTCAATAAATTAGTTGTGAAGAGGGATATTAACAACCACTAGAGAAATTGTGTGATCCAAAGCATATGAAAAGAGCATTGGATGTTTTATTTTGAAAAATACCAAGTCTCAATTATAATGCCAGAATCCTATTTTCGTACCAGTACCAGGAACTCTTTGTGTGAAACATTAAATGAATTATATATACTATTGATCGCAATGTATTCTAAAAGAAACTCAGCTTTGGTAATGATAATGAATTATCTGAAATGATTTAGTATAATGACTTTGACAATTGTTGTGTATATATATCCGATCGATGCACAACCCAAATGGCTATCACAAGTGAAGTATCATACCACTGTTCTTCACAGTACGTGCATCTATATCAAACAAGATTTTCAGTATCCAATTCATATCTTTATGATCGAACATTCAAGGCTCATAGTGGAGCAATATCAGCAACTAGCTATATAGTGCATGAAGCATGGATGTCAGAATCCGTTGCAATTAACTATATTCAATTGAGCAAGAAACTAGCAATGCTCACAAAGAAATGGGTCAATTGCCAACACATATAGGTTTTGCAAGGATTGTTTGAAATAGTTGGTGAGTCAAGACAGAACAAAGAAATTTCATCATAATGGAAAAGTTAGAGATTACCAGCTGGTTTAGAATTAATTACGAGTGAGAAAAACAAAACAAAACTTAAGACTTTTATAGAACTCTAATGCAAATTTTCTCGATCTTTTTATAACTTTCCTTCTTCATTTTTTTTTTCTTTTTTTATCTTTTTCTCTTTCTTACTTTGTTTCTCTTTCTTTGTGTATACTTATCGACACTCTATATTAATGAATTATGGAGACTAGACTTTTACATTTCTCATTCAAAAATCTAATTAAGACGTCGTTATGAAAGATACAAGTTTATGTCTATTATCATTTAAATCGACTTACTATAGGATGAAAATGATTATATTGTAAGGTCAAATATACACATATTCTAAAAACTAATTAAAAATATCATAAAAAATGAAGATATTTGCATGGCTGCTAATTCTATATTAACTTTTGACAATGAACAATCAAAAGATCAAGGTACTTGTCAACCATGTATACAGGTGCGGATTCAGGATTTCGGTCAGGGGTAGACACAAAATGCACACATTTTCAAATTTAAAATTTATACATGAAAAAAATAGTTATCTATACAAAAATGGCATAATAATTTTGACAATTGTTGTGTATATATCTGATGCACTATGATCGATAGTCAGTCTAAACACAACCCAAGTGAAGTATCATACCACTGTCCTTTACAATGCATCTGTCAAAAAGAAACTAGCAATGCTCACAAAGAAAATTACATGATTTGGAAAACAAACAAAAAAAAAAAAAAAAAGATACACAAAATGGGTCAATTGCCAACAAAGTTTTGCAAGGATTGTTTGAAATAGTTGGTGAGTCAAGGCAGAAGAAAGAAATTTCATCATGATAGAAAAGTTACTCAAGAATATTTTCACTGGAAGAAGAAAGATGAAAGCAGATAGCCAACAAACAGGTGTAGAGTTGAGGAACAAAAACACCATATTTTTTCTATTTTTCTCTTCATCTTTTTTTACTTTCCTTTCCTTTTTTTTTTCTTTTTAAACTTTCCTTCTTCATCTTTTTTTTTAATCGTTTTCTCTTTCTCTGTGTGTCCTTATTAACACTTTACATTTCATATTTCTCATTTAAAAATTTAAGACGTCATTATGAAAGATACAAGCACTAGTAGAAAAACTAGAATCAGGATCGGCCTATCTGGATCGCCTATATGAAACAACTGATCCTAATAACTATCTATATCGGTTTTCTAAAAAAAAACCGATCCTAAAAACTATTAATATCGGTTTTTATAAATAACTGATCCTAATAAATGAACTATTAGAATCGGTTGTTTGTTAGAACCGATCCAGATCCTATCAGAATCGGTTTTTACAAACAACCGATCCTAATAGTATCACTATCAGGATCGGTTGTTTCATAAACAACTGATCCTGATAGTATCAGTATCGGTTATTTCATAAACAACCGATCCTGATAGTTATACTATCAGGATCAATTTAATTTTTTGTTTTGCTAATTTCATAAAATTATATAATATGTGGTATGAATCAATCTTGTCATAAATTAATATTTTTTTATAGAATATTGTATAAATAAATGTCATCATAATATTAATGCTCCTATAATTGCCTCTGCAATTAATTTCATTTTTTGTATTTTCCAAGTATTATTTGTTATACTATCAGGATCAGTTGTTTCATAAACAACTGATCCTGATAGTATCAGTATCAGTTGTTTCATAAACAACCGATCCTGATAGTTATACTATCAGGATTAATTTAATTTTTTGTTTTGCTAATTTCGTAAAATTATATAATATGTGATATAAATCAATCTTGTCATAAATTAATATTTTTTATAGAATATTGTATAAATAAATATCATCATAATATTAATGCTCTTATAATTGCCTCTGCAATTAATTTCATTTTTTGTATTTTCCAAGTATTATTTGTTATACTATCAGGATCAGTTGTTTCATAAACAACCAATCCTGATAGTTATAATATCAGGATCAATTTAATTTTTTGTTTTGCTAATTTCATAAAATTATATAATATGTGGTATAAATCAATCTTGTCATAAATTAATATTTTTTATAGAATATTGTATAAATAAATTTCATCATAATATTAATGCTCTCATAATTGCCTCTGCAATTAATTTCATTTTTTGTATTTTCCAAGTATTATTTGTTATACTATCAGGATCAGTTGTTTCAAACAACCGATCCTGATACTATCAGGATCGGTTATTTCGAAACAACCGATCCTGATAACTCCTAGGGTTCTTATTTTCATTCCGCGCCTCTCATTTTCAACTTAGCGAAAATCAAACCTGCCTCTCAACTCCTCCGTCTCCCTCTCTGTCTCGGTCTCTCCCTCTTCTAGGGTTCTTATTTTCATTTCGCGCCTCTCATTTTCAACTTAGCAAAAATCAAACCCGCCTCTCACTCGTCCGTCTCTCTCTCTCGATCATGTAAAAAAAAAAGGCGAAGAAGACAAAAACTGACAAGAATGTGCCATCCATCTCTTCCAAGTTCATGGAATGAGATGAAGGATGATGCCCCGGCTTATGCCCTTAAATTATACTTAAGGTACATACTGTTTATTTCCTCAAATATCTTATGTACATTTGAGCATCTTTTGTATTTTTAATTTACACTAAATTGCATTCATGGTTTCAATTTTTTTTTTCATTTGAGCAAGGCCTTTTGAGATTATTCCATCGGCGGTGAAGATGTACACTTTGAGGTATGCTAGCTAGGTTTTTCTTCTTTCAATTTAAATAATACATGTATCGAAGATGCACAAGCAAGCAATTAATGATATAAATATTTGTTCAGATTTTAAAGTTTGCACTGGTGGAGACGATAAAAGAGGGAGTGCCATACATATGGCTGAATTTTATTTTGCTATTGCACCAAATTTCTTCAACTATTGTACTTCTTTTTGTGTTTCATGAATTTTATTTTGTGTTCTTAATTGGTTTTGAGCTCTAATAAATCAATGGTAAATGAAAAAACTATTTTATGCTGGCCAGCAAATATATATGGAAGCTGGCCAAATAAAAAAAATATTTTTTTTAGATCCAATATAACATCAGGATCGGTTGTTTCAAACAACCGATCCTGATAGTTACTATCAGGATCAGTTGTTTCAAACAATTGATCCTGATAGTTATACTATCAGGATCATAAACAACCGATCCTGATAGTATAACTATCAGGATCGGTTGTTTATGAAACAACTGATCCTGATAGTAACTATCAGGATCGGTTGTTTGAAACAACCGATCCTGATACTATTAGGATCGGTTATTTAATAACCGATCTAGATTAGTGTAATATCAGTATCGCCTTCATCAGGATCGGTTGTATTCCGATACTAATATGCGTATATAACCGATCCTGATTCCATATTTTCCACTTGTGAAGTTTATGTCTATTCTCAATTAAATCGACTTACTATAGTATGAAAATGATTAGATTGTATAAGGTCAAATATACACATATTCTAAAAACTAAAAATATCATAAAAAATGACGACATTTGCATGGCTGCTAATTCTATATATATTAACTTTTGACAATGAATAATCAAAAGAAGAAGGTTCTTGTCAACCATGTATATCATATGTCAATGTAATAGTCAATTGGTTAAGCATTTATTCTCAGAATGTGCAACATCCTAAAAATTTTCTAAAGTAACTTAAAATTTGTGTTTGGATTAGGACCGTTCGATGAAATCCGGACAAATCTAGTCTCAGGTAAAACACACGGGTTTCTTTAATACACGTACATATTGTAATCCAATGGTCTAGATCTAAACACAAATTTTGAGTTGCTTTAGAGATCCGAATTCAAAATTAATTGCATGGGTTGATACTTGATAATGACAATTTTATCCACAAATTTGTATTAGTCGATCTTGACGATTTTTTGTACAACAATGATTGGATAATAATAATAATAATAATAATAATAATAATAATAATAATAATAATAATAATAATAATAATAATAATAATAATAATAATAATAATAATAATAATAATAATAATGATAATAATAATAACAATGATTTTTTGTACAACAAAGTGTTTTATTAGATCTTGATGATCTTTTAAACAGTTGATTTGAACTGTTAAACATGATTTTCATGTGAAAGTGCACATGCAGACTAAATTTTATATTTTTACTATTTTTTAAATATATAAAAAATCATTAGTTTTTAATGGTTTAAGATATTAGATTAAGTGATTTTCTACTTTTGAATTATTTCCGAGGTCAGTCAACAAATTAGTTTCCAGAGGATTGCATATTTTTCCAAAAAAAAAATAAGTAAAGTTTTTCACACTTCTTTGTAGAATTTTTTCCTTGTTCCTCTTTCTTTTAAAATTCTTTGTGCAGCTTTTATGATCACCTTTTGGGCAATCAAATTTACAACAATATCAGAATTTAAGTCAATTCTAATCAAAATTACTGCTTATAAAAATAGATTATATTTAATTACTCAGTATCGATAACTATTTAATTTGTGGAAAAAAAAACTTTAATAAAATTCCATGACATAATTAGTAGAACAAAAAGGGCACAGAGAAATGTGCAATCTCTTATTTTATTTTGTTTGGTGTTTTGCACATTGGCCCTTAGAAAATTGGTTATTTAGTGGTAGTTATGCATCCTAGTAAATTGGTCAAATTAAGAAGTTGCTCGTGTGTACAATAAAAGATTGGATCTGTTTTAGTCTCTCTTTTTTTCTTCCGTTATTTAAACAAAATGTATCACGATTCATGCATGATTACTGTTGACATCGTGTGTAACGCTAACTTGTTTCACAAGAACACGCGACATTAAATGGATATATACATATTCATCTCTGATTTTTTTTTTTTAAATAGCATTAAATTTCAAATATTTCAACGAAATAAGTGTGCTGAATTTGATTTTTATGAAAAACAGTTCCACCAATTATGTGAATGCAGAATTTTTTTGCTCCATCACACTTGCTGCTGACAAATTAAACTGCCTCCACCGATCCACAAGATTGGTGGAGCTGTTTTTTTATAAAAAAAAAACAAATCTAACACACTTATTTTGTTGAAATTTTTAAATTTTATTCTATTTATAAAAAAAAATCTAGATCTCTTAACTAAATGGTTTAAAAAAAATTCAAAAAATATGCATCTGCATAAGATAGATAAAAATGCTCTAAAAATTTCTTAAAATAATAAATTTTAATGAAATTTTACGGACTTCAAGCGATTTCTTTAGGATCCGAAAATTGATTGTTTAGGGACTACGTCGAATTATAAAAATATAAATATTTTTACAAACTCTTGTGAAATATGATAATAATAATAAAATTAAAGTTTTTTCATCAAACTTACGAATGTTAAACACCAAAATATTTTTCGCACTTTTTGTTAAATTTTTTCAGCTTGCTTTTTAATCCTCGGCAAAAAATTCTCATTCCTCAACAAAATTGCTTATAGAGTAAAAAAAAATGGTATGGCGGAGCCGGCTCCGTCACGAAACGACATAGTTACGGCATGTCATGTGAAAGATTTAGTCATGACAGGAATAGCACGTAGGATCACGCGAGTCACGTATAATTAGAATCATTAGATATTAATTAAATGGTGAATCTTGAATAAATTAACTTAAATTATAATCATTAGATATTGATCACAAATAGTCATACGAGTCACATTTAAACACGACGTAACTTACGTGGCATGACCATTCGCGTGCCGTGATCACGCCTTGACATATCGATCACGGCATATAAATAATTAACTTAATAATGACATAGCATGGCAGCATATCAAAATCACGACATATTAGTCATATCACGGCACGTTTTTTTTCCCTCTACTTGCTAAGCATCAAATTTAAAGTGCGTCATAATTACTTTTTTCACTATTGAGCTACGAGTCCAACTTAGTACAGTAGAGGTACTGTTCTACAACTCAACATCCATACATAAATATCTCTAAAAAATATGAAAGAGAGAAAACAATAATGAAATATGAATCTATGATGTTAGCTAGGCTGTTAGGTGATCCAGTGGCAAAGAGGATTAATTATTCATTATTAAAATGTGGCTTAGTTTTAATGGTAGTTGAAGTTATTCACACGGTAACGTACGTTAGAGTGTGTGAAAATAACAAAACTCATAGATATATATTGACCAATACAAATAGAGGAGGGTTCAAATACCTCCATTTTGTTGCCTCCATTTCTAAAAACTTGAATAATTTAAAATTTAAAATTTTAAAAGTCAAAATAAAACCGTTGGATGTGATCTACGTCATTTTATTTATACACATGTAAACAATTATAACATTTCAATTTTGTTTTGGTTGTGATTAAGAGCTTGAAAAAATGTACTAATGTGGATAATTTCTAGACATTGATTTTTCAACTTATTAATTCATATAAAAATAAATTTTAAATGTAATAATTTTTTATGAGCACATAGAGAAAATAACATATATCACATTTAATGATTTTATTTTGACATTTATGATTTAAATTTTAAGTTATTAATGTTTTAAAAATGAAGCCACGGTGGAGACACAAAAAATAGAGGCATTTGGGCCCTCCTCATAGAAATAAGTATATATTGTTATCTGACTACGAGATTATTTCAAAATAAAAGGAAGTATTGTTCTACTATGAACAGAGGAGACCTATTTTTTTTTTTTAAATAAACCCAAAAAAAATACTAGAATTGCCCTCGGTTTTCAAATATTTCAAAAAGTCTTTGAACTCTCAAAACGAAGTTTCCTACAGAAAATTATAGTCCGTCAAAGTTTGGCCAAAAATAGTCCCCATTCAATTTGAGTGATTTTAGACTAATACATTCAGATTTCAAATTGAATGTACGTGATACATATAGCTTTGAAATAACTTAAATAATATTTATATATTTACTTATTCTTAATGGATTTTGAATTCATATTATATCAGATTTACTCTGAGACCAATATAGATCAAAATCAAATAATAAGAGTATCTAAAAAAGGAACAAAAAATAGAAATTATACAAGCAGTGAGACCGAAATCATTCTACACATACTAAACAATCTCTTAAAAAAAAAAATTCATAGCCAACCGCCCCACAGTGAGGTGGTCATAAAAAAAATTGAAAAAAGAAAAATACCATAACAAACCATCCCACTGTGGCAGCGGTCAGGTATGGAAGCAAAGTCAGGGTATTTTTCAAAATATTTGAAAACCGACGGCAATTTCTGTAATTTTTTATTTTTTGAGGGTATTAATAAAAAAATCGGCAGAGGAGATATTAGTCTTCAAGAATGCATCAAAATAAAATTTAAATATCTTGACTCTTAATTAATTATTTCAGTCGTTATAACAATAACAATGACACTGTTTGAGAAATTGGACTGGGTACGGAAAAATAAAAAGAAATCCGAGATTACGCATAGGAAGTACCGTGATTGGTTGAACCAAATGCAACGCCATTGCAATTAGCAAGTACCGTGATTTATTGAATGAGACCAAGTCAAATTATAAATAATTAGTCATTGTCAATTTGTCAATTTGTCTTGTCATGCATGCTTTCCCAAATAAGAAAAATGAAAAAAGGTAGGATTCAAACCGAGAACTGTTGATTGAACCTAATATAACTGTTGTTGACGTAATAAAAATTTATTTAATTTTAATTTTACAAGTCCTATTCCTATATTTGGAGGGTGAAAATGGATCGGGTGGATAATATCCTATCTGTATTCAAAATTAAATATTAATATCAGAAATCTAAATATCTGCATGGATATTGATAAGAATATAATTTTACGTTTTATCAGTATTCAAAATTTCAAATAGTAAAATACTTAATAAATAGTAAAAAAATTGTTGATCCAACGGTGGCTGCTGATTTTACTGTTTTGTTAAGCCACCGTTGGATCAACAATTTTGTAAAATACTTAATAAATAGTAAAAAAACTCAGAAAAATGTAAAATTTGGTCTCCAAGCACATATTAATATGGAGAACAAGATGAACGGTTTGGATAGGTCATTTGGATTTTGAATTTTAGATTTATGGTCCAATGCACAAACCCCTCCATGCATTGCAATGCACCATAGCCCATCTATATATATAATTTTAAAAACAGAATGTGTTCTTGGTGAGAATTGAACCAAGTTCTCCACAACCACAAAATATACTCTAACCACTATGCTACAAGTGAACATGTGATATTTTATGAGGGGACTAGACTATATAAAAAGTTCTAAAATAATAACATTCAATTAAATTTCAATATATATAACTAAAATTTTAAAATAATAGAAGTAACTTAGCACCCGTATAGATGAATGTAGATCTGCCACTTTTCTTTCTCTCTTTTCTCTCTTGGCAACGATACATATGCTCTACAGATTAATTTAGACGGCATGCATTAGTAATTAATATCTCCTTCTTTTTATTTGTTTTATTGTTTTAAATAAGATCGAAAAACAGAACTTTCTTTTAGTCTATCTTAATTTTTTTTACCAATATGTCTTTGGACCCTCATAATTTTTTTTCTATTTATTTAATATTCATATCGTGCCACTTATTGAAAATATGCAATTGTTAAAATTCTCGAATTTTAATGTTGCAAAACCCAAAATTTTTATAAATACCCAAAAACAAAATGAAATTACGGAATCTACCCATGTTTTGAATGGAATTCGAAAAACCCAATCCGGTTATCCAATAACCGGATTTGTGACAAATTTCCGGTCAATGGTTTCCCGGACTCAAAACAATATATCCGGTTAACCATTCACCGGAAAGTTGTTGTTTTTTTTTTTAACAACAGAATTTTTTTTATTTTTTTTATTTTTTGTATTGAAATATTAGAAATGTTGAATATATTTCTTTAAAAATAGATGGAATACAATATAATTTGATTTATTATAAAGATTGTAACAAATAACCCGGATCAATATTTTTCAGGTCGGATTTTTCGCGGCTGTAAGAAAAATTAATATATTTCTTTATGTGTTATTGGAAAAAAAATAAAAATGCTTAGATTCTGAGTTATTGATCCCGGTTCAAAAGTCACTTCTATGTAATCTAGAAAATATTGTGATCCTTCTAGGACATTTAATTTATAAAAAGTTATATCTATTTTGAGAATTCTTTTTGAATAACAATTATTAAATAACTTAATGTTTTTGTTTTTTTCAAAAATAGATACAACTTTTCATAAATTAAATGTCTTAAAAAGATCACAATATTTTCTAAATTACATAGAAGTGACTTTTGAACCGGGATCAATAACTCAGAATCTAAGCATTTTTATTTTTTTCCAATAACACATAAAGAAATATATTAATTTTTCTTACAGCCGCGAAAAATTCGGCCTGAAAAATATTGATCCAGGTTATTTGTTGCAGTCTTTATAATAAATCAAATTATATTGTATTCCATCTATTTTTAAAGAAATATATTCAACATTTCTAATATTTCAATACAAAAAATAAAAAAAATTATGTTTTTAAAAAAAAAAAAACCAACAACTTTCCGGTGAATGGTTAACCGGATATATTGTTTTGAGTCCGGGAATCCATTAACCGGAAATTTGTCAAAAATCTGGTTATTGGATAACCGGATTGGGTATTTTTCGAATTTCATTCAAAACATGGGTAGATTCCGTAATTTCATTTTGTTTTTGGGTATTTATAAAAATTTCGGTTGCAAAACGATAGAAAATTATTCGTGAAGGCTTAATAATGATCATTGCGTTCAATAAATAAGCTAGAAATCTTAATGAAATTTAGAGGGAGGGGATTTTTTTGTCAGGGAGACAAAAAAAAATATCAAATCGGATTTAAACTCATTAACTAATTCGGTCGAAAAAAAAATAATGTTTTAACTTACACTTTCCAATATTCTAACTTGTAATTTCTGATTCTCTAACTTATAATTCTAGTTACCAATTATAATTGAAGAAATTTATTTTAATTTTAATCTTAAATTTAACCCGAATTACAAATCAAATATTCAAAAGAGGCTAAATTTTTTTTCAGAAGAGAGCAAAGTCGATCAGAACGTTCCAATCTACACAAAAACTAAAAATTCAAAGGTTGTCCCACCCCGCCGCCCCCACCCCCCCCCCCCCCCCCAAAAAAAAAAATAATAATAATAATAATAATAATAATAATATATTCATCCGATTGATCCGCTTCTGTCTAGAAGCATGATCTCTACATTTTTTTTTTCTTCAAAAATAAATATGCTAGAAATCTGAGGGACAATTTGTATTGCAACAATTTTAACTTTCACAATATTCATAAAAATAAAAAATTCTGCATCTTTTGAAAAGCTCTCTAAAAGATTTAAGTAATCGTGCAAACTCCTAAATGTTCGGATAAAGATGAAGGAATGAAAATATATAATAAAATTAAAGCAATCAACTTGTACAAACTGATATAATATTGAATTAAGATTTCCCTTTTTTTCCCTTCACCTACAAAATCATTCAAAAGACAAATAAAAGTTTACAATTAGTTAAGAGCTTCAAAGGTCCAGTTTTTAAATAAAAAGAAGCCCCATGGATTTGACATTAATGTTTGAAATTTAGAATAACATCGATGACAAATCGAGTGGTGAATAGTTTGGGTTCGGTTCGGCAAGGTCAAAAGTTTGTGAATCAGGAATAATTCGAGCATGATTCAGTACAGCAAGGAAGCAAAAAACAATACCCTAAAAAACCCTAAAAAAATTAATTAAAAATTAAATTTTTTTCACGTTTCTATCGCGAATAATTCGTAATTCACGTTTTGTTTGCAAATAAAATGTATTATACGTTTTTTATTTTTGCATTTTATTCGAAATTCTATTCGATGTCGTCAAAAAAAATCACGAATAAAATGCAAATTTCTGACGTACATTGTCACTGTGGTGGCAAGTATCTTAATTTCTCAATTGAAAATGAGCCATGATGGCGCACTAGCATAAAATTTGCACAACATAGTGCAAGTGCGTTACAACGCACTTGCAATGTGACTGTTTTATTTATTGTTCAATGCATTCTAAATTCACTGCAGATTTGGTCCAATTCTTTTGCTATTCATTCAATACTTTTAAAAATATTTCGGCGCATATCTCCGCCAATTTCAACAATAGTAAAAGTATGATTAATCTTAATCTCTTCTCCTTATTAATGAGCTTAATGTCAAGATCCTGCAAAGATTCTGATTTACTGTTTTTTTTTTTGGAATGATGCTCAGCCGTTGAATTTCCATATTACACATAGATGAATTTTCCAAATTATGAGCTTCAACACTTAAGTATGCACTGGTCGTATCGCATATGATCCCAGTGCCTGTAGACCGCACGCCGCACCCGTGGAACGCGCCTCTGAACCACGCACGGTACCTGCGGACCGAGCCTGTGCACCGCGCACCCTTTTTCTTTTTTCTGCTGAAGGCGGGATTCGAACCCAGTTAGGTTCTGTTGGTGCCAAAATTCTTACCACTACACTAGAGTTCACATGTATTATCTTATAGGTAAATATAGTATTTAACTATTTTTCACTACAAATTTGATTTAAATTATCTCTCCTCCTTATTAAGGAGCTTAATGATTTCTACTACATAATTTGCTCCCGTTGCTGTGCACGGGCACAATTACTAGTCTATATATATATATGAGGAGAGTTCCAATGCCTCATTTTTTTCATACCTCATATTTTAGATTTTTGTTTTCAAAGTCCAAATTGTCGATCCGAACCGTTCAACAAAATATTTATACTAAAATGTGCATGGAGATGAAATTTTATATTTTTTGGAATTTTTTTGTTATTTTTTAAGATAGGTACAAAATCACTATTTTTAAACCGTTCAAAAAATAATGATTTTCTACCCATCTTAAAAAATAACAAAAAAAATTCCAAAAAATATAAAATTTTATCCCTAACCATATTTTAGTATAGATATCATGTTGAACGATTCGGATCGACAATTTAGACTTTGAATATAAAGAAAATGAAGATATAAAATATAAGGTTTCATGAGGTATAAAAAAAATGAGGTATTGGTAGGGGTGAAAACGGGTCGGATATTATCCGACCGAATTCGGATTCGTATTCGAATTTTTCGGATTCGGATAGTCGGATACGGATAATTTGCGGATACGAATACGGATACGGATATGATTTATCCGGATACGGATACGAATTCGGTTTTAATTTCGGAAGCGAATACGGATTCGGATTCGGATAATTATCCGAATTCGGATACGTTGATTTTTCGGATATTCGAATTTTTCATTTTTCGGATATATTTTTCGGATAATTTTTCGGATATCCGGATTTTTGAATTTTTCGGATAATTTTTCGGATATTCGGATACAGGTGGGGTCCGCCTGTAACAAAAATAGAGAGAGAAGAATTAAGAGGTGGGATCTGTGTGACCATCCGTGAGTGAGAAGTCCTGCCATGAGACCCCATCGTCATTCAAACAACATATTTAATTTTTATTTCTCTCATTAAGTTAAATCTTAGATTTAAAAATTCATAATAAATTTTCAAAAATACTAATAATCATTTTTTTTAATTATTTTCTCATTTAATTAATTGAGTTTTGATGTAATTTATTGTTTATGATGGGTCATTTTATTTTTATTAAATAACACATTAGTTAATTAGTTTTGTTTTGATTTCAAATGTGGATACTTGTTGTTTTACAATTAAAAATTTTAATTCACTCCACAGATGTTATACAATCTTGTTATAATATATATATCCGAATTAGAAATTCGATTTATATCCGTATTCGTATTTGTATTCGGCTAATATTCGATTCGTATTCGTATCCGATTAATATCTGATCCGTATTCGTATCCGATTAATATCCGATTCGTATCCGTATCCGGAAAATAAAAACGGATACGAATATGATTTTATCACTATCCGATCCGTATTCGATCCGTTTTCACCCCTAGGCATTGGAACCCTCCTCTATATATATATATATATTTGGAGGGATCCAATTACATCTTCTTCTTTTTGTGACACCGAATTACACTCTCCATTTTTAAAGTTTTCAAATTCCAAACAATCGATCTAAACCGTTCAACATGATGGATATATTAAAATGTGCTTACATATCAAATTTTATATTTTTTGAATTTTTTTTACTATTTATTAAGTATTTTACTAAATCGTTGTTTTCAGACCATTGAATTTTTCTACCCATCTTAATAAATAGTAAAAAAAATTAGAAAAATGTAAACTTTCATGTGCAAGTACATTTTAACATATCCATCATACTTAACGGTTTGAATCGACTGTTTGGACTTTGAAAGCATAGGGTGTAATCCGGTGTCACCAAAAAAGATATATATATAGAGAGAGAGATGGACTTGGCTGAGACGCGGAGTATACGCGTTTGGTGCTCTATGGAACATTTTAGCCATTTTGAAAATCCAAACAACCGATCCGAACCGCTCAAAACGATCTCCATATTGAAATGTGCTTGGAGACCAAATTTTATATTTTTTGAAATTGTTTTACTATTTATTAAGACACTTTGAAAATCGCTGATCCGGTGGTCCAGAAATTTTTACTGTTTTTACTGTTCACCCGGATTTTCAGATTTTCAAAGTGGCTTAATAAATAGTAAAAAAATTCCAAAAAATGTAAAATTTGGTCTCCAAGCACATTTCAATATGGAGATCACATCTAACGATTCGGATCGGTTGTTTGGACTTTCAAAATGAAAATATGGCGTGAAGTACAAACGCATGATGCTCCGCGTCTCACCCAAGTCCATCTCTCTCTCTCTCTCTCTCTCTCTCTATATATATAGAGGTTGGCTAAGCTCAAATCGTTTGTTCCTGGACTCAAGAACAAACGACTCGGTTCTCCGATTTTCGAAGTTCAAACGGCCGATCCAAACCATTAGATGTTTAATCTATATTAAAATGTGCTTGGAGACAAAATTTTATATTTTTTGGAATTTTTTTACTATTTATTAAGATAGTTTGAAAGTAGCTGTTTTTTTATGGTGCAGAATTTTATTAAAAACAGCGATTTTCAAACCATCTTAATAAATAGTAAAAAAATTCAAAAAAATATAAAATTTTGTCTCCAAACACATTTTAATATAGATTAAATATCTAACGGTTTAGATCGGCCGTTTGAACTTCGGAAATCGAAAAATCAAGTCGTTTGCTCCTGAGTCCAGGAACAAACGATTTGAACTTAGCCAACTATTTATTAAGTATTTAACAAAATCGCTATATTCAAATCGTTAAATTTTTGTATTCATCTTAATAAATAGTAAAAAAATTCAGAAAAATATAAAATTTGATCTGCAAGAACATTTTAACATATCCATCAAGTTGAACGGTTTGGATCGACATTTTAACATTTGAAAATGCACGGTGTCATCCGATGTCACCAAAAACGGATGCCATCCGATCCCTCCTCTATATATATATATATATCCAATAAATATTGTTTACAGAAAATAAATTCTAATTGTTTGAAGAATCAGTCTTTGATGATTTGATCCAGTGGTAAATTACAACACCCTTCTTTTATGAGTTTATAATTCAAATGAAGAATTATTTATTGACATTAAATAGTTGGAATTAAGGCTAGACTTCCATTTTTTTTTTAAGTTTCAAATTGTTTTGCTCTAAATTTTATTAGAATTAGAATCATTCGTTACAATTTTAAAACTAATTTAGTGCAAGAAATATTTCAGGTACACAATGTACACCAATTTTTATCCATGGGGACCATGATACGAGGTCCAAGCCATGTCAACGGTATTGCACCTAGTTGCATTAATGGATGCAGATGGTGCTCAACTAGCATTATGTCGGCCTCGTTGGTTGGGTACAAGATTCACAAATAATTCATTTTTTTTATGATGCCGAACAGAATATCAAATTATTTGGTTGACCGAATTATATCCAAATAATTCGTGAATTTTTCAAAATTTTCGAATTATTAGCGAATTTTTTCTAGAATAATTTTTTTTGCTCTCTTGTAGGACTGAGATAATGCTAGGATGATATGTGAATTCAACTCTATTCATATCCGGTGCAATACCTGACTGAGTAAAATGAGATCTGAGTCGTCAGTTTTAATCTTGCATGAAGCACAAAACAGACCTCCTATATCTAAATAGGCATTGAATTTCAATCGCTCGGCTGGAATTCATGATATGTTGTACATTGAAAATTAGTCTTTGTTAAGGAGTGTTAATATATTATTTTATTATTTTCTTCCAATCGGATTCAATTTAACTCGGGGAATTTTTTTTTATTTGATAATATTTTCATTGAGAATTCAATTGTCTTTATTTTATTTGTTTTATTAATTGTGTCTCATTTATTTTCCAATAACAAAAATTATAAAATTAATATGTAAAAATAAAACTGTTAGATGCAATATATATTTTCTTATCTTCATACATTATTGTTTTTCGTTTTTATTTTTATATAAATTACAAGTTGAAAATTCAATATCCAATAATTATCTATATCAATGTATTTTCATAAACTTTTAATATTTTTTTTATATGTGAATAGAGAAAATAATATTGATCCTAATAGTTGTATTTTGAGTCTTTGACATTTAAGATTTAAATTTTAAGTTATTAAAATTTAAAATGGAAATATAATGGAGATGTCAAAAGTGAATTCCGTTTCGAGTACTTATTAATTACTTATTTTATATTTAGTTCTACAATTAAATTACGATTAAGTATTAAAATATAATTATTCTTAATTAGCATGTAATAAAGAGTTTGGCTAATATAACATAAGTGTCATTTTAGCCTATATAACACCAATTTTAAAACCTATCAAATCGACTTCGAACAACTAATCCAAACCGTTCAAACCGATTTACATTATGAGTGATGCGTTTACATACAATTTTTTTTTTATATTTTCGAGTTATTTTAATATCTAATCAAGCGGTAAAAATATTACAAAATGAATGTATTAAAATTAACTTCAAAACTCATACATTTAACCACTTGACTTAATACTAAATAAATTCGAAAAGTTATATATTTTGCATGTAAACGCACAACTAATGAAGTAGATCGGTTTGAACGGTTTGGATTCACTGTTTGAAATCAATTTGATAGGTTTTAGAGTTGGTGTTATATACATAGACTAAAATAACACTGGTGTTATATTAGCCAAATTCTGTAATAAATCTCAAAGTAATAAATATCAAACTTAAATGGATCGGTTTTGATAAGTTTGAATTTCATTTAATAAGTTTGTTCAGTCTTATCAAATAATCAAATAGAGTTGGTACTACCTACGGGCTTCTATGCCAGAAAAAAAAAAAAAAAAAAAAAAAAAAAAAAAAAGTTAGGAGTTGGTACCATCGAGTCAAGTCAAAATATCGGAAATTTTTTATAGATAGAAATTGATAGAAAAGAAGAGACAGAAACAGAAGAGTACAGTTATATTTTTATTAATAGTAAGATTGGTACAAATAGTACTGATTTTAAAAATCTCAAACTTTAAAACAGTGCAATTATTAGTGATTCTAAATTGGTATTTTCTTTGAGGTCTCTGATTTTCTCTACTCTTCTTATTAATTAGAGTAGAACTACAAAACGAGGGTGTTCTTAAGCTCACCAAAGTGTTTAGTGAGTTTAACTTCAAAATTCATCAAATCTGTTTCAAATGACGAATCCGAACCGTTGAAACCCGCCTACCTTACGAGTGATGAGTCTACATGTGAAAATTTTAAACATTCGAACTAATTTAGTATAAGTCAAGCGGTCAAAAACGTTCAAAAAATTAATGCACTAAAATTAATTTATTAACCTTCTAATTTTAACCGATTGACTTTATACTAAACTAATTCGAATATTTAAAAATTTCACATGTAGACGCATCACACGTAAGATAGGCGGGTTTCAACAGTTCAGATTCGTCATTTAAAATCGATTTGATAAATTTTAAAATTAAGCTGACTGAATATTTGGTGAGCTTAAGAACACCCTTGTTCTACTTAATAATTAAATGTTATATTGGATTCTCTCTACTCTCCTTAGAATATTAATTAAATATTATATTGAGAGAATAAAAAAATGAAGACTTGACCACTCAGTCCATTTCCGTTGGTGGTGGCCATACTGCTTTCTGAGAAAAAGAGGTGAAATCCTGAGTTAATTTTTGATCGGTATAATCCAGAACGATCCAAACAACAACAATATTTTAATTAAATATTATATTAGTTTTTTCTCTCTCATGTACGGAAACAACTAGGGGTGAATAAATCGCTCATAACTCGTGAGCCGCTCATAACTCGCTCAATAAAAGCTCATCTAAACTCGCTCATTTACTTAATGAGTGAGCATGAGCATGATCCAACTCGCTCATTAAGAATTTGCCACATTTAATCCTATGTAATTTTGTGTAACATCAATCTTGCCTCATTAAGATTGATAGATAGTGAGCATAGTTTCATATTTAATCCTGTGTAATATACTAATATTCATAGTTTCATATTCATTTTTTTTTTGTAAATCGACAGAACCAAAACCTCCACCTAAAACCCAAAACAAGTAATAGCCATAACAACTCGCTCATTTAAATGAATTATGACAATTTGTTGGATTTTGTTATGATGACTTTTAACAAATTTTGTTATGCGTGGGCACACTATATAATTTTGTTATGAGTCATAAGTCATAACTCGTGAGCCGCTCATAACTCGCTCATTTACAACTCGCTCATTTATCCGCTCATTTAAACTCGCTCATTTACTTAATGAGCGAGCATGAGCATACCCTAACTCGCTCATGCTTGCTCATTAATCACCCCTAGAAACAACAGAGTTATTTAAAATAAAAAAAATGTAGTTTAGAACGATAGTAACTGCACCGTTATAAAGTTTGAGATTTTTAAGGATGTAATTCGCATCGATCTTACTACTAATAAAAATATTACTGTACTCTTTCTGATTCTCTCTTCTTTTTTATTAATTTTTACCGAAATTTTTTTTCCCAAAAAATCAATATCCTTTTATCTCAATCAACAATCATTACTTCTATTTTATGATTTTCTCTGGGAAGACATTTCCTTTGTTTATTGTTCTAAATTTTTTATTTTTTTTTTAGAAAGTTTGTTTTTTGTGGCACGCAGTAGAAACCGATATTTTTATTTTTATCTTTTTAATATAGTTTAATAAAAATAACTAAGATTTTGGAAAAAAATTTTAAAAATACCGAAGTTGCAGAAAAATCTTGCGATTTGGATTTTTTTTTTCTAGGACTTAGAATTAAGGCCCAAGTCGCAGGAAATTCCTGCGACTTGGGATTTTTTTTTTTTTGCACTATAAAAATTCTGTTGCACTAAATTTAAAAAAAATTATTATTCACGTAAATGACATATATTGAACAATCATAGATAATTTGAATAATCTTTTAATAATAAATGAACTATAATCCATTAAAAAAATAAGCAAACACACACAATAAATAGTAAATGCATTTTAAAATAATTATATGGGTAATTCTTGAATAATTTATTAGGCTTTTGAAATGAATTAATACTGGTTATGGCTAATATGTATGGGTGCGTTATCGATATTTTGACGTCATCAATGTTTTGGCAATGAAACATCGATGCACACTTCTGTCGTCGTTAAGACGGGCATAAAGCATCGGTGTGTTATTGGTGTTTTTGCACGGAAGCATTATTTAAAAAAAAAAAAAACTTTAAACAGCCATAACTTTGGCTAGGAAAGTCGGATTTGCGCGTATGACCACAATTTGAAAAGGAGGGGACGAGACGAATCCAGATTTTGCCTGGACCCCCAGGCATCCAAAGCATCAGAATTGCAAAAAAACATCGTTTGGTGCCTCAAAAATCCATTTTTGTTTTCTATCAACGGTAGACATACAACGATAGGTATTTTGTTTAGTCAAAAGTCTAAGAGATTATTCAAGAATTATCCATATAATTATTTTAAAATACATTTACTATTTATTGTGTGTGTTTGCTTTTTTTTTAATGGATTACGGTTTCATTTATTATTCAAAGATCATTAAAATTATCTATTATTGTTCAATATATGTCTTTTACACGATAATATTTTTTTTTCAAAATTCAAAGAGATATAGTGCAACGGGGTTTTCATAGTGCAACAAAAAAATTAAATCCCAAACCGCAAGAATTATCTATGATTGTTCAATATATGTCTTTAACACGATAATTTTTTTTTTAAAATCAAAGCGATATAGTGCAAAAAAAAAAAATCCAAGTCCCAGCAAAAAAAAAAAAAAAATCCCAAGTCGTAGAATTTTCGTGCGACTTTGATATTTTTAAATTTTTTCCAAAATCTTAGTTTTTTTTATGAAAATATATTAGAAAAAGGATAAAAATAAAAATGTCGGCAGTAGAAACTTCTACGAACTTATTTTTGCTTTGACGATTTTTCCATATATTCATTTTTCTTATTTTTTATTTTTTTATCTTTTGACTTGGGAGAAAGAAAAGTAGAGATCCTTTTAGAATATCTCCTGGGTCCCAACTCGAGAATTCAAGGGCATGAAATGTCGGGTTCCTCTAAAGTAACACAATTTTTCATTTGGACACGGACCGTCTGATCAGAAATCGGATTCCTTTAATATTCATATGAGAGAGGAATTAACGGTTCGAATTGAAACTCTAAATTTGTGTTACTTTAGTAGAGGAGGGTTCAACGAAATAAAAAGGTAAAAGAAAGGGGGGAAGTATATCATAGTGACACTTTTGAAAATTGAAATAGACCTTATAAAAGCGAAAAGAATTGTTTTGTTTTGCACTTGAGCTGTTAAGCACCATCTCCAGACGGTCGTGGCAGTAGTTAGAAAAAGCTAAAAAATCTAAGATTATAGTTAGCAAGAGTATATATTATGTTTTATTTTATGAGAAGAGTGGTATTATTATTATTTTTTTTTGTAAAATTGAATTTTTTTTTTTTTTTTTAGAGATAAAAATAAAAAGATCAATTTATAGGAGTACTTAGCACCTCTTTTGTTTATACATGGCTATGTGCTTCAAACATCTATATTTCAGCAATTCAAATGAATTTTTAAATAACTGTTAACAACTTTTTAGAAACTAAGGTCTCTAAAATTTTTAAATTCTTACATTTCTGAAATTAATTTTAAAGTTTTTATTAAGCCATGTCAGGAATGAATTAGAAAAGAGAATTCATTTGAGCCAATTTTTTGGTCAGCATGAAATTTATAAACAATTTTTTAATAAGAAACTTTCATGCATAGTTTCTAAATAAGAAATTCTTCTATATCTCTAAAACTAGATTATAAACTGCCACATCATAAACTCTAATAATATCAGAGATGTAAACTACTAGTATTATTTTTTTGTAAAAATTAAAAGTTTTAAAGGCCATAATAAAAATTATCAATTCATAAGAGTGGTTTGCACCCTTTTGTTTATACATTTTTATTTTCCTGAGTTCAACAATGGTAAAGAAAATTAGCAGTGAAATTCATCCTTTAGCTACTCTGTAAACTTTTCGCATATTTAAAAATGATTAAGAAAATTGTCAGTCAACTATTATATAGCATACACTTATTTATTTCAGTTTAGAAATCTTTATTGAATTTGAATATATTAATTTGGCGATAAAAATTTAATTGCATGAATGTGGAGTAATTATTAATTTAGCAATTTTGTCAATAGAAATTTATTTACAAGTAACAATTTTCAAGAATATAAAACTTGAAATTATGAATTACTAAATAAAATTTATTAAAGTTAATTGTAAGGAGATGATATGAAATTAGTTGAGAGGAAAATTGCTAAAATCGTTCTAATATCAAGTTTTTTTTTGTTAGTAAAGATTGAAGGTCAAACCATTGAACTATTCAAATATCTACAAGGGATTCTTATATCCGGATTTCAAACATGCAACTCTGTCACTAAACTAAAGACTGATTCTCATTTTGATATAAAGTTATCTTTGACAATTTAGAGATTTTACTCTGAAACCAAAAGTTATCTCTTTACAATTGTAGAGATCATATTAGCGTAGAAACAATTATCTACAACTGTTACACATTGAACAAAATTAAAACATATTTTGACAATTATTATCAGCTTTCTAAAATTCAAAATTATTTTTTAAATCTCTAAATATACACAATCTCCTAGCAAAATATAAAAATTAACAGTTATAAAATGCATTTTTTTTTCCTATAATACTTCCATGCTCATCGCTTATGTCACCTAAATAATAGTATTGTGTTATGCAGTTTTAATTAATGGTATTGTTGAACAATAGACAGATATTTATTGAAATATGTATTTTTATTTTAAAAAAAATAGTAAAAAACACACAAAAAAATATGAGAACCTTAAAGTGACTATATACATTTAATAGACTTGCGTCATTTTCTCATCCTTGAAATTTTGTCCATTATATTTTGGATTATTACGAGAATTTATAATACCAACTGGCCCACATTTTAAGGATAAACAAAATATAATTATGACAAGAAATAATAATTTTGACTTTATGGGGTGTCATTGGCGATATGAACAAAGCAATGATTGATCCATGCAACGACTATTAAGCATTTAATAATGAGGATGGTTCAAATGCCTCCATTTTTTGTGTCTCTATCATGCCTTCATTTTTTAAAACTTTAATAATTCAAAATTTAAATCTTAAAATTAAAAATAAAACCGTTGGACATGAACTACATCATTTTATCTATGCACGTGTAAAAAATTATGACATTTCAATTTTATTTTGATTGTCATCTTGAGCTTGTAAAAATGTATACTAATGTGGATAATTTATAGACATTGATTTTTCAACTTATTGATTCATATAAAAGCAAAATCAAAAGGTGATAATTTTTTATGAGCACATAGAGAAAATAACATATATCACATCTAACAGTTTTATTTTGATGTTTAAGTTTTAAACTTTGAGCTATTTAAACTTTTAAAAATGAAAGCACGATAGAGACACAAAAAAATGGAGACATTTGAACCTTCCTCTTTTATAATACCATCACATTTCACATATGCTATTTTTTTCATCTATAATGATATGAAGGTAGCTTGAGAAATTAGCTTTAGTTCTAGCCACATATCAATTACATTTTGTTGTCCAATCAATCATAAAGATGACTAGATACACTCTATCTAATTAATTATTTTTAAATATGATTTCCACGAATATATTATTTTGATGGTGTGCACATATAACAACTCATGTTGATTTTTTGAAAATAAAAATCATTCATACTTTCATGTATTTATTTGTTCTCTATATAATGAAATTGTAATAATTGTTTCTTACTACATTACACAAATACATTCAATCCAATTAACTATTTTTTAAAATACATAATAAAATGAATACATGATTTTCAACATAATTATTTTCAGTCGGTCACATAATAAATTTATTTGATAATTTAACAAGTGACATAATAATTATCTAAATAAAAATAATTAAATGTGAATATGTATTTACTATGATTTAGGGTTAACAATGTATCAAATTTGTCCTAGTCTTCACATTTAAGTTTTTAATTTGGGTGATATATTGATGGTAAGTCCGGGGTACTTGTTGTCATATCTCAAAGGGAAAAAAAAAAGTATTATATATAGTCGGTAAAGACAAAATGTGTCTTTCTTTATGAAAACAAGTTGTTAAAAGAAAAACGACCGATAGTGATTCTATAAACTTTAGAGCTTGTTGCTTCAAGTTTGTTCAAGAACAATGAAGTTTTAAGAAGAACTGAACTTGACTAATTAGCAAGTTTGTTCATTAATATTGTGTTTCTCCAATTTAGATTTAATTAGATTTATGACTCGTAACTGAATTGAAAATGTTTCCAAGACTCGGTGTACATAACGAACACTGCACCGACCGTCATTTTCAAGTAGTTAGCGACAAATGATAGCAAGTGTGAACTTTGAAGTTGGGACTGAAATGAAATTTAAATTGACTCAACTTGTTCATATGTAATATAGCCAGTATAGACTTGTACCTGCCCGACTCGACTCGACAGCAGACTGTCTTATCTTCTTATTTAACTTGGATTGTACAGAGGTGACAAATTTTGTCAGCATCGGATTCGGATCCTTTGGAGGAACCCATTAATTATTTGAGTTCCAGTCCTTGGGCTGGGTAAAAGAGACATGGGTCACCTCCTCTCCTCTCCTCTCCTCTCCCCACCTGACCACTACCCTGTTTCACCATGACTTCACCTACACTTGCTCACACTTCACTTGCTCAAGGACTGGGTACAAGCGACATGGGTCACCTCCTCTCCTCTCCTCTCCTCTCCCCACCTGACCACTACCCTGTTCCACCATGACTTCACCTACAGTTGCTCACACTTGAACTTGCTCCCCGGAATTGCGCTCCAACAAATCCACAACCATCTGGACTGCCTAATTAATAGTGTACAGTATTCTTAAGTTCATCTGGTTATTTAGTGACTTTAACAACAACATTTATTAAAACGAATTTAAACTGTTGAAATTTGAAACTGATATATTTTATAAATAATGTATTTACATGCTAAATTTATAAATTAATTTAGTAAAAAGTCAAGTAGTAAAGAAAATTTTGAAAATAAATGTATTAAAATTAACTTATAAATCTTATTAAATTTATCACTTTACTTTATACTAAATTAATTCGAAATTTTGCATATAACTGTTTCATGCAAAAATTTAAAACTTTTGAATTAATTTAGTATAGGTCAAGCAGTCAAAATTAGAAGGTTTATATATTAATTTTCATGTATTCATTTTTTGAACATATTTTGACTACTTGACTGATGATATACAAAATTAGTTCTAAAATTTAAAATTTTCGCATGTAGACGTATCACTTGTAAGTCGTAACTCGTAAGGTAGATGGATTTCAATAGTTTAGATTCATTGTTTGAAACCAATCTGATTAGAGTTAAATTCATAAAGAAACTTGGTGAACTTAACACTTTGTTTGGATGGAGAGTAGAGGGAGGGAGGGAATGGAAATGAACAAAAACTTTCCGTGGAATCATGTTTGGTTTATAAAATTATGTCGGAGGTGAAGGGTACAGGAGGTGAAAGGTTTAACATTGTATCATTATAATTAATAGAATCGGTTTCTCTCCCAAATTGGGGTGTAATGGATATAAATAAATTTTGTTACAAATATTTTTTAAAAAAATGACACAAATGCCAAACTCTATATCTTACATATATAATTCTTATACAAGTTTTTTCCTCAAACCTACAACAGTCACCGAATTTCTCATTAACCTCCTAAATTTTAATCAACCAAACAAGAAATAAGACGGAAATGAAAGTTAAATTTATTTTCTCTTATTAATCATCCAAACACAAAGAGGTTAAATAAGTTAATCTTCCTTTCTATTCCATTCCATTCCCTTCTATTATTTACCTCCCATTCCTTCCTCTACTCTCCATCCAAACAGGGTGTAAAAACACCCTAGTTTTACTCTACTTTTAATATTAGCTGTTTAAGAACAATTGTTTTTTTCTTTTTAAGAAAGCCTGTAGGTAGGGGTGTCAACGGGTATGATACGGGTTGAGTGGAGGCATTTTCATACCCGTTCCCGTCATGACAATGAATAAAAATCTTTACCTTCATCCGTTTTTTTTTTAATATTGTACGGGTTGGGTAAACGGATAAAAAAGTATTATTGACATTTCGATTTGTGTTTTCGATAAAATATTTTTCAAAACAATAAAACAAAAAGAAAAAAATAATAATGAATACAACTAATTTGTATTATGAAAATTTAATAAAATACAAAACTTTATTGTATCATGTATTATCTTCATACAAATATATATCTATATCTATAATTTTATTTTTATAAATTATCTTATACGAAAACGGGTAAGATAACGGAATAAAATATTTACCCTTACCCGTACCCAATAAGTTAACAAAAAAAAATCTTACCCTTACCTGTGTTTTCGGAAACGATATGAGTCGGGTAAACGAGTAAAAGGGTGCCATTGACACCCCTACACGTAGGCTATTGTATTGATTCCAAAAAAAATACAAGCTAATTGTTACATTATATTAGACAACGAGTTTATGTGAAAGCATTCAATTGTAAACAAATAAACACACACAGAGAGTATGTGTATCTTGTGGACACAAATTTAATCATTCTTGCTTGATTGTAATGATATGAGCTTAGTAATTGTTTCCACTATGCGCATATTTATCTTGTTTTTCTAGCATACTACACTGTATCAAATCTTTCCTTGTTCATAGTCGAGAAGACACTGAATCATACCAGACACGAAACTCAATTAATCAGACCGGAACAGTCAACATTCAAAAGAGTATGTAGCATAAAAGACATTGAATCAACTAAATCATAAATTAAATCAACCAAATCAGAATAATCACCTTTCAAAAAAAAAGAGCCCCCAAGGTTGAATCCACACAATTTTATTAGAGCAAGAGAAATATACGAGGTACATGGATGATTTTGGGAAATTTACGAGCCCCAATAATAGTTTGGAGTTGTTGAATACTAATTTTATTATAGATATCTTTAAATGGGATGGGGCCATGGGGCCTAGTTCAACGGATCATGTCAACTTGATTTGAAAGACAAACAAGTTCTACTTGGAATGGGATAGTATTATAGTAGTCATAGGGGTCCACATAACTTCAGTTCCTAATTCGTTTGCATATACTTTACTTGCATTTATAATATTTTTGCATCCAGTCCTGTACGGACAAAAGGCTTTCAACACCGGCGGACCGGCCTATGGTTTGGTTTTACCTCTAGCAAAACATTTAATAATAATTATAAATAAAGAGTTAGGCTGGGGTGATATGGATAGCATAGTTGCCTCTATGCTACGGCTCAATATTCGAGTTTTCAAAATTCAAACGGTCGATCCAAACCGTTCATCTTATTCTCCATATTAATATCTGCTTGGAGACCAAATTTTACATTTTTCTGAATTTTTTTACTATTTATTAAGTATTTTACAAAATTGTTGATCCAACGGTGGCTGCACAAAACAGTAAAACCGTTGGATTAGCGATTTTCAAAGTGGCTTAATAAATAGTAAAAAAATTCAGAAAATTATAAAAGTTGGTCTCCAAGCAGATATTAATATGGAGAATAAGATGAACGGCTCGGATCGACCGTTTGGATTTTGAAAACTCGAATATTGAGCCGTAGCATAGAGGCCACTATGCTATCCATAGCACCCCAGCCTAACTCATAAATAAAATGAGGAATTCACTTACAACATTTTATAATAATTCGGTTTTACAATTTTAAAAGTTCAAACAGTCGATTCAAATCATTCAATATGATATCTATAATAAAATGTACTTGGAGATAAATTTTTATATTTTTTGAATTTGTAACTATTTATTAAGTATTTTATAAAACTATTGTTTTTAGTGGTCCAGAATTGTCTAAAAATAGTAGTTTTGTAAAATATTTAATAAAAAAAAATCAAAAAAAGGTAAAATTTTATTTGTAAACACATTTTAATAAAGATATCATGTTGAACGGTTTGGATCAACTGTTTGAACTTTTTAAAATCGTAGAACCGAATTGTTATAAAATGTTGTAACTTACAAATGTTGTAAGTGGATCGCTCATCTATAAAAAAAAAGTAATTATATCTTACTGAAATATGTTTATACGTTGTGTTATCTAAAACAAAAATCTAAATATTACATGTGTTTATACATACTTAACAAAATTAAATAAAATCTAAATAAAGTTGTGCATAAAATTTGTTTAAAATCTGAACAAAAAGTTGAACACACAAATAATTACCATTAGAAATATTTACACTATGTATTAATTTATTTCACACCAATCTTTCTAAACTATAAAGAAATACAAACACAATCTAAAAAAAATACTTTTTATGCCTTTGAAATTTTTTATCCGAGGAAAAACATAATTATCTTTTCTTATTAATAGAAGCCCGAAATATTAATTTGTAATTGTTCCACAAACAAAATCAGAAGAAAAAATCTCAACAAAATAATGCATAACTTGGAACTTTTTTCATATCTCAATAGAGGAGGGTTCAAATGCTTCACCATATCTCTATTTTTTAAAATTTTAATAACTCAAAATTTAAAACTTAAATATCAAAATAAAACCGTTAGATGCGATCTATGTTATTTTCTCTATGTGCTCAAAAAAATTATCACATTTCAATTTTTTTTTTATGTGAATCAATAAGTTCAAAAATCAACGTCTAGAAATCATCCACATTAGTGCATTTTCTACAAGCTCTTGATGACAATCAAAATAAAATTGAAATGTTATAATATTTTACACGTGCATATATAAAATGATGTAGATCATATCCAACGGTTTTACTTTGGCATTTAAGTTTTAAATTTTGAATTATTAAAGTTTTTAAAAATGGAGGCATGATGGAGGCACAAAAAATGGAGGCATTTGAACCCTCCTCATCTCAATATTACTTGCAACTTTAACATAAAGTTGAAGAGTAAAACTAGGGTGTCCTTAAGTTCACCAAGTTCTTTGGTGAACTCAAGTCTAAAACTCATCGAATCAACTTCAAATGACAAATATGAACCGTCGAAACCTGCCTACCTTATGAGTGATGCGTCTACATGTGAAAATTTTAAACATTCAAATTAATTTAGTATAAAGTCAAGCGGTCAAAATTAGAAGGTTAATCAATTAATTTTAATACATTCATTTTTTGAATCTTTTTTGACCCCTTGATTCTATGCAAAATTAATTTTTTTTTACATGTAAATGCATCACTCGTAAGATAGGCGGCTTTGAACGGTTTGGATTCATCATTTGAAGTCGATTCAATGGGTTTTAGACTTGAGTTCACCAAAGAGTTTGGTGAACTTAGAACACCCTAGTTTTACTCTAAAGTTGAATATGGACACAATCACTTAAAAAAAATTGTACTAGACATGAAATATATTTATATATAGAGAGAGAGATGGGCTGCGGTACATTGCAATGTATAACTATTTTTGTATATTGGACTATAAATCATGTAATTCTAAGTCCAAATAACATATCCAAATCGTTCATCTTGTTGTCTGTATTAATATATGTTTGGAGACTAAATTTTACATTTTTTTGGAATTTTTTTACTTTTTTTAGATTTATTGAAAATCGTTGTTTTCAAACAAATATGGACCATAAAAAAACAGCGATTTTCAATAAATCTAAAAAAATAGTAAAATTTGGTCTCCAAACACATATTAATATGAAAAACAGGATGAACGGTTTGAATCGGTTATTTGGACTTTGAATCACGTAATCTGTAGTCCAATGTACAAAAATAGCTATACATTTCAATGTTAAACCTTTCTTGTAAACTAATCCAGAGCTGACAGTATCAAACCCAAATAAAATATTTCTAAGCTGAAATCATAGATAATCCCTTCTTGAACCAATCATAATCTGATCTTACGTGTACATTATCTCAACCAATGCAATTGCATTCATATTGTCAAAAAGGTTAGTTGACAATATACTTCTACTTTAGTTTTAAATATCAAACAGGATTCATAACACCAACTATCCAACTAATTTTCATGGATTTTGGAAGAAGGTTTAGGTGTTTAGCCATGATGCACACCCAATTTAGCTACTCACTTTTGTGAAAAATCAATGCTCTTCAAACCTCTTTTTCTTTTCTTTTTTTATTCTTATTAAGCAAAGATATATGTCTTTAAACGACAAAAATAGCAAAATCTTTGAACTGAAATTTGGCAATATATGGCCCACCAAATAAGAAAAGAAAAGTGTATATATATATATACAAAGAAAAATGATATTTTACAAGAACAAAATTGTCAAATTGAATAGTGGGTACTGATAATCTTGACCGGACAAATCCTCAAATTTTTTTTTCAATTATTTTTAAGAGACATCGCTTTCTCGGCAGTACCAAAAAGCAATATTTCGGTCCCCATAATTTATAATCTGTTTTAGTTAGCATGTCCAGAGGATAAATTTATTTGAAAACTAAACTTTGCACCAAATCATAAATTGGTAAGTCTAACTTTAACTTATCCTAGCTACTTCAAATCACCGAAATCAATTTGTCCTAATATAATATTTTAGTTTTCCTTTTGGGGGTCAAGATAGGATAATGAGTAATGTCGACTAGGTCTGCAAATGAATCGAATCGAATCAAATTTAATTCAATTTGAGTTCGAGTTTAAATCAATTTTGAACTGAACTGGTTCGAAATTAAAGCAGAGTTTTGAACTGAAAAGAAGAGTTCGAGTTTGATTTGATGCGATTTGAACCGTGCTAGTTCGAAATTGAAGCAGGATTTAGAACTAAAAATAAGAGTTTTGAAGTTCGATTCAAACCAATTTTGAACCAAACTGAGTTGATTCGTTTCAAAACCAAACTGATTTGATTCGTTTCAAATTGAACTTTTTTTCGAATTGAACTCAATCGAATCACGAACTACGATTTTTTTGTGTACCCCTAATGTCGACATTGAAAGACTTAAGTTGTTAGATGGAGTTGTAATTATAAGCAAAATAAAATTAAATAAAATCTAAAGTTTTTAGTATGAGAAATCGCCATAAAGTGCTGAGTTTTGAACTCATGCGTTATGATTTGTAATTTGCCTACAAAAATCTAAATCTAAATATTGATTAACTTATACCTTGTGATCTATGATGAAATGTACAATTTTTGCTGAATTTTATCCTAATTAAATAAAATCATATAACAAACTTATTTGCTTTGTTTAGCGAACCTTTATTAAAGTAGCATGAACCATTTTATTAGGATAGATTATTTAAATAATTCTCACAATGGAAGAGGAACCAAATCAATTTCTAAAAAGTTAGACAAAAGGAAGTAAAGGAAGAAAAGGAAAATTACAAGCGTCGGCACGAGAGGAAGAAAAGGAAGTAAAAGTTAGACAAAAAAAAGTGATTACAATTTGTGAAAAGCAAAATTTAATAAATAGTTGAGTTGTTTGGATAATTAAAAAGTTAGCAATTGAAGTGGAATTAGTGAGGTTCATTTTCATTCAGTTCATGTTCAAGCACTAGCAGAGTGGAAATCCCCTTCTTTTGAGTTTTGTCTATTAATAAATTCAAGTGCTTGTTTTTGTCTTACTTTTTTCCTTTTTCATATATTATCATCAAATTCCTCCTCTTTATATTAGTTAGAAAGTGTATATATATTACCATCGATAACAAACTTATTTTGATGCGACTATTTTTCTTCTACGCTAAACTATCTCATCTTCTTTCACATCCTTTTTACTGTCGAAATCTTCCAACATCAATTTAATCACTGTCAGCTATAAGATATGAAGAGAAATTAAGAAACATTAAAATCTAGAAGAGAGCTCGTTTCGGAGGAGAAAGAGACTTAAATAGAAATTCGTAGTAGATATGCAGATATATAGAAGAGAGTTGGTACTCAAAAGTATGTATAGATAAGTAAGAGAGAATGTACATAGCAAATTGGATCAATTTAATTAATTCTTAATAAATTGTAGTTTTTAAAATATTAAACATAATTAATTTGAATCTTGAGAATATTTATCTTAGAAGGAACCGGATTTGATAGAAATAAAATTTAACAAGATATAAGTCCAATAAATTAACATATTATTACATGAAAATAAAAAGTAATGGAGCCAAGTTTTATCTGCAGAAAGTTTTATTTGACTGATAGAAAAGTCTCACAAAAACGAGAAATTAAATTTTATGGGACGACGACCAGACTTGCGATGTCGTATGGTGTTGTATAATGTCAGATTATTAAAAGACAACAAGTCCAGAAAATAAGTGTAGTTGATATACATATGTTGTGGTGAATTTGTGATCATATAAGAAGGAACCGAATCGGAAACGATGATATACATGACATGCTTGAGGTAGCACGGACTGAAGAGAAGCTTGTCCAACACCGCTTGAGATCGTTTCGGCATCTTCAACGGAGGCCTCCCGAAGCATCGGTGCATACTGTAATTATAAGTTGTTTCGAAAGCACAAAGAGTGACAAAGACCGGCTAAGATTGACATAGTGAAAAGAAACTTGAAGGAATAAAGTATATCTAAATAGTTGGCTTCAGACATGACATGAACGTGTGAAATTTAACGATTCATATACTGGAACTATGACCAGGAATCAGGGTTTAGAGGTACTGTTATAGGCTTTAGGTCCTAAGACTTTTCATTTAGAATAAAGAAAGTAGAGTTTAGGACTTCGCCCCTATAATTTATAGTGTAAGCATAATATTATTAGTCTTATTACTAATATTATTGGTACTATTATTACTATAATATTACTATTATTGTTGTTGTTATTGTTGTTATTAGCTACTACTATCTATCTTGAGTTTTTTTACTCTAATTGAATTTTATTTCTAACTTATTTTAATTTTTTTTTAAACTAAAAACCTTGTTATTGTTATTGTTGTATTAATAGTGGGACAACCTATCGAATATTTTTTTAAATGACACAAAACTTATACTCCATAAGAATAATTGAGTTTTAAATCCTCTAAATCATGTCAAGTTACCAAATCAACCATTAATTTTCAAAATTTAATCGTATGATAGTAGAGTTAAAAATATCTCATTATATTTGTACCCCAATTATGTTTAACATTTTTGTATCGTTTTTAAAGTTTAAGTGAACATGATCGCTATATAAAAATATAATTGAACTTTTAAATATTAGGGGGAATTTCATGTATACCCCTTAAAAATTTCAAAATTACATATTCCCCCTCTAAAGTTTAAAATTACATATTTCCCCCTCTAAACTTCAAATACTCACAAATTTACCCATTTTATTGTCTTTTATATTAAAACTCATTCTAAATTTATAAAATACCAATTTCACCCTTTTATTAAAAGCATATAAAGCCCATCAAACTCAAAATTGAATCTGAATAATTTTTCTACCGTCCAAACTGCTTTTCAATATGCGTGCACAAGATCAACACGAATCTTGATGCGAACACGCACGCATATTGATGTGACGTGCACATATCTTAATGCGATGTGCACCAATCAATATTGCTTTAAGATCTGTGCATGCTAGATCAACACGAAATTGAAGCACTATGCACAGATCTTAATGCGATTCACACGGATCAAACGGTAGAGGAACCCTTTAGATTTAAATTTGAGTTTGATGGACTTTATATTCTTTTAATAAAGGATAAAATGGGTATTTTAAGATTTTAGAATGAGTTTTAATATAAAATACAATAAAATGGGTAAATTTGTGAGTTTTTGAAGTTTAGAGGGAGAAATACGTAATTTTGAAGTTTTTGAGGAGTATACGTGAAATTCCCCCTAAATATTAAATGGTCCAGAAACTTTTTGAAAATAGTTAATTTTTCTCTTATCTAAAAAATATTAAAAAAAATTTCATATTTCAAAGCACCATAACCTCACTCATTATATAAATATAACATAAGATCAAAACCTAAGTATCCGACTTCAAACACACAAGTTAATTTTGAAGCCTGTTAAAATTATGACGCATATATTGTGAACAAATCTCAATCACAATTAATACTTAATAGTCCACATCATACTGTGTTGTCATTACAATACGTCAATACCTACCCTGATATAATTTCCACGTGTCAATGTGTATCTCAAGTCATCGCCACGTCATTATCAAAAGAGCTACATGCTTATACCAACATCACTAATTCCTAATGAAGGAACTTGTTCTTTCGTAAGCTTTACTGGGCCCAAAAAAACCACCTTTTATTCCTATATTAAATTGTCTTGGAATTTTTTAGCCTCTTTAGGACAGTCAACTCAGCCCATATTTATCCGGCCCAAATATGTGAAAAATGAGAGAAGGCCTAAGCCCATTTCACATCACGCGTAGACAATTAATTGGGAATCCATTTCACATCACACGGCGCTCAGATCGAGATTTCTTGTTGGAGAAAGAATTCAATTTTAGTTCACGAGAATAGGTCTCCTGAAATTTTGTAGAAATTTAAGCATAAAATAGTATTTGAAAGTATCAAAGTGTGTGGGTTTCAAGTTTCAACACAAAGTGTTCAACCTGGAAAATGAGAAAATGAAATGAAGTTGGTTGCTAAAGCGAAAAATATTTCTAATGTCAATTTGTCCACAATTGGCTCCTGTTTGCGTAGAATAGGAGGGTTGTAAAGCGAAAAACATACACTCTATTTAGAACTTTAATAAACATGTAAAGATGAGAAACTTGTCTCTGTAAATAAAGACTCAACCTCCAGTTTTATAAAAATAAAAAATAAAAATAAAAACAAGGAAGGTAATTTTTCTTCTAAAGCGAGTCATTGACTTATTGCGGTTGTTTTGAACTCGCAATTCTTTTAGTAACCTGATTGATCTTGCTTTTTCCCAGTTTAATTATATATATCCGTAATGAAAACTGAAAAGTCGTAAAAGATGGCTTTTATATCGAGGAGACATATAATATTTTAATGGAATATGGCACTGATTTTTGTGGAAAATGATATATATATATATATATTTTAATTTTAATTGATACCAAAAAATTTAAACACGTTTGAGCATAGAAGAAATTGTGGCTGGAGAACGGACTTCGTAGCCTAGTAGGTAGCCCACATGGCTTAAGTCGGCTTAGGCATTAAATTGCACCGTCCCTTTCAGATATTTTAAAGTTTAAACGGTAGAAGTTATTTAACAATTTTGATAACGTTTTTCTTTTTGTTATTTAAAAAAGTTTTCAAAAATAGGGGAAAAAATTATGGACATGTATTATAATTTAAATATTATTTGATATATATTAATATTGTTAATTATGTACTGTTGTAAATTCTATGTATTGCTGACAGTATATATTAAATTATTAAATGATGTCTCAATTCTAAAAAAACAAAAAAAATTCACACACTATTAACTTTTAAATTGTCAGCAAAGTTTACTTTTTATGTTGTTTCACAAATTTATCAGTTTACCATCCGATCTGATACCGACGAAGATTGGATCAAAACAAAAATGTGATGGGAGAATAGAACTGTCGAGATATTCCGAGATATTCCCAAGCAGTCGGAATTATCCGTGGCATTTTCACATGGAACCCACGAGCCTCGACAGTCATATCATAAGCTCGCTGTTCCGCTACTTATTCAGATCCGGTGCAATACCTGATCATATAGAATGAGATCGGAGCGGTTGGTTTTAATCTCACACGGATCTTAAAGAAAAGCTTCTATTCTTCAAATAGGCTCCGAATTGATTTAGGCTCTGTCGGATGTATTCTATCCGGATGCTCTTACTCGCTACTTTGAACTCGCCTCCTCTGAGATATCTCATATTTTGCGTGACATTTTGGAAAATATGAAACGTTCAAATGTGCTCTACACGACTCTCAAAGCACAAAAATACTGGCCCCTGCGCTATCTCCGAATAGGCACTGGACACGTCCATCACGCAAAATATGAGGTACCCCAGAGGATACGCACTCCGATACTATTCACCTCTTTATCCAAAAACCCTCCAATTTCTCGCTTTTCGTTTTCCCACCTCATATACTAATAAAACTTCCAAAAAAAAATCGAGCATGGCGCTTCTCTTCTCTCTAATGGAGATTTCTCCTCTCCCCATGTCAGCGAAAGCGTACTGGTCTCACAGGGGAAGGTCCTCGTCGGCTCGGGTTTGTAGTTGTAGGTGCGCGAAACTAAAGGATGACAAGGCGGAGGCCAAAGCGGGTCGGGTGATTAGGGTTTCGGATCCGATCAAGGTTTCGGGGTTAGGGTTAGGTTTAGAGCTTGAGACGCTGCTATCAGGCCCGCTTTTGCGCGGTGATTGCGACTCCTCTTCGTCTCCTCTGTCGGTTTCTACTATCGAGGAGAAAAACGAGGATAAGAGCGACTATTATGTGAATATGGGGTATGCAATTCGCACCTTAAGAGAGGAATTCCCTGAGATTTTCTATAAAGAACCCAGCTTTGATGTATACAGGTAAGCTTGATATCAAATTTCTGAATTTTGTACCAAGTTGCTTCAATTAAAAAGTAGTATTGTTTGTATAATATATGGAATTTTGCTGTCTTGTATTCATTTCAGAGACTTAGTCAAGAGTACATCACATAGCAAGTAATATGAAATTAAGAAAGAACCAGCTGAGGTAGTTATTATTATATAGTACAGTAATGGGCAACGAATTTAACTAAATTGGACATGCCATTTCTTATTGGATGTTTGTACCAAACAATTTGGATAAATTGGCTTCAATTACTGAGGTGTTGTGCTGTATTATATCAGAAGGTTGGTTGATTAGGGATTGCATCCAGTCTAAATTTTGGTTGAAAGTGTGATTGGTAATTTGGTATCCATGTCTTGTTAAAATTTTGGTCGAAAGTTTAGATTTAACATTTTCTTGGTACTGAAAACTTTTAACCTTCTGTGGTCAGTTTTAGAATCCAAAGCTTGAAGATACCAAATTAGCACAAAAACATTACCTTTTTCATAAAGAGTTATATTGTTTACATGAGTGAGGCTAGCATGTGCTAGGCTCACCAAGCCCTCTGGTGAGCTTAAATGATGAATCCAAACCGTTGAAACTGATCTACTTCACCAATGATGCTTGTGAAGCGAGTACAACAAAATTTTGAATTCATTTAGTACAAAGTCAAGAGGTAAAAAAAATGATGAATAATAATGCATTAAAATAACTTATAAACCTTCATTTTTTGACCTGTTGACTTTGTAATAAATGGATTCGAAAATTTTGAAATCTTGTATGTACACGCATCACTCGTGAAGTAGATCTGTTTCAACGGTTTGGATTTGTCATTGGAAGTCAATTTGATTGATTTTGGAGTTAAGAGCCTAGCACACGCTAGCCTCACTCTGTATACATCAAATATTTGCTAGAAACCTACATTGATGTTGAATTATCCTTTTAAGTAATCAATGTATTGCATGAACCATTATCACTCTTCAGTTATAATCATAAATTTATTTGCAATTTTGTCACCAGAGAGGATATAGTTTTCAAGGACCCATTCAACACATTTACCGGCCTTGACAACTACAAGCAGATCTTCCGTGGTCTCCGCTTCTGTGGCCAGCTACTTTTCAAATCCCTCTGGATCGACATAGGCAGCATCTGGCAGCCATCGGAGGATATTGTCATGATCCGATGGACTGTGCATGGGATTCCTCGTGTTCCATGGGACAGCCACAGCCGGTTTGACGGCACGTCAGAGTACAAGCTTGATAAAAATGGGAAAATTTATGAGCACAAAGTAGATAATGTGGCTTTAAATTCACCAAAGAAATTCAAGGTTTTGCCAGTGGAGGAATTGATTAGGCTGATCGGCTGTCCCTCTACACCGAAGCCCACCTACTACAAGGCATTGCCGTTGCCTATATTGCTGCCATCCCTATGGATAAGGTGTTTTCTGGGATTTTATCTTGCATTGAGTCTGGTTTATGCTGCAAAAGGATGAAGGGCAATTTTGGTATGACTGTAAAATTGAAATTTTGGCTTGTTTTTGATATGATAGGAGAGTAGTTGCCGGTGTAACATACAGCCATATAGATGTACAGTTAGTTGAATATTGCATAAACAGGAATATGCCTGTTTACTAATAGATAAATCTGCTGCTAGATTATCAGTAGGAGATGCTTACTTGCATGTGTTTTTTGCTCACAATTGTGAACTTGTGATGTCTTATCTTTTTCTATTTTTTTGTTTTTGTTTTTTTGTTTAGTTAGGCTATGGTACTATGCATAGTGCGGTTTGATCCATACTATGGATTAATATCTCTATTTACTTCAAAGTCTAAACAGTCTATCTAAACCATTCAACATGATTTCCATATGAAAATGTACTTGTATAAATGTTACATATTTTAGAATTTTTTTACTATTTTTTGGATAGGTTGAAAATCACTTGATCTAAAATTCTAGACCATTCAAAAGTATTGATATTCTACCCATATGAAAAAGGGAAAATTTTCGGTATACCCATCCAAATTTTTAAAATAGCCAATATCCCCATAAATATGTCATAATAACCAATATTTCCTACAAATTCAACTTTATTTCTTCTATTCCTTTTATTTTTTATCTTTTATTTAATCATTTTAAAGATAAAATTGACAAAGTATGTCCTCATTCCTCTCTCTCTCTCTCTAATTCACTGTATACACACAAAAAATCAGTCTCGTTGCAAAAAAATGATTCTCTTGGGACTATGGGGCCTTAGGATTATTTATGCCTATTTCTCTACAGAATGTAATTAAAGGTGGATAAAGTACATCTCTCACCAGCAACAGATTTATATCCGGTAAATTGGAATCCAAATCTTTACTTATAGATTTTCTTCGACAATTGCTCCCATGAACAGTTGCAGTAAACACCTTTATAGTAATAAAACCCTATCAGATCTAATAAAATTTATAACAGAATTAGTAATCTATTATCAGATTAGGCTTCAATTGGGGGCAATTGAAAAAGACAAGGTATATTTGAACATGGTTTGAAGACAAGGTAAAATTTTCTAACATCTGATCGGTAATCATTCGATACTGGTAAACAAGGCAAGTAACATCTGAGGTTGCCAAATTCTATGATATGAAAACAAAAAGAAAAAGACGAAACAAAGGGAATTTGAGTTTGGGTTATTTGTGGTGCTTTTAACGTGCCAATACTTGCATAAATCTATTATGGTTTCCCTTTTCTCCTTTCTTTTATTATTGATTTGGTTTTCAAAATGTCATACAATGAATTCATGTTGGTACAGAGCGTCTAGAATATGCTTTGCTTATTCATATAGGGGAATATGCTAGCTTGCTACGCGTAGCATAGCTCCCCTCCGTGCAACGGTCGATCAGAAGTTTATCTTGTTCTCCATATTAATATGTGTTTGGAGACCAAATTTTACATTTTTTGAAATTTGTTTACTATTTTTTTAGATTTATTGAAAATCGCTGTTTTTAACAAATCTGGACCATAGAAAAACAACTATTTTCAATAAATCTAAAAAAATAGTAAAAAAATTCTAAAAAATATAAAATTTGGTCTCTAAACACATATTAATATGGAGAACAAGATGAACGGTTCGGATCGACCATTAGAATTTTGAAAACTCTAATATTGAGTCGTTGCACGGAAGGGAGCTATGCTACGCGTAGCATGCTAGCATATTCCTTCATATAGGTTCTTTCCTCTGATTGTGAGTGGTCTCAGTCGATTTATGGTGGGAACTTGAGATCAATAGAGACCATCCATCGATTTTTTGCGTCATTGCAAGGTCTTAGATAGTTAAGAAATTAATCAACAAAAATGTAAAATGAATGATGACATAATACTCACCAATATTCATTGAAAATCAATCAAACTTAATATTCTTTTAAGTGTATAGTGCACAAGAGAGAGATGGAATAAGGGCATATTTGTCCATTTTTACCTTTAAAATGATTAAATAAAAGATAAAAAAATAAAAGGAGATAAAAGAAACAAAGTTGAGTTTGTATGGGAATATTGGCTATTTTGAAGATTTGGATGGGTACACCGGAAATTTTCCCTATGAAAAAATTCTAGAAAATTTAAAATTTTATTTGCAAGTACATTTTCATATGAAATTCATGTTGAACGGTTCAGTCGGACTATATTGAGAAAGGGGAGGTAGCACAATTGGCTAGGAAGATGTCCTAGAATTGTTATACTCAAAGGTCGAGAGTTCGATTCCCCCTCACGAACCTTGGTAGCTACTACCAAGTTTTCAAAAAAAGAAAATGAAGATATTGATTCAAAGGAAGAACCAATCCGTATTATGCACAGTACCATAGCCTCACCTCGGATCAAAATCTGCTATTATTCTTGTGTATGAACAGTGTTCCTGCTTTTTCAAATTCAGTCATTAAATTGTTTCGAGATGCGTGCACATAAAAGTTTTTGAAAAAAGTTGCTTTGAGATTCGTTCCTGAAAAAAATTGAATAGTTGGATTCGAAAAAACAGAGATAGGAGGGTTACTGTTCACGGAAAGAGAATAGTAGCGGATTTCATTCCGCCTCACCTCACTCTTGTTGTTGTTGTTGTTTTTTTTTAAATATCTTGCTTTGCTCAAGTTTATTGAAAATATGCTCAAAAAATAAATTGCAGGAAAATTTTGAGATAAAAGAAGAGATGAATTAAAAAATAGGAACTCATTTAAAAGCAAATTTCCGAACTTCCAAGATTTCCCTTTGCTGATTTTATTTCTTTTTGTTGGCATTTTATTTTATGAATATGGCAGTATGGTGGCATTCACCTGCAATGTTTTCATTACATGGATATGTATATTTTTCAAAATTGTTTGAATGCATGCATTATTATTAGTTTACAATATTGTTTGATTTCTTTCTGACATTCTAATTGTTCCTTTGTTTTGTTATAACATGAAATGGTGATTGCACAAGTTGCTTATATTTCTAGTAACATGTTCAAATTTTAGTCGCTCCAAAATAAGCCATCTCCAAATCCAAATATACTTGCAAAATCAATTTTGTATATGCATGCAACCTTTTGACAATATAATGCCCTCTTTTATATACTCCAGATTTCAACATGCTCAATTTAACGCAGCAAAACAGCCAAATATGTTACATCTTAGAAACAACTCTAAAATCCGAATTAGATGCTAAATAAATCCTAGCCTTATCCTTGTGCATTATTTGTTGAATTATTTCACCTTTTGGGAGACCAGAACTATCTAGTAGCTCTCATAACACGCGCAATACATTTTAGACTCCTCATTTTATGCTCCGTAGCATCAATTGAAGAATTTAGAATATACCTTTTTAATAATTATGATTGAATAATTAAGACCCTAATGAGCAAAATTTTAATTGAAGTATCTACAGTGCAACTTGCTGATTTAGCCATTTCTTGGAAATATTGAACAACTAGAAGAAAGCTAAAATTAAATGCTATAATTATATTATTTTTATTGCACAAGCAGTCAGGACATAATGAAAAAAAGGAAAAAAAAAATGACCATTGTAAAAGTTAAACAATTTTTAAAAATGACCTTTGGAATGTGATGCATAATATAGTTATATTATTTTCATGAAAATGGTAGAATTTTTGATAATTTATCTTTTACTTAAATGACTTGAAATTTACAAAAGTTTATAATTGAAGGAGTTTAATGAGATATTTACACACAAATTGCTTGAAATTTGATACACAACCAAATCACAAGGCATACGACATGTCGACATGTCTATAAATTTTTTTCTTCTAATTTTTAAATATTTTCAGCTGGATTTAAAAAATAATATCAAGGTTGTCAAAATAATATTGTGAAGGATCCAAATCATCCAATCACATTTTATATAACAAATCTGAATACATAGGGAAAAAAAATGTAACTAAAAAAATTTATCTTACCATCATAAAATATTAAAAGTGCTTATTTATGTACACTATATAATAGTGATCAAACAACACTGTCCAAAATGTTGTACAAATAAATCTAGCCATCATTAAATTTTATTTGGTTAAAATAAATGAATAAAAAGTTACTATAATTTTATGTTTATTAATTGCTCAATACTTTTGGAATAACGAATATTATATCTACATATAATAGCTCTTATCCGGAGAGCTTGTGCCACGCATTTCTCAAACCCGAATCGAATCACGAACCTCGAATTTTTTTGCCAGCCCTAACATGGACACAAGGTTTAACATTATAATTTGTTAGGATATTAAATTTGGATGCTTTATATCATTTAATAACTAAGTAATATCTCATGGCAAGCATTATTTTATCTCATTGACACCATAGTGACAAATGAATAGTTTGAATTCGGTTCGGTGAAGTCAAAAGTTTGTAATTCGGGAATAATTCGGAAATAATTCGGGAATGATTTGGTACCACAAGCAACCCAAAAAAACCCTAAAAAAAGAAACAAATTAAACGTTGAAAAAACACAAAGTTTTATTTGATATTCAGTTTAGAAACATTGGAAAAACGAATTAAATGCGAATAATTTGCAAATTATTCGCGTATCTGGTTACTATGATTGACACAGTAGTTGGCTATAACCTAATATATATATATCCACATATTTGACACTCTTAACCAATCAACCCATCAATTTGATGCAAGAAAATTCTCAATTACTACTCCATAATGAAATTTCAATACAAGAATAGAATGTCAAGATTCGCACAATAAAAATTAAAATTACAAGTGCCCGTAAATCAAAATCAGATGCACGGATCTCAACACAGATCGAAGGATCCAAATCGGACATCATGATTATCGGACCCCATTGCACCAACTAAACCCAAAACTGACAACACCAAAAATATACCCAACCCACCTGATTTGCACCCAATCGAGATCTGAAACGCCAGAAACTTAGAATCCAAAAACGGCCCAACCGTAAACCCTAATAAAATCTGAACTGGCACTTAATCCAAATTAACAAACCCATAATTAATCAAAATCGAATCAACCCGATCCGACCCGATCCAACATATATGTTTGCCACATCTTAAAAGAAGCTTTCAAGCAATAAGAACCTTCCTAGGGGTGCAAACGGATCGGATAATATCTGACCATATTCGGATCCGTATCTGAAATTTGATACGGATATCCGATAGTATATATATGGTTTTGAATTTTAATTATCTATATCCGAATTGTAAATATATACCATATAGTTTAATATATATTATGAAAATATTTATGTATATATCTACGGATATACAATATCCGATCTGTATCCGTATCCGAAAAATAAACACGGATACGAATATGACTTTACCACTATCCGATCCGTTTGCACCCCTGAACCTTCCCCAGGTAATTATTAAGGTTTGTCAGCATATATTTTGTAGCCTTCAGTGTTCCCTCTATTCCCTGTTCCCCTTTTTCCTTATATTGTTCTTTGTTTTTCCTTTTTAAATTTAAGACAAAAGAATGGAATCTGATGCGGCATCCTCAGTTGACGTGGCAACTCCTGGTTGGTCCCTGAGGTAGCCTATCTTGGGACATACCCAACCCTACCATTTTGTGGTATTTTTAGCACAGTGGGTGGCAAGAAGAGGACCCCGGTACAGTTGTCATGTAAGAATCAAGACCTAGCTATAGCAACTTGATGAGACAGAAAATTTGACGGTTGATTTCAGATTGAAGTCACTGAACGGTTTAGATGATGAACAAATTAATCACCAGTAATTCCTGTAAAGGCCGATTTTTTTTTATTTATATCCAAAAAAAAATATAAATTTAAAAAACTAACCAAACCTCTCGTTAATTTTGAAAACTACCCAAACCGGAAAAAAAATTTCCGGTTTCAACACCAATTTTCGGAAAAAAAATTTCCGGTAAATGGATATTAAAACCGGAATAATTTTTTCCGGTTTTAGGAAAAAAAATTTTCCGAAAATTTTTTTTTTTAGGAAATTTTTTTTTCAGATTCTTTTTTTTTTCATTTTTCAGTTTTTATAATTTATTTATTTTTTGTATTGAAGTATTACAAATATTTAATATATTTTTTTAAAATAGATGGAATACTATATAATTTGATTTATTCGAAAGACTACTACAAAAAATCCGGATCAACATTTTTCATGCTGGATTTGAAAATAATTTGAAAATACCAATCGTTGAATGCTTACCGTTGAACGAAAACTTAAACTTAATTTTTGAGGCACTAAACGACGTTTTTTTTAAATTATGATGCGTCATTTTTTTTCATACCTCATCATACCTCATATTTTATATTTTGTTTTCAAAGTCCAAATTGTCGATCCGAACCGTTCAACAAAATATTTATACTAAAATATGCATGGAGATGAAATTTTATATTTTTTGGAATTTTTTTGCTATTTTTTAAGATAGGTACAAAATCACTGTTTTTGAACCGTTCAAAGAACAGTGATTTTCTACCCATCTTAAAAAATAGTAAAAAAATTTCAAAAATTATAAAATTTCATCCCTAACCATATTTTAGTATGGATATCATGTTGAACGGTTTGGATCGACAATTTAGACTTTGAATATGAAGAAAATGAAGATAAAAAATATGAGGTATGATGAGGTATAAAAAAAATGAGGCATTGGAACCCTCATTTAGTGCCTCAAAAATTCAGTTTAAGTTTTCGTTCAACGGTAGGCATTCAACGATCGATATTTCAAAGTTTTCAAAGTCCAAACAGTCGATCCAAACCGTTCAACATGATGTATATTTTAAAATGTGCTTGCAAATCAAATTTTACATTTTTCTAAATTTTTTACTATTTATTAAGATGGGTACAAAAATTCAATGGTCTGGATATAACGATTTTGTTAAATACTTAATAAATAGTAAAAAAAATTCAAAAAAAATTTAAAATTTGATATGCAAGCACATTTTAACATATATATTATATTATATATACATATACATATATTATGTTATATATACATATACATATATTATATTATATTATATTATATTAAATTATATTAATTTTTCTTACGACCATAAAAAAATCCGGCATAAAAAATGTTGATTCGGATTATTTGTAGCAGTCTTTCGAATAAATCAAATTATATAGTATTCCATCTATTTTTTTAAAAATATATTAAATATTTGTAATACTTCAATACAAAAAATAAATAAATTATAAAAACTGAAAAATGAAAAAAAAAGAATCCGAAAAAAAAATTCCTAAAATAAAATTTTCCTAAAAAAAAATAATAAATCCTAAAACCGGAAAAAATTATTCCGGTTTTAAAAAAAAAAAAATCCTAAAACCAGAAAAAATTATTCCGGTTTTAATATCCATTTATCAGAAATTTTTTTTTCCGGAAATTGGTGTTGGAAACCGGAAATTTTTTTTCCGGTTTGGGTACTTTTCGAAATTAACGAGAGGTTTGGTTAATTTTTTAAATTTATATTTTTTTATATAAATAAAAAAATCGGATGTATATATATAACTTATTTTCTCTCTTTATATATATACTTCTGCAAAAGCTAAGATTAGGTACTGAGTAGGTCCATATTCACTGGATGTATCGTGAATTTGGGCTAACATGTTTGGTTTAATTTTTTACATAAATCAATCTCTTCACGAAATTTTTGAAAGGTAGTTCACAATTAATTAAAAGGAAGTCTCCTTATTTACATGTCAAACTCAATTTCTTTGTATTTCTTTTTTTTTTTTTTTTGCTTGTTTCATGCCTTGGTACCTCTAGTTTTCTACCAAAGATTTAAAAAAAAAAAAAATGATAACTGCACACACTCATCTGAATTCGTTACTTGTATCTCAGATGTGTTGATCCTTTCTTTAAAAATATGTATACCTTAAATTACTATTAATAATTTTTTTTTAAAGTGATATTTTTACTTATTCAACAAAATATTTAACTTGAAATTGTGTTTATTCATAAAAATAAAACAATGAATGCTTCACATACTAGGTATAAAATACTTTTGTGTTCAATATAAATACTTTCAAATGGAGATAAAAGATGAAGGACTACATGGAGCACAGGAAGAATTTCTCAAATAAAGTAAATTAAGCAATATTGCTTAGTGTAACTATACTTGATCTTCTTTATTTTTGAGGTACAATACTTGATTCTTTTTCGAATAATAATATTTATTGGACAATCATAACCTGTAGAGGAGAGTTATTCTTGCTGGAATTGAAAAATTCCTAATAAACATATCATTGGAATACATGATTTCTGAAAAATATAAGCACCCCATATATATATTAATTAGTTGGGTAGCCTTTGTTAAAAGGGAGAGGGGGGTTTCCGATGGGCATCGGACCAAATCCGGTTCAATGGGGGGTTTAAACCGTCAGATCTGCTTTAGGATTCGCACCCGCAATTTCGCGTCTGCTTTAAAATCCGTACACACGAATCCTAAAGCAGATCTGACGGTTTAAACCCCCCATCGAACCGGATTTAGTCCGATGCCCATCGGACACCCCCCTCTCCCTTGTTAAAATTGCATCAAATTAAAGATATCATATACCTAAGCATATATATATATACATATTGGCAGTTTTTTCTTAATTAACATTCAGTATCTCAAATTTTAGGCAGGGCCATTCCTTTACATAATTGAATTGCAAGTGTCTATCTATTCCCTTGATATGCAAAATGGGTGCAGTGCTAATCAAACAAATCACACAAATTGGTAAAAGATTTTCTTATGCTATTTTGTGAAGCCACGTACTACTAGAGTCTTTCAAACAACCTAATCATGCATGATCTATATTATTACCTTGACAATAATTAGTGGGCATCCCATCATCCCTACCATATATAATAAATCATTTGACAATAAAATAGTACGGTTCAGATTATGATATTTTCATTATACTTTTGCAAATAATTAGTGTTGCAAGAAGGTGAAAGAAATTAAAATGGCAGGGGCATGAGAGAAAGGGAAATATAAGTGATCATAGCTGATATAATGACAAATCAAAGCTAGTTCTTTCTTAAACAATACTGTTGCATGTTTATCATTTTCTCCAACTGGAACTATCAATGCAATTGTTCATAATTAAAAACATAAATCATCCATTCCTACTGTTCAATTTTTTTTTTTTTTTTTGTCAAAATATAAAAAATATACAGGGTTCTGAAATTAGCACCATCCTCCTAAAGGATTTGTTTGTAGCAAGCTTAGGTCCTTGGCCTAATTAATCTCCCTATGATATTCATCCAAGCATGCAACCAACGTGGGAATCATGAAAATCCATGCATGCAAAAGAACATAAAAGAAAAATCACAAAAAGCAGAGCACATTTGCTGTGTCATGTGCAGTATAATTAGGATTCCAATTCACCATCAAACACAACATTATTGAGCCCAAGCATCTCATCACTCTATCGAGTTTTCCTAACCCCTCATTCTGTTAATATTTTAATTTTTCTCAAAGTATTATTCCCTCTCAGACATGCACATATACCTCCTTTGAGGTACTCTGCTCACAACTTGCACCACTAGTACTGTACATACCTTATATATACCCTCCTTTCTCCAATAAGTTCTTCACATCATCATCATAACCTAAAATAAGCTGAAAGACAGAACGAACTTTTGAGAACTTGCATTTGTGTCTGGCAAGTATTATATATCTTTTCCTTGATTGGAGAATGAATGGAAAAAAGGGTAGTGTAATAATTGACATACAAGCTGACTCGAAAACCGGCAGTACACCGGGCTTTGTGAAGCCTAGTTTTTTCTATCAAGAGAGCTTAGAATATCCAAGTAAATGGATACTGGATGTTTGGAAGTTTGCAAAGGAGGACACAGACCGTGTCACTTTTGCTCTCAAGGTCGGGCTCGCATGCCTTCTCGTGTCACTTCTTATACTATGCAAGGCACCGTATGATATATTTGGCATCGACATCATTTGGTCTATCCTAACAGTTGCTATCATGTTTGAATATACTGTTGGTATGTACTTTTTCTTATTGAGAAGTATTATTCTATATATGTTTTTAGTTAAATTGATGAATTATGTCTAAATATGATTTGTTCTTTTCAATGCTATGAAGGTGCTACTTTTAATAGGGGGTTTAATCGAGCTCTTGGGAGTTTGTTAGCTGGGATTTTTGCAATTGTGGTGATTCAAGTAGCCATATCCAGTGGCCATATTGGAGAGCCATATGTTATTGGTGTCAGTATATTCTTTATTGGTATGTTAATTTTATGTTTTATTATTCATTTTCCTTTGATTAACATGTGTCAATGTGTCTTACAACAATTAATCTTAATTTTGTTTCATATTGTAGGTGCAATAACTTCCTTCATGAAGCTATGGCCATCACTTGTGCAGTATGAGTATGGCTTCAGAGTTACACTTTTCACCTATTGTTTGATTATTGTGTCGGGTTATAGGATGGGAAATCCGATTAAGACTGCTATGAACCGGCTCTACTCAATTGCTATAGGTGGTCTTGTGGCAGTGCTTGTAAATGTACTAATTTGCCCAATTTGGGCTGGAGAGAAACTCCACAAGGAGCTAGTTAACAACTTCAATTCACTGGCAGACTCCTTAGAAGGTAAAAATAAAATTGTTAATGTTCAATATCTCTCAATCATTTATTTTCGTAGATTATTCATAGTAGATAATTTAAAATGGAATAGAGTGTGTGAAGAAGTACCTAAATGATGATGGATCAGATCATCCTGAGTTCGCAAAGACGGTGATGGATGATTTCCCTGACGAGCCGGCATTTCGCAAGTGCCGAGCCACTTTGAATTCTTCCTCAACGCTTGATTCATTGGTAGTTACTAATTTTTTTTTTTTTTGGTCCTTGCTTTATATATCTGTTTCAGTAGATCAACAAATATATAACTACTATTTTTTCTGTATAACTTAGGCTAATTCGGCAAAGTGGGAGCCACCACATGGGCGATTTCGGCATTTTTTCTATCCGTGGTTTGAATATGTCAAGGTTGGAACTGTGCTTCGCCATTGTGCTTATGAGGTCATGGCTTTGCATGGCTGCCTTCACTCAGAAATTCAGGTATATACATATATACATTCATGTACCAGGACTAAGGAAAAACCATTAAACCACAGAGAAATTTTCTTCAATTTTCTTCCCAAAAATTCCATCATATCACCATAAAGTTATACAGAAAAATATAGCAGAAAATTATGGACACACATTAGTTCTGATGTTTTCAGAATTTAGTACCTTAACTATCTTTTATTTTTCCTTTGGCAGCTTCTGCCAAATTATCAAAAAAAACTATCTTTTATTTTTGTTCCTTGGATGAGAAAAGAAGAGAATTTGTGCCTAGAGAATAAAAGAACATCTTAAGAAATTGATGCAAAGTTACTGTGGAACAAGAAAAATAGGCATCTATTTATCTTGTTACAAGAAAGTTTGAACATATAAAGAGATTAAATTTTGATGTGATCTTGTTCAATTGATGGCAGACATCAATGGGTAGTACTAAATTCCCAGCATGTACTTTGTTACATCATTTTGCATTCATGTTTTATTGCTGCTCAATTTCTATGATAGAATCAGATGCTTCACAATCTAGAATTTGTTCTTATTCAGGCTTGGCAACTTCATACTAATTAGTTGGAGAAGTAAATTGAAGTAGAATATCAAAATATTAGTAACAATCAAATCCATTACAATAGGAATAAATAAAAAACAAAAAAACAAAAAACAAATCAGAAGACAGCCCACAGGGACTTTTGCTTCCAGTTAGGCCTAATGGGCCTCTAGTGAAATTAGTAGGAGGCTTTTTTTTTCATGATCAACTCTAATCAATAATAGATCTATGCTAGATTACTAGTGGTTAAAAAAAAAAATGGAATTTTCATATTTTTTTCATTCCTTTTATATTATTCTTGATTCACGAATAAATTCAGAAATAGTAAAATTGGGAAAAAAAATCCGAATTCAGCTACACAAGAAAGGGCATGACCTCTAATTTTGTAGTTAAAATAATTAAAGTCCAATCATTAAAATGACACTAATATTACTTTGATTCCTATGCAGGCACCATACAACCTCAGGTGTACATTTCAAGCCGAAATACTTGATGCCACAAATCAAGCCGCTGCACTTTTGCGAAGCCTCGGCAAAGATGTGAGCAACATGAAATGGAGCCTCCAGACGAGTCTCTTGAATCGCGTTCACAGTTCAACTGAGCGCTTGCAACGGTCAATCGACATGCATTCCTACCTCCTCACCTCATCTCACGAGCAACACGACCACACGACAAAACCCCAACTCAAACAATGCAAAACCTTATCTTTTAACCAAAACGATTGTTTAGCTCAGTCAGCTGATCAAGACACCAGCAAGATTGCTGCAGTGCCGAGTGAGCTTGGTCGTGATACCAGTATCAAGAGGCAGCACAAGAGACTTCATTCGTGGCCTTCACACGATGTCGGTGATTTTGAAGAAGATGGAACTGTGAATGCTATACCGAGAATGCGTGCACTGGAGAGCACTGCGGCACTTTCTCTTGCGACATTTACATCATTGCTGATTGAGCTTGTTGCGAGGCTTGATCACTTGGTTGAGGCGGTTGATAGGTTAGCTACCATGGCCAAATTCAAACCAGAGTGTGCAATATAGGTGGGGTTTGAGGAAGATAATGACATAAAGAATTACAAAAATATAGAAATCTTTATTTTTCCTTGGAAACAATATTTAAGTGCAATAATCCAAGATGGTTAATATTCCAGCTTTATTTATTCTCTGTTATTTTAATACACAAGGGCATCAGTCAGAGATGGATGGAAACAAATAAAATAAATAAGATTATGCACCAGATTCCTATAGTTGGCTGTTTCATCAGCATCAGCTCTTTACAAACATTTACACTTGAACAAGATAAAAGGAACAACTATTGAACAAAACGACATACAAGGGGAAGGCTCATATTTAAAAGAATTTTATACATAAATTTCCTGTGGAAAATTAGCAAGTCACAACTTTGCCTATCCCCAGTAAAAAGATTTATGGCTGCCTAGTATTCTATTGAAAAGCAGTTGGATAAAGCAACAAGAACAGTAAGCCACCTTCTTATGCAACCTCTATATTTTTAACCTATTTGAATAGGAAGTTAATACTCTAATATCAGGTTTATAATGTTCATTGCAAAAAGATCCAAGCTATATTTTTTCACCTGTTAACCAGAAATGAACATCTCCAATATCTCCAAATCATTTCACTATCTCAACCAATGTGACAGCAGCGAAAACTAAAAAGAGTGTTCCTCCAACATATCCAATGGCCTGCGAATTATAGATATTAAAATATCTTTTATGAAAACATGCAACAATACATTTCTTTGATTAAGTTATACCTTCTGTCTTCTTATTTCTCATAACTCAGTACTAAACATGTAGAATGTTTAATTATGTGAATCAAACCTTATATTTTACATCAAAATTTACACTACTTGAAGTAAGTTCATCTGTTCAAATTCAATTTCCAATGTGCCTTGAAAAATTCCATTGGTTAAAAGTGTTTTCCATTGAAATTAAGTTCCTGCGTGTATTGATGGTAGAATTTCAAAAAGGAAGATACGGGAAAATTTTGAATTGTAGGTTCATTTAACTTTTAGTACCTTTTCTGATAAAATCTTCCCAAGCAATGACCCACCAAGAACAGCTATCTGTACAAACCACAGGACAGGAATTAAATATAAATTCAATTCAACAATGAAAATATTAAGCATCATAAAATTGTTTAAATTTAGCTTTCTCTTTTCCTTGTAATCTTACCAAAGTTGCAACAGCATGACCAGCAAGTGTACCTCCAATGACCCCGAGAGGTGAAGAGGCCGCGGCAAGTGCTGTACAGTAAAACATAAAATTGTGTCATCCAGATATCAAATTACAACCCGTATTTGTTTTATTGAGGTACATTACTAGACATTCAGATATCTGAATGTCTAGAAGTACCTCAATTTACATTTGGAGCAAAAACCAGTGAAATTGAGTCTTAAGAGATATGGCACCATACTGATAATATTTCCTACCTATTGTGGAGAAAAAGGATCTATCGCCCCACTCAGCCACAAAAACCAACAGGAAAGTGCTGATTGCAGTGCTAGCGGCAGCCATAATTCCAGCTCCATTTCCTCCAAATTTTGAAATTGCTAGTTCTGCCTGGAAACATTTCTGATTTTAGTTTCATTTTACTAATAAGGTTTAAGGGTGGTCCAATGATAAAAATATTTTAGTAGTGCACCAGGAAATAAAGTTAAGATTATCAAAAATGAAACCAGAATAAATGGGGTGGGGGTACAAAAAAGGTACTTGCCTCTTCTTGCTCTTCCTTAATCTTTTGACCGTCTCCTGAAGCAGCATCTAACAGTGTAGTCACTCCAAAATATACCTGTTTCAAAATAAATAAATACACATTGAAGATGAATATTTTACAAGGTCATTCCCGATAACCCATTACCTAAATGTTAATGAAATTTTCTAAATGAAAAAGGATATTTACCAAGAGGCACACAGCAGCAAAATCATCAATAGGAAAATCACTTTCCCCAAATCTGTACCGACAATTATCTAAATTAGATACCGGATATTGTCACAGAGTCTAAATTCAATTAATTGGACGATTATTTATTGAATAAAAATCACTACCTAAATGGTATTATACCATCAATGTAGTGAAATGCTCGGCCTAGAACCACTGACACAATTGTCATCGCCCTGTAAAATTAATGTAATAATATTTCTAACCACATCAAAAGTAATAATATGAAAACATTTCTAGTTTTAGAGAGAATAAGACGTCTGAAGTTTACATTTGTTCAAGTATTTAGAGCTGCAATAGAATTCTCAGAATTGCATTTGTTCAAACACTTACGCAAGAGCTCCAAAAGTGCCAAGGAAAACAACTGTGCCAGAGTTTCTAGCTGCTAAAAGTGCCTATTGAACAAGCAAGGAACTATAGCATTATCAATTTGTTCTTTTAAAAGAAGAATTAAACAAAAAAGGAAAATATGCCCTAATTATATTTTCATCAAAGCTTCAGTTGTCTTATATGAGAAAAAAATGTTTACTTACAGCAATAAAAAATGTTTTATCACCCAATTCTGAGAAGAAAATCAGCAAAAATGCCTGCAGATCAAAGAAAGTTCTGTTAATTCCAGCTTAAATGTAATCTCATCAAAAAAAAAAAAAACTATTGAAGAAGTTTTGAACACGTATAGGTCCTGTGCTGTTTCTTAAATTACACATTGCTACACAATCTAACTAACGTCCACAGATTATTTAGTTCACTTCTGTATGTTAAGGGGTATCTTGCTACTGTTTTGATTATTGAGAAAACCCTCTCTTTTTGTTAAATTTGAATGAACTAATAATGCAAGTAAATGAAAGAGACAAGTTATCCTAACTGAAGCAAAACCTGTGCTAATATCACCAAGATCTCCCAAAAATGCCATTGGTTGTTGTGCCACACCTATGTCCCCACTTGCCATTGCTGCATTAGATCCTTGAAAAAGAAGCAATCCCGCAAGAAATGTAATACCAAGCATGTTGTCGATTTGAGGCTGTATAATAGGTTCTTTATATTGAGGTACATTTCGACTTGTAATTTTGACATCCTCGCAAATTTCATTCTACAACAAATTTGAAAAGACCATATTAGAAGACTGGTGAAACTAGATTTATATATGAACTAAAATGAACGTTAAGTTATAAAAGGTGCAACCATGATAAAGAAATGGGAAGTAATTGAGTTCAACTAGTATCTATTCAGTGAAACAGGTTGATACCAAATTGGTACCTACACTAGTCTGAGAGCCAATCAATAGACCTTCGGATCCTTTCAAATGAATCAAACACATCATTCAAAATCAATTGAATATCTAACCCTGAAATATGTCCAAATTATACATGCATCTATGCAGAACAAGAATGTCATTTATGACCCCAGACGTCGTAGATCATGTCTTCAACACCCATTCCTTCTCCATTTTACTTAAAAATAATCTCAAATTAATCCTACATTTTTTAATTCATTTCTTCATTAATGAAAATAACCAACTAGAAAATAATGGTACATGGGTCATTTATCAGTCTTTTAAGTAACTTGACACTACAATTTGGATGGCCAAACATGAAACATGATATTTAACATTTATTTAAACTTCAGATGAATGAAAGAAAAAAATGCTTAAATATTACATAAAACCAATGCCTGAAGTTGAGATGAACCGTACCTTACGGGGTCGATCAAGTTCTTTGAGACAAACTGGAAGCTTCCATTTTGATCGAACTGGATAGACGAAAGAGGAGCGGTGCTTAGCATGAAGATGGCATTTGCAAAGGGAATAAAAACGAGTAGTTTGACTTCGCCGGAGAAGAAGAGAAGGATGGAAGCAAGAAGAGGCGGGAACCGAGACAGAAACCATGATTCGTCTCTGGCAAGGCGATAAGATAAATGAGCTAATATAAGCCGCATATAAACGACTTCCACTTAACTGTGAATTCATATCCCCTCAGGTTACCTGACTGAGTAGAATTAAATCGGACGGTCCTAAAATGGCTTGGCACGCATCTCAAAGCAAAAATAATAATGCCCCTGCCACGATCCGATCACCCACCGGCTGAAATTAAATCTGGGCCGTCCATTTCAATTGTGACAGTCAGGTACTTGGGAGGATACGGATCCTTTACTGTGGGGCAGGATTCCCAAGTAACCCAAAATTTGAATTTGGATCACAACCGTCCGATCAGAATTCAGGCCAATCCGTTCCGAGATGGAATGAACAGTGTTCCTTTAATATTCGTGTTAGAGCAGATTGGACGGTCCAGATCCAAACTCAAATGTGGGTTACTTGAGGAGATTCAAAATCCTTTACTGTGGCATGTTTGAAATGGGTTGGTGTGGCGAATAGCTATCAGATTATGCAGGCCTTTAATACCCTGAATTTCAAATTTTTAGTTGGAGCTAACTGGGGCCCAATTTTCAGAGATGTGCAGCACAATGTGAAAGTAAGTTGTCTCCCTTGACAAAAAGTCCAACGGAACTGAAAGGAGATTTTGGGCTGAGCTGAAAGGCCCATTAAGTGGCTCCTGATAGAAATAGAGATTTTACACGGGTTCAGGATTCTCATTTTTTTAATTTCAGTAGTTAACAAAATCGTAATAATTCTACGATTTCTAGATTTTTTTATCAACTCACATACAATATTATCCCTCGCATTTTTGTCATTATTTAATTCATTGAATAAATCGTAGTAAAATACGGTTATTTTAATTTTAAATTTAGTGTGGACTAGATTATGACAATGAATAAAAATTAAAGGAGCCTGATAATTGTATCTCAAACAAAATCTTCGAGCGTGTCCCTCAAATAGTTTAGCAGAGAGGGTCTCAGCTTCATAAAAAAGATGGTACTAGAAGTATAGCAATATTGTACAGAAAAATAGTGGGAGCGGTTACAAGTTTATCACATGCTCATTTATTTCAATGCATGATTTGGAGATGTTGAGCTAATCTCATTTACAAGTTTCGCATTTCATAGGCATAGGGGCCGGTTAGCCGGTAGAGATCGAGATAGAACAATTGTTTAATAAATGAATGCGAAAAAGATATATATATATATAGAGTTAGGCTGGGGTGCTATGGATAGCATAGAGGCCTCTATGCTACGGCTCAATATTCGAGTTTTCAAAATCCAAACGGTCAATCCGAACCGTTCATCTTATTCTCCATATTAATATCTGCTTGGAGACCAAATTTTACATTTTTCTGAATTTTTTTACTATTTATTAAGTATTTTACAAAATTGTTGATCCAACGGTGGCTGCACAAAACAGTAAAATCGTTGGATTAGCGATTTTCAAAGTGGCTTAATAAATAGTAAAAAAATTCAGAAAATTATAAAATTTGGTCTCCAAGCAGATATTAATATGGAGAATAAGATGAACGGTTCGGATCGACCGTTTGGATTTTGAAAACTCGAATATTGAGCCGTAGCATAGAGGCCACTATGCTATCCATAGCACCCCAGCCTAACTCTATATATATATATATATATATGAGATGGGCTATGGTGCATTGCAATGCATAGGTCATGGTGTGCATTGGACCATAAATCACCGATTCAAAGTCCAAATGACCGATCCAAACCGTTCATCTTGTTCTCCATATTAATATGTGCTTGGAGACCAAATTTTATAATTTTTGGAATTTTTTTACTATTTATTAAGCCATTTTGAAAATCGCTGATCCAACGGTGGCTTCTGATTTTACTGTTCCAAACAGTCACCGTTGGATCAGCGATTTTCAAAGTGGCTTAATAAATAGTAAAAAAATTCCAAAAAATATAAAATTTGGTCTCCAAGTACATATTAATATGGAGAACAAGATGAACGGTTTGGATCAGTCATTTGGACTTTGAATCGGTGATTTATGGTCCAATGCACACCATGGCCTATGCATTGCAATGCACCATAGCCCATCTCATATATATATATATATATATATTTTTAATGAAGTGTGAAATTATCAAATTGTCTAGAAAAACAAATTTATGTTAAAAGTAGATAATTGAATAAACACGTCAAGAGCAATTCACTAATTTTTTTATTGTCACGTGTTAAAAACAATTAGCTTAATGTTAAAGACAACTAAATAATTATATGTATATAATATATGTTAAAAAAAAAGTATATATGAGAACTGGATCTAACACATTTTTCTCTGTGAAAAGAGACCGTCTAGAAAAGGAATCTAAAAAAAAAAAAATCACAAGATAAACATCTAGTAACATAACTACCACACAAAATTACATGATAAAACTATGTACCCTCCAAATGAGGAGTAACTATGTGCATCTAACCTACATTTAGCAGCAATGCGAAGAGCATTTTTTTTCAAAAATTGGGGTTATATACATGCATGCATCTCATGCCATCACTTGATGAAATTGAACTCAAGAAATTGCATCCTAAGTTCTTAATTAGTGGCAAATACCTCATAGTTGTATTGCATATGTTTCTCACTCAATACTGAAAAAAATGCAATTTAATTTTCGCAAGTTATTGGAGTGACCAAAAGAAGAAACATGTCAATTGAAGGATTATTTTTACTGGCATGTATGACATCAATTTGTTAACAATGTGGCTCGTAACCTTGAAATATGTTTCTCTCACAACCACACCCTTGAAAACATTTTCAAGTTTGAAAAATAATAATAATAATAGTATGAGCGGTCTTCTAAAAGTCTGTGAGTATTAATTTTAAATTATCATGTTTTATTAAATACTAATAATTTTTCTTTTATTTTAGTTTATCTTTCTTCTTTTTTTATTATTAAACTTACACTTGTTCATCATAAAGTATCTCATACTTTTCTTTTACAGTGGTACCTAAGAAGGTTTCTGAGTGAGGATATCATAAAGAGATACTTTTCTACGAAAAGGAACGATACAAAACTAAAAAATTATTAGTGCGTTGTTGTGCGAGATTTATTTGTCAAGCTTCATGGATCATTGCTTAATTTTATTTTATTTTCTTTCTCAAATCAACCAGCTGTGCGAAGAACTAAAGAATTGATGCTCATTAATGGTGTGATGTGATTTAAATGTCTCTACTTCTTTAATTTTTTATTTGGAGTTTTAATTTTTGTTCAAATGTCCTGTTATAGAGGTCAGCTGACAATGAAGTCTTGTTGCCCTTATTTTATTTTAAGTAGGATTGGCCATGTTCGGCGCCATGGCTTAAGATGTTGGGGCTTAACAATTTAATCTTGACTAAGGAGTTGGTATTCTTCAACAATTCAAGTGGATTAAGCATGCAGAATGATGAATAAAAAATGTGTTTTACTATGAGAATAAATATAAAGACCAAATTACCATCAATATCTTTTTTGACATACAGTGGTATAACTTCTATAACGAAGTTTATTACAGTATAATTTTGATTAATGTAATTTTTCAGTGGTACCAGAATCCAAACTATCCAATTTGTAAATTTTAATACTGGTAATACTCTTTCCAAACTATACAATTAAAATATTGTACTGGTAATTCAAACTATACAGTTAAAATATAAAAATAAATTTCATTTAATGAATTTAATTTGTTATCGGTCGGAGGAACTCCAGTAAAGCTCGTCGTGATCTTGCCCAATTTGCAAAATGATGAGCCAAATTATTATACTTCCTTAGTAGACATTGTAAATATTGTTCTCCCAGTACATTGAGCTCTTCTAAACATGCTTGCGCCTCTCTCATTTCCTTCCACTATGATATAATACTGAATCTGTGACAAGAAGTTTAAACTATGCAATTCGCAAATTGACCCCTTACACCACACAAATGATACTAGAATCCAAACAAGATTGGTAGCGGCTTGGTACACCATTTCTAGTCTCTCAACTTATCAATCAAACAAGCAAGGAAAACCAATAAGTCACAGCCTCACGGGTTAAGCTAATTTGGCCATGAAACCATGTCTTCAATTCAATTCATTCAAACTGAAGAGGCAATAATCATTCACAAAACAACAAAAAAGACAAGGAAATTGCACATTTAAATTGTATTCAAAGCAAAGAAATTGCATTCATCAACGATCGTTCACAGAACAATAGAAAAGGCAGCAAGCCTTGCACATTTAAATTTATTCACATACCAGTTCACATACTGACCAACCTCGAAGTTCACAAGCAAATGGTGGAGGAGGGGGTGGCATCTCCTACACCCAGTTGTTCAGTGAAAATGCGAAAGGTCCAACAAAAGTTGTCAAAATTAATCTCGATTGAAAGAGCACCTTAATGTGAAGCTCCCTATAGTGTCGAAATAATGGGTTTGTCGCCGGCAAGATCGCTACAGAGGTCGGGAGGAAACGAATTTTTGTTTATGTGCACAGGGAAGGAGAAGAGATAGACGATACAAAATATAAACAAATAAAAGAAGGTGGATGCTCTAAGGAGGTCATTTTCTTAAGGAAGGTGGATGCTCGACTTAACTTTTTGTTCTAAGGAGCTCTTAGGAAAAAAACTCTAAGCCTGTCTAAGAAATTATAGTTCGGCCTGCTTAAGGAAGACTAAGGCGTCTTAATCTGCGTTGCCTAACACGTGAGAGTTGGACTAATTTTTATGTATAGTTAAAATTGAAAGATTTAAATTTGATCTTTGTGTCAGAAAAAGTAGGGAGCTGTGATCAATAATGAAATTAGTAGTGTTTTTAAAAGGAAAAATTGCACAGTTTTCATAAAAAAAAAAAAAAAAATCATTAAAAGAAAACTTGATTTCGGATCTGATCTATAAGTTTTTGATTGAGGAGCATATATAATTTTATGAAAAAATAGTAAAGGAGGTATAGTATAACTCGGAGCTAGCACTCTTTTTATTTAAACCGAACCACTTCTGACAAAGCATCAAATGATGAAAAATTCCCTCTAAATTTTGATTCTTCAGGTTTTAAAGTTATCGAACAAGCTCTTATCAAAATGACTAGCTTTCTGTTTTATCTATAATTTCTGATGGCTTACCTTCTTTTTTTTTTGTCAATTCGTTCAGAATGTGGTGGCTCAATTTCAGTTTGGGCTCGTTCATGTTCACACAAAACAAGTAAAATAAAACACATAAAACAAAAGAAAATTAAATTAAATTAAATTAAAACAGGTAGTTCTGGTGGACTATGCAGGGACAGATACTTCCCCAGATGCTTAGTCTTCAAAATAGTTTTAGTAGCGTTAATTTTGAGACTTATTACCTCAGCCTGTGTTGGCTTATTTTCATCCCTAATGCATGGCTTAGATGTAGGTTTGTTTTTGTGAACTCGTTTTATTATTTTGCTTATGCCTTTATATGGCAGTTTGATACAGGGGTATCAGGGTGTCATTATATGTGCGGCCCCTGATAAAACTATTTCCTGTGAAGTTAACTTTATTTCTGCAATGAAACGGGACCTAGGCCTTTTAATCCCAAAAAAAAAAAAAAACAGGTAGTTCTAAAAGGTAAATAGGTTATTGCCTCTTCCGATTGCCGTGAATGACAACACTTTATTCCGATTGCCGTGACCTAGGCCTTTTAATTTTAGAACAAACATCTTATTCATTGATATTATCTTTTCTAACCGTAGCACAACACTTTAATTTTTTGTATCTATAGTTCCATGAAGAAGAAGATTCCAATGTCCTCTTTAGCAAAGTTCATATCCTTCCACGAGCAAATACTGCATTGCTTGGGGTTGATCCATATTAACATTTGTGCAGTGACAGATCTTAATTGTATCTCCTTATATCCTTGATCTAGTTGAACAGCATTTGAATCTTTGATCTTGTTTAATCTTAAAATTAGTAGTTGTGAACAACATGTAGTTCTTGTATCAAATCGAATCAAAAAAAGATCAAACAGTTGTGCACTATAGTGTTGCTAAGTTGCAGAGGTTCCATTCTCTGACAAGCCATAATGGCATTCGACTATGTAAGTTTTTTCTTTCTCATATCGTTTTGTTTTTATAGTTGACCGCTGTTTATTTTTTCTATAACATTCTTTTTCGAACTTGAAATAATTAACCAACTAACATTTTTAGTTTTATGTGCGAACTTCCGCAAAATCTTGATTTTGCGGGGAGAGAGACCCATGTGAGGGAGAATGGAGCTAAGAGAGAGCAGGGAGGAAGAAACAATTAAAATGGACACCTCCATTTACAGTTCAAGGACATATTGGTCACTTCAGATTTCAAAACAATTAAATAAAAAGTTTAATAATTAAAAGGGGATAAAAGCAAGAATCTTAAATTTTTTTATGAAAATATTGGATATTCTGATGTTTGTATGAGGATATTTTGGCTATTTTAAAAATTTGTATAGGTACACTGAAAATTTTCTCTTAAAAAAATGATAAACAAAAAATTACGAATTCTGAAAAATTCCATAATTACCGCGAACACAATCTCATATTGTGTCTCTCAATTTGTGGACGCAATGTGAGGTTGTATCAGTGATAAATGTGGAATTCCACATCATTTGTGGTTTTTTTTCTGTTTATAATTTTTTTTTCAAATAGTATATTTAAAAATTTCAGTCATAGGACTATTAGTTGTCCTATAGATTGCAGGGTTGTAATCATATCATAGAATGTTTTATGGATAAATTGTGATAGCCAATGGGAGGAGGCAAAGAACATGATGGCAATAGTGACAATGACGGTCTTTGTTATGAATGTTATTGACTTTAAATGTCTATTAACAATTTAAAACGTATTTACAATTAATTAAATTATCATAATTTCTAAATCTATTATTTTATTCTCATAAAATCCTCTAAACTATTTTTATATTCTAATTCTCACTTAATCATTGTAATATCTTAATCCTCATCTCGCTTTTCAACCAGATCCGCTTCGTTGATCGCTGCTACGCTCCAACAACGATTGGATCTATTCACCGTTGTGCTCCAATTGAGATGTTGATCACTCTAATGCTATATCGCTCCACGACCGGATCTGCTTCTTCGATCGCTGCCGCGCTCCGACGATGACCGAATCTACTCATCGTCACGCTTCGATCAAGATGGAGACTCTACGCTCCGAGCTCGATACCGCATTCTCAGCTCCGATTCCTACCCTCTCTCTCTCCCTCTCCCTCATTCTCCTCTTCACTCGTAAAGATAGAACTGAAAGAGAGGAAAGTGTTGTGTCAAGAATGAAGACTACAATGAGTAGAAGCAGGGGCGGATGTATGATTTCTATCAGGGAGGGGGAGAAATCAGGTTCAAATAGCTTATCGGTTTCAAACCCATTAGCTAATTGAATACTAAATTTATCAATCAGGTGAATTGGTCAGAATCGGCCGAATTGAATCAAAAACTCAAAAAAAAATTTGCGAGAAGCTTGTTTTGTATTTTAAAAAAAATATAAAAAAATAAATTATTTGATGAGGAAAATTCCACTGGTCTTAACTAATTATTTGATGAGAGAAAAAATTGACCACCACTTGATAAATTTGATGAGATAAATTATACTACTCTTTAACTATTGTATCTAGGGCTGCACAAATAGTTCGTATTTCGTGATTCGATTTGAGTTTGATTCAAAAAAAGTTCGTTCTGAAATAAATCAAGTCAATTCGGTTCGAATCTTATTCAAATCAAAGTCAAACTGGATATAATTTGTTTGAAATTGATTCGTGAACTATTTAGGTTCGAATCTCAAATAATGCAACTAATGGATTCAACCATCAATCTTTAATAATGCATGAACAAAACTAATATCAGAGCTCAAAATTGTTAATATAATGGTAACTTATAATAGGAAAATGTTTTAGCAGCATAACAAATTAACAATATAATATGTTTCCTTTGACTAGGTCCATATCCTGATTTTAGTCAATCCCACAGCGTAAAAGGTAAGGGAGTCTTGAGCTGGCCCAATCCATTAGTATGAATTCGTGAAAGGTAAAAGAAACCGTGTGAATTTTGTTCTACGAGAAGAAAACTAATACATAAACTACTGGTATAACTAGGGCTGCCAAAAAAAATTATAGTTCGTAATTCAATTGTCTTCGATCCGAAAAATTTGTAGCTCGTAATTAATTTAATTCGAAATTAGTTCGTTCTGAAACAAATCAAACCAGTTCGATTCGAATCTTATTCAAATTCAAACTCAAACTGACGCAAGTTCAATTTGGTTTGATTCGTTTAATTTGCAGCCCTAATTGTATCTTTCAATTCCTATCTTCCGTCCATAAACACAGCCCGTCTCTAATTATTTTTCTAAAACTCAACTATGATTTCTAAATGCAGCTTACATGATAACATCTCATCTTCAAATTAATTCAACCTTGTCATAGCTCAAACAGAAAATTGACAGCTCATTAACTAATAAAAAGACAGTCCATAATCTTAACTGAGTTTGTGATTTGAATGAGAAATCTGTGGCTATGTCCAACTTTTTTTTTTTTTTTTTTTAAAAAAAGGACCAGCATGTAAAACCGTCATAATTTAGAGATCAAACAACAAATTAAGTCAATTTGCAAAAGAGCTTGTTCGATCGACTTTGTCAAATGAAAATTTAAATGTAATGAGCAAGTTCTCATCATTTCACAATTGACACCCTGCCATAAAAGATCCATTAATTAATCACAAAATCCTAATCAAGGTTTTCTTTTGATGAATATTTTTATGAATACTAGCAAATTTTATTTTAAAAAAAACACTGCTACTTTTATTTTTCACCTTCATAACTCTTACCTTTTTATAGAGATAAAGATGGAATTTATATTTTAAAATTTTGAAAATATTCATAAAAGATGTTTTAGTTAGATTGTAAAACAAATAAAATAAAACCCCTTTTAACATAAATTAGAGCTTCTGATAAGAATTTCAAAACATAAAAAAAAAATCATTAAATAGACCCATCCATTCATCATCATCCCCTTCCATTCATTATAGGTGTATGCTAAATTGGTCCAAATTCTAATCGTACGGTCTGAAAATTAACTCAAACAGTACGTCAATGTAGAGGATGCGGATTCGTCGATTTGTAGAGAGGAATCAATTGCCTTCAGTACTCTGTGTGTCCGGACACACCTTTTTCAGTTAGAGTTTACAAAGTGAGTTCATCATAACTCGTGACTCGTTCGAGATCGGTTCAAAAAACAAGATTACAATTAGTTCGTTTGATTTTAATTTGATTCATCATTAACGAGTTCAAAATTAATTCAACTCAGCTCATTTATCTTGCTCATTGTAAGAAAAAAATAAAATTATTTGTCAATTTTTGTATTATTTTTCTTTGTATTTACAAGGAGAAGATGATTGACAGTGCTGTCTTGATCCAGTCATAGCTAGTTATGTTTTTTGTGTGTTCATATGCGCCAAAAAGAGATGCTTTGCAAAATAAACATGATTCTTTCAAAAACATCAAGAGATAAAATCTAAGCATTGAAAACCTTAATATTATAAGAGATCACAAATAGAGCTTACAAGGAGATTCCATTAAATAAAAAGAAAATTACAAACAAAGTTTACAAGAAAGCGAATAAGGAAATAGAAAATTAGATAACTTGTCCCAAAAAGAACAGACACCAAAACTGATCGTAGTAAAGGGAAAAAAAAACTACAAGTTGTAATCTAACAACACAGCTCCAAAATTTTATATTTTAAGGATTAATCTTTGACAGAACTCACATATGAATCCACCGCATCGATGAGATTTTGCAGGGAATTTGGAATAGGAGGAATGCCGACACTTATGACACCTTGAAGCATCTGCACAACTTTTCCCATGGATGGTCGGCTTGCTTCCGAATCCTGAATGCACCAACCGGCAACCTTACATGCTCGTATCAGCTCAACTACATTCACATTCCCTCCTAGCCTTTCATCTAGCAAGCATAAAACATCACCTTCGTTAATTTTAACAGCAGCATAAAGAGGAAAGTATGGGTACTTTTTGTCATTCAATCCTTCTGAATTTCTTTTCCCTGATATCACCTCAAGAAGCAACATTCCAAAACTGTAGACATCTGCCTTTTGAGTGATTGGTTGTCCAAAAATCCATTCAGGTGCCAAATAGCCGACAGTGCCTCTTGTGGTCGTCAAAACTCGACTATAGTCTCGGCCAATAAGTTTTGCCATGCCAAAGTCGGCAATTTTAGGGGAAAAATCCTCATCTAGAAGCACATTCTCGGGCTTAATGTCGCAATGGATGATGCAATCCCTACATTCTTCATGCAAATAGGCTAATCCCTTGGCAGTCCCGAGTGCGATTTTGTATCGAGATTGCCAACTTAATACATTAGAACTCCCTGACAAGATGTGAGAATCCAAAGAACCATTTGACATATATTCATAAACCAGTAGCCTATTAGTGCCTTCAGCACAAAATCCAAGGAGGCGCACAATATTGGAATGTTGAATCATTCCGATTGTCTGCACTTCCGTTCGAAATTGTTTCTCATCTTGTCCTACAATTTTGATTTTTTTAACGGCCACATTAGTAGAACCCAACATTTTCCCCTTGAAAACAATACCAAAACCTCCTTGACCTAGTTTGGTAGAGAATCTTTTTGTTGCCCTTTTTATCTGCTTATAAGAGTAAGCTTTGATTATGTGATCATCCATGCTCACTGGTTCTACATTACTGAGTTTTCTTCTGAAACACCACAAAAGTATTAAACAAGCAAACAGGATAGCCCCAACCCCACCTCCTATGAATGCCACATACTTGATGTGATTTCTTTTAGCACCAGCGACAGAGGACCCCACACGGACATATATAAATTGGTCATTGAATCCATCGTCGCGTATGATTACATTCATCAGATCTCCGTACCAAAGATTGCATCCAGAACCAGACGCATAAGCTGTACAAGAGCAATTGCTTAAGCATGCACTTTCACATTCTAACTTACTTTTAACCCCCAAAAATTGAGAGTTGTCTGGCAACTTTTCAATGTTATCGATCAAAGTAAATGTGTCGTTGGATCCAACAGAAATGTCGTTGCAACTCAATGGCACATTTCTTGTACATCCAGCACTAAAATTATGACCTGAAGATGCATCAGCAGAAACATGATGGTAACCATATGGGCATTGGCACGAGTAGTTCACACCATGGCTTAAGCACATGCCGAAAGGGCCGCAATAACCGTCAAGCCCCCAGAGCAAACAACTCCGACCGTTTGATATCCAGAAATATTCATTGTTTTTTTATCGGAATATAAACGCAATACCATAACTATCCAACCGTATGTACGTTAGTTCTCCATTTGTATCATTAAATGCTATGAAGTTGTCATACTGTTGGGTATTTATCCATGCAGGGAAAGTACCAAAATATTGGGTATTGTCTTGTATTTGTGTTACAACAAACCCCCAGGTTCCACTGGTTTGTTCTATTTCAAAGGTATACATCCCTGGTGTGGGGTCGCTAATGGTTTTTGGAGAAATAAGAGATAAAACAGTGTTCTCCCCGTTTATGGTACCGAAACCAAGCAAGGCTCCAGGGAGCCAAGTATTGGTCGGATTGTCGAAACTCTGCCATATCACTTCTGATTTATTTGTTTGGTCTTGCAAAACAAGATTTCCGGTATCAAGGAGAACTAACATAGTGGAATTTGGTTTATTTTGCAGTTCATTTGATGACCAAATAAGGGATTGAGATTGGGTCAAAACCAAGGTACCATTTTGAGATACACTTAGTCTGGAGAGTTCAAGTTTGGTAATGGGATTTTTTGTATTTGCTGTCCAGACAACATCTTGCCAATAGTTCAAAACCATTGGCAACAGCTGGGTTTCACCGGTTTCAATTTCATCAATGGTTAACCAAATGCCAACATAGTGATTTCCATTACCTGAGTTCATGAAACCAAACTCAAACATGCCGTTTGATGACATAAGGCTCTGGTTTGGATAGAGAAACTCACCAGGGAGAAGTGTATCTCTTGCTGAAGAGAGATTGATTAAACAAAAAAAGATGACAGCGAAGAAGAAGGAAGCCATTTTGATCAAAGAAATTATTATGTGGGAATGTGTCTTGCAGTGATTGCTAGCTAGCTGAGACTTCAAAGTTCAACTTATCAAGTAATCATGTAGCCTCATTTTGTCGTGAAGTATGACCAGTAATTCATATTTAATTATGAAAAGGACAGCAAGTATTCTTGCAAATTATTTTAAATATTCATATAAGATTACTTTAGCCGCCATGGTTGGGCTGACCATAATAATGATAATACATGATGTGTTTATGCAAATTAATTGTGATATTATATATTATATATTATATATTAGAGTAGAACTAGAATATTCTAAAAATTTATCATATTACCAATTGGCACAGGTATCTGTAGGATTACTGATACGTGGAGAGGGACTCTGCGCGATGGGGTCATAGAGAACTATAATTAATTATATACTTTGTAAATATTGATGTTGTAAGGCTTTTGTAAATAACTTTTTTAAATCAATGAAATTGTCGGTTGAGCCATGCTCACTGACCTTCAAAAAAAAAAAAATTTATCATATTAGTTTTACTATAATAAATCCAAAATCCAAAATGTTGAAACTGATTTATTGTAAAAGTTATGCGTTTATATATAAAATTTATAAAATTTTGCATTAAATTAGTATAAAGTCCAGATGTGAAAAAATTTGTCTCTATGTTAATTTTAATTAATTTTAATGCATTTATTTTTAATTTTTTTTTACCACTTGACTTTAGATAATAAATTCAATAATACAAATTTCATATCTAAATGCTTCATTCGTATAATAGATCAATTACAACGATTTGAATTCCTCGTTTGTAGCCAATTCAATATGTTTTGAAATTAAGCTCGCCAAGAAATTTGATGAGTTTAAGAACACCCTACCAAGATATTTGATGAGTTTATTTTTTTTTTAATATGGTATAAATAAAAAATTTGGTTCATAAAATTGAGGGATATTTTTAACAATAAGATGATGCATCAATCAGCCTCAAATTAGAACTTTAGGAGGAGGGAGCAGTTTGATGAAATAGATATCTAAATGCCACATAAATTTCAATAAAACGGTATTTGTTTGATTTTGTTGGTACAAAATTTTCCAGCACTGTGAAGATGTTGCTTAGTAAGAGCTAGCATTTAATTAATATATGTCTTAGGATTCTTGATTTATGTTAGATATATTTTCTTTCAATTCCTTATAAATGTCAAAAATGACCCCAGCTGACTAAAAATATTGTATTCAATTTCTGTATCATAAAGTTAGTTTGGTAAATGAAGGTATGAACAGGCCAGCAATTTATATCAAATAGTCAAATGCAATTTTTCAGCAATTTGCCAAAGGAAATAGGGCCAAATGTGGGGTCCTAAGAATGTCAATTTGCAATTTAGCTCCTCATTTGTGTAAATTGATGATAAGGCCAAAGGGTTAAGTTAAATTTCAAGTAAAACCAAATTTTATTTTGACAATAACATTATGCTCATGCATCAAAATTCAAATGTGATGAAATTTTTTTTTTTTTTTTTGAAAGACTTGATAGTTGGATGTAAGTTTTATCTGTTGACCAAATAACGTAAAATTTACAAATATTTATGAATCTGGACTTGGAAATAATTTGTGAAAACTATAAGGTTATTATGAATTTATACATGTTAGCTACAAAAATTAGATAAATTGACTAACCTATAAAGCAACGAAAGAGCGTTGTCTTTTGCTGGCTCGAAATACTGAACATCTCTGTAAGACAACTACCTTCTTGTCTGCTTTATTTTTTTATGATTATTTTGAAAATTTGAATTAGTAAAAGTGATAAATCCCTTAAATAATTATTTCAGTCCTTCACTCAAAAAAAAAAGTATTATTTCCTATCATTATTCTGAATAATAGAATGTCAATTTCAGAACCGAAAGAGAAATATTAGAATAGTGTTTTTTTCTTCACCTTCCATTCTATTTCAATATTTTTGTGTTTTGCGTTTGATATTTTATCATTAGACTGAAGGTAAAAAAAATTGTAAAGTTGGTACGTAATTGCATAATGTTGTATTAGCTGCACAACCTTTCAAGATTTATCTGAAATATTTAAATATATTTTTCTAAGAACAAAGAAATTAGCCCTGCTGAATACAAGGTGATGATCTTTGGCACTGCTGGTATAGAATTGTATACCTTATTTTCCTTTAGTTATTCGAGACCTGGATCATAGAACCCTGTTGTTCAAGTCTGGACTGTTTAAATCAGAACTGCGAGATCATTAACAATTCTCCCCTAAATAAAATTGCCAATTCTATCCAGCACGTTTATTTTAGATTGGACGGTTCAGATCCAATTCTGGAAAGTTGGCTTTTGCACAAGTACCTCCCTTAACCAAGAGCTTGCTTTTGCACAATAACAGTAGATACTGACACCTTCAATCAGAGTTCAGTATCTACTAAATCTTAACCAAAACTAAATCTTAACGAGCAAAGAGCAACAGTACTGACACCTTCAATCAGCTCCAAGTTGAAGTTTCTTGCATTATACCCAATTTATAGAATCGTTTATTAGATGAAATTGGGTCTAACGCAAGAAACTAAGGTTTTTAATTGACAACAACAATTTATTGTAGCAAGGAGCAACATCTAAACACAAGCACCTCTGCATTCCCAAAATTGTACCGCAGTAATAAACAACATTTTAGTTAAACTCACAATGCAGAAAGTAAATAAGCTACCACTGCACTGACAGCAATTCTACCAAACAAATAAAAAAGGCTCAAATAGTTACTAATGGCCCTATGCATGCCAAGGAAAGACAACAAGAGTACATTCACAGAAAGAAAAATAATCTGGTTTCCATAATATTCACAGTGCTCGGCATGTATGTTCTTGTTTGCATTTTTCGAAAGATGTGTTATTTAGCGCTGGAATTGAATGGAGTAGGAACCTGTGTTAGGATCCTTCACAGCATTGAAGTTGTCTACGCTCATTCCAAATCGTCCCAGCACTGAATTTCCCAACTCTTTTAGCTTCCCTGCAGTAAAAATTCCAATATGCTTGTTTTCATTTCAAACAGTAAATGCAAGGAATAGCAAATATTATCCAATAATTTCCTTTGAAAAATAAAACATCAATTCAGCAATACAAACTAAAGAAAATATTCAACAATAGTCAAGCACATCTGATGCAAATGATTAGACAAATGAAAGTATGCGAATATTTGAGACCTGTTTAAGGTCTAAAGATCAGCATATAAACAGGAAAAGAATGGAAGATAAGTCATTCTTCTTAGTTTTGTTCAAGCAAAACTACAAAATAAAACCTCTGATGACAGTAACAAAGAAAATCAATGTTATAATTTGCCTTAGTTGTTTCACTCAAAATTTATATAATCCTTTCATAGTTTGAGGTGTGAAGACAATAACAAAAAAAGAGCTGTACCTATCATTTCTTCCTTCATTTGTTCTCTTTTTTCTGCTGCCAGAGGCTCGAGGTGCCGAAGTGCTCTTCTTGCTTGTTCATTTGACGGATCCAGTTCGGCAACCTTTTTCATATCTGAAAAACAATTGAAAAGCACATCCGAATATAGACCAACGATCCCTCTTTATGAACTTAATGGACATAAATTCCTCTCAAGCAGACATGATACAATCCTTTTTGTTGACAGAATGACATTCTTCTAAAATAATGACACATAAGACACTAGCACAAAACACAATACATTTACTTCAACATTTCTAATTACATCTGATGGTAGTAACCGGGATTGAACTGTGAAACTTTGAGGACTCACTTAACTGCATATAAATGATGCAGAAAGCAGCATTGACCAAATTTAGGCCAACAAAACTCAAAGGAATAAATAGGATAGAAGAGTAAATACAAGAGGGATTAGCATTTACCAGAGATAGCTTGATCATAGTTTTCGAGTTTTTCATGTGCCTCTCCCCTTCTAAGAAGTGCTTTTATGTAAGAAGGATTCAATTCCAGAGCTTTTGTGCACTCTTTGATCGTCTCCTCATACTTCCCCTATTAATAGGAGAATTTGTATAAACCCGACTGAGTCAAACAATGTGTCTTCAGATGGTAGTATTCACACTTACCAACTTGGAGAAGCATATGGCACGATTTGCATGGCACATCGAGCAAATCTCTTCTGACGATGGTATCTCAGAAGCAATCTCCATAGCAAGTTCGTACTGAGACAGTGCTTCCTCGTACTTCCCATCACTGAATAGCTTGTTCCCTTGTGCTTTTGCATCATTTGCTTGGCCTTTTGTTCTCTAAAGCAAGTTGAAGATGAGATAAGATCAACTTATCCTGGTACCAGTAAACAGTACCAACAAAGTTTTGGTTTTAAACTAAATATTCAAGCTAATCACTAGCTGCCTCCAAATTCACAGAAGACTAGCCCAATTCAAACAATGAACCAAATAAAATCAAACTAAACAAATTAAACAAAGGAGGGGATAATCAGACCTCTAGTAGTTGCTCATCTGTCAAGGCATCCTCGAAACACTCGTCGCCGCTTCCGGATTCTTCATCCTCGGCGGATCCTGGGGGCGTCGAATCCGCTAAGGGCTCTTTTACTGGAGCTTTCGTCACGGATTCGGGCTCAGCCTCGATCACAACCATTTGAAGCGAGATGATTAGACCAAGAGAAAGACAGCTCCAAATACTGGATGGATGTTGTATTTCTATTTTCTAGAGAAAGAGAACGAGTGAAAGAATGGGAGAAAAAGGGAACATATCTAATTGGGCTTACTATGGACGCTATGTCGGCCTTTTTCTACCGTCTAGAGTAGATTATCGTCAGCCAAGGCCCAATTATCTACAGAGCCAATGTTTTTTGGCATTTCCGCTGATAACGAATTCCTGTGTGCGAGGTTGATCAATTTCGATAGAATACATGTTAGGAGAGAGAGAGAGAGAGAGGAGTCGCTCGAGTTTTTTCAAGGAACAAGAGATGAGTCTGTGTTATGTTATCCCATTTGTGCTGTTGAATCCAAGCCCCGCGTCGGGAAACCACTTGTTGGTCGGGTGGTAAAAACTTTGCAATAGCACTTTTAATTTTTAAGGTTTGTACTGTCGCGCGACACAAGGTTTCCATCATCAAGCAGATGTGGAAACAGTCATAGATACCGATTCAGCTCGGGATGCATTTGATGATCTCATGATCAACTCTGGCTTCACACAGACGGGGGTAAACCTTGAGACGCAGTACCAAAATGGTGAGAACATCTATTGCCCGATTCTTATCTACAGTTCGATCCCTCTCCCCCCAAATCCAAAAGAGAAAAAAGAAGAACAGCTGCGCGCCACTCTGCACCGAGGACCACAAGGGTATGTGAAAACTTGAGTACTATTACACATTTTAACCTCAACATGCAACAGACAAACCTTAAATTGCCTACATGCTATAAGATTTAGAATTTGAATGAACGGAGGCGGAAATGGTAATGAGGACTTTTATATTTGTGTAATTTCAATTTCATAATTTTGTTAAACACATGTTGTACAATAAGAAAGGAAAAATAATTCAACCGAAGTTTTCTATAATATCCCTGTTAGAAACTAATAGTGTATAGGAATCTCATCCGATACATCTCCGTTCTTCGGGTTGCCTTTGTATATAGTTACCATCTCTTTATCTAGATCAATCAACACAGTACATAACGTATGAAGAATTGGACCTGAATATATTAAAAAAAAATCACATCCATCGAATTCAACATCAATTCATTCAGAGGCTTCTTCAAAACACATGAATAAATTTAGACTAATGAACTCTAGAAAAATACCTGTCATGAAAATTGGGAACTTTTCATTTTCAGCATCACCGAGCAATGAAAGCGCCTTTTCTTTTGAGTCAGCTGGGAGCGTTGCTGCTCGGTTCTGTCGACTTATAGAATTTTCATCTTGTACCTATTAAAGTAAAATAACTCTTCACTATTCCAATTTTGTGTAAAAACGGAACTATACTGTGTGATACATTTCATGCATTTACCTGATCAATTTTCAAATGGAGATACATATTTGCATGGAAAAAAGGCTCTTTTCCTACTTCATGAATTGAGAACCTATTACTGGAGGCTGTTTCTATATTTAAAATGCTTCGGCTTTTTATGTCAATCAAATTGTAACTGTGACCAACAGAAACATTTGGCTTGCAGATTCTCTGCATTAGGAAAAAAGAAAAAAAAATTATTAGGAAGAGCAATTTCCTTCAAATCTCTTGTAGAACCTCAAAAAAACACCGAACCCATATAAAAATGAGAAAATAACCACATATGACACCCCCCCACCCCCCCTCCCAAAAAAAATAAGCACATCTAAACTCCTATTACCATGCATGAGACAAAAACACAAACCATTATCTGCAATTTAAGAAAAAGCCCAAACTATACTCAAACAATAGTTTCTCTCAAACAATTAGAAAGATAATAGGGGTAGCTTGGGCATATATTTAATGCCAGAGAAAAAGCAGGATTATGGAAGACTTTTTTCGATAGTTTGTAGAGGTAGTCAGGAGTTGGGAATTTTTGTTTGTTTAGAGAGAGATACATCAAGGAAAATTGTGTATAATAGTTTATAACTCCAAAATATTCCTCATTGATAAGGAAACTCACATCGAGGGCATCATCAATGCCCAATGCTTCTAGAAGATCTCGTGATACAAAATTGCGACCAATGCCACCAGCTATGACCTCATTATTGAGTGGAGGCACCGAATTAAGTGTGAAAGCCTTAAGAATTCCAATGTGAAGACTATAAATCAATAAGTAAATTACAATTTATCATTAGATCAAATAAGCAAAAAATAATTGCACAATGGTCCTTAAAGTATTATCAGTTGCTGTTTTGGTCCCTGGAGCTGCAATTTCCTGTCTTGCTCCTTAAACTTTCATACTTTATTTACCTTTCCCTAATTGTCCCTTCGTTTTCAACAAATTTAATAGCAATCCAGTTAAGAGTGACATGAAATGAATTGTTCTCACAGGATGTCATTTACTGTTTTGGTCCTTGAAGTATCATCAGTTGCTGTTTTGGTCCCTGGAGCTGCAATTTCCTGTTTTGCTCCTTAAACTTTCATACTTTATTTACATTTCCCTAATTGCCCCTTCGTTTTCAACAAACTTAATAGCAATCCAGTTAAGAGTGGCATGAAATGAATTGTTCTCACGGGATATCATTTACTCGAGCAATGTCTCAATTCACTTTGATGCTGACTAAAAACTATGATCCATCTTTTAACTAGTAATGAAATTTGCAACGTTGGGCCAAAATTAAACAAATTGGAAAGCATAAGGACTGCTGAGAACAACAACAAGGAAGAAATGAGCAAATGTTATATATGTCATACTTTAGGGATCATTTGTGCAATTTGTAGAAAGATAAAGGTATTGCTTATATTTCATAGGTACTACCAATCCATGACTATTGAATCCAAATGCACAGCTGGGGAGCTCACCGGCATATGTATAAGCAGTGAAGGACAGCCCACATGGTAGCACAGCTCTCACCAAATAGCTGATGTATTAAAAAAGAAGAAAAAAGATGCTTATGAGAATTTATTAGAATCTCCAGATTAGTTAGATGACTTAGTGTCATATGTGTAATTAATAGAACAAGATAACCGACTGTTAGTTACATTGCTGTTTGATGTTATGTCTCTTATAGTTGATAGCATAGGAGTACACTGGCTATATAAACCAGATGATTGTAAACTGTTGAGGTTAATGAAATCATTATTCATTCTATCACAAAATCTCTTTCTCTCTATTCTGTCTCCTCTCAGAATTTGTTCTTTCTTTCTTTATATCGAATTTCTGATAATATCATTAGTAGCATTACCTAATAAAGACCTCAGTCAGTCAGCCATATAAACCAGAATGTGCTTATTAACAATGAACAAAAATCCAAACCCAAGAAAGGAAAAATAATCTTGGTTGAAGCGCCCAGTACATGTACCTCTGGTGAGTGTACTAAATTAAAATTTGAAATATCAGGTAGAAATATATTACGTGTGGCCGACTAATTCTACATTGGCATCCTCATTATGCACAGCAATAGCCATTGCGTCTTTCACAATTAGTACATCAGAACAATCATCATCGGTTGGTTCTTTTGTCGGTGCCACCTTTGTAACAAATGGTAATATCTCCTTTCTCAAGTTTAGTAGAATTATCTGTTAACCAAATAAGCATGATTAAGCTTCTAACTATTGACCATAGCTAAACCCTAAATTAAAAAAAAAAAAAAAACTATAGTAAAGGATAAAGGTGTACATGTAGAAGCGGTACGCCACTCCCACTTGCGGTACCCACCAATTCATCCCAGTACCTAGGGTACCTCTCCCTATTGGACCTCTCCAGTGCTTCAACCAGCGACTTCCCTTCATCTGTGGAAGCAAAGGGAAGAAGCTGCTTTTGGAGTATGAGGTCTTTATCCACTCTGCTTCTTACAACACTAGAAAACCTCTCTCCTATGAGAAACCCCATTTCGTAGGAGCCTCCGCATGGGCCCACATGGAAGGTCTCCAGCGCGCCTCCGTGGAAGCCATCCATTGGATGCCAAGGAAAGAGAGCAAGAGGAGAGCAGAGAGCAGCTCAGTGGAAGCAAACAAGGAAAAAGAGTAGAGACGAAGGAATCTTATCTAATTGGCAAATTCTGGAATGGATCAAAAATATTTTGAACCGTTCATTTATTCACAATTGAACGGTTCAGATAATTTGCAAGCATCAAAACTCTCTGTTAAATTTAACGGAATTTTTTTTCGGAAGGGTAAAATAGGTATTGTGATGTTCTCCGTTCGATTAATTGCTCCGCTAACCTCTTTTCTCCACCGAGATGCAACCCCAAACCCTGAGCTAGCCTCTTTGCCTCCTCCCGCCTCCGCGCCTCTCCTCTCCGCTACCTCAGTCATCGGTACTCTGTCGGTCCACTACAATTAAATCGAGCAGCAAACGCCAGCCGAATGTTTTTGGTTAAAAAACGCTTCTTCGCGGTGGCGCCAGCGTTGCCGGCCACGGCGACCTAAGGGAAAATCACACTGGCATTGCCTTGACGAGAGAAACGTGTTGGTGTGCTTGTTGGGTGGCTGACGAATGGCTGAGACGGCGGCGCCACCGGTTTTCTTCGGTTTGACTTGTTTCTTCTTGATTTTCATCGATTCTTTCTCCCCAGGTTCCATTTCTTTGTAATAGGTGCTATTTGAGGTCGCCTGAGGATATTGGAGGGATTGCAGGCATCAATTTGAAGTTTGAAGAGGTTTTTGAATGTAATTGGACTCGTATTGGATTTGGGGATGTTGATTTCATCATGTTCATCACCAATTGGGTTAGTTTCTTCTGCAATTGGGTTTACAAAGGCATTGTTCATGCCTTGTTGAGTATTTGGGAGTGATTTGAGGACATAATTTGCAGTGGATTTGGGGAGTTTTGTGTTTATTACACTGGATTGGTTATGGTGCAGAAAATGAGTCAGTTGGTGTCTTTAACTCAGAATTTAAATTAGTAAATGGTTGTTTTTGGTTGATCCAAGTCCAGGGTTTTGTTGTCTGCAAGTTATACTACAAGTCTATCAGGTTTTTGTATCTTGAAGAGGGCCTTAAAGATTTGTACTTACCCTTCCAAAATTGAATTTAATAAGGGGTCAATACACAATTTTCAGCACTTCTCCAACGTATACAAAATTGGATTTTTTGGACATGACTTTGAGGGCTTTAAAGTCTAGATTTAGTGATTTCAAGTTCATAGTTGTGTAGAGGGGTTGTCAGAAAGTAGTTGAGAGGTAAGATCGGTCAATTTGCATTTTTTATCATTGTTTCTATTTGATTTGCAAGAGGGGTTGTTGTTAAGCTTTGGCAGTTCACTGGGTAGTAGGCTGAGAGTCGCAACTTCACCTTTTCTCCTCATTTACTCTACATAACCTGATGTTTCTATATGGCTATTCTCAGGACCGGCAAGAGAATTTCCATTTTTTTTAAATTCACTTCAATTCCTTCTTCTTTGGGTTAGGGTCTTAGTTTATTATCATTTTTTGTTGCTGTTTCAATGACTTTGTATATAATCAGGTATTTGCATAAACCCCTTCAATATGTTACATTCTTTTGAGAGAATTTTCTCCGTATATTATTGCTTTGTAAGACCTGTTCGTTCTTTGTACATGTTGAGTTCTTAGGGTTTAAATTGCCTGATATGTTACTTTTTTATTTATTTATTTTTATTTTAGGGAGATTCTGCCTTTTCCTTTTAGCAGTGTTTCTGTATTGCAAATTTGATTTTGTACCCTGGTTCTACCAGTATTGGTGGTGTCTGGAATAACCCTGAAAATGTAGGATCCCTAGCAATTATGGCAAATTGTGGGAGTAAAATTGGAAAACAGTCTTTTACTAAAATCTAGGCTAGACATTTCTTTTTTGAAAAAATGTTGGGTCAAGAATTCTGTAAACTGATAATTAAACTTTTTTAACTCCAGAGGTAAAAATGTAATATATTTTCAGATTTTTAGCTCAGAACATTGACCTGGTCTGCAAATGACTAATAGTGCAGTGAATTGAAAGACAATTAACAAACCATATACTTGTGCAAAAGTATGTCCTTAAATCCACTTTTCATTTCTTAAATAAAGCATGATTTTTTTTTTTCAGGGAGCATTTCAAAGGGCAAAGGTGAGCATGCTGTGAGTATTTTTTGACTTAAAATTAGATGTTCACTTTTGAATATTATCTTCTCAAAATTTAACAACTTTAAATGAATATTTAAGGCTGCATAATTTTGTATGATTATATTCTTTTGCTGATTACAATAGTTCTAATTAATATCCAACATTCTCACATTTGTGACACCACTTGACACTTTTGGTTGCTTTGAAATGACTACCAACTGTTAAAGTTGAAACTGTTGCCTGAATGGAGCAAAACCCCTTCATTTGTATCGACTTGTCCGAGCAAGTATAGTCGTATAAGCTTGTATGAACTTGAAGTTTTGAACTAGACATACTAATTGCTTGACTTAATGCAAATTGGGGTTTAAATTGAATTAAATCAAGGGTTGTGATTATATGTCTCATGGATTGCCAACATGGCTTAATATGACTGGTTTACACCCCTGAACATGTTGCCTTGAAGGCCAAGAAGGAATCCGAATCATTGAAACCAAATTGGTGAAATTGAAGGGTATAGATGCATGCCAGCATAGGCTATCAAACCCTACACCCCTCTATGCCTTGAAGGCTATATATACCCATGCCAAGCAGCCAAGAAAGAGGCATATGAGAGAATAGATTTTCCATACAAGCACACATATTGCTGCTATAGCTATAGTTCAAAGCTTAGAAGCTTTCTTCCTCTTCTCCTTTGTAAAAGATCAAGAGCATAGGTAGACTCTTATTTTCAAGCAATGTAAATGCCATATGTGGCTCAGTTCTTATGTATATGCTATATGAATGAATGAAGTACAAACTCACTTGGAGCTTGTTTTAGTTGAAATGTTTATTTTCTCTCTTTCTTTTCCTTTCTTTTCCTTTCTTTTTCTTTCTTTTGATCTAATCTTTGCCTTTGTTCTTTCTTTATTTTGTTTATCTCTTTTCTTTTATTGCTATCAATACTTTAGTTCAGATTCATGAGCCTAAGGTGTTAAAACATTCAAATAAAGGCTTCTTATGGCAATTCATGCTATATTGAAGTTTAGAACAATGAGAATATGAGGCAATAATAGCTATATAGCTGATTTTAGAAGCTAATGAATCTGAAAATATAAACATTTGCACTTCATTTTATTTTCTTCTTATTGATCTCTTCCTTCTTTCCTCTTCTTCTCTTTTCTGTCAAGCACAACAAAACACAGAAAATATATAATAAAAAGATTAAAAGTGATTAGAACAAATAAAAGAGGTTAACTGAAATCCTGAAGTAAAATTGATTCAAATTTACCTAAAAACACGCAAAACTCAGGACCAATGTTATGACACTCTACAGGGAAAAATAAATCATATCATAAGGCAGAAAGGCAAATTGACATACAGACTGGTAATGATTGTCAAACCGATCCTTCAAACCCAGAGAAAGAATCAATTTCCTACGTTGGCCTTCTTCTGATGAGAGGGTCTTGTGTGTGCGTGAGAGAGAGACCGGCGAGAGCATACAAAGCGACTGGAGAGATATCAGACAGACGGGAGGGGAAGATACAGAGCAAAGGAAAGGGGCCGACTGACGGGAGGGAGAGAGAGATCTCAGAGGATGCGAATTCGCCAAGGGAGGGGGCGATCCACGAGAGGAAGAGACGACGGGAGGGAGAGATCTCAGAGATGCGAATTCGCCGAGGGAGGGATGATCTACGAGAGCAAAGGGATGGAGATCTAACGGAGAAATTAACGGAAAGATTATTATATGATCCTATTTCAATTTTACCCTTTTGAAATTAACGGCTGTGATTAATTCGGACAAATATCTGAAAAAAAATTTGATCCATGACAGCATCACTCTAAATAAAATTGGTGGTAGGTGACATGATAAGGTCAATTTACGTGATCAAATAAAGATGTCGGATAAACACAGTAAGTGATACATAAATTACTTCATGTGACTAACAGACGTAACATTATGTATTGTGACGGAACTGATATCAACATGACTAATTTCTTGACTACTTTATAGTATGCAACCGCAACAAGAGTGATGCTGTCATGGATCAATTTTTTTTTTCAGATATTTGTCCGAATTAACAAATCTAATTTATTGGATGAAACAAAAAATAGCTAAAGAATACAACTAATCTAATTTTTTTGTTGGGTTAGTATAATAGTGAATTAACTCAAAAAAAAACAAACAAAATGAAAGTTCGTTCAAGAAAAGTGCAGTTGGCAGCTCTTGATTCAAATAAGAGTTAGCTCCAATGAAAGTTGGTAGCAAATTTTGAATTAGCTTTATTTTTGCTTCACCTAATGTTAAAAAAAAAAAAAACGTGACTACGTCAACAAATTAAAGCAACTCATATCGCTACACAGAGAGTGCAGCATTATAACATAGCAACAAAAGTTGATGAAGTACGTGAAACATGAAGCTTTTTCAAAAGCCAATGAGAAGGAAGGTGGTAGGAGCCTAGGAGGCAGAGTCAAAAGGAGTACTATCACTGGGAAGTTGAAGTTGCACGGGGAAGATAAGGTTTCTTGGAACTCGCTGAAACCCTAGTCTAGACTACATATGTCCGACAAAGGCAAATGCTACCTTTTGTATTCAGAATTTCAGATCACCTTATCCGATTTGCACTAGGCCAATTTTTGGATCAAGATGGCCATGTTGGGGACCTTGGGGTGCAAACGGATCGGATATGGTAAAATCATATATGCATCTGTTTTTATTTTTCGGATATAGATACGGATACAAATATTTGCTTTTTATAATGTTAAACATATAACTTTTTTCATAATATATATTAAACTATATAGTATTAGTATATATCTACTATTCAGATACGGATAATTAAAACTTAAAATCATATCCGCACGGATATTCGGATATTAGATATCCGTATCAAATTTTCAGATATAGATTCAGATACGATCGGATAATATCCAATCTGTTTGCACCCCTAAGGCCATGTCAGAAAAGATAAAGAAGATTCACAAATTTTGTATTGTTAATTTTAAAACATACTATGTCAACAAATATGCTGAAATTGTATATATTTTATCTGACATCATATGACTTAAAATTTCATGGATTAAAAAATATATAACAGTTCATGATACATTATCAAAAAATACTTAAATTATAATAACATTTTATAATTAAGCTATTTATATTTTAAATAACAAACTTATAAAATTTATGTTTAATTTTCTCTTTTAAGTTTTGTCATATAATCATAATAACCATTATTAAAGTGTTCCCTCCTCAAAAACAAATATTCGAATAAAATAATTGATGATGAGAAAAAGAAAAAAATTAGTTCACAACAAAAGCTATTTGACATGTGTCAGAGATAATGCATGCACAGCAAAAGAAAAAAAGAAAAAAAAGAGACTATAATTGGTAGGCTCCCATGAATTTGTGTCACTAAACAAAATAATTAGTTCATCCAACAAAAGCTAAGAGAACTTTTTGAAAAAGGATGCCACAAATCGTTGCTCTGGATGGAAAATCAAATGTACGATCTGGAATTTTTTTTTGATAGAAATTAATAAAAAGGTTGAGAGGAAAACAAAAAGAGTACATGAATTGTAATATTAATAGAAAGATTGGTACAAATTTTATCAATCCTAAAAATCAAAAGAGTTTAGATCGGTCAGAATTTCACCGATCTAAACATTTGAAAAATATTTTATTTAAAGAGGTGGACCAAACTGCTGCCACTTTGTTGGGTGCCTTTTTGAAACCTTCTTATTGATCGAATGCATCTTTGGTATAGTATTTCGCAAATGATTCTTCTTTTCTGTTCGTCAGATTGAAATTAGCTGGCCAAAATTTACTTCAGTATGCAACAAAAGTTGTAGGAGATTGACATATATCTTCATAGATTGGTAGAATTCTTATCGATCTAAACTCTTTGATTTTTAGGATCGATAAAATTTGTACCAATCTTTTTATCAATATTACAATTTCTGTACTCTTTCTGTTTCTCTCTCAACCTTTTTATTAATTTCTATCAAAAAAAAAAAATCCTACGATCTGTCTCTTGTTTAATTCCTACAAAAATGTACTTATGAATATTGATGTAATTATCCAAAATAATATGAATATTGAAATTGAAATAATTCTCTGCATGCGGTCAATGGCTCAATGCATCATTGAACCAAAGCTAGACGAGGAATAAAAAATAAATTGCGTAAGATAATCACATTATATTTTATATGAAGAGCGTTAGGGTGCTTTAATTCATAATTTTGAATTTGAATTATTACATCGATACTGACATTCTAAAAAAAATGTATTCATTAAATTCATGATTAAATATTTTCTGAGTGAGTCTATGGTACTATGCATATTACGATTTGGCACTGTGCTACGGCTCTATATTTGAGTTTTCAAATCCTAACGGTCGATCCGAACCGTTCATCTTGTTCTCCGTATTAATATGTGTTTGGAGACCAAATTTTACATTTTTTGAAATTTGTTTACTATTTTTTTAGATTTATTGAAAATCACTGTTTTTGGATGGTCCAGAATTTTCAGATCAAGTGATTTTCTAAATATCTAAAACATAGTAAAAAAATTTCAAAAAATGTAAAATTTGGTCTCCAAACACATTAATATGGAGAACAAAATGAACGGTTCGGATCGACCGTTAAGATTTGAAAACTCGAATATAGAGCTGTAGAACGATAACAACCCGTGATATGCACAGTACCATAGACTCATTCATATTTTCTTACTATACAGTCTATACCTCTCAACGCTAAATTCCTTGCTTATTAACCCACCCCTGAGATATCACGTTTGATGTGTCCACACACACAATCTGACATGTAGGGTCATGGATCATGCTTTGATGCCGTTTTGGGAAATAAATCTGCTGTGATTCAATGGAATAAGAGGGTCCTGTTATCCTGTTATCCCGATCACAACCATTCAACTTCTTTGAAATTCGTGTATGCAAAAATTTCTGCATTGTGCTTTGCACATGAAAATCTATCTATTTGAACATGGAATGCAATGCAAGTATGCAACATAAAGACGAAATGTATAGCCTGGCTGGCACTATTTAAAAATATGAAATATTGAAGTCCATGCAAAGTACTGGCAGTGAACAATTAATTAATAAGAAACAAGAAAATCCAACCGGTGACCAGTTTAGATATAATTAAAAATTAAAAAATGAATTGTCTCTTGTGCGATAGATGTATCTACATGAAGTAGTGCTAGCTACCATGTTTAACACCCTGTTTGGATGAATAACAGAGGAAGGGAAGGTGAATAATAAAAGAGAATAGAAGATTAATATATTTAATCTTTTTGTATTTGAATGATTAATGAGGAAAGATAAATTTATTTTTTCTTTCCGTCTTATTTCTTATTTAGTTGATTAAAATTTGAAAAATTAATGAGAAATTTAATAGTTGTTATAGGATTGTGATACAAAATTTATATGAAAATTACATATGAAAGATATAGAAATAAACAATTGTGTTATTTTTTTAAAAAATATTTGCAACAAGATTTATTTTCATCCATTACACTCCATATTGTGAGAGAAACTGATTATATTGATTATAATGATATAAGATTAAACATTTCACCTCTGATATAATTTTGTCAACCACACATAATTCAACCAAAAGCTTTATTTTATTTCCATCCCTTCTCTTCCTCTACTCTCCATCCAAGCAAGATGTAAGTAGAGCATCAAATAAGCCAGGGCAAACCCAACATGTAACAGGAGAGAGGCAACCGTCTCTCAGATTTTGTGTTTTAGTAGTGATCTATCAGTATTGATCGACTTTGCCTCATCTTTAAAAAAAATTCTCCCTCTGACTAATTGATTTGTTATTCGGATTAAACTAGTGTTAAAATCAAAATAAATTTCTTGAATAATGATTGGTAATTATAATTATAAGCTAAAGTATCAAAAATTACAAGTTAGATCATTGAAAAATATAAATCAAAACATTGTTTATTTATCGAGTACCCAATTAGTTAATGAATTTAAATCTGATTAGTTATTTAAACACAATTTGATTTTTTAAATCCTGAATCCGCACATGCAAACAAGAATAATATCATATGCATATTACAGATTCCGACTTCTGTTGTGAATTCATATCTCAATAATTAATTTCAATCATTAAATATAATATTCATATAAAAATATACTTAGAGAGAAAAGCAATTAATAGGGATATAGAAAATCATATAGAAAATCAATTAATAAGAACCTGCTGCCTTTATGATGTAGATCTTCTGTACCAGTTTTGGGAAACAGATTTTCTTCCCTGGTCAAATAAAACCTTTATTAGAGCCACTCCTGGGGGCCTACTAGATGGACAGCAACTAAATAAAAATATCAAATCTTTTTAGATAGGCCATCATTGCACTGTGTCTGTACTTGTTGCCTTAAGAATTCTCAAAAATACTGGTGAATTCACACAGTAATCTGACAACAAAATTAATGAAAAGTTTACCTATACATTGTACAATAAGATATTATGTTTGGAGGTATGTCGTGTTAGACTTCTATTATGTATGATGCAATTAAATATCATCGTCAAAGCACTGTAGGACCTTACTGCATGCAAACATTATAAGAAAACATTTTACAACCGTGTACAGTGCTACGGTAACTTGAATAATCAATTTATCCACTATGCAACATGACCAGAACAGGAACTGTAATTTATTTCTTAGGAACATCCTAAAAAAAACAGAAAAAACAAAATTCAACGATCCATACACCGCAATAACTTCACCGGTCTAAAATTTGACCAGGCGGCTCCTTTAAAAAAATATTGATCAGACGGCTCAAATCTCAATTAAAATATGAGAAGTGTTATTTTGATATCAATTACTGTAATATTCACAGCCGACAGAAACTTTTCTCTTCTGATACCTGTTTTACAATTGCAAAATTTAAATAACATTTATCGCATCACAGTAAGATGATCGAAAAAAAAAAGGCTATTATCATATTGCACCGCAATACTGTGCTATAGTGTACTAACTAATAACACTAACTTTTATAGTCTGAAAACAAAGTAGTTTCACTATAACGTCACTATATCACGCTATTTAAAACCCTGATCTACAATTGCAGAACTTAGTATTAACCACCTGATCATGACTGCTACCATGAACACCAGCTACGTGTTATCATACAAAATTCACCGTGTGAAGTTTGTGATTAATTGGGAGTTTGTTTGTGAGACGAGATATTCCGGAAAAATAATATCCTACAGAAATGGATTTAGAATTAGCAAAAAGATAACTTGTAGAAATTTAGAAATTTCATTTCGATTCTTAGGTTATAATATAATTATATATTCTAAACGAAAAAAAAAATTCAAAATCCGACAACAAACACTGTAATATTTATCTTATTTATAATATAATATATAATACCCATCACAACACTAATAATGCTTTCAAAATAAAGGAGAAATTCACTTGCAACATTCTATAGTTACAACGTCTTACAACACCATTTTTTAAAATCAAAGCAACCGATCCAAACCGTTTAACATAATCAGAAATATAAAATGTACTTAGAGATCAAATTTTAAATTTTTTTGAGTTTTTTTATTATTTATTAAGATAGAGACAAAATTCAATAGTCCGAAAACAACAGTTTTGTAAAATACTTCATAAATACTAAAAAAATTCAAAAAAATGTAAAATTTTATCTACAAGCATACTTTATAGAGTTAGGCTAATATGACACTAGTGTTATATCAAACTAAATAACACCACGTCTTAAATTCTTAGATCTGCTTTAAGATTCGTACTATCCGCTTGTACTGTTCAAGCACTTCATTTTGTACGAATCTTAAAGCAGATCTAAGGATTTAAGGTGTGGTGTTATTTAGTTTGATATAACACTAGTGTCATATTAGCCTAACTCTACTTTATAACTCTAATTATGTTGATGAACAGTTTGGATCAACTATTTGGACTTTGAAAAATCATATTACAAGATGTTATAAGCTGATCCCTCCTCTTAAAAATAATAGTTCAGAACATAATTACAAGTTTATTAGCATTCTTATTTTTGTTTTAGTTTCACCACTAACAATCATCACTTCCACCACCACCATCATCACCACCACCATCATCACCACCATGTCCATAACTAGTGCCAACTGTTATTACGAATATCTTCAGATATATTATGATATCTACTTTATATGTCTATCATCATCATTTGTTATATTGTTATTGTTATTTGCCAGATACAACATTCATAAAAGATAATAAACAACAATTTATTAAAATATTCAAACTAGTAATTTGAAGCAAAGAGAATACTTCTGCATCTTCTTTGGATAATTAATAACATGCAAGAACAAGGCAATCAGCAGCATTAATTAATTACATTCAATTTTAATGAATTTCCAAAATTCTTTCACAAAAAGTCTTAACCTCAGATATTATACTTAAGCACAATAGCTTTTTTAATGAACATACTTAACAATATAATGCTGTTCTCCTTTTATGGTAGGTCATACGTCCAGAAATGCATCCATAAATTCAAGAAAAAATAGCACTTACATTGAGTTTACTCATCAAATAAATGAATTGGTGGCCATTGGAACTTGGAACTGGGTGTAGGAGCTTCCTTGCCCAAATTAATCATCTCTAAACCTGAGCCTTTCAAAGAGTAAAGTTTTCATTACATTAGATGAACAAGTGTAATTTGTATATAAATATCTGCTTGTTATAATCACCGTATGACCATGTTATGCTATTAGTCCTCAGCAAAACACTAAAACAAATTTGCAAAGGAAATTGAATATTGAGGTGAAAAGTATAATGCAAAGTGTAAGCTATTTATGGATCAAAAGTTTAGGATGAGAAGGCCCCAAAATAATAGGAAAGCTAAATTCAATATTCTACTTCGACAGAGCACAAATTAGAAAAATGTCTCATTGTTAAGAGGAATTTTGTCTACAACAAGAGAATGGAGATGTTGCAGGACATGTAATATATAGATCTACAAATTAATAAAAAACATCATGAATTTGTAATAGAAAGTACAAAAAGTATACCTCTGGAAAATGACCATGTTAATCTCGAAGAGAAAGAAAACTTATCTTGAAAAAACAATATTTTAAAACAAATGCTGTTCTCAGGAACAAAAAAAAAAATACTAGTGTTTCTATTTCCAGACAAGAAGTATCACAGTGGATCTAATCAAAGTTCAAAAAAATGCATTACTATAACCAGAGAAGAAATCCTTCCATTGTTTTGATATCTACAGTAATTGTAGAACTACGGTATAAGCAACAAGCAAGGAGGAGAAGTTCAGATGAATTGACCCAAGAAAAACCCTAAGAAATTAAACAAGGACAGCCATCAATACAGAAATAAACAGCTACCAAGTAATGTTAGCAAAAAAACCTAGGAAAGAAGAGGTCACTGTTTGCTAGAAAGAAAAAAAAGGTTAAAGAAGGGAGCTCCCTTCAGTCCAAGCATGGACAATATAAGATCGAAGCTTTATCTCCCGCATCATTCATGCATCTACCAAGAACAAACAACACTTTGAAACCCTAATTAGGTTTTGTTTTTTTTTCACTTAGCAAGTGGATGAATGAGTCGGCAGCTAATTCAACCCTAACACCACCCATTAGTGGGCTGAAGGAAGCTCACTTCCTCTGACCAAACCCTAGAATTCAAAGGCGCTAAATTTATAGTTGAAAAGTGGTAACAACAACAACAACTACTAAAAATGGTTTCTGGTTTCCCCTTTTTTGCCTTCAATCTCATGAGCATAAGGCAGAATAACACACTTAGAAAGGTTTCTCAGACTCTGAGAGGCCAGGTGAAGCAACAGGGTCTGAAAAATATTTAGATCTTTCTGGATTTGCAGAGAAAAAAGGGCAGAGAGAAATTGGAAAGGAAGATATTAAAGAGGTTAAAATGAAGACTTTTGATAAAGGAAGGTGAGGAAGAGATAGTGAGAGACAAGGTGACATCACATCATACAAAAAAAGGATTACTGGTAACGCGGGTTCCGCGCTGTGTGTTGTTCAGTTTATACCTACTACTTAAATTTTTCGTAATTTAAAAAGATAAGTTCTGCCCCGAATAGGACGAGTGCGCATCTCTGAGATATCTCATATTTTGCGTGAGATAGCGGGGATAGCGGGGGCCAGTATTTTTGAGCTTTGATATTCGTGCAGAACGTCTTTAACGGTTGAGATTTTCCAAAAAGTCACGCAAAATATGACATATCTCAGAGGATGCTAATTCGAATAGGACAATTACTTCCCAAAAGTTTGTACTAAAACCGTACTTTTTTTTTCTAGTGCTGTATTTTAATGAGGATGGCAGTGTTTTTCCAAAAAATACTTTTTGGCAGGATATTATGTTAAAAAATCACCGGACATGCATGTTACCGAGAAAAATAATATTACAAAGAAACATTATGTTCCGAAATTTTTAAATATACCATTTTATAAAAAATGTTAAACCAAAATACCAGTTCTGGCTGTTTTTTACAAAAATTGCATGGCCGCTTCTGAGGGAAGCGGCCACCAGGAGCTGGGCCGCTTCTGAGCGAAGCGGCCAATATATTGGGCCGGATTGAGGCCCAGCGGGGTGGCCGCTTTGGGGGGTAGCGGCCAGGGCCGCTTCCTGGGGTAGAGGGCACCCTGAATACATAAAAAAGACAGACAGATTCATTTGACATTTGACGGAGAGAGATTCATTTGACGCACAGAGATCATATGCCACTAGTGCCGCTTCAGCTGTAAGTATTTTATTTTCTTTCTTTTTAAAAAAAAATTTAGTATTTATAATTAATTTAATTAATTTTTAAATTTAGGTTTTCTTATACTCATACCAAATGGCTGTTATGGTATCTATTTACACTGGTGGTGAGATTTTAACAGGCCCTAATGGGGTTTATTACAGTATCGGGCCTGTTTCTGTGATACCTGTAATCTCGGGTACTGATTTGTTGGTTCTGAAATCGATTATTTCTGATTGGCCGGAAAGTGAAGGCCCGATCCTTGTTCCAAATGACAAAAATATTACCTTGGGTCGAAGGAGAGTTAATAGGATTCCGATGTGGCTTGATTTTTGTTATTAAATTTTCAGGTTGAGAAAGAGGCAAGCAATGTATTTTTATCCGACGGTCAAGTTTAGATTTGTATTAACATGCAGACACCTATTTAGGCAAGCATTACTCGTTTATTGTATTAACATGCAGACACCTATTTAGGCGCACTATTATTGTTTGTTTTGATTTATTTGTGATTTATTTGTTGTTTTATTGTTTGTTTTACAAATCGTTACGTTCGGATTTACTATGACGAAAAATAATGAAAGATAAAAGCAAAATAGTACAATAAATAACAACATAAAAGAAAGATAAGCATCATGATATAACAAATCATAGTATATGACAACACTAGAGTAAAAAAAATACAAAAGCAAACGGTGCGCCGGCTGGAATGATACTATGAACGGTGCGTTTTTTATGTATTCAGGGTGCCCTCTACCCCAGGAAGCGGCCCTGGCCGCTACCCCCCAAAGCGGCCACCCCGCTGGGCCTCAATCCGGCCCAATATATTGGCCGCTTCGCTCAGAAGCGGCCCAGCTCCTGGTGGCCGCTTCGCTCAGAAGCGGCCCAGCTCCTGGTGGCCGCTTCCCTCAGAAGCGGCCATGCGAAATTTGGAAAATCCAGCCGAAAATGGTGTTTTGGTTTAACATTTTTTATAAAATGGTATATTTAAAAATATCGGCATTATGTTGTAGCCTCATTGGGATGTCATGAGGTACCGTATCAATGGTTAAGATCAGTGTTTTTAAAAAAACGTCTGTTTAGATTTATTAATCGGTTGATTAGTCGTTGACAGTGATCAAATTATTATGGATTTTATGGATTATTTTTTATTATGGCCGATTATTTCTGATTAATTGCTTGGCGGCACTCTATTCATCCGACAACTGCGTACCGTTATTTATAATACTGGTTAAGATACGGATAGAGTGAAAATATTTTCATATCAATAACCAATCAGAATTGATATTATCTATAATTTACATTTTATCTATTAAGTATTGAAATTACTCTTATGTATTCTTACTAAAATTATTGGATAATTAAACAGTAGCAAATAAATAACAAATAATAGTAATATAATAGTTAATTTTATTGTATTTTACAAGTAGAATATCAAAATTCATTCATTTCATACATATGGAATCACATTACTAATAATCCTTTACTGCATCAGTCAACTTTTCGAAAAAAAAAAACACATTACTAATAAAAAAAAAATATGCAAACAATAACACCTAACTTGTTTTTTTTATAAAATAAGATAATTTAAAACACGAATATCTATTTGAACAAATTTAATTATTTAACTGAATAACAAAATATGCGAATAAAAGTAATATGTTTAGTATTTTCTTATAGAAAAATAAAAACATGCATTAAATAACAAACGGAACCACTAGTTATTGCTTTAATATTATCATATGAAATAATTTTATCATCACTGATTATTACTCCAATATTAACATATAATTTTATTTTATATAATTACCTTTGAAGATAATGGTACGAAATATTCTATCTATAATCTTATCTGTTTAATTAATGAAAATGATCCTTATTAATACACATACTCAATAAACTAACGAAAAAAAACTTACTCGTACCTACATACTTGATTAAACTAACGAAAAACAACTTACCCATACTGCATTATCGAATACGGTGCGAGTAGAGTAAACACTTAAACGGGTATTATTGACACCCCTAAGCGGCTAAAGCCCCAATATCTCTTATTAATAATTGTTGGTCAAATTTCATAAATTAAATAAATGTGCACTTCAGTGTACATTGATAAAATACTTTATGTGCATTTGACCATGATTAAGTGTATCTGTAAAGGGATTTGGAAAACGAGTCTAAATAATAACAGTAATAATGGCTGTCGAAGTGTAGTTTGACTGGTCAAAATCATATGACAACTATTATTATTTATCACTTTCACTTAAATAAACACATACGTGCCAACATAATTATCTCTGAATTGGAACTCGTGCAATGTAAGCTGCATGAAAAAAATATATATGAGATCCGGCCATTTTTATTAATACCCAAAAAAAAGTTAATTTTAAAAATGCTCTGACCGCTAGGCCCACGGGCAGTCCAAAAAATCCAGCAGACCGCCCCCTGCAGAGGCGGGCCAAACCCCTATCAGATCGCCCCCTACAGGGGCGAGCCACACCTCTAGCAAATTGCCCGGGCCAGGGGCGGTCCACTAGGGACTAGACCGCCCCTGGTCCGGGCGGTCGTCTTTTTTTTTCTTTTTTTTTAGAGAGATTTTAATATTTGATTTAAAAAATTGTTAAGAAATTTTTTTTTTGTTTAGAGTGTACGCCAAAAAATAAGACATTTGATATATTTATGAAATGATGTCGTAACTCTTTATAACTTTGATTTTAGTTGGATATCACAAGTCTAAAAATAACACTAATTAAGGACTTGGTCTTGATAACACTAATTAAGGGCATTTTTAAAATTAACTTTTTTTTGAAGGGTAATAATAAAAATGGCCGGATGTAGAGGGTACTTATATAGAGGTATCAACGAGTACGATACGGGTTGGGTGGAGGCATTTTCATACCTGTACTTGTTATGATAACAAAAAAAATATTTACTCTTACTCTTTTTTCGAATACAGTATGGGTCGGGTAAACGGATAAAAAAGTACCATTGACATTTAAATTTGTGTTTTTTCGATAAAATATTTTTCAAAACAAAAAAATATACAAATAATTTGTATTATCAAAATTTAATAAAATACTAAACCTTATTGTATCGTATATCATCTTCACACAAATATATATCTATATATGTAATTTTATTTTTAAAAATTATCTTATACGAAAACGGGTAAGATAATGGAAAAAAAATCGTTATATTGTACTGATTGATCAGCGTAGTTTAACTTCATAGCTAAGCTTTTTAGGGCCAAAACCGATAGCGACTAGCAATTTAGAACACTGAGGCCCTGTTCGACGGACAAAGGAGAAAGAAAATGAGAATGAGATTGCAAAATTTTTATATGAATTTTTACTGTTTAAGTAAAAAAAATAAAAATTCACTTTCCTGCAGTCCGAACAGGGCCCATGGAAATATAGAATTTGAAGCAGTTGTTTCTGCATCTTGCGTGGATCCTCATAATTCTCGTCGCTTGCAGATGGATCGTTCATGTATATGAACATGCGGTTAATTATTCTGTCTTTTGTCAATGCTGACTGATCTATTATTTAATGAGAATGCGGGTCCTGAGTCACGCCAGATATATATATCGTTATAGTTCTGAGCTGTCAACTATCATCATTACAAATTTGAATCAATTGCTAAAAACAACGTCCCGACATCATAATATTATGTTTAGCACTTTTACCTTGGACCGAATAGATTTAGATCCTGATCTACGTACGGACGAGATGTATTAACTCAACCTATTTCAATTCGGTCACGTATTGCACTGGATCGGAATTCTCTTATGTCGGGTCCACGGACCTTTATTAGAAAATTAAAATAAATATTTCGAATCTCGACCTACTGGGTAGATTGGGAAAAATGAAACGTCACAGAACGGCATAGCAAGTGTTACTGCTCTGTGCTGTGACCAGTTTTTAAATATTTGATACAGCACGATACATTACGCGAAAGATCCAATCATGGCACGTAATCACGCGAGTCACGTGTAATTAGGTCCGTTAGATCTTAATCAAATGACGAATCTTGAATAAACTAACTTAAATTATGAAAAAAATAGTTAAACGTTCTCACATAGCCAGTTACGTTTGGACACGGCACACGCATAGTCACAACACGCGCCGTGACCACCCCTCAACATTTTGGTCACAACACGTGTCACTGTTCACTTAGTTATGGCATGAGACCAAAGTCACGGCGTGTTAGTCACAACACAGCACGTTTTTTCCACTCAACTACTGGGTTTGAATCAAGTACTATGACTAGATCACCAATATGCTCATCAGTATTGTAAAAAACGGTTTTAACAGTCAATTAAACGGAGTTGTGCGCATCATTTGCATTAATTCAAAAGAGCATTTTTTTAGTTAACGTATTTTGACTGTCTGATTTTAAACGGAGCCAATACGGCCACAGTCTATAATTCAAGAACCCTTTAATATTAGTGTAAATATAGTTTGTACGAATCTTAAAGTGTATTGGACGATCCAGATACATCACCTCAAAAGATTCTTTTTTGAGTTAACGCAGAGGATACGAATTTCCCAGATGCATCTTCCTAAATTCTAGCAGATTTGAAGCAACTGGTATATCGTATTCGTATATAGGAACCTCCTTGGGATGCAGACTGGAGAGCATACAAGCAATTACTGGAAATCTGACGGAATTCGCATCCTCTGAGATATCTCATATTTTGCGTGACTTTTTGGAAAATCTCAACCGTTGCAACAGGTTCTACGCGAATCTCAAAGCTCAAATAATACTGGCCCCTACGTTACCCCTGAATAGGCACCGGATACGTCGGTCACGCAAAATATGAGATATCTCAGAGGAAATGCACTCAATCTGACGCAAGAAATTTTTTGAGTTAATGAATCTCAACCGTTTGATTTTAAACGTAGCCAATCCGGATCCTACCTATAACATAGGAGGCCCTTTAATATTAGTGCGGATCTACTTCGCACGAATCGTAAAACATATTGGACGGCTGAGATTCATTAACCCAATAGATTCCCTTTTGAGTTAATGCAGAGGATACGAATTCAGGAATGGCCCCCATCCCCAATTCAAGTTCCCAGGCAGCATAATAAAGAGGCACATCAGGTGGCTAATTTTGGAAGGACTCAATTTGCATTACTAGTTTTACATTCCCTATATAGTTTTCTTTATCAATGCTATCTTATTATTACTAGATTTAAGTTGGGTAGTTAACTGTCAAAAATATAATATATATATTTCTTTCTTAAGAAATATCAAGCTGCACACGGTCTTTCAAACCCTGCAAAGGAGGCAGCAAGTACATCCTGAACATCGCTCAACTCGATCCACAAACGCACTCGGTTTAGTGTAATTCAGCTCATACATATAATGCACAAAGTTCTTTTAACATTTGTATCAATATATAAATTAGGAGTGCAAACGGATCAAATATTATCCATGCGTATTCGGATTCATGTTCAAAAATTAAATACAGATACCCGATATCTGAATATTCGTACGAATATGGATATTGTTTTAAATTTTAATTATCTGTATTGAATAGTAGATATATATACTATATAGTTAAATGAGGAGGGATCCAATTACACTCTTTTTTGGTGATACCGGGTTACACTCTATATTTTCAAAGTCCAAGCAGTCGATCCAAATCGTTCAACATGATGAATATGTTAAAATGTACTTGTAGATCAAATTTTACATTTTTCGGATTTTTTTTATTATTTATTAATAATATAAAATTTGAATTACTGCAGAGGATATCAATTCCACCACATGAGATAAAATACTCCCAGACAAACTAATATAAATTCGGTGCCTATTTAAAATTTGTGTCAGATCAAAACGGACGACTCAGATCTCATTCTACACGGTCAGGTATTGCACTAGATCTGAATTTGCTTTATCGTTTAATTTCACTGTAAATATATACGAGTACGTACCGAGTGGTGTTCCGTCATATCAAATACAGAGAAAATCTTAGAGAATCTTTGGACTTGTATGGTTAGATAAATCCGAAGTTCCGAACCGTCAAATTTCTTTCATTTTTTTTTTTTTTTTAACGATAAGCCCTTAAGCAACTGTCAAATTTCAATCGGACCGTCAAAATCCATCAGAGATGAGAGGTCTGACGATCTAACAAACAGTAAATTATTCTTGATTTTGATTTCCTGTGCTGAAGAAACAAGACTGGAGTACACAGAAAATGGAGAGAAGCAGCAGGGAAATAGTATGAAATCAGAGGCGAATCAAGCACGTGCACTGATTGATGGATTGATTGATTGATTGATTCATCCCATCTTTGGTCAATTCAAAATGTCCAATCCTTGTTTGCTTGTTTGTTTCATTATAAATTTGAAAATTTGCAAGAAGCCACCGAGATTTCATAAATTAAAAAACCATCGACATCGACCTTAATTTGCCGATCAGCTGATGAGAATGAGACTAGCTCTAATGATATTTCATTAATAACCATCGTTATCTCATTTAAATAATTAATTAAATATACTTCATTAATAACAATCGGTGTCTGGTTGATAATTAATCTCTAATGATTGTGGAACATCTAAGGAGTCTGTATTGACGTAAATCAACTTGATTCAGATTCAAAATCGGGTTTGGATTTGTTTTAAAAAGCGTGCGATGGATAATAAGGATGAAGCTCGTTTGAAGATGTTTTTTTAAATGTTATAATGATATGTATTTCAAAGACAGTGTTAATAGTTTTTTATTTTCTAAGTAATTTATGTTTGCATATTTTTATACATTGCAATTAATATTATAATATTTCTAATATTTCTAATGTGTATGTAATATGTTATAAAAGGAAAAAAGTGACATGACAAGAAAGATATTTGAATCAAATATAAATATTTTTTTTATTTCTTCTTTTTTACTTTGTTATTTAGCATGATAATTTGTTCCTAATTTCAATAAATCATTTCAAAATCCATCACTAATAGAGTTGAGAGTCGAGACTGAGATTGCGTCAAGTGATATCATAACAACCTATCTCTTCTTACAAAATTGTTCAATAAACAATACTTGCACAGTGGAGTGGAGTTAGAATGTGTTGTCGTCGACCTATTTCATTCCTAACCATTCCTCTACGCATTCCAATGCCTCATGTCTTTCATATCTCATATTTTATATCTTCGTTTTCAAAGTTCAAATTGTCGATCCGGAACCATTCAGCATGATATATATACTAAAATATGGTTAAGAATGAAATTTTATAATTTTTGGAAGAGGAGGGTTCCAATGCCTCATGTCTTTCATACCTCATCATGCCTCATATTTTATATCTTCGTTTTCAAAGTTTTAATTGTCGATTCAAATCGTTCAACATGATATATATACTAAAATATGAGATATGATGAGGTATGAAAAAGAATAACGTCCGAACTCTTTTTTGAAGGAGAATTTACTGACAATGTCTTAACTCGATAAACTTGACAATGTTATCTTAAATTAAGTTTAAAAACAAATCTAAAATAGATAAAACTTTATATGCTTGTTATCAGTGTTATAACTAATTGTTGAATTACTGCATGCTTCTACCTGTAGCACAATGACATACCACGTTACTCGCTGAAATTCAAACAGTTAATACCAATCTATTTCACGAGTGATGCATTTACATATAAAGATTATAAATCGTTGCATTCATTTAATTTACAGTCAAGCGGTAAAAAATTGAAGACTTTAAATTGCATCACTCACGAAATAGATCGATTTCAATAATTTTCATTTGTTGCTTGAAGCCTATTCAATAAATTTTTAAAAAGATAGCATGACATGTCACTATGTGCTACAGATAGCATGCTAGACTTTTCCATAATTGTTTGTCAAGTTTCATAAAATTTGTGTGTTATTTAATATTTTATTGTAGGTTATTAAATGTTGACAGGCGTAAATTTTTCTCAATAAGAGTAAATTTATATCAAATTTAATTATTTTTATTTATACAACATCAATAAAGTATATATCATATTCTGAGTGTTGAATTTTAAGAATCAGTCTTTGATCTAGTGACAAAGGCATATGGCTTTCATGTGAGATGTCATTAATTCGAAATCCACAAAATGAGAAAATTCTCTATGATATACAAAAGTGTTTGAAAGTGTGTTCGATGACTTAACATTTAACTCATGATTTAAAAAAAAAATGTTAAATTTTAAAATAATATTTCATTTTAACCACTCGTTAAATTTCTCAAATTAATCTATTGGTCACACATATTTTTATATCATTATCGTTTGGTTAACCTCGTTGCTCGTTGCTAAAGTATAAACTTAAACATTCGAAGGCGTCAAAGATTATACAACAAATAGAGCAATTAGCAAGCCCTTTAGTAAAGTTGTTTTGATTCATCTCATTTCCCTTTTAAGAAAAAGAAAAGGCCAAGAGCCCATTGATTGGGCTTGGTATATTTTGAGACTTGTCACTATAGCGTCGTTTCCAAGTACATCTCGTGTGTGATTTTGTAGGCCTTTTGTCTCTTGGGTGTATTCGCTTTATTTGTTCTAAAATTTCTATCGTCACCTTTACCTTCTTGTTTGCTTTCGCTCTTGTTGTCTTTTTGTAAGGTTCTTGCTAATGAACAGGTGAAATGGCTGTATTGTCTCTTCAACTTCGAGATGTTCATTCGTATTGCGTTATGGGTATTGGTATAGTCAGAATTTGAGTCAGAGGCATGCAAAATGTTTCAGGTTACCGGATTATTGGATCAGTAGACAAAATTAGCTTGTATATTTGAAACATTTTAATTAATCTCATCAAATTCTAAGTCAGTTTTAAACTAAAAAAAATATTATTCAACAATTTTAGTCAATTATCAGTCGCAATTTGTAATTTAATTCATTCGATTGGATCACAATATTAAATTGTCAAAGAACAGAGATAGACAATTTAATTTTCAGAAATAGGCAGGTCAACATATTTATACTATTTTATACTCTATTTTAAAATTTCAGAGATAGACGATTACATATCCCTGTTACATGGTGACTTTGCCACTGATTATGGACATATGCGATTGCTACCATTTTAATTTTAAGGAAAATTAAGTTGCTTACTTTATTTTATTCATTATATTTTGCATATTGTTTGACACTTATGTCATATTTAAATTAATTTATCTGAAAAATAAAAAAATAGAAAATAAATCCTTGTCTATGGCAAATTCCAATGGGTTCTATAAGAAGAGTTAGTGTAGAGTTCATACATGGTTTAACTTGTTTTGCCGTAATCTCATCTTATTTATCATGTTTTTACATCTCGTTTGATAGCTTAAGTGTGATATTTCATATTTGAAATTTATTCCACCTCTTACTTCACCAACAAAATGATTCTTTACCGATTTATTCATTTGTTTTGTGATGTATATTCTTATAGAACAACTCAATCCATGAAGAGCATGTCTCCAATGCTATTTGTATCACATGGTCTGCATACATCTGTTGCCATGATAAGAAATTAAGAATGATTTCTCACTACCATATATTAATGATTTGCCAGATCAGAGTTCATGGGTCTAGATCACGCTTTATTATGTGTGTGTATATATATAACTTTTGTGAGGAGCTTTTTTTTTTATTTGTCTTATTTTGATCAGACAGTTCAAAAGCAGAGGCAAACTTCTGAATTATAAATATCAAACACATAACGAGAATCAATCATATAAAAATTTCATATTAAGAATGAATGTCAATTCATAGTATCTATAATATTTTACTATAAAGTATATAAAAAATTATATATAATAAAAAAAATAGAAGTCAATTGATCCTCTTTCACGTACTCTATATCTGCCCCTGAAACGGTCTATATATAACATAGCCCCTGAAATGTATTAATCTATTCTCCAATCAAAATAACCTTGAAATTAACTCACGAGCAATTGTTCTGTGAATCGTCGATCCAAACAATACTACATTCTGATGAATTAAAAGGTATTTTGTTTTTAGCATTTTTTGTACAAATTATTGCTTTCTGTAATTATATAACTACAAACCGAACAAAAAAAGAGTAATATTTATGATATTAATTTTTTTTAACTAAATTAAGAATCATAACATATCATAGTTTCCTACCCTCTTCTCTGTCCTTATAATTACATACCACCTTCCTTTTTCTTTTTTTAATTGTTTAATAAATATATAGTATGCCTTTTATTCTGAAAAATAAATTAAAGTGCTTCTGTATTTACCATCCGCTAAAATCTCAGACTGTGCTTCAGAAAAGGAGAGAAACTCTTTAATTAAAGAAAAAGAACGAGAATGAAGGGGAACTCCGCGTGCACTCGAACTGCTCATACCATTCACCCGCTTCAGAAGAAAGTAATTGGAGAGAGAAAAAAAAGAATGCACTACTGTAGCGAAGAAAACACACTATACAAGCTTCTCAAATTCATACCTCTCAAATCAGAGTGCAAGTTTCACTGTAGCGAGAAAAACCGCACGCTGTTCTTTCTTCCCGTTCCTCTCCACGTAGGTGTTGTGAAGCACAGTCTTAGATTTTTATTTTTTATTTTTTTTTAATATCTTTGGGCCATCATTACATGTGGTTTACATACTGCCATGTGGCCCAAAAAGGGTGAACTAGAAGTATGGTTTGTTTTGCAATTTTGTTCGTAGAATCTTGGCTTTTTTTCTTTTTTTTTTGAATTATGTAATTTTTTACATTAGTGCAGAGCCTCCTGCATTTTTATTCTCTTATCTTTTTGTCAAGAAATGCTATTCTGATTTTTGTATCTTCCTCTTCTATTCTATTCTATTTATTATTTTTAAGTTATCTCCGTGGGATATGATTATGTTAAATTGATTCTTGTTCAACTTTATCACATGGGACATGCTTTACTTTGAAGAGTCATTCTCTAATACAAACCTTGGGTAAATATATTGACAGCACTAGTTTGACTTCACGAAGAGCATTGACTATATATCCTTTTCAATATGTCTTTATTAGTTGTGTTGTATGAAGTCAAATCAGCTCTGTCAATATCTTATCCTAAAGTAGGCCATCGCTATAGTGTGAAAAATATACGAATATGCCAAAAAAAAAATTAAGTTTGCTGCATATGTGAGAAACAAATTTTTTTGGCTATCAATATCATAATTGTAATCAAATTTGTAACATTAAATATTTACAAGAGATCATTCAACTAAATATTTTTTTGACCCTCTTATACATTAAAATTACACTGCCTCATATTTTTCAGTCTTAAATCTCAATTTTCTCATTCTATCCCTCATAACTATACTTATTATTATCGCTGTCTAGATTTATTCTAGCGACCCCTTCTGATTAGGGGTGAAAATGGTATGGATAATATTTGATTTGTATTCGAAAACTTAGATATGGATATCCGATAATTGAATATCCGTGTAGATAAGAATACTGATATGGCTTTATGTTTCAATTATCCGTATTCGAATGGTAGATATATATCATATATTTTAATATATATTATGAAAAAATTATTTTATTCACCATTATAATTAAATAAATATTACAAACTTTAATAATCTTGTATATTATTTTCATAAATATCCGATCTAATCTGGACCCGTATCTATCCATCTGATATCCGCTTGTTAATCTTATCTGAAAAATAAAAAAAGAGATATAAATATAGTTTTACCACTATCAGATCCTTATCTGCTCCGTTTTCACCCCTACAATTTTCTCATTGTATCCCTCATAATTATACTTATTAACGATGTCTAGATTTATTCTAGCGACCCTTCTGATAGTTACATATAAGTGTATATATTTACCAGAAAAGACAAAATCATGGCATTCCGAGGAAACCATAATGGAAATCCCCCTAAGAAGCTTTGTTCCTTAATTATTCTCTTATTTAAAGGATAGATAAAACTTATACCTATCTCCATGAGATTCCATAATTTAAATTAATGTGCATAGTTATGTTGGAAGAACAAACCAATGATTGTTTTATCCTTTGCGAATGTGCCTTTTTTGTTTGGATTTACAATCAGATAGCTATCTATATCAAGCTGTTATTCCCCTAGCACTTATGCAAACACCATGATTAAGGTTCTTCTTGTTTGTCTTTGTTAAGTGCAGAGGAATATAATTATATAAGTGATAGTTATCTTTAATGAAGAGTGTTTCGGTGCCATAAAAATTTTATTGTTGCAAAATATATATTACAACATTTTGGGTAAATTTTGGCGAATTGCACTAAACTGTTCTTTGTCACGAATTGATTACTCTAAGTTTAATTTGTCAATCTATATTATAGTTGGAGGAAATGACCATGCAATCAAATAATTAAGATGGCTTGTATATGAATTGTCTTTATTTTTTTTATTTTTTTGAGGAAGGCCTTGTATATGAATTAGTGTTGTAAAAAACATCTGTTTAGACCGATTAATCAGCCGATTAGTCGTTGACGGTAATCAAACCGTTACATATTTTTTCCGATTATGACCGATTATTTATGATTATTTCCAATTAATCGCTTGGCGGTACCTTGTCCGTCCGATAACCGCATACTGCTATTTACAACACTGATATGAATTGACCTCTACATCTTAGTACTAGAAAAAAAATGTTTAATCTAAGATACTAGCAACTTAACAGTTGCCAGAAGGGTTCAATTAAATACTAAAGTACAATTTTTCCCCAAGGCAAGCACAGAAAAAGAGATGGAAAAGAAAAGAAAAGATAACTATTGTTTCAATGAAATGATCCGGTATCTTATGCGAACAAACTCTCCCTTTAGTATCTTCACAGGTTTTTACTGGTACGATCTCAAACACATTCTTCTTACCAGGTACCGGCGCTGTCACCACCTCATGAGAGAACACTTCAGTATTATTGTACCTAGTTTTACAGCAAATGTGTTGTCAGATCTCATCATTTTCACATGCCAATTAAGTATATCCGCTTGGACCTTCCAGTTCAATGTACGTTTTCGCTCAAGACAAATATTTTTGCAAACTTGTTTGGAATATATAATCTCTGCAGAATTATATGCATGGAATGGAATGAAAGAGATAAACAGAGCATTTGTCAGTGGCATAGAAAGTAGAACAACTAATTAAAACTTTGAGGGACTGAAAATAAAATAACAACTAAACGCTCTTTACTGATAAAGATAAGAGTTAATTTTAAATGATGTATGAAGCACAAAAACTGCTACCCGTTTCTAATTAAATGCATTTTAATGGGTTCAAAAATTGAGCAATTTAGAGAGTTTAAAAATATGAGAAATATAAAAAAATAACAGAAGAAAATAAATTAAATAAAAAACTTTTGTAGAGAGATTCTATTTTGAGAAATTTTAGTAGATGTCACCGGCTCACTGCTCAAGGCTCACAGACCAACGGTTATTTTTGGAACCGGATCATCTACCCTCATGTGGGCAAAAATTCCTGCTCCTAAAGTCACTGATACGTGAGTTCAGACTCAGAGTAGATTTTGATATTTAAATATTAAATATTATTTTGCCTCAAAACTTATTCTAGATCCACGTGTCAGTGATTTTAGAGGTCAAAATTTCCTGCTCACATAGAATAAAAGATTTGGTTCTGTTATTCTTACCTGACCAATTAATTGTTGTTGTTAGCAAATTTAATTTCCTGTTGTGGTGCTCTATCCCACATGAACAAATTTAATTAATTATTCGTTGAATGAAAATAAATTGTCATAAAAAATATAATTAATTAGCGTAGGAACGATTAGATTCACCCTCTATAAAGTTCCTTTAGTAGTTTGCTACTAAGTAGACCAGGTCCAGGGAATATTTTCATAATTCGGGTGAATAATAATAGGAACTTATTCTTGTCTACGACTTTATACTTGAAAGCTGGTGTTAACCGAATGGAAGGTTCTGCGAGCATCTGCCAAATGCACAAATGTAATTTGATATATCACCATTTTGTGAAACGTTATAGAATTTGACAACAAGCCTAAATAAATCTTTTTGCTGAATTCTCCATTCTCCATTCCATTTCTTTGTCAAAGTAGATTTAAGTTTAATATGCATTATACATAGAATTTAACAAAAAGTTTGTCCAGGACATGTAAGTTTTTTGGGTCTTTTTGTTAAAAAAAATATTCTTATTCTAACTTTATAATAAATATAGGTTTATTTTTTTTTATAATTATTCTTATTCTAACTTCTATAGGTTCTAATAACTTTTTCTTACAAAGATTCGGAAATCCTGTTAAATTTTATATGTGGTTTAGACATATATGATTGTACTTTTGTTATTTGAATTATTTAAGAAAATGTATTTTCTATAAAATATAAATTGAGAAAAATATTAGAGTCGAGCTTTATTTTTAAAATTTGTGCATAGTCATTTTAGTTTCTTTTTATAAAGATGAAAATTGGAGCGATTGTTAAATCTTTATATAAGGAAATCTTATAAAATGCTCTCCTTATCAAAATCATCAAACAAAATATCTCTCATCTAAAATTATTAACAAAATGTCCTTGTAGGTCCCAATATTTCTCTCTGTCTCCCTCCCTCTTTTCTCCCTCCCACTTACTCTCTTTTCCTTATTTCTCATTTCTACCTATTTGAGTTTGATCCTTGACTCACAATTTGAGAAGTTCATTACTTTAATTTACTGTCTTGGTTCCATTACCTAGGTTAACGAGGGCTAAGGATTTATTCGGACTTAATAGTTAACCCAATGACATAATTGTCAAATTCAATAAAAAATTCAAAATCATTAGATTAATGGTAGAGTCTAAGCAGAATTTAAATGATTTTAAGGAATAAGCTATTAGGAAATGAGACATGTGTAAACATTGTACTGTGTTTCATCATTAATAAGGCATAAACACTCAAGACTAGATTTACAATTCAAGTCTTTGAATATAAATTGACCTCAAGCTCTAAACTAGATGATACTTGTGGGTCAAAGAAGATATAGGTTCAACAACAAAGAGTGAAAATTGCTTGGGCGGTAGGCTTATGGTCCATTTGGAGAGAAAGGAACAATAGGATCTTCAATGACAAAATAAAGACGGTCCTAATGCTTACTAACGAGGTGATAACGGACATGCAACAGTGGATTAGGAATTGTTGAGAGATAGTTATTTTTAAAGCATTAAAGAATAGAGTGAGCGGTGTAATTTGTATAAATATTAGTTATCCAACTATGTCCGTTGGACAATTGTAAATAATTTTCTATCAATTAAAAATGAGGTCATAAATTCAATACTTGAATATAATTGTAGATATATAAAGGAATTTTTTTATAAAGTGTCATTCTTACAGTAACTATCAAACACAATATCCCTCCTTTAAAATTATTAGCAAAATGTCCGTTCCAATATTTCCCTTCCTCTCCCTCCCTCCTTTCTCCCTCTCACTTACTCTCTCACCTCCTTTTGAAAACCAACTGCTCTCCCGTATTTTTTTTTTTTTTTTTAATGTGATGTATTCTATAATTAACTTGGTAGTGCCTATCTACTTTTTTTTTTTTAATAATATGTGAATCTGAACCGTAGATTCGGTGGCACAAAAGATTAATGGTGTTGTTTCTATTTTATAGATATGCCCGTGTACCAATCCTAGTTCCACGTGGCTCAGTGAGGATAAAGACAAAAATACCCCACCCTCCATCCAACGGTCCTTGTTTAACAAGGGCCTCTATATAAGCTCCTCAGTTTCCTTCTCAGATCACCAAACCACCAAAGTTTAATTGCCTCTCCTATCCATGCTAATATAATATCTAAGATTTCAAGGGTCTAAAGGTAAAAGAGGGAGCTCCCTTCTATCCAATGTACGAGGGGAAGTTGGGATGAAGTATATAAATGGTGAGCTTGCATGTATGTATATGTTGCCTTGCATCTTCTCATACTTGGATTGAAGGGAGCTCCTCTCTCTCCTTCTCTTTCTCTCTGTTTTCTTCTTCTTCTTCTTATTTTTTAAGTTAATTATATTTGCTTCCCACAAAATTTGACTTCTATTGTGGACAAGGTTTTCTTTGTGTAATTTGCAGGATCCTAAGTAGAGATTTGGCTTTAGAAGTAACCGGACGTGCTGATGCAATCATGCAACAGTTTTTGAGATATAAAAATGGAGATATATATAGCCTTTTAATTTTTTTATAATGTTTATAAGAATTTTTATTTGAATTTTAAACCTACGGTCTTTTACTCGGAGAGTGTTGCTTTTGTCGCTAGATTAAAAATTGGTTCTCGATGCAACAGTTAATGGGCAATTTGTGGTTAAAATTATTGTAGAATTTTGTACCATATTTTTAGTTCATTGTTTTTAATATCTAAATAAAATGGCTAGATTTTGATTTATATTTATTGTAATATTAGATTTTTTTTCTCTTAATTTAATAGTTCGTTGCCATTTAGTATAGATGTATAGGTAGAAATTTTTTTCGTGTAATTGTTATTTTGGTACAGAAGCGGAGTTGCATATAATGAATGGAGTCAATTAATTTTTATTAATGTATGATTTTTAATATAACTTAGAGTAAAAAATTATGAATATTGTAAATTGACTTTTATTATCAGCATAAAAATTGTATATTGACTCTTAATATGTGTTGATCCTCGTATTTGAAAATTTGGCATCGTCTTCAATTGTTTCTCTTTGATTATAAGCAAATTTAAAAGTGCCTTGTAAAACCTTTTTTTTATCAATGAAATCATAGTAGATATTCAAAGCCGCTAAATGTCAAAAATATTTGTAAATAACTTTTTTCTATCAATGAAATTGACAGTGTTTCACTGTCCTTCAAAAATAAATTTTCAAAAAAGAAAAAAAAATAATTAGGTGAAAGATCGTAATTATTCAAAATTTTGAATAAATCTAGGGGTTTCTTCCGTCCAAGTATGGCACTATTTTTATGTCAAAATTATCTCCATAACACATTTTTGGACCAATATCACCGAAATAATTCTTTGCACAAAAAAAAAGAACAACTTGAGTTCTGAAGGTTTAGTAATGTGATTTATAGTATGTGCACATAAAATCCAACCATCCAAACTTGAAAATTTAGATATGAAGTAGATTTGATTAAGCAGGAAAATTTTATTTATTAGATTTGGATTTGAAAATAATTTTAATTAAAGTTCTGTGAATTAAATTCTGTGTACAAAAAAAGAGGCATGTTATCGTTGTTTTAATGCAATTACCGTTTTTCTTGATGTAAAATTTTAAACTCGCAGCCGGATTCGATACAACTAGATAATAGATTTTTGGGGGAATTTCACGTATACCCCTCAAAAACTTCAAAATTACGTATTTCCCCTTCTAAAATTTGAAATTACATATTCCCCCCTCTAAAGTTCAAAAACTCACATATTTACCCATTTTATTATCTTTTCTATTAAAACACATTCTAAATTTATAAAATACCTATTTTACCCTTTTATTAAAAAGCATAAAACACTCATCTGACTCAAATTTGAATCTAAAGGTTACTCTACCGTCTGAATTGCTTTGAGATCCGTGCGCGCTAGATCAGCACGAATCTTGAAGCGAACAAACACTGAAATTGATGCAATGTACACAGATCAAAATTACTTTGAGATTCGTGTGGGCTAGATTAGCACGAATCTTGAAGCGAACACAATAATCTTATTGCAATACGTGCGGATCTGACGGTAGAGAAACCCTTCAGATTCAAATTTGAGTTCGATGGGGCATTTTATACTTTTAATGAAGGGTAGAATAGGTATTTTATATATTTAGAATGAGTTTTAATATAAAAGACAATGAAATGGGTAAATATGTGAGTTTTTGAACTTTAGAGGGGGAAATACGTAATTTTGAAGTTTTTGAGGGGTATACGTGAAATTCCCCCTAGATTTTTTTTATTCAGGTCGATGCAATTTAATATTGTTCGTCCAGCAATTAAAAGAGGATAAAAATTTAACAGCCAAACTTTTAAATAACTTGGTTAATTATTAATCGATTTTCAGATCAGAATTTTTATGACAAAGAATACATCTGTAATTTATTTTTCAATAATATTGCTGGGTCTTGGTAAAGAATATTTCAGTTTCAACGATTATATATAATTTGTATTTCAGAGAAAAAAGAAGTTTGCACACAAATTATTTTATCGCTTGTGAAACAAAAAATAAAGGTAAAACCACAAAAAAAAAAAAAAAAAAAAAGATGATGGAAGTGATTAGTATTTAAAGGGAATTCTGCTATTAGTAAATAGTTGATTATGATATCAGTGCTGAATTAGTAACAATTTTAAGATAAGAACAGAATTGGTGAAATATGTCGTTAACTCCCGACACAAATAAATAAATGCAATTAAGTCCTACCAACAATTTATCAGGGGTCTGCGGTAAATTAAAATGCAATTAAGTCCTACTTACAATTGTTATTGGTAAGTAGAATCAGTAGATGGCGAAGCCCGAACAACATCAAATTCATCATGAAACAAAGCCTTGCTAAGAGACCTATTTGGTGTCTTCGTACCACTTGTTGTCTCTTTTGTACCAGTCATGGGTGTCTCACACACCACAAAATTAGCCGGAACCCGTCTTCTTTTTCTCCGAGATGAGTTTGGAGGCCTCAGATCGAGCCCATTTCCCTCAAATTTGGGTTGTTTAAGGGCCCAAACCCTGTGCAAATCTGGCATCCAACTCGTGAAGGATTTGAAGCGCCGTTGCCGGTCTATACTCTCTCTGGCTTTCACTTTTTTCTCCTCCATGATTTGTTCGCCGATTGACAATTCTTCAATTTTTGGTTCACTTGTGTTGTCTGGATCAGTGTTATTGGAAGAATAAAATTCTCCATGTTGTTCTGACATGTCAAACTCCATCTGGCTGTATATTTGTTGAACTATATCTGGTACTGAGTGGCCGTACCTGTAAAACAGAATAATAAGGACATACATGAATAGCTGATTGATAAAATAAAAATCTACATGAAATCTGTATATTTGAGTAAACACAACTCAGCATTAGATTTCCAGTGTTCTCAAAATAAACCCATCTTTTGTGGAATCAATTTGAAATAGTCTGCAGTACTAATTAGCCTTCATTAATATTGCAATAAATTATCTTTGAAAAATTAGAATTTTATTTTTAACCCTTATAGAATGCACCTACAACAATAATTGACCCACTCAATCTTGTTTTCAGTTTATTTTGGAAAAAATAACAAGCTATACTATATATTGACTAGCCAATAGAAAGATAAGATAATAAGTTATCAATCCTGATCCGGCCCGAAAGGTAACTGGTCTACTAGGGCTCCGGTGCTTCTTGGTCTGGACCTGATCCAATACATATCCGACCCAACTAGGTTGCTGGTCTACTAGGCTCTGGTGCTTCTAGGTCTGGACCTGATTCAAAACATATCTGGTCCAACTAGGTAGCTGGTCTACTAGGCTCGGGTTGCTTCTAGGTCGGGACCTGATCAACACATATACATGTACTTTGCAAAAGATGATAAGCGGGAGGAATATAATAAATACAATAATCCTTTATTTACTGGCCTAAAGGGATAAAGTTGTAGCCTGAACCTGACATGACCCCATTTGCGAGCTCTTTTATAACAAGAACTTTTATTTTCTAAATTTGTCAAAAACAGAATATACCTAGATTTGATGGTCCTTTCGGAAAAATCAAGTATAGAAGTAGCCACACTAGAAGAATTGGTTTGTAAATTCAAATCTATGAATTGTAAAAGCAGACAAATCTCCCTTATCATCCTTTGCTTTCTGGTTTCTTCAATTTGTGAGGCAGCCACTGAATTCAGTATCTCCATCCTGAACAAGATCTGTACCTCATGTCTGTATTATGTAAAGGAATACTACTAAGAGAATTACTAAATGAAAAGGCAAATTTAAAATAATGTAGAGAGCAATAGATATGATTTCTTCAGTGAGCAACTCTTGTATATGGCCATAATTCAACAAAGTCGGACACCAGAACAATTAATATTTGCAATTAACACCCACAAACTCATTTTTGGTCAAAACTGAGTTCAAGCAAGCAAGACGACAAAATTACACCTAACAAATGAAGATAATTCTAATAGAGTAAAGGTTAAGGTAGCTTTGATTTTAATTTACTTGGAACATATGAAAAAAAAGGTAGTAGAGCAAAGGGCAAATTTCTTGCCTTTCAATGCAAGTGAACTACTCTATTTCCTATAAATGCACTATGGCCAAATCAAAATAATGATATCAGAAAAGAAGAAAGGATACTCTTTAAGCTTGTAATTTGTGTTGTAGCTACTTCCTTTGTACTTTGCAAGCAGGTTCTTTGGTTTCTTCAAAATTAGGTTTGCAACCTCCGGACCAACACCTCCACCTCCCACTTTTTTAGAAACAGCTTCTATCATCAAATGAACAAAGCTCTCAACTGAAATCCTTAAATTGCCATCCTCAAGCAATAGATCCTTCTCAATTTTCTGTTCTAAGCTACCAAGGAAAGTCTCTGCCTCTTCTACACTAGAAAATGGTGATACCCCCTCCTCGTTTGTGTCCATTTTATCTTCAAAAGGAGCCACTTGAGATTGATTTTCTGCTTCTGCCTCAATCTCTCTCTCTTTGGACATTAAATTGCATCTACCAGTACAAGATTCTCTCATTTGACTGACCCAACACTTAAAAAACTTCAACTTCTTCCATTTTGATGAGAACTTGCGAAAATAGAGATCACAGATGTCTCCAAAAACACCAGCCTCAGAATAAGACAATGCAATTTCCCGAAAAGAGATAAAATCCTGGGATTCCAGTAAATGCTCTACTACCTGTTTTCTCTTCCTTTTTTCACCTTTAATTTCTGACAAATCACATCTGCATTTCTCTTTTTCAAGAAAACCCTTTTCTAATACATACAGTAATCCGTGGTTAATTGTGAATGGTATAAGAACACCTTCGAAACAAGTACCATTGCTATCTGGTATTGAAACCATGGCTGAATAGCTTCTACTGTATAGGAAAGAAAGGAACAGTTGCCAAATGGGCATTTCTCGTACCAGTTCTCCTTTTTCGATGCACAAGTGCTCGAGGATTTTGTCAGGAAAGAACACCTCAGATCCATTTTGCGTGCTTTCTCCAGCTTTGCTCGAAAACCCATGAATTATAACCATAGATGATGCATTTTTCAGAACCTTCTCAGTGTCCCCAATTCTTTTAACTCCTTTAACACAAATTTTAGTGATTTCACGGCCAAAATTTTGGAAGGATGGGCTCATTTGAAGTGACCTTTGATCAATAATTTGCATATGGAGTGCATCAATTTCGCAGCTTTTGCACTCCAAGGGTTTCCCTTTCACATCAGAAATCTCCAAAATCAACTCCATTGGTGCACTTGTGCTATTTCTTCCATGCATATGCCCAATTGAACACCCAATGAATGGAAAAATAAGACCCACTGGGATTATAGAAGAACCCAGAACTATTGTATCAGTAGAAGAAAAACTCCAATGCTGCTCCTTGAAAACTGCTTCAACCCAATTTGAGCCGGTCATCTCATTGTCAGATTCAATCTCAAAGTCGACTTTAACCCAGCAGAGAGTAATATCCCTTGAATCCAGCCTCTCCTTTACGGGGTAAAAGATTTGCAAGAATTTCTCAGCAAATTCATAAAAACGAACTGATCCATCCACAGTAGCCTCCAGATCCACAAATTGAGCCAAAAGATTTGCATCTTGCAACACTGGCGAGAACAATATTATCAAATTCGACGCAAATCTGAGCAATCCCTGATCAGTTTCAGCGTGTCTCTTAGCCTCCCACGCGTACTCATTCTCTAGCTGGAGAAGCGATTTGGCAAGCAGACACGCCTTAGAGCTTCCATTGATGCGAGAAGTCCCCAGATCCGGGATCAACGATATCAATTCTAGGGTTTCTGAGAGTGTAATTAGGGTTTGGGAGTGGTGATTAAAGGAGAGGGAATTGGGGCATTTGCCGAGGATTTGGTGAGTTTTTGAACTTGAGGAGATCGGAGATAAGCTGGAGAAGAAGAACTTGAGTGCGGAGAGAGAAGAGACGAGTTGTGGAGAGGAGAGGATGCGGTGGATTGAAGAGAGGATTGGGGTGAAGTAGGATTTGGGATTCTGAGGGGAGAAGAGGGGTTCGAGGTCGATAAGCAAGACCACACGTTGTGTCTTTGGGTGAAGTGGATCCATTAGAGAGAGCGAGAGAGATGAGAGGCGCGAGGCTCAGTGTGTAAACGAAGAATTGGATGGAGCGCAGTGGCCAGTGGGGTTTTCTTGTTCTTCGAAATTTGGGCGGGAAAACAGGCTCCGGAAAAAAGAAGAAGAAGAATGCGTATCGTCTGCATTAACTTAAAAAGGAATCTTTTGAGTTAATAGATCTCAAACGTCTGATTTTAAACGGAGTCAATCCGACCGCTGCTTATGATATTAGGAGTCCTTTAATATTAGTGTGGATCTAGTCCACACGAATCTTAAAACAGATCGTATGGTCAATATTCATTAACTCAAAAGATTCCCTTTTGAGTTAACGCAGAGGATACGAATTCGGAAAAATGCGCGATTGCCGATTGACCATTTATTAACATCTGAGCACAGTTACAATCGGATGGTTCTTTTAGCCTGGCACGAATCACAAAACTGACCCCTACAATCTCCACAGGTATCGGATTTAGTCTGATCCGGATAGGATTAATCTGGCCCGTCAGTTTCAATTTGCTTGAGTCAGGTACCTGAGAGGATACGGATGTAAATTAGAGAAATCATGAGACGAGGACTAAATCGGTGCTTGTGTGGTGTTCTTAAAATAAATAAAAAAGTTAAAATATTATATCATAATTTAGGGAATTCAAATTCTGTCTGTAAAGAGGATATCTTTTGCAAAAAATTACACACTAATTTAAAAAATTATGTTTGTAAGTAAAAAATAAATATGATATATAAATAATAGAAGAATTAATCAATTTCAAAATAAGAAGAAAAAACATATAAAAAATATTGAATGTATATCCAAGAACAAATAAAACTACAATATATGATTTATGAAACTTATTATCACACGCAGTCACAAAAAAAAAAAAATGTGAAAATAAATATTTAGTGGAATAAGCAAAAATAAACAAACAATTAAATAGAAAAAAAGAATAATAATAAATAATCAGTTGATTAATAGAAAAAAAAATCTACTAACTGGACTTCAATTAGTGTATTCGTAATGGTTTGACACCCATTAACAATTAAACGGACAACTATTGAGGCCCTTTTTTACAACACGGGTGTGAACAAAAAAATATTCTCTAGAAGTTGGCGATCGTTGATGTTTTTGCAAAAAAATAAAATAAATAAAAAAAAAAATTTATGGTTGGAATGGAATCAGAAGTAATGCGCTTTCGTTGGAAAAAAAAAAGGAACTCACATGAGTAGTCATCGGTATATTTTGTGTTTTCTTTGCTAAGGAAAACATTTCCAAAGATATTCAAATTTTACTTAAATATGTCTGCCGTATAAATTTCGAAATGTTAATCTTGTATACAAAATTATATGTATAATAATTAAGTTCGTATTTCGGCGACTTGCCTCGATTGTGTAAGAAACTAAGTAAAATCTCATTATCCTCGCACATGGTTATAAGAATATCTTGTTCACTTATTCTCAGTTATCATTTCTTTTTTCAAACTAAGAATATTGCTCCTCTTTGTAAAGGTATCATTCATAATTTCGTTAATATATTGCAATGAATTTCCAGTGGAGATTCTGATAGGCGTTTCTTTTGGGGGAGACTCTGTAAGCATGACTGTTTTTTTATTTTTAAACTATTTTGTTTATAAATATTTATGCTGGATATAACTTGATACCTAAAACATAAAACATCTATACAAATGGGAGTACAAGCATGCAAATCTATAATAGAGAGAAAGGGAATCAGATCACTAACTATGCAAACAGAAAAAGGAGTTAAAAGAGGGGTGGATAAGTTTACTATATTAACACAAAAAAGACCTCCACATGTTTTCTCGATTCCAAATTGCAATTATTGACGACTGTAAAAGGAAACAAGTATATCCATCCTGCTAAGCATCAGAAATGTACTGAACAAGCAGGATTATTCTGTCAAAAAGAATAAGCTTACGAACAACAGAAGATAGAAACAAATAAACAAGAATATCACGCATGTTCATATACTTTCAGGTACTCAGAAACAAGAAACCAAATAAAACAAAAGTTGCAGTGTTTTGACTGCCCAAGTGTCTTCATCAATCCACAACCTGACTGAACAACCTTCTACGGATCTGCAAAGAAATTATAGAATTTAATCTTTCTTTTTTCACAGAAATTCAAGGGCTCTTTTTCCTGCGAAGTTTACCAATAATTATTGTATTTACAAATGACCCACAACAATTTTCAAATACCAGCCAACCTTGTGGTAGTGTGATAGTAAAGGAATCTCTGCTTAAACTAGTACGTATCTGCTGCAATACTAATAAAATAGTACAGAAAACATCTCATATAATATACATTACGGTTCATTTAAAATTTTATGTATAACAATATTTTTTTATGAAGGTTTGGTAATATATAGTGAAAATTAGGTCATGGTAACTAAGGCAAATATTCCTGCTTTTCCTGTAAAATTGAGCAAACTCTCTTCTACATAAATTTTGTACATCAATAATTCAATATACTTACACAAGTTGTGTATCGTTATTTCTATTCTGGACAGGTTGCAAGTTTGGTGGCCTAGCCAGGGTGGATCAAGTGATGATACCAATCTGACGGAGATAGCTACAGTGGCTTATTAATTGTTACTGTGTATGTATTTGTTGTTTGTGTTTGTTATAACTATCTGGGATCTGGGTGGCTTTGTGTTTTGTGTGGTTTTGTTGGGTCTGCATGCTCACTTATCTTATGAGGCCTGCGTGACAGCTTTTATGCTTTAGTGGTTACTGACTGATGATGAACTAAAGATGAAATTTTGCTAGTAGACCCTTTCATTCTATCATTTAGGCCCCTTTCTAGTCCAAACAGATGGAATTAGATATTCCATAGGGGGGGATAGAATATCTATTCCATAGAAATGATGGCTGGAAGAAAAGAGACTCAGCTGGTACTCGATCAGAATAAAGCAACCAGATGGAATAATTAGATCTGTTCCACTGTTACTATCATGATTGAAATAAGGGAGAATTCCACTCTAGCCAAACACCACCATTAGGAATAGAGTGGGATGTATTATGGAATAGAAAAGGTGGAATAGAAAGGAAATTTTTGTAATTAGATCCATCTCTTTTCCATCTGGATGGAATAAGATATTCCATTTGGAGGGGGGTGGGTGGGTTATGAAATATCTTAATTCTATAGAAATAATGGGTTTAGAACTAGATATTCCGCCAATTTGGAATAGGATCTATTCTACTTTGCCAAACGGAGATATGAAAATTTCTGTATTACTTATTCCTTATTCTATCCTTGCTGAACAACTTGTAAGAGATCTGACCAAGTATGACGGAAAATAATCAAAGGCACGTTACTCATTCATGAGTGCATGTATGGTTGTGGAGTAAGGGTGGCGTAAACCCCTTACTCCACCTTTAAGTTGCCAAACAAGAAGTAATAAGATGGAGTAACATTGAGTTAATCCGGAGTAAGTTACTCCACAGTTACTCTATCTGTGGATCTCCACCGTCAGAGTAACATTCATCTTTCAATTTTCTCTCTCTTCACAGTTACTCCACAATTACTCCACCAAACATGATTAACATAATCCACTTTAACATTGGAGTAGGGAATTTAATCCTAAGTAACTTTACTCCACAACCAATCATTCACTCAGGTCATGTTTGGTTGTGGAGTAAAGTTAAACCGGATTAAATTTCTTACTCCAAGCTAAACCGGAGTAAGTTAATCATGTTTGGTGGAGTAAGCTAAACCACCTCTCTAGGTGGTGTAAGTTACTCCGGTTTAGCTCAAATCTTACTCCATCTTAAACCGCCTATGTTACTCCTCGTTTGGCTCCTTAAGCGTGGAGCAAGGGGTTTACTCCACCTCTTACTCCACAACCAAACATGGCCTCAGTGCTTAAACTAGCCTAACTATTAATATTTGGTGTTATTTGGATCATGCTACAAGGAAAACTCCTAACTAATCTGGTTAGGCAGGGATTGGCCATCTGGACAGGATCAGTGTAGGATGTAACCATCCAATCATAGAAGACACAAACAACCTGTTCATCTCATCCCAGGGCATCTAATATCTGACAACAACTTAGACCTGACCAAACTCCCCAATCATTCTCCTAGGACCTCACACATTCTGGTACACCAACTGAGGAATTTTCCCAAAATTGGCAGGTAACTAGGACATCTTATTCATCGCTGTGATATGGAACATATAGAAGGAACAAAAGTATAGAATATTCCATGGTCGTGCATCTCTGCCAATGCTGCTGGAAGGGAACAAACATAGGGATAGGGAAACATGGGGTCGACATTGTAATTAGACGTAATCCTGGGTTTCAACATTACATCATACTGATGCATCAAGTATTTGTAAATATTTTTCTTCTTTTCATGAAATTAACTAGTAGGTATTGCATACTACTTCAAAAGAGAGAGCAGTTGTTATTTGTGAATATGGCACTATGTCATGTTCCATTTGGAAGACATGATGCTTGCTCCCAAAAATTCTAGACTACTTGAGTGGGGATAAAATATGTAAAAGAAGTGCACCTCAGGAAGCTTCTTTCTGAAGACAACATCAAGCCTTGCATCAAGTGTGTTCTCACAAACAATCTTCCCATCTTTGGAGGCCAACACCACCCCACCCGAGCTGTTATTACATTTACTCAATCAGTTAACTATTTCTTTTCTACTGCAAAAAAAAGAGATTAAAACAAAAAGAAAACAAAGCCCTACCAGAAGAGACCATGTTCTTGAAAACTGCTAGGAGCTGCTGGGAGAAAGACGTTAGTGTCAATCACAATCTCGGGTGGGAAAACAGATGCCTTTGTAGCATATTCCTTCTTGGCTGAATCAAGAACAGAATCCACAAGGGCATAATCGTCTTTTCGGCACCTAAGAAGTACTGCAGGCTCCTTCAGCCGAAGCAAGCTCTGGAAAGTAAAATAAATGTTAACAAATGGGGACTCTTCAGTATTACGATTTTCCCTTATTTTACTAAACTCATCTCTCTGATGTACTTGTATTCCTGTTCCTTGATTATTCATCGTGGGACCCAAAGCATAGTCTGTGTCTATGACAACACAAATAAAAGAATTAAATTAAATTATAGAAGGAAAAGGAAGACATGCAAACCTGAATAATCAACTCTTTCAGAAGCTTCTTGTACGCGGCTTGGTTCCCACTGATGAGAAGGAGCTCTTTTCCTGCTGCTTCCCTCATAGAAGTAACCAAATCGTCCTGTGCCTGAAGCACCGTAATTCTTGATGCATTCAGTTGCATAGAGTACTCTCTAATATTAAACAAGAAGCAAAAGAGAAGAACTCAAATGTTAGAACCTTTTTTTTTTTTGAAGCAAGCAAAAATTAGAACCATTTTTTATCCTTGGAAAGGCCATTTTAGATATTGATTGCTCACTGATCAATTTTTACTTGATGTAAGATAAAATTGAGTTTTGTTTGCCGATTAAACCCAACATTGTTGACTTTTGATGTCCATAGACTGCCATAAAAAATGGTTCAAATAACAGGCTTTTGTTCAAAGCAAAATACTTTACTCTTTTGTCAACAATGTTACTTATAGTAGCTTGAATTAATACCATATCCAAATGGCAATTAGGTTATTTTAGAATTGACCTAACCTTGTCTTTACAAATGGGATTTTATCATTACGGCACCATAAAGAAAATTGAGTGCTTTCTTACTTGGGAAAAGGCCCAACGAGAATTTACCATTGCTATTTTTTTTTTCTTCTGGTACGTTTTATGCTATAATCAACAAGGCAGCAAAAATATGTGAATATAAGTGCAGAATCTGTAATATATGCAAGAAAGGAATTTACATTTTCTTTCTAATTTCGACTTGTTTCTCTTTCTTTTCATACTCTTGCCTTATCTTTTTCTTCTCACCTTCAAACAGTTGTAGTTTCTCTATGTTGAATTCCTGATACAGACAAATAGACAACAACATAGTTGACAATCCACAAACAGAAAACAATGCAAAATCCCAACTTTTAAAAATTAATGAATGCAAATGTGACCACTGGATAAACTTAGGATGCCTTTCAAACATACCCGACAAAATTTCAAAAACACCCCAATAAACCTGAAGAAAAAAAGAAGTAAGATCCCTAAACAACCAACAAAGTTAAGGTATAAGTCTCCATCAGAGAGCTTGAACTAGTTTGAGTAACATCACCATTGTGAGATCGATCTAACAAAGGGATATTAAATTATGTAACTCAATTGATATGCCTAGGAATAATATACAATGGTTTGAGCAGATATTAAAAAATTGATCTGAAACCAAATAAAAAATATACAGGCCAAAATCAAATGAGCAACAAATTTAAAGTCAATTTCTACACCAATGTCCCCAGTCGCAAATCTTACATTCTAAATCATGATCATATCATCTAATTCTACATTACTAAACTTCTAAAAATTGAAACCCAAAACGAGGATTGCATCTGGACCCGCAAATTATGTGAAATTGCAATGGATTACCTCTTCGGCGGAGACGGAGATCTCGCTAGCCTTCTCCTCGGCCTCCTGGCGGATGAAGGCCACCATCTGCGTGATCTGCTTGGAGACATCTGCGTCGTTCATCTTCGGATCGGCGGTTGGGATCTCTTCGCGCAAACTATGAAATAAGATCGGACAAGGAATAGTTGAGAGGAGAGAGTCGTATTCCACGAATACAGCGACACAGGTTTTATTACACCGGGTCTATCGCGGCCGAAGATCGGTAGACTTGGTTCACCGTTAGACATGCGCTCACTTCCACTGACAAATGGGGTCATTTAATCTATTTGAGGTGCAGCCCAGGGAAGAACGAATGCGTATCCTCTTCATTAACTCAAAATGGAATCTTATCTCAACCGTCTGATTTTAAACGGAGCAATTCAGATCCTTCCTATAACATAAGATCTCTTTAATATTAGTGCTAATCTAGTCTCCACGAATCTTAAGACAGATCGGATAGACGTCGTGCATTAACTCAAAAGACGACGAGTTAATGCGGAGGATACGATTTCGGGAAAGACGACGAGTTGACGAGTGCAGATATCTCATATTTTGCGTGACCGAAGTGTCTGGTGCCTATTCAGGGATAGCGCAGGAGGCCAGTATTATTAGAGCTTTGAGATTCGTGCAGAACGTATTTAACCGGTTGGGATTTACCAGAAAGTCGCGCAAATATTATTAGAGCTTTGAGATTCGTGCAGAACGTATTTGACCGGTTGGGATTTACCAGAAAGTCGAGCAAAATATGAGATATCTCAGAGGATACGAATTCCGAGTTGACCCCGCTCTGCAGTATCCGGTCTGTCTAATTTGATCTTTGTGCATCAACATGCTACACTAGGATTAGTTCCCTCTGAACTAGCTATCAATGGTCTCATTTCCCTCTCACTCAAATCAATATACCAATAATAGAGCTCCTTTGTAAAAGTATATGCACTTATTTAATTTTCTTTAAAAAAAGTTTCAAGCTAGTATCTTCACTTGAGGAAACTCCGGTCAAACTATTTTATGCACAATTAGATGTCTTTGAAATTTGTAGCAGATTGAAATAAACCATCCTTATCTCATTCTATTAGATACCTGTATACTTCACTATACAGTTAAATTTAACTGGTTCAACTTAACAGTTAAATTTATCTGACTCGACTATTCTGAGTGCTCTCAAATTGACCGAATTTGGAAGCATTACTGCTATTGGGTGTCATTCAATAATTATATGAAACAATAGTACTTCAGTGAACTATCTTCATGCTAACGGATTCTAAGCAACAAATTCCAACGCATTTGATAACTTTAATATATGTGTGACTACTGACTACTGGAAATAAATTTTGGCTTGAGAATAAGTTTTATCATTCAAGAGGAATGAAAGGTTCTTATTTTGAATCATTTTTGGGTACTAATGTACGTAAAAGAACTCATGGTTTTAATATATTTGTGAATTATGTTACTTTTTGCTTTTTGAGGATGCTGAAAGAGCTTACCGCCATGCAAGTATCAAGTACTGTAGGTAGTGCTTTGCTCCCGGGTATCTCGGGCCAGGTACGGGTAAACCCGTGGCGAGCAACGGGTAGAACGGGTACGGGTACAACGGGTACTCGGGTAGAACGGGTATGGGTAGATGGATTTTTTTTTCAAAAACTCTACTCTACCCGTTTCATACCCGTACCTGTCTCGGGTTCTGGGGCCGGGCGGTCCGGGTTCACGAGTAGGGCGGTCCGGGTTCACGGGTAGGCGGGTTTTTTTTTTCTTTGTAAACCAATAAATTATAAATCCAAATTCATTTAAACTAAAATTCATTTGACATGGTTGTATATTTGAACTCAATAATTCTTGTTATAATAAAATATAAAATATAAATTAAAATTACTAATTATTTTAAAATAATATTGCTTAAATCAATTCCTAAATCAATTACTTTAAATATAAATCAAAATTACTAATTATTTTAAAACAATATTGCTTAAATCAATTACTTTAAATTGCATAAATTTAATTAACATATGTATAATATAATATATGTATATGTATATATAATATAATTACGTATAATTATATATAACTTAGGTTTTTGTACAATTATATAATATAATATAATTATACAAAAAGCTAAAACTCTAAAAGTTAAAAATACATAGTTCAAATTTTCATTCCAAAAGTCTAATTTAATTTATGAATACTCGTTTAAAATTTGATCATTTAAATTTAAAATTCAAGTTTCTCAACAAAGCTGCGGTAAAAAATCAAGACCTGGTTACTCCATGGACCCTTTGCACAGTGACTCAAGTAGAAGAAACAAAAACAATGCTCAAAATGCTTCCAGTTCTTTTGGTCACCTTTGTGCCAAGCATTATGGTTGCTCAAATCAACACTAGATCTTTTCGTCAAACAGGGAACAACTCTAAATTGACACATCGGGCCCCACTTCCAGGTCCCGGCAGCCAGTCTCCAGGGCTTCGTCACCTTCTCAATGCTTGTCTCGGTTTTTTTGTATGACTGCATCTTTGTACCCGTCACCCGAAAGTTCACCAAAAATCCAAGAGGCATTACACTCCTCCAAAGAATGGGCATTAATTGGTCTAATAATTCACATTCTCATCATGGCAATTGCGTCTCTAACAGAGCATTACCGACTCAGCGTGGCGCGAGAGCATGGTGTGGCACAAAGCGGCGGTAAAGTACCATTAACCATTTTCATTCTTTTGCCGTAATTTATTTTCTGATGGGTTTTGCCGATGCCTTTCTAGAAGTCGCAAAACTTGAGCTTTTGTACGACCAAGCTCCCGAAGGAATGAAGTGTCTCGGTACGTCTTATGCTATGACGAGCTACTTTGGGTGTAGGGAATTTTCTAAGAAACATTTTATTATCGACCGTGTCAGATTTGACGAAAAGGAAGGGGCACAAGGGGTGGATAACGAACAACCTCAATGAGTCGCATCTTGATTATTATTATGCTTTTTTGTTGGGTTAAATTGCATAAACTTCGTTGTCTTTTTTTATTGTTAGCCAATTGTACGTGTACAAGGTTGAGATTAATTTTCATGATGAATCGTCGTCTCAAGAACTAGTGTCGGTTGAAGATAGATTATAAGACCAAGATATTGAATTTACTGGAATGGTTAAATTGTTAAAAATTGTTTTATGCATGATATATAGACAGTTATTAGGGAAATTTTAGATTTACCAGTAGTATGAAATTCATAGAAAATTAGAGGTGAGTCTCACTTTGCTTCGATGGCAATTGTTGAGAGAAGAAAAAAGTATGTATGAGAAGATTGTATATAACAACACATGATACAGCTAGAAATTTGTATTGAAGAGAGACAAACATGACAAAAACTGTACAGCTACAATTATTAATTAATTACATCGTTTTGTCTTCGAGTAGTAATTATTGGCCTATCAACATTGTTTGGAGGGATAAGTGCTATGTGAGAGCATGTTATCCCTTTGTTAATTTAGCTACTACCAAATACATTTTATGTACATTAATTATTTTGTCAAATTGTACTTAGTGTTCTCTTTACCGAGACACTAAACAAAATATTATATACAATTAACAAAATGCGTGAAAGGTTTTTTGTGTGAATAAAATGCATTTATTCTTTCTTGTCTTTCGCCTTACTATATATCTTCACCGTTGCAAAATTAAGAAAATGTGTAAGTGTGTTTCATAAAAATATATGAAAATGTGCATGTGCGTGCCTTACAGTGTATATGACTATTTTTAATTAGCTTCATGTTTTGCATACCTCCCTTCCATTAGCAAAAGGGTTCCGTCCAAAAATTTACGTCTTATGAAAAGGTTCGATATATCGCAGTTCAATTCCTGTACCATGTCAGATAGAATATTTTACGGTACAAATCCAAATGTTTATCAAGATTTTTCATGTTCTTCAAAATTGTGAAAAATTATAGAAACGAGCCGGAATGTCGAATAATGCTAAAAATTATAGACCAAATCCGGAAATGACATGCACTTGAAATTTTATATCATATTTTTTTCAGCCATCATTTCTTTTTTGTCTATTTACTTGTGTGTTTATTTTTGACTTAAGGTGTTGTATAAAATTAGTATAGGAACGTGTTACCTTGTTCATGGCCTTTCCGATGACTTTTTAGGAATTAATAGTTGCCTCCTTGCGCCTCTAGTGCCAGTTGTTATATATAGGGACCTTTGGTTGTACTTGAGAGCTACAATAACTATGATTTCAGCTTAGTACTAACTAGATGCATGGTTGCGGCGTTGCCACAACTGTCTTTTGCTGCATCTTGATGAATTGGGGAGGCACATTTTTTCCTCCGAATTTGTAACGTATATATAGAAATTGAAATGAAAGTTTTGGATGAAAATAGAAGAGGGAATTTGTTGAAGAAACAATGCAGCTGGTTTTGGAAAGGCAATATATTATAATTGCATTATCACAGAAATGAAGTTATCACAGGAATGAAGTTGGAGAAGGTAATTATCTTTTGAAGTTTCAACGGAATAATGATTCAACAAACTAATGTGAGATTAATGAAATCACAAATGTATGTACAAGACTCACTGGTACTACTAGTAAGGCTTACAAATGCAAAAAATAGAGAAAAGATAAATGACTGGTATGAGTGGTATCGCAAGTGGAGTTCATCACTTGGGTACCAAAAACTAAACAGTGTATGTGTTACTGTGGACCTAGGTTGTGAATTGCTTTGCTTTGAAGTCCTTTGGAGGTGGATGACCAAAATTTTTTATAATCTGAAATAAAAATGAAAGTAAAATAAAATAAGATAATTAATATTTGGAGGCTCTTAAGAAAGAACTACAGCAAAAGAGGAAAAAAAGTAAAAGTAAAATATTTTGTTACTTATAGGAGAATTTGTCAATAGACTTAACTCTTTTTTTTTTGACATGGCATAGGTGAATTTGTTCCCTTGAGCAAATCAAAATTTACATTCAAGTTCAACTGCGAAATTAGAAAATGCACCTCATAATATAGGAAATTTAACTTTTACAAAGATGCCTTGTACATGGTGTTAAAAATGAATCATACACATATATACCTCATTATTAATCAACCAGATGTTTCAAAATTGTAAAAATTAATCGGATGTTTTAGTAAACTAATTATTTTACTTCATAGGAAGAAGTTTTATCAGGGGCAATTTAGTAAACTAATATTCGTGCAGATTGAAAGTCAGATTTGAGTTACCTTCAGAAATCCAGATTCATATAGTACCAGTGTTCTGATCTTTAGTACGTACAACACATACCTTATATGGAGTACACCATGGGTAATAACAAAATACCAAATATACCCTTTATTCCACCTATATAAAGACCTGATAAATCTATCGAAATTTTCACATATTCGCCCAAATCAACTAATAAAGTAATTGGTATATTACCATAAGGGCTTACATCTCTGATGGATCATGTGCCTCTCTTTCTCTATCTCCGGGCATTAAGGTACAGGTGATTTTGTAGTACTTTTCCTGGAAGTTCCTATCTCCGGGCATTAAGTGACAAGTTCCTGCAAGTTAGCAAGACAACTGAGATGAAAGTCTCAAATACAATTAGGCAATAGTGTCAGTAAGACGATAAAAAATGTTGTGTCTCCATTCAAATGCCAAAAATTGATACCCAAAAATATACAAATCAAATAAAGTTGCTTATTCAGTAGAAATTTAAGACAACTCTTGAGAATCTTCGAAGAAATACCTTTCTCAGAGAAGCTGCATGTGCTTCCAACCTATCTATGTCACTCAGATCTGACTTCGGTACTGGTATGTTTTACTATAACGTCGAACAAATTGAATAAAATTTCAAATCTTGTCATTTTTGAAATGTAATGCACACAAACACAAATTATTATAAAAATGCAAATAATAGTTCAATCAAATAGTTCATGAATAAAGCAAGGTGCAGGAATATGCACCTCCGTAGACCGTAGTCACTACACCTTCCTATTGTTTTTAATTGTTATTATTAGCCTGTTTTGTGATTAATTAAACAGGTGGAGTGTAGAACAGCTGTGAACATAGGTTATATTAACACAAATTGAGGTCAAATTGAGCATAATAGGCTTTTCTGTGCGTTTGAGGGAATGTTTTTTAGCATACAGATCACATATTAACTCAGTCTGTCGATTTGGGTATTTTCTAGTAAAAATTATGAGGATTATGCTAGAATAACTACCAAAGTGAGGAATAAAGCAAGAGTTGCCTCCCAAAGGACTACGTATGAAGAAAATGAATGTTGGATCTTCATCCAAACCTTGTTACTAGATTGATCTCATAGACATAGTTCGTAAAATAATGATCGATACCTGAGAGGAGATGGCGCATAGAGAGTTAATTGAGGCACGAAGAGAGGTAACGGCTGTCTTGTACCTATGCCTGGCCTGGTGTAGAGATCCTCCGGTACTTACCCCTCCGCTGCCGCCAGAGCCGAATTCCGCCGGATGGGTGGAGTCGGATGCGTCGACTGTTTGCCGGTGACAGGAGGAAATTGAGGTCAAATTTCCACCTTATTTTTGCCCAATAAAGCTAAGCAAGAGATGAATAATGGACAAAAACAGGAGAAAAAAAATGAGAACAAATTTCACCTTGGGAATCATGCGTTCTGAAGGCATTGTTGCTCGCTCGGATTAATTTTCCATGTCCAACGGGGGAAAGCTGAGGCCAGCAGAAGCGAGGAGCGTCGATGGCTTGAGGCTGGGAGCAGATTAGCGACGGAGAAAAAAGGGAAAGGGAAAACTTAATGGTGGAAGAGATGAACAACTGGGAAAGGTGAAACTGATATCTCCAACGGAGTAGATGTGCAACAAAGAGGAGGGGGAGAGGTCATGGACTCACGGAGAAGAAACACGTAGCGGGAGAATTAGTACGTGGCCAGCGCAGAAGAGGAGAAGATGACGCCTGGCGACACGGGCGAATTCCTGAGGGAGAGTAAGATGAATTTTGTAAATGACGTCAGCTGACATCAGCTCAAAATAATCTGATCTCTCCATTTTACATCCGACGGAACAGAGTAGGGGTGTTACTGTAGAATGAACAGTAACACCCATCCAAAATTAGTATATTGATAATGACTTTTAGTAAGGAGTTATATGTTGTGTTATGTGTTTTTGTCAACCCCTGTCACTCAGAAATAAATATGAAAACATAAGTATATTATTTTGACGCATTGCGGGATAAATTTATAATAACAGTAATGAAAATATATTAATGATGCTCACAGTTTGAAAAGAGGAATGGGAAAAAATTTAACTTTTTTTTCTCTTTGCTTTGTATAATATAATTATATGATTTACTATAAAATTGTACTACATATTTATGATAAATGAACTGCCCAAGATATGTACTGAGATCAAAAGACTACCAACAATTTATTTAATGAACCAATGCAAGAACTGACTTAACTGTTCATCTCCAACACACTCATACATGTCATTTGATGGGTACTTTCACTATGCATAATGGTACCAATTGCATACTATAATTGTTGAAAGCATGATATTTTTCTTATTTGCTCAACATTTATGCAATAGATAAATCTGACATGCATGCTATAATGCACTGAGACAATCACATAATATATTTTTAGATAATACTATTTCTTTAATTTGTCTAGAAATAGTTTCTTAAACTTGAACATTATTCACTTTTTGTGTGTTAAATAGATTATGCACTAACTTAATCTATTTGTATATCACATGCTATGAACATATGTTACTGACTTTATTTGTAGTTTTTTGTGCAATTGCCTAACCAGTAACCGGTGCCTTCTACTATCATGTTCTTTCTTGGTCATGTCATGTTTTAGAACTGAAAGAAAAAAGTAAAACAAAATATGAATCTAAATTACTAGACTTGAAACTTTTATGAACACATTTAAGACGATGTATCACAATTTAGAGCAGTGCATGTTAAAAGAGCACACACATAAACACACATGTGATGTCTTATTAATTATACTATTCTAATAAAAAATGCTACCTATAGATGAATTTGCTACCATAACTATAATCTATTTGTTACGTTACGAAATCGTTACTATAAACTTTAAATGATTTAAAAGCAAGAATCGAAAATCGTGCTAACAAAATAGAAGTTTAAAGCTTAATTAATGCCTCTCTAAATAAGTAAGTCAAGTGTGAATCGAAACCGCGTCAAAATTTCGAGATTTTGAGACTTTATAGGCTCAGTGCGTCCGCACTGGTGGTGAGTGCGGGTGGCTGACCCGCACTGGCCTCTGTTTGCCTTAGATTGTTTTCTGAATTTCTCCTCAGTGCGTCCGCACTGGTGTAAGTGCGGATGAGTGATCCGCACTGACTCCAATTTCTCTTTTCTCCAAATTCTGACCAAGTCCTGAGTGCGAGTGACCGACCCGCACTGAAATTGAGTGCGTCCGCATTAGGCTCAGACTTTTCCTTTGTTCAGTGCCGTTTTCATGAAAATTTGACTAAGTACTGAGTGCATCCGCACTGGACTGAGTGCGTCCGCACTGGGGTATTCTTTTATGTGTTTTCCAAGCTGTCGAAATTCTGCCAAGTGTTGAGTGCGGGTGATCGACCCGCACTGAAAATGAGTGCGTCCACACTCGTGTATATTTCTGTGTATTTTCAACTACTGAAAATCTGTCCAAGTGCTGAGTGCGGGTGGCCGACCTGCACTGAATTAAGTGCGTCCGCACTGAAGGTGTCTTTTTAACCAATACCAGATTTCTTTCCTTTCTCTTTCTTCCCCTCCGCCCCTTTCCCCATTTTTATGTGATTTTCGCCCAAGAGAGAGGAAAAAGAGCGAGAGAGAGCTTCCTTTCCCTCTCAAGCCCCCGATTGTTGCGAGAAATCGAAGTTGGAACCGAGCAAGCGGCCGTAGATCTCTCCTAGCTCTCCTATTCGGTATTCTTTTCCCTTCCTGTTTCTCTCTAAAATCTCAGATTTCTCGATTTCTCGGGTTTTCATTTTAAACCCGAGATTTGTGTTTAAATTGCTTGTAGACTAGCTCCTTGAGCTTCTTTGATTGTTTATTTTCTGATTCTTTCCCTGATTTCACCCCGGTTGCGGATTTTTATTTCTAGGGTTTCGTGCCAAAACTGAAATTGGGCATAATCGTGAATTGATTAGTTTAATCCAACCGATTAGACTTGTAATCGGTAGGGTTACCTCTTGATCTTGAATTGCTAGAACGTTTAACGGCTAATTTGAGGTTTTGACCAAATTAGGGTTAACCACTCGGTGAATTGAATTGTTACGGGAACCGAATGTGTGAACTAGTAAATGAATTGTTACCAAATTGAGATCGTGTATGGTCTAGAAGACCCAAATGGAAATTGTGAGAAGTTAGAGATTTTAAAGCGAGAAAGAGGAATAGGAAAGTATAAACCCTAATATAACTCGAGTGAACACCTCGATCGTGAACCAAGGTTAAACCAAGTTTATGTGTAATATAGGCGTAGGCTCGGTCGAGCAAGACTTTGCGGGACACTTCGAGACGTCTGATCCATAAATAAGTGATACGCTCGTCGTAAACAGGTGCGGGATTCTTGGAATTGTTTGATATTTCATTTTCAGGAATTAAACTGTTTATTTGTTTGTCATGTTGAATGCTTAATTGTTGCATTGTTTGAAATTCATGCTGTATATTGATTCTTGCATAAATGAGAATGATTTGAATTGTTCGGTTAAGGTTATTTGGCATGTTGGTATGGTTATTAATTGATTAGTTCTATTAATTGTTCTATATGTGAATGAATCTGCCAGGCCGACCTGTATAGGTGGCTAGATAAGGTGACGCTGCTGACTTGTGCGTTGACCTGTTATGAATTTGCCAAACCGACTTGTTTAGGTGGTTGGATAAGGTGACGCTGCTGACTTATGCGTTGACCTGTTATGAATTTGCCAGACCGACCTGTTTAGGTGGCTGGATAAGGTGACGGTGACCTATCCGTTGACCTGTTTCTGAATTTGCCAGACTGGCCTGTTTAGGTGGCTGGATAAGGTGACGGTGACCTATCCGTTGACCTGTTTAATGAATTTTGCAAGGCTGATAGCTGACTTTGATTATATTTGAATGAAATTGCAAAGTTGAACAGTATGACTGACTTTGATTCCGTGTGAATGCATTTTTGTCAAGTTGACCTATATAGGTGACTTGGAACTAGACCTTAGGAAATTGTTAAGTCAAACAGCTACAGATGGGTGTCAGATAAAGGGTCCAGCTAGGTGGGACGTCTGTAGGTGTCAGTAACCCTACAAACGAGGGTTTGATAAAGGGTCCAGCTCGAAAGAACATCTGTAGTTGTTACAAGCCCTAATGTGTCGAGTTAAGCCAAATATATATTGTGTTTGAAATTCACCTTGGAAATTCCGTAAACTGTGATTCGGTTTATTATTTGTTGTCGAGCATATGCATTCATTTATATATATTGTTATAGAACTGCTAATGTGATTTTGCATGGATTTCATTTTTGAACATGGAGTTTGATTGCAAGTCCAATAATCTAACTGTGGCAAATTTTGCACTGATAATTTATTCTCACCCCCACCCTTCGGGCTATTTTACAGGTTCGGGTGCGACTGATTCCGGAGAGGCACGTGAGTAGTAGGCCTTGGTAGTTTACCTTCATATGACCCTAGATATGTTTTGTTGTATAGCTTTAGAGTAGGTCTCCTGGTTGGTATCCGGATGAGATACTTTTGATGTGTTATATTCTGACCAAACTGTGTACTATGATTTTATATATATATGAACCTGTTTTTATATTATTTTATTGTAAACTGCTTAATTTATTTTAAATGCCTTGTAAGTATATATGGAGTGTATGCTTACGGCGGGGTACTGTTGCAACCCGTGGCCGCGGGGTGTGACACTATTCAGCAATCAAATTTTCCTTAAAAAAAATAATAATTAAAAGAGAACTGAATCAATTAATATATTTGTACCACATGACTGAAATTTGTTCTAAAAACCTTATAATAATCATTACGTTGCTCTAGACTGGTACATGGATGTAGTAATTCAGCTCTGGATGCCTTTTTAAAGCTAAAATGGAAATTATAATTGTTTCAAAATACTAACAAAATCCAACAGCACGTATTCAAATACATAAATCACAAAATAAATTCCTTTAATATTAGAAATCCTACTTAAATAATTGTTTCATAATATATTGCTACTATGAGCAACAAACCCATTAATTTTTTAACGACATTTAGCCAAAAAATTCCAATCTCAGAGGAGAAAGACAGTACCTTTTCCCTCCTATAGTGATGTTATGAGCATTTACTGTGAAAAATCATGAAAAAAAAACCTTCAATTTATTATATATCATTACCTTCTATTTATTGATTGACTGCAAAAAATCAGAAGAAAAAAAAACCCACCAATTTTTTGTATACCACTACCTTCTATTTATTGATTCGAATCAACCAACAGTGGTATCAGAGTCAAAAGGATATTTTTCGTTTAAATTTACTTACTAAGATGTTTCTGGTTTATTTTGTTTTTAGTTTTGATCAATTTCGTGGTTTGGAGAGAAAAGTTTGGAGAAATAATTATTTTTTATGAAACTGGATGCAGTTTTTTTACTTCTCTTGCTTTGTAAAAATTGTGGGTCCGCCCTGAATAAATACAGGGATTACACTTAAAGAAATTTAAAGTTTCAACACTGTGACCTTCAGATTGAACATATAAATCCCCTTAAAATTTAAATGTAACTCGGAGTCATCTCATTTTTCAAGTCTCTCTATGGGTCATACCAAATAATTTTCTTCACTCTAGGTACCAGCATAAATAATTTGATTTCGTATAATTATATACCGGAGTTAGTTCAGTAGTCTGTGTTTACTGTATTATATATAGTGAAGCAAATATTTTGTAACACGTAATCTTAATTGTTCAATTCAGATTGTGTTTATATGATGTGATGTGATTATATTTTTAAAGGCTTTTTTTTAATATCGATTAGATATATATCATGTGAGTATTAAGTGGCCCACTGCAAAGGGCAAACCTGAAGAAAATGCCGACTAGAAGTTTTTATTAGTTTTCTTCATTAAATGATGCGAGTAATTATTAATTTTCTTAGTTTTGTTTGTTTTTACTTTTTAGACACCATACACCAAAATTTAATGATCCAAACTAAAGTGCCGACCAGAAGTTTTACAATAAGTCAATGATCCATGAATGCTTGTACAACATACATAGGAGGGTTTAAGTGCTTTTATTTTGTGTTTTTATTATGCTAATGATATAGATAAATTGTAAATGTTATAACTTATTGATTTATATAAAATCAAAATTTGCAGGTAGAGAAAATGATACATATCACATTTAGCTGTTTTATTTTGATATATATATATATATAGTAAAGCTAGGGTGTGATGTGCTCACCAAGAAAATTTGGTGAGCACAACTCCAAAAGTTCATCGGATCAACTTCAAACGTCAAATCTAAACCGTTGAAATCTATGTGCTTCATGAGTGATGCATGTGCATGCAAAATTTTGAAAATTTTGAGTTTATTTGCTACACGGTCAAGCGGTCAAAAAAATAATAAAAATTGACTATATAAAACAACTTATAAATTAACTTAATAAAATGTTCATTTCTTTGACCGCTTGACCATGTAGCAAATGAACTCGAAACTTTGAAAATTTTGCATGCACATGCATCAGTCATGAAGCACGTGGATTTCAACGGTTTGGATTCGACGTTTAAAGTCAATCCGATGAACTTTTGGAGTTGTGCTCACCAAACTCTCTTGGTGAGCCCATCACATCCTAGCTTTACTATATATATATATAGGAGGGATCAAGTTACAACAAGCATTTTTTTTACATTTTCAAAGTCCAAATCGTCGATCCAATCCGTTAGATGTGATCTCTACAATAAAATGTGCTTGGAGACCAAACTTTACATTTTTTTGGAATTTTTTTACTATTTATTAAGATGGGTACAAAATGCAATGGTATGAATTTGACTAGTTTTTTTACCCATCTTAATAAATAGTAAAAAAATTTCAAAAAAATGTAAAATTTGGTCTCCAAGCACATTTTATTGTAGAGATCACATCTAATGGTTTGGATCGACGATTTGGACTTTGAAAAAGTAGAAAATACTTGTTGTAACTTGATCCCTCCTCATATATATATATATAGTAGAACTAGGGTGCTCTTAAGCTTACCAAAGTTTTGGTGAACTTAACTCTAAAACTCATCAAATCGATTTCAAATGACGAATCCGAACTGTTGAAATCCGCCTACCTTACGTGTGATGCATCTACATGTAGAATTTTTAAACATTCGAATTAATTTAGTATAAAGTCAAGCGGTCAAAAAACGTTCAAAAATGAATGCACTAAAATTAATTTATTAACCTTCTAATTTTGACCGCTTGACTTTATACTAAATTAATTCAAATATTTAAAAATTTCACATGTAGATGCATCACACGTAAGGTAGGCGGGTTTCAACGGTTCAGATTCGTCATTTAAAATCGATTTGATGAGTTTTAGAGTTAAGCTCACCAAAACTTTGGTAAGCTTAAGAGCACCCTAGTTCTACTCACATATATATATATATATATATATATATATATATATATATATATATATTTTATTATTATTAGAAAATTAAAAGGTTAAGGGCATGACAAAAACACAAAAAATGAAACTATTTAAACCCTCCTCTGTATAACATTTCATTTCTAAATTAAAATTAAAAGGTTATGGGTGGTACTAATTAAGGAAGAGGATACTGATCGAAAAGGGATGGCAATTACCAAACATATATATATGTGTGTGTAACTTCTGCAAAAGGGCAGAGTCATCTCATTTTACAACTCTCTTCGAGTCAAAGTCAACACATTTAGTTTAGGAGTGTGTTTACTGTCATTAATTATAGTGATGTAAAATTTTTATAACACGTAATCTCTATTGTTCAATTCGGATCATGTTTATATATATATAATATGATATGATGTGTGATTTTTTAGGAGTTAATTAAATGGGAATATATATTAACTGGAGTTCAGATCTAGTGTTTTAAATCGGGACCCTCCTAGTCGAATCCGAGATAATTTATCCGAAGTGAAGCGCACATATTCCGAGAGATGAATTTGAATCACGAAACAATTTCGAGCAATGGATTCGAATCGGACGGTTCCGATCCAAAACTCAAAGATATGATTGGGTTACTTTAGGGGATCCGGACACCTATTAAATAAAGATAGTTGGTAAAGAAATACAGAAATAAGTCTGTTGTAATTCTGAAAAAAAAATAGCATGAATTTGTTATTTTGATCTCAATTATTGATCTTCGTTGAGATTCGTATATAAAAACTTTACTTTGTTTGAATTTATATATGGAAAAGTTTAAACAGTTAGAATTGAAATAACAGTTCCTGTTATTTTCAAGGAATAATTAACAGCACATTTATTTTCAAGAAATACATGTATCTACTTTTCAAGTCCAAAGAAAATTAAATGATGCAAGGAATTGTGCATTTTCTTTGTTTTGTTTGTTTTAGACATCACACTCCAAAATTTAATGATCGAAACGACCTACTAATATTTTTCAGGAAATAAAACGCTGACCAAAAGTTCTAAAATAAGTTAATGACCCATGAATGCTTGTAGTTGAGCTCTTAGTTTTTGTGTCTAAGTCATATCTTTATTTTTAAAATTATAATAATTATAAACTTAAAATGTAATTGCATGTCAAAATAAAACGTTAGATATGAACTGTGTTATTTTTTCTATGTACACGCAAAAAATCATGATATATATATATTTTTTAAATTAGTATCGAGTGCTTGTAATCGATGTGGATAAATTATGAACGTTGATTTTTTTTTCAACTTATTGATTTATATAAAAGAAAAATCGAAATGTGGTAATATTTTATGTATATGTACAAAAAATAATACAGAACACATCTAACTATTTTGTTTTGACATATACATTTAAGATTTTTGTTATTGGGTAAGACATGACGGAGACACTCTCTGTATAATATTAATTTCATTTCTAGATTAAAATGACTGAAAACAACTGGCGGATTTGATAAACAAAAAGGAGCGTTAACAACTGTTCTCATCATATGCATTCCTCATCTGCATATAAAATATATTTATAATTTATTCGAAAAGTATCTATGCTTATTTTTATCTTATATTATTAGAATAAAAATTCTTAAAATTATAGTTTTACTTATTTGATAAAATATTTGACTAAAATGTTCTTATAATCATTCTCAAAAGGGAAAACAATACTGAACATATTACATAGTAAGAATCTGGGTAAGATTCTAGAAATTGGTGTAAAGGAGGTAAATATGCTACTTAAGAAAGAAAGCTTAATTCATAAGTCTAGTTTGCAAAAGGGGGTAAAGGAGGATAACTTAATCTCTGCTAAGGAATTGGTGTTTGTTAGCAACTTAGGAGAACATGTACTTAATTTCTTGCTCTCAGTTACATAGCTGTTTAAATTGAGAGCTTATGCAGATTTAACATATTTGTAATTGAAGCCAGCATTATCTGGGTTATTAGAAGTAGCATCTCACTGTTAAAATATGGTCCAAATACAAAATTGTTAAACTGTCCCTGAATTTCCTTAATTTTAAAGACTGCATGTGATTGAAACAATAACCAGTATTTCTCATATTTGTAGTTAATTAATACCTATTCTGACGGTTACATGCAAATAGCACACCCACCATTTGCAAAGAAGGTTAATCCAAGATAATCATAGTTTTTCATTAGAGTTATAACTATGTATTGATTGAACATTTCTTTTTAATTACAAGATAATAATAAATCAAATCCTAACATCCAAATCCAGTTAAGTTTGTTGTAAATATTTACAAATGTTGCAAATATTTTACAAATGTTTCGTATTAGTTTTCCAATATCATAAACTATCAGCGCCTCTATGCAAAAAGAACCTTAATTCTGGAATCCCACCTGAAATCTATCAGGGCTCCACTACACCGAGTCAGGTGGTGACATAACATTTCATGGCCCGAGCCAAGCCATTAGGGTCCCTAAACCCGAAACCCAAAACTCGAAAACCAAAACCCGAACACGAAAATCCAAAACAGGAACTTGGAACTCGAAACCCTAAACCCGATACCCGAAACATGAGAACCCAAAAACCTCCAAAACTCTAAACCCGTAACCCCAGAAACTTTATGATTGAGGTGGCATCTACGCTACGCATGGTGTGAAGGCCGGACCCGGAGAAAAAGGTGAGACAGGGTTTGGGATGGAGAGAGAGAGAGATCGGGGCAATTGGGGTTAGAATTTCTTCTGGATTCACGTCATGGCATGGATTGGCATTTAATATTGATCACGGTTTGAGGTGGCATGATGTGGAAAGTGGAATGGAGGGTAAGACGTGAGCGAGGAGTTGCCGAGTGATGATGTCATTCATGATCAATTGATTCATTGTTTGGCAAAAATATATAGATTTTCAGATATTCAGCTAAAGCATGATTTGCCAATATTGTAAGAACAAAGCTGGGTTCAATTTTCATTGGGATGTTTTTAATTTATCAGTTATGTTTTGTTGTTGTTGTTTGACCCTATGCTTGTTTCAACTCAATGTAACCTTTCAATCAAAAGGAATACTAATCATAGATTTAATTCTAATTGGTGAGTTTTGCACTTTTGCTTTGTTGTGTTCCGTACCTCTGTTGATCCAATACTGGTACAATTTTACAGTTATAGATTTTTTCCAAAGGATACCATAGTTGAATCACGTGATTGAGCATCTTCCAGACTGGGACTCACTGCCAGTGCTTTCTTCTCCGCATCTCAATGTGACATTATCATATAAGGCCATAAGCTCTATTTCGATGTTCTTTTGGTTAATTGTTTGATGTGGCCAAGTATACCAAGTTAAAGAAATTGTTGTTGGTATAAATTTTCAGAATATTCAATCAAAATAAATAAAATATTATGTGGGAGAGAATCTATGTTTTTTCCATGGATACAATCAAAACGAAGAAAAGGGATGTATATCAAAATTGAGGGATGTATACAAAATGAGATATTAGAGAGTGTAATAATTTTATTTCTGTTTATTTCTCTGATCTCAAACAGAGAAGAGAAAGAGAGCTATATATAATCATGAAGAATTGCACCTCTTAATAACAGATGTTAACAAAAACAAAATTCAATTAATTATAGAGAATGAATAGAGATTAATAGCTTGTTTAATTATATCTGTTATCACATAAAATACGGAAATAAATAGAGGCTTGATGGCGCCTCTTCAATGTTTCCTTCAATGAATAACGGTTATAACAAGGAAGAACCTGAAATAGAATTAATTAGATATGAGGATTTTCATATTAGTTCTCAGCTTAACAAAATATTACAAATGGTTATTTTGGTTTGGGACACAGTTCGATTTTTTTTTTTTTTTTTTTTTTTTTTTTTTTTTTTTTTTTGGGGAATAGAAACCCGTAGGCACCTAGTTCGATTTCTCTGTGACAACGTAACTTTGCCTATTTTTTTGGGTAGGACTAGCTAGTTCCCTTTTGACATCTAAGTCTTTTAATGGACCTCTCTTATTGTCAGTAATGTGCTGCCTGATTGAATGCTTCAGCATCTATCCCTGATAATCTGAGTTCTATTTTGCACAGATCAAAATTGTCATAAGCTAATAATACAATGCCAGGTATATTTAATTTTAATTGACGGTGATATATAATATATATAAATTATTTATTCATCAGCGAGCTGCGATCTGATCAACCAAGAGTAAATTTAAGTTTTCGTTGACTTTCTCTCTGTCTCACATCAAAAAGAATAAAATATATACATATGGACAAGGAGAAACCTAACAAGTTCCCTGGCATAGTATTTGATATGAAATCAGCAAGTCATTAATTTCCTTCGAACAAATTCTCTGTTCTCTAAAAAACCATCCTACTCTCAAATTTCAGATAAAAATCAACCTTCTGTACTCCTTGTCTGTTTAAGTACCTTTCAAATTAACGTGAGATTTTAAAAATTGCCTCTTCCGGTTACTAAATAATCAGATCAAGCCATACTTTCCGGTTATTTAGTAACCGGATCAATTTTTTTAGTCTGATTACTAAATAACCGGAAAGCATAACTTGGTCCAGTTATTTAGTAACCGGATCTTTGCTTTGTGTAGTGACTTCCATATGTCACGTCACCGCTCAATTGTTTGTTTTTATTCTAATGCGCAACTTTTATTCGTTGGACTGTAATTATATTCTTCAAGAGCATTGTTGTTTAGTGTTGATTGGTTCGTTATGATTGGTTTCTATAATAATATTTTCAATTTAATTATTTTATATTTGGAGGAATTTCATGTACATGCCCCTCAAGGTCTTGAAAATTAGTTACTTTCCCTCAAAAATGCATAATAGCATATTTACCCTTGTAAACTTAAAAAAACTCACAAATTTGTCCGTTATATTGTATTTTCTATTAAAACACATTTTGAATTTTTGAAGTACCCATTTTACCCTTTATATAATAATTAAAAACTAATAGTATGCCTCAGAAAAATATCAGTTTTCTAATTGGTCAATTTTTTAGAACAATGATAAATCTTCTACTTCTGATACTTAAACAAGTGCATATATCTAAATGTCACTCTGTAAGCGTCACAAGTAGTGAAATTACCACTTTGTTATCAGAAACTGTTCAATTAGAAGATAGACATTTTTCTAAAACATGTCATGTACATCTTTTTTTTTATGAAGGATAAAAATGGGTACTTCATCAATTTAAAGTGAGTTTTAATAAAAAAAAATATTAAAATGGACAAATTTATGAGTTTTTAAGATTAGAAGGGTAAATATGTTATTATGCATTTTTGAGGGAAAGTAACTAATTTTCAAGACCTTGAGGGGCATGTACATGAAGTTCCTCCAAATATAAAATAATTAAATTGAAAATATCATTATATACACTACACATTGACACATGTGCTTCGTTCAATTAAATGCACACAAACTATTCACATGGGGAAGTGCGTTCTCCACTGCATACCAGCGTTTTTCACTTTGGAAATACCATCTGTTCGGTCACTTAATAATTAGACCAAAATCGGTTATCAAATAACCAAAAATTTGTATACTTTCCGGTTACTAAGTAACCGGATATTTTTTTTAGATCCGGGAATTAAGTCATCGGAAAGTTGTATTGAATTCGGTTATTAAATAAGCGGAATGAGTATTTTTCGAGATCTATTCAAAAACTGAGTAGATTTCGTAATTTCATATTTTTTTTGAATATTTATAAAAATTTCGGCTAATTCTAGTTCTTGTACCAGGAATTCTTACAAGTACATGAGCAGTCCCCTACTGACCTTTCATTTATTCGGCCAATGACCGTTTTATGAGAAGCATATTTAATCGATTTAATAATTGACTTTAAAGCCTGAATGAAAAGCAAATTTAATAAATTTCTTGAAATCCTGAATTAATGAAAAACATATTTAATTGATTTAATAATGACTTTAAAGCATGAATGAAAAGCATTTATTCGGTCAAGGACCGTAGAGCCTGCGAAATACGGTTCATTGGGGCGTCTAAGTGTGGAGGTGCCCTGCAGAGACCGAGCGGATTGAAATCCCCAGCCGTAGAGCCGGCGAAACACGGTCGGGCAGGGCGTCTAAGCGTGGAGGCGCCCGTAAGACCGATGCATATATGTTTATATATATAGAGAGAGAGTGTGTGACTAATATGTATTCGGTAGCATATGAGCCGATATGCATACGGTTCAAATTTGAAATTTCAAAATTCAAAAAGTCGATCTGAACCATTCATCTTGTTCTCCATATTAATATGTGCTATATATATATATAGAGAGAGAGAGAGAGAGAGAGAGAGAGAGAGAGGAGGGTTCAAATGCACCCAAATTTTTGTGCACCCAAATGCACCCTATCTTTCAAATCTTTTTTCTCCGTTTTCAAAGTCCGAATAGTCAATCCGAACCGTTAGATGCGATCTATATATTAAGATGTGGTTGGAGACCAAATTTTATATTTTTAGGAATTTTTTTACTATTTTCTTAGATAGGTACAAAATCAGTAAATCTGAACCATCTAAAAACAGTATTTTTTTACCTATCTAAAAAAATAGTAAAAAAATTCCTAAAAATATAAAATTTGGTCTCCAAACATATTTTAGTATGGAGGTTAGATTGAACGGTTCGGATCGACTGTTTGAACTTTGAAAATGATGGAGAGAGATGGAGGCATGATGGAGGCACAAAAACATGGAGGCATTTGAACCCTCCTCAATATACACATACACATACACGTACACGTACACGTACACGTACACGTACACGTACACGTACACATACACATACACATACACATACACATACACATACACATACACATACACATACACATACACATACACACACATATACATATACATATACACACACATACACACATACACATACATATATACATATACATATACAAAGCTACATATATACACATACTATTTTAGTCCGTCGGATGCAATATGGTCCTGCCAAAAAAATTTATTGCATATTATATGAATTTACGACATCATGATGCAATATGGTCCTGCGCATGCTTCACGAAAAGGGGCGTAACTTTTGATCCGTCCGTCGGATCGGGCTGAAATTTTGACAGGAACTCCACAGCCCAAAACCGGATTAGAAACCAATCTATAGATTCGTTTCACCCATTTTCGGGCTCAGATTGGCGATCTGAGCCTTCCTTCATGGACTTTTGGACCTTTCTTTATAATTTTAGAGTTTTCAGGGTCTTTTATGTTTTTTTTTTATGTATTTTATGTTTTTAGGGTTTGTATTTAAATAGAAGTCATGTCTTTTGGCAGAAGTTAGTTTTTAATGTATTCAGTTTTATCAAAGAATTGAGTTTTTAATGTGTGATCTCAGAACCAAATCTATCTTTCCATTACTTTTTCCAATTTCTTGATCGTTCGTGCATCACATCACTTCATAAATATATCCAAAAGTTTTATTTTTTGGCATACACTCTAAACAAGAAAACTTTTTCTTCACAAAATTATTTAAATCAAAATACTAGTATATGTATATGTGTATATTATACATCTATTATAAAAACCATAATAAAGGCCAAGTCCTTATTAGTATATGTATATGTATGTGTATATGTGTGTGTATATGTGTGTGTATATGTATATGTATATGTGTGTGTATGTGTATGTGTATGTGTATGTGTATGTGTATGTGTATGTGTATATGTATATTATACATATATTATAAAAACCATAATAAAAGCCAAGTCCTTATTAGTGTTATATTTAGACTTGTGATATCCAACTGACAAATAAAATCAAAGTTCACCAAAAAAAATAAAAATAAAAAAAATCAAAGTTATAAAAATTTACGACATCACTTCGTAAATATATCAAATATTTTACTTTTTGGCATACACTCTAAATAAGAAAACTTTTTTTTCACAAAATTATTCAAATCAAAATACTAACATCTCTCTAAAAAAAAAAAAAAAAAAAAAAAGAAAAAGGCAAAGGCCATGGGGGGCCCCAGCCACGGGCGCCTCACTGTGTGTTTTGGGCCGTCCTGGGTCCAGGCGGTCAGGACATATTTGATAAAAATTTGGGAACAGGGGCATTTTTAAAATTTTCTTTGTTTTTAGGGATATTAATAAAAATGGCCGACCATAAAGTGTGCTTACCCTCATTTATGTCTAATTTTTATATGATTGGTAGTTGGTACAATTATTAGAAGTATAAATCATTATGTGTAGACAACAAGATTATAATTAAGCTGTTACTTAACTATTAAATTTTAAATATTAATTGCTTCTATAATATAACAATCCTAAAGAGATAATATTAATTAGTAAAAGGAAAACATGGCACCAGGCCTATACATAATTAGTAAATGTGCTTTCAATATAATATAAAGATTTATCTCAAACTTTGCGTGACTTTATGGAAAATCCCAACCGTTTAAATACGTTCTACACGAATCTCAAAGCACACATAATACTGACCCCTACAGCAGTACAGCACCCCCGAATAGGCACTGGACACGTCGGTCACGCAAAAGTTGAGATATCTCAGAGGAGACGCACTCAAACCCTCCCTCCTCTTTGCCTCTCGACCAAAACCCTATCTCCCCGCCTCTCCTCTCCCGCTTACCTCAGTCATCTTTACTTCATCGGTCGTGTCTCTATCTTTCCCTCCCTCTTCGCTGCCTCTCTCTGTCGCGCCGTCCCTTCGGTAAATTCTTTCTCAATTTTTTCTTTTCAACTTTTTGTCACAAAATATAAGTAAATTGAATGGTGAACGTTGCAGTCGCCGGACCGAGGAAGGCCTGTCTCCATTGATCGTGGGCAGAGCTTGGGTGTTGGCAGGAAGCGAGGTAGGGGGAATTGCTCTAGCTCGCCTTGGTACCGTGTGTGCTCTTTTTGCTTATTCGATCCCTCTTTCTCGTGTTCCTTGTGAAAATGAGTTTTTATAGGGACCTATTCGCATATTTCTTAATGTTCTTCTTTCCCTTTCTCAAATATATCTGATTAGTTGCTGATAACCAGAATGTGCCTTAGCTAAAATCAATTCAACCGAAATGTGCCACCCGACTGAGGCATTATCAAGGTACTCTTAGCTAAATAAACCACAAATTGATTTACTGTGCTTAGTAGCTTGTAAAATTGAACTGTTTCAAAGTCTTCATCTGTGGTCTCAAGGGTATACATGGAAATGAAGTTTAAATAAGAATTAACAGATCTTGAATTGTTTGGATGCTTTCTGGTGGATGAGACAGTCATATATGTACATGTTCGTATAACAGACACCAGCTTGAATACTTTTGTGTTATCTTATTATTTTCACTTGATTTGTGTTACTGGCATAATATGGGGTAATCTCAGGCTCAACAATATTTTTTGATGAGATTGGTGCTATTTTGGTTGAAAAATCTGGTTTGAGATCGGAGTTATTAATGTTGTTATTAATATTTATATCTTGAGAAATTAAGAGCTTTACATTTATAAAACAGTAATAATAGACTCTACTGTAGGCTTTCTTTTCTCATTATATATGAGCTGAAATGTTGCTTAAAAATATTTTAACTTTATTTTCAGATTAACGAGGCGGAAACTAGAAGTTTGCTTCATGCAAGAAGGATTCAGGAGCTTTACATAATATGGTATGTACTGTTTAGGGTTTTTATTTCATTAGAATTGAAATTCACACAATAATTTTGCCTTTTTAAATTTTTTTCAATATATGTAGTGACAAAGAATCATGTAGGGCAGGGCAGGAAACATTATTTAAGAAACATAGAGAGAAACTTCAGGCAAAATCAGTGGCAATCTTTTTCATGATGTAAATGCGATTTTTTTCATGATGTCAAATTCTGTACCAGAATATACTGGTACAGAGGAAAGGTGCTTCTTTTGGTTACCTTGCCTATTTATCTCGTATGATATCGAATGAGGCTATGGTACTATGCACAACGCTCATTGGATTAATATCTCTGTTTACAAAGTTCAAATAGTCGATCCGAAACCGTTCAACATTCACCATATGAAAATATACTTGTAGATTAAATTTTACATTTTTTAGAATTTTTTTACTATTTTTTTAGATAGGGACAAAATCACTTGATCTAAAGATTCTAGACCATTCAAAAATAGTGATTTTCTACCTATCTAAATGAAATATTCTTCTGTCATATTATGTACCAGAATATACTGATACAGTTAATGGTAGTTCTCCTTTTTTACCTTGCTTATTTATCACATATAAAATATATTTACTGCTATTAATTTTTATAATATTTAGGGGAGCTGAGCCCATGCATTGGCATTCTCTACTGCAGTTGGAATTGCATTGGGTGTTTTCCCTATTTTTGGTACTTCTTTGGAATTGCGGGAGAGCGTGCCTCTGTCCTACGCCTCTCCTCTCGCGCAAGCCTCCGCCTCTCGTAGACCGAACAACCCTAAACCGCAACTTCACTTCCTTTTGGAGGGACAAAGCGTGAGCGAGAGAGAGATCGGGGAAGACACTTCAACAAAATGGGGTTATACCGGCGCTGAGTAAACTCACCGACGACAGTGTGCTCAGTTACATTGAGCAGGTACAACAACTAATTTTAGATATTCGATTGTCTCTAATTTTGAAATTGGATGTACAATGTAGCTTAATCGGTGAAGTTTTTTCTTTTAGTCCAAATTGGTTGCTCCGCTTTTCTTTTCTTTTTTTTTTTTCTTTTTTTTTAAGATCTGGGAAAACCTTTCCTTGGGAATGAAAAGAATTAAACGAGTATGTTTAATTGAAAATGTAGGAAGGCTCTGGACTAATCAAACTCTTTCACCTTTTACTATTTTCTTAATTTAAAATACAAAGCATGTTAAACCCACTGACAGCCTAATTTCATTCTATTTGAATCTAATTTGGAAAGTAAAGAAGGTCATGTGACAAACTATTTAATAATAGATTTCCTATATTATTTTCCCTTTCTTAATTACAGTCTCTGGGTTCATGGAATCCAACAAGGTCACAAAGCTTTGATGGCCTAACAGCCGTCGAACTTACCGGCTCAGACCGACCGGGCCTCCTTTCTGAAGTGTTTACTGTCACTACAGCAAAACGACCCACCTGGGACCGGGTTTTGGAACTGGCATCTTGATCCAAAGTCACATGTACCAATACCGAGTTGCTCGTACCAGTACCTGTCCGGTACCAAGATGCTTGTACCAGTACCAGTCTTTGCTTGCACTTTTTTTGCACTTTGGCTGTTTCAAAAAGAGCATCTTCAATTTATACATGCATGTAACATGCATAATGAAGATCTGAATTTATTTTCTATTTCAATTTGGTTGTTGCTGTTGACAGTCTCATAATAATTAGATGGATTATTGAATTACCTTAAATTGACCTCATTTTGTCTTTGACATCCATTTGTACCTTGGATGAAAGGGTTAGATGAAAGGGTTAAGTAAATCAAGTAGTAGTGGTTCATGATCTATTTGCCTTAGATGAAAGGGTTAAGTAAATCAAGTAGTAACACCATACCAATCTCAAATTTATTTTCAATTTGATTGTTGCTGTTGAGAGACTTGTATTTTTTTGTAGTTTGCTGTATATGAATATCTAGTAGTAAGTGAAATCCGATATATATTACCTTTAAGAGCATCAAGTTAAATGTTCATAGTTTTCTTTTTTATCTTTTCTAATCTTTCTTTTAGATTGCGCAACAACAGTCATGGCTAAGGAAGCATTAGAAGGACACTGCATCTAAAGCTTCATTTGACCTACTCTCGTCATACTGATCTTAATGTTAAGGTATCACATAGCAAACAAAAATATATATTACTTTTTTCTGTTTTTAGAAGGATCAGATCTGATGCCATTTCTTAAAAAAATATTTTTCATTTTGATTGGTTTTAGGAGGTGTGTTCATATCTGTTTATGATGATTGGTTTTAGGAGGTGTGTTCATTTCTTAAAAAAATTTATGATGATTGTTCATTTTTAATATTGAAGTATATAATATAGGAAGTTTAACTTCTTGCGGATTGCTTGTTTTCATACAAATCTGCGAACTTACTCTGAAATTGGTTAGTGGTAGTTTAATTGGTAAACTGGTACATCGTTACTGATTAATTCAATTTCCACGAAACTAATTGGTTGCCCAAAATATTTTTTTTTAGTGCCTCTTCTGTCCTGCGGTGAATAGAGTCAATAGCCGAGACTTGCGCTCAATTAATTGGTAAGTATAAAATTTTTGGATTAACTGTAGCTTGATTGTGTCCATCTATCTTTTAGAGCTCATCTGAAACTAATTACAATGTCCTTTAGAACTCATCTGTCCTTTAGAAATTCAAATATCTGAAACTGATTACAATGTTTCTGTTGGGTACATAATTGGCATATTACACAATCACCTATAGTCCTCTTTCTGTATAAACTATTTTCTTTCATTTAAAAATTGGTGTAAATTGGGCAGGTACCTTGAATTGAACATTGAGCCAAGCTTAGACAGATATTAGTGGAGTCATATATATGTGTAGAGACATAAGTTTCAGTTTGAAGTTATACTTAGATATAAGTGAAGTCATATTTAGTGTAGAAGTTCAAAGTATAGCCAAAAATGATTTTTTATTGTCCATCTGTCCTTTAGAAGTTCAAAGTATAGCCTTTTTATTGTCCAAGAATGATTTTTTATTGTCCAAGATTGAGAACTTTGCATGCATATCCTTTATATTTTTTAGTATACCTTTATGCAGCATGGTCCTCAAACTTTGCATGCATACGCTTTACATTTTTCTATAATATACGTATAGATTATACTTATCCCTTTTACCTTAGGCACACAGCAAACTAATTCAAGAAAAGTAAATAAATGGTGTGTTCCAAGTTTAGACATCATTTCACATAGAAAATCTGGTGCCTTCTCAATTTCACCTAGAAAATCTGGTGCCTTTAGACATCATTTCACATAGAAAATCTGGTGCCTTCTCAATTTCACCTTTCTTGCAGAACCCATATATAAGATTAGTATATGTCACAAATTAGGATGCATGTATTTTTTTTAACACATTCTTGAGTTTTATTAGTATATGTCACCTTTCTTGAGTACTCTGACCATGGACAACTGATTACAACAGAAACATGAATAGTTATATTGCTATTTATAACACATTCTTGAGTCAGATTTTGTGATGAGCATATAATACTTTTGGTATTAATTTTTTGTTTGTTGTCCTTTTTTTAGGATGAAGGTGATGATTAAGCTGGACATGAATAGCTGGGTTAGAACTTTATTAATTACGTTATATGTGTTGTTTTATTAAATGGGGGTGTTTGATATTATGCAAAATAACAATAGGCTAGCTTAATTTGGGATACTCGGTGGTAGGTTAGGTGTGCTTGGTTTTAGTTGAGCAATACTGTGGGTTTTTATAGTTCTCTTTCTTAACAATAGGCTAGTTGTCCATGGTTAGAGTACTCAGCAAGTGGCCAATCAGATTAGAACTGATTCTCTTGTGATTGAATTAAAACATTTATATATAATCTTAGGAGGAAGTCATTATTATCTGATATCTGATCTGATGCTGACTTAATAGTAAATGGATCCTTACAGGTTCAGCAAATGCTTCACAATTTGACAGTAGATGCATTCCGGGAGGAGTATTTTCTTGAGTGAAATAGGCTGCTAGCAATTTTGGCCAGCTAAATCTGAGATGATCCAATCCGAAATTATGAAGTCACAACTACAGGTAAAAATTTCCGATCTGAAATGTAGATCAATATATACACATTATGTAGCCACACTTATTGTTTTGAGCTGAGTTTTTTCTTGTACTTCATGCAGAAATTTATATTTAACAAATGATTGTGGTAGAAGTTACATAAAACAACCATGCTTAGTGGTAATATATAAGTTTTTTGGGGGTCCATTTTGTAAAAGAACATAACACATTGATTGATTAATTGTACAAGCCTCATATAGAGGCACTGAATTGAGCTGCTTCGTAATGTTTTACCTTTCCCTAGCATGTTGAAGCTCTAGTTGAATTGGACTTGTTCTATTCATTCTAGCGAGAAAGGGAAGAACTCGACTTGTTCTGTTTAATCTGTATGCATTTCAAAATCATCCTGAAATTTGTAATTAATCACAAAAATTTGTCAACATCCCTTTTTTTCTGCTACTTGTGTCCAAAACCTATTAACGGACCATCCTTTCTATTTTTAAGACAAAATGGCTAAATATATTGACATAGTAGTTTTTATGTATGGTCACACAACTAGCTCATAGACATAGTCAAAACAACACTACTTATGATTCGTGCTCTGCCTACATCAAGTCAAAACCCACTCTGTCAGTATCGATCTTTACCTAGAAAAATAAATGTTCTAAAGTCGATTCCGCTTTTTTTATTTTTATTTTTCTTTTTCTTTTTTCAATGTTGATACCTATATCCCTCAACGTATTTCTCTCCTCTCTAATAGTGGCATTTTTTTAAGGCAAAAACTAATTAATTATCTAAATTCCATTATTTTGCAATGTTTTCAGAGACTAGTCATCTATATTATATTATATATTATCCTATGTTGGGTTCTTACCAAATTAGTTATCTGTATTAATTATTTTACTTGACATGTAAACTCTTACCAGCAATTTATATATGAAAATCCCAATTCATTTTAAAAAAACAACATGTACATGGGGTGGGTTGGATTCTGTAAGAACACTCAAAATTGATTGGTACATCCTTGGGTTCTAAGTTCTAACTTCTATCATAGACCTCAATAGATATGGTTGTGCGGTTTTGTTTCTTTTTCCTTTTCTTTTCTTTGATTCTTTTAATCGTAATCTTTTTACAATAAAATCCTAACTTGAGTTCTTGTACTAGGTTTACCTATATTTGCACCTCCTTATCAACCAGATCTGACAACATTCACTCTTGGTTAATGCTGACAACCATGGCCTCCATTCGGTTTCGCGTGTAAGATAAGTTTCTTTCTTTATTCTCTGTGGCTGTTTCGTGTACATAACCGGTAGAAGTCAGCCAAAGCTGACTTGCCCGTTACCTGTTTGAGTTGATAGGTCTAAGTTATAGTTTTTTTAAGTGGTGAGATCTCACAACATTCACTCTTGGTTAGTACTGATAATTGAGTTGTACTTTTGTTTCTGTAGATGGAGATTTTCTTAAAGTGGGATGATTTTTTGGACCGGCACGGATGCAACAACCGTGGCGTCCTTTCGGTTTCGCGTGTAAGATAAGTTTCCTTCTTTCTTCTCCATGTGTCTGTTTCGTGTACATAACAGGAAACGTCAGCCAAAGCTGACTTGGCCGTTACTTGTTTGAGTTGATAGGTCTAGGTTATAGTTTCTTTTAAGTGGTGGGATCTCATAACATTCACTCTTGGTTAGTACTGACAATTGAGTTGTACTTTTGTTTATGTAGATGGACATTTTCTTGAGATGAGATGATTTCATTAACCGGCACGCATGCAACAACCATTACCGCTTTTCGGTTTCGTTTGTAAGATAAGTTTCCTCCTTTCTTCTCCATGTAGCTGTTTCGTGTACATAACCGGTAGAAGTCAGCCAAAGCTGACTTGGCCGTTACTTGTTTGAGTTGTTAGGTCTAGGTTATAGTTTCTTTTAAGTGGTGGGATCTCACAACATTCACTCTTGGTTAGTACTGATAATTGAGTTGTACTTTTGTTTCTGTAGATGGAGATTTTCTTGAATAGGGATGATTTCTGAGACCGGCACGCATGCAACAACCATGACCGCTTTTCGGTTTCGTTTGTAAGATAAGTTTCCTCCTTTCTTCTCCATGTAGCTGTTTCGTGTACATAACCGGTAGAAGTCAGCCAAAGATGACTTGGCCGTTACTTGTTTGAGTTGTTAGGTCTAGGTTATAGTTTCTTTTAAGTGGTGGGATCTCACAACATTCACTCTTGGTTAGTACTGATAATTGAGTCATATTTTTGTTTCTGTAGATGGAGATTTTCTTGAAGTGGAATAATTTCTGGGACCGGCACGGATGCAACAACCATGCTCACCTTTCGGTTTCGCGTGTAAGATAAGTTTCATTCCTTCTTCTCCATTTAGCTGTTTCGTGTACATAACCGGTAAAAGTCAGCTAAAGCTGACTTGGCCGTTACTTGTTTCAGTTGATAGGTTTAGGTTATAGTTTCTTTTAAGTGGTGAGATCTCACAACATTAACTCTTAGTTAGTACTAATAATTGAGTTGTACTTTTGTTTCTGTAGAAGGAGATTTTTTTGAAGTGAGATAATTTGTAGGACCGGCACGCATGCAACAACCATGGCCGCCTTTCGATATCGCTTGTAAGATAAGTTTCCTTCTTTCTTCTCCATGAGCCTGTTTTGTGTACATAACCGGTAGAAGTCAGCCAAAGCTGACTTGGCCGTTACTTGTTTGAGTTGATAGCTCAAGGTTATAGTTTCTTTTAAGTGGTGGGATCTCACAACATTCACTCTTGGTTAGTACTGATAATTGAGTTGTAATTTTGTTTCTGTAGATGGAGATTTTCTAGAAGTGGGATGATTTCTTGGACCGGCACGTATGCAACAACCGTGGCCTCCTTTCGGTTTCGCTTGTAAGATAAGTTTCAATCTTTCTTCTCCATTTGGCTGTTTCGTGTACATAACCGGTAGAAGTCAGCCAAAGCTGACTTGGCCGTTACTTGTTTGAGTTGATAGGTATAGGTTATAGTTTCTTTTAAGTCGTGAGATCTCACAATATTCACTCTAAGTTAGTACTAATTATTGAGTTGTATTTTTGTTTCTGTAGATGGAGATTTTTTTGAAGTGGGATGATTTCTAGGACCGGCACGCATGCAACAACCATGGCCGCCTTTCGGTATCGCTTGAAAGATAAGTTTCCTTCTTTATTCTCCATGAGCCTGTTTCGTTTACATAACCGGTAGAAGTTAGCCAAAGCTGACTTAACCGTTACTTGTTTGAGTTGATAGCTCAAGGTTATAGTTTTTTTTAAGTGGTGGGATCTCACAACATTCATTCTTGGTTAGCACTGATAATTGAGTTGTACTATTGTTTTTGTAGATGGAGATTTTCTAGAAGTGGGATTATTTCTTAGACCGGCACGGATGCAACAACCGTGGCCTCCTTTCGGTTTCGCTTGTAAGATAAGTTTCAATCTTTCTTCTCCATTTGGCTGTTTCGTGTACATAACCGGTAGAAGTCAGCCAAAGCTGACTTGGCCGTTACTTTTTTGAGTTGATAGGTCTAGGTTATAGTTTCTTTTAAGTGGTGGGATCTCCCAACATTCACTCTTGGTTAGTACTGATAAGTGAGTTTTACTTTTGTTTTTGTAGATTGATATTTTCGTGAGGTGGAATGATTTAATGAACCGGCACGCATGCAACAACCATGACCGCCTTTCGGTTTCGCTTGTAAGATAAGTTTCCTCCTTTCTTCTTAATGTGGCTGTTTCGTGTATATAACCGGTAGATGTCAGCCAAAGCTGACTTGGCCGTTACTTTTTTGAATTGTTAGGTCTTAGTTATAGTTTCTTTTAAGTAGTGAGATCTCACAACATTCACTCTTGGTTAGTACTGACAATTGAGTTGTACTTTTATTTATGTAGATGGGCATTTTCTTGAGGTGGGATGATTTCATGGACCGGCACGCATGCAACAACCATGACCGCTTTTCGGTTTCGTTTGTAAGATAAGTTTCCTCCTTTCTTCTCCATGTAGCTGTTTCGTGTACATAACCGGTAGAAGTCAGCCAAAGATGACTTGGCCGTTACTTGTTTGAGTTGTTAGGTCTAGGTTATAGTTTCTTTTAAGTGGTGGGATCTCACAACATTCACTCTTGGTTAGTACTGATAATTGAGTTGTAATTTTGTTTCTGTAGATGGAGATTTTTTTGAAGTGGGATGATTTCTAGAACCGGCACGCATGCAACAACCATGACCGCTTTTCGGTTTCGTTTGTAAGATAAGTTTCCTCCTTTCTTCTCCATGTAGCTGTTTCGTGTACATAACCGGTAGAAGTCAGCCAAAGCTGACTTGGCCGTTACTTGTTTGAGTTGTTAGGTCTAGGTTATAGTTTCTTTTAAGTGGTGGGATCTCACAACATTCACTCTTGGTTAGTACTGATAATTGAGTTGTAATTTTGTTTCTGTACATGGAGATTTTTTCGAAGTGGGATGATTTCTAGAACCGGCACGCATGCAACAACCATGGCCGCCTTTCGGTATCGCTTGTAAGATAAGTTTCCTTCTTTCTTCTCCATGAGCCTGTTTCGTGTACATAACCGGTAGAAGTCAGCCAAAGCTGATTTGGCCGTTACTTTTTTGAGTTGATAGGTCTAGGTTATAATTTCTTTTAAGTGGTGGGATCTCCCAACATTCACTCTTGGTTAGTACTGATAAGTGAGTTGTACTTTTGTTTTTGTAGATGGAGGTTTTCTAGAAGTGGGATGATTTCTTAGACCGGCACGGATGCAACAACCGTGGCCTCTTTTCGGTTTCGATTGTAAGATAAGTTTCAATCTTTCTTCTCCATTTGGCTGTTTCGTGTACATAACCGGTAGAAGTCAGACAAAGCTGATTTGGCCGTTACTTGTTTGAGTTGATAGGTCTAGGTTATAGTTTCTTTTAAGTGGTGGGATCTCACAACATTCACTCTTGGTTAGCACTGATAATTGAGTTTTACTTTTGTTTCTGTAGATGTAGATTTTTTTTGAAATGGGATGATTTCTTAGGCCGGCACGGATGTAACAACCGTGGCGTCCTTTCGGTTTCGTTTGTAAGATAAGTTTCCTCCTTTCTTCTTCATGTGGCTGTTTCGTGTACATAACCGGTTGAAGTCAGCTAAATCTGACTTGGCCGTTACTTGTTTGAGTTGATAGGTCTAGGTTATAGTTTCTTTTAAGTCGTGAAATCTCAGAACATTCACTCTTAGTTAGTAGTAATTATTGAGTTGTATTTTTGTTTCTGTAGATGGAGATTTTTTTGAAGTGGGATGATGTCTTGGACCGGCACGGATGCAACTACCGTGGCCTCCTTTCGGTTTCGCTTGTAAGATAAGTTTCATTCTTTCTACTCCATTTGACTGTTTCGTGTACATAACCGGTAGAAGTCAGCCAAAACTGATTTGGCCGTTACTTGTTTGAGTTGATAGGTCTAGGTTATAGTTTCTTTTAAGTAGTGAGATCTCACAACATTCACTCTTGGTTAGTACTGACAATTGAGTTGTACTTTTGTTTATGTAGATGGACATTTTCTTGAGGTGGGATGATTTCATGGACCGGCACGCATGCAACAACCATGACCGCTTTTCGGTTTCGTTTGTAAGATAAGTTTCCTCCTTTCTTTTCCATGTAGCTGTTTCGTGTACATAACCGGTAAAAGTCAGCCAAAGCTGACTTGGCCGTTACTTGTTTGAGTTGTTAGGTCTAGGTTATAGTTTCTTTTAAGTGGTGGGATCTCACAACATTCTCTCTTGGTTAGCACTGATAATTGAGTTGTACTATTGTTTTTGTAGATGGAGGTTTTCTAGAAGTGGGATGATTTCTTAGACCGGCACGGATGCAACAACCGTGGCCTCTTTTCGGTTTCGATTGTAAGATAAGTTTCAATCTTTCTTCTCCATTTGGCTGTTTCGTGTACATAACCGGTAGAAGTCAGACAAAGCTGATTTGGCCGTTACTTGTTTGAGTTGATAGGTCTAGGTTATAGTTTCTTTTAAGTGGTGGGATCTCACAACATTCACTCTTGGTTAGCACTGATAATTGAGTTTTACTTTTGTTTCTGTAGATGTAGATTTTTTTTGAAATGGGATGATTTCTTAGGCCGGCACGGATGTAACAACCGTGGCGTCCTTTCGGTTTCGTTTGTAAGATAAGTTTCCTCCTTTCTTCTTCATGTGGCTGTTTCGTGTACATAACCGGTTGAAGTCAGCTAAATCTGACTTGGCCGTTACTTGTTTGAGTTGATAGGTCTAGGTTATAGTTTCTTTTAAGTCGTGAAATCTCAGAACATTCACTCTTAGTTAGTAGTAATTATTGAGTTGTATTTTTGTTTCTGTAGATGGAGATTTTTTTGAAGTGGGATGATGTCTTGGACCGGCACGGATGCAACTACCGTGGCCTCCTTTCGGTTTCGCTTGTAAGATAAGTTTCATTCTTTCTACTCCATTTGACTGTTTCGTGTACATAACCGGTAGAAGTCAGCCAAAACTGATTTGGCCGTTACTTGTTTGAGTTGATAGGTCTAGGTTATAGTTTCTTTTAAGTAGTGAGATCTCACAACATTCACTCTTGGTTAGTACTGACAATTGAGTTGTACTTTTGTTTATGTAGATGGACATTTTCTTGAGGTGGGATGATTTCATGGACCGGCACGCATGCAACAACCATGACCGCTTTTCGGTTTCGTTTGTAAGATAAGTTTCCTCCTTTCTTTTCCATGTAGCTGTTTCGTGTACATAACCGGTAAAAGTCAGCCAAAGCTGACTTGGCCGTTACTTGTTTGAGTTGTTAGGTCTAGGTTATAGTTTCTTTTAAGTGGTGGGTTCTCACAACATTCACTCTTGGTTAGCACTGATAATTGAGTTGTACTATTGTTTTTGTAGATGGAGGTTTTCTAGAAGTGGGATGATTTCTTAGACCAGCACGGATGCAACAACCGTGGCCTCTTTTCGGTTTCGCTTGTAAGATAAGTTTCAATCTTTCTTCTCCCTTTGGCTGTTTCGTGTACATAACCGGTAGAATTCAGGTAAAGCTGACTTGGCCGTTACTTTTTTGAGTTGATAGGTCTAGGTTATAGTTTCTTTTAAGTGGTGGGATCTCACAACATTCACTCTTGGTTAGTACTGATAAGTGAGTTGTACTTTTGTTTTTGTAGATGGATATTTTCTTGAGATGGGATGATTTAATGAACCGGCACGCATGCAACAACCATGACCGCCTTTCGGTTTCGCTTGTAAGATAAGTTTCCTCCTTTCTTCTTAATGTGGCTGTTTCGTGTACATAACCGGTAGAAGTCAGCCAAAGCTGACTTGGCCGTTACTTGTTTGAATTGTTAGGTCTAGGTTATAGTTTCTTTTAAGTGGTGGGATCTCACAACATTCACTCTTGGTTAGTACTGATAATTGAGTTGTAATTTTGTTTCTGTAGATGTAGATTTTTTTGAAGTGGGATGATGTCTTGGACCGGCACGGATGCAACAACCGTGGCCTCCTTTCGGTTTCGCTTGTAAGATAAGTTTCAATCTCTCTTCTCCATTTGGCTGTTTCGTGTACATAACCGGTAAAAGTCAGCCAAAGCTGACTTGGCCGTTACTTGTTTGAGTTGATAGGTCTAGGTTATAGTTTCTTTTAAGTCGTGAGATCTGACAACATTCACTCTTAGTTAGTACTAATTATTGAGTTGTATTTTTGTTTCTGTTGATGGAGATTTTTTTGAAGTGGGATGATTTCTAGGACCGACACGCCTGCAACAAACATGGCCGCCTTTCGGTATCGCTTGTAAGATAAGTTTCCTTCTTTCTACTCCATGAGCCTGTTTCGTGTACGTAACCGGTAGAAGTCAGCCAAAGCTGACTTGGCCTTTACTTGTTTGAGTTGATAGGTTTAGGTTATAGTTTCTTTTAAGTGGTGGGATCTCACAACATTCACTCTTGGTTAGTACTGATAATTGAGTTGTAATTTTGTTTCTGTAGATGTATATTTTCTAGAAGTGGGATGATTTCTTAGACCGGCACGGATGCAACAACCGTGGCGTCCTTTCGGTTTTGCTTGTAAGATAAGTTTCAATCTTTCTTCTCCATGTGGCTGTTTCGTGTACATAACCGGTAGAAGTCAGCCAAAGCTGACTTGGCCATTACTTGTTTGAGTTGATAGGTCTAGGTTATAGTTTCTTTTAAGTGGTGGGATCTCACAACATTCACTTTTGGTTAGTACTGATAATTGAGTTTTACCTTTGTTTGTGTAGATGAAGATTTTCTTGAAGTGGGATGATTTCTTGGACCGGCACGGATGCAACAACCGTGGGCTTTTTTCAGTTTCGCGTGTAAGATAAGTTTCTTTCTTTCTTCTCCATGTGGCTGTTTCGTGTACATAACCGGAAAAGTCTGCCAAAGCTGACTTGGCCGTTACTTGTTTGAGTTGATAAGTATAAGTTATAATTTCTTTTAAGTGGTGAGATCTGACAACTTTCACTCTTTGTTAGTACTGACAATTGAGTTGTACTTTTGTTTATGTAGATTGAGATTTTCTTGAGGTGGGATGATTTAATGGACCGGCACGCATGCAACAACCATGATCGTCTTTCGGTTTCGCTTGTATGATAAGTTTCCTCCTTTCTTCTTCATGTGGCTGTTTCGTATACATAACCGGTAGAAGTCAGCCAAAGCTGACTTGGCCGTTACTTGTTTGAGTTGATAGGTTTAGGTTATAGTTTCTTTTAAGTGGTGGGATCTCACAACATTCAATTTTGGTTAGCACTGATAATTGAGTTGTACTTTTGTTTTTGTAGATGCAGATTTTCTTGAAGTGGAATGATTTCTTGGACCGGCACGGATGCAACAACCCTGGCCTCCTTTCGGTTTCGCGTGTAAGATAAGTTTCCTTCTTTCTTCTCCATGTGTCTGTTTCGTGTACATAACCGGTAGAAGTCAGCCAAAGCTGACTTGGCCGTTACTTGTTTGAGTTGATAGGTTTAGGTTATAGTTTCTTTTAAGTGGTCAGATCTGACAACATTCACTCTTGGTTAGTGCTGATAATTGAGTTGTATTTTTGTTTATGTAGATCGAGATTTTTTTGCAGTGGGATGATTTCTAGGACCGGCACGCATGCAACAAACATGGCCGTCTTTCGGTGTCGCTTGTAAGATATGTTTCCTTCTTTCTTCTTGATGTGGCTGTTTCGTGTACATAACCGGTAGAAGTCAACCAAAGCTGACTTGGCCGTTACTTGTTTGAGCTGATAGGTCTAGGTTATAGTTTTTTTTTTGTGGTCAGATCTGACAACATTCACTCTTGGTTAGTGCTGATAATTGAGTTGTATTTTTGTTTATGTAGAATCTGATTAGTTGCTGATAACCAGAATGTGCCTTAGCTAAAATCAATTCAACCGAAATGTGCCACCTGACTGAGGCATTATCAAGGTACTCTTAGCTAAATAAACCACAATTTGATTGACTGTGCTTAGTAGCTTGTGAAATTGAACTGTTTCAAAGTCTTCATCTGTGGTCTCAAGGGTATACATGGAAATGAAGTTTAAATAAGAATTAACAGATCTTGAATTGTTTGGATGCTTTCTGGTGGATGAGACAGTCATATATGTACATGTTCGTATAACAGACACCAGCTTGAATACTTTTGTGTTATCTTATTATTTTCACTTGATTTGTGTTACTGGCATAATATGGGGTAATCTCAGGCTCAACAATATTTTTTGATGAGATTGGTGCTATTTTGGTTGAAAAATCTGGTTTGAGATCGGAGTTATTAATATTTATATCTTGAGAAATTAAGAGTTTTACATTTATAAAACAGTAATAATAGACTCTACTGTAGGCTTTCTTTTCTCATTATATATGAGCTGAAATGTTGCTTAAAAATATTTTAACTTTATTTTCAGATTAACGAGGCGGAAACTAGAAGTTTGCTTCATGCAAGAAGGATTCAGGAGCTTTACATAATATGGTATGTACTGTTTAGGGTTTTTATTTCATTAGAATTGAAATTCACACAATAATTTTGCCTTTTTAAATTTTTTTCAATATATGTAGTGACAAAGAATCATGTAGGGCAGGGCAGGAAACATTATTTAAGAAACATAGAGAGAAACTTCAGGCAAAATCAGTGGCAATCTTTTTCATGATGTAAATGCGATTTTTTTCATGATGTCAAATTCTGTACCAGAATATACTGGTACAGAGGAAAGGTGCTTCTTTTGGTTACCTTGCCTATTTATCTCGTATGATATCGAATGAGGCTATGGTACTATGCACAACGCTCATTGGATTAATATCTCTGTTTACAAAGTTCAAATAGTCGATCCGAAACCGTTCAACATTCACCATATGAAAATATACTTGTAGATTAAATTTTACATTTTTTAGAATTTTTTTACTATTTTTTTAGATAGGGACAAAATCACTTGATCTAAAGATTCTAGACCATTCAAAAATAGTGATTTTCTACCTATCTAAATGAAATATTCTTCTGTCATATTATGTACCAGAATATACTGATACAGTTAATGGTAGTTCTCCTTTTTTACCTTGCTTATTTATCACATATAAAATATATTTACTGCTATTAATTTTTATAATATTTAGGGGAGCTGAGCCCATGCATTGGCATTCTCTACTGCAGTTGGAATTGCATTGGGTGTTTTCCCTATTTTTGGTACTTCTTTGTGAATTCTCTTCTACCTTTCTTTAATTTTGGATTTACATATCAATTACACAAAAATTTGAAAATAATTGATAAAATTTGAAATCAGGAGTGACAGTGTTCCTTTGTGCTGTGGCAATAGCTATACTTGCAGAGCGGTGCCATGCTCCAACTATCATGCTTACAAATTTTGTTGTTGCCCCCCTTGAATTAAGGTTATTTGCTTCCTCTACAGTTTATTAAAAAAAATGGTATTACCACCGATTTCATTACAAAATCATATTGTTCTTAGAAGAGTTGTTACCAAACAACTGGTACCTCAATAATGCTTCCAACACAGTATTATTTGTCTAGGAAGGTATAGAAAAAAGGAAACGCTTTGTGCAGCCTTGGATTTAGTATCTACAACTATTGGTGTTTACAGCAATGCCCACTTAAAATGAATATGGAAAATTTTTTATCAAGTGTGACTATTTTGGGCTAGAATCTATAGAAATTAACATAGGATTAAGAGAGAGAGAGTTCATCATAATGAACAGGTTCTCTGAAATTTGAATATCAAAAAATATATTTCTTCAAAAATTATTCAGCTGATGCTATTTGGGTTTATTTTTTCCCCGTTCTACTATAATCTAGCTTTTACTTCTTTTACTTAATTTTTTTTGGGGAAGTCTGATGATACCATTTCTGAGATTGGGGGAGTATATCAGGTGGGGCCCACTTTCCATTGAAAAAGGATGCTTTGAAATTGGGGGCTACTCTGCAAGTCCAGCGAAGTTCTACTCGCTGTACTTCATGCGGTACGTAAACAAAATTTTTGGTACCATACTGTACCAACTTTCTACTGCCTCTGTAAAAGGTTTTACAAAAGATACAGCTGCATACTTAATGATTTTATGTAATTAGTGAGGCTATGGTACTATGCATAGCGCAGATTGGCCCGTACTACAGATCGACATATTCGTTTTTAAAGTTCAAATTGCGTATGAACTGTGATTTACATATGAAAATTGACTTGCAGACTAAATTTTACATTTTTTAGAAAAATAATAAGGGTCATTTGATTGAGCCAGGAGCATGTACAATATGCTCATATTATATCCCTTATTTCAAATTAAAAAAAAAAATATGCTGGGTCTAGATTGCCAACGTTTAAAAAGCGAATAATAAAATAGCAACTAAACAATTTCAATAAAGTTACCCATGAAATGAGAGCTATCACATAAAATACTATACTAATTCTCTAACCAATCAGAATACTTGCTTGCACCCTTTTCAAATAACCTCTGTAACAGTTCCGGGAGGCGTAATAGACATATGCTAGGAATAGGTGTTTTGGTCACTCAAGAGCGGCATATGGATAGGCCTATTTATACGGGTAAGCTCACTCATAGGAATAAGCAGTCACAAGTCAAAGTAAGGGTGCACGTAACTCATAGAAGCACGGGATGCGAATAAGAGAAGAGATAGGCTTTTTCATCAAATTTCACGCATGGGATATGGTAAGCTCCCTTGCATCTCTGACGGACCGACATTTTAGGATGCTTGTCCTGTGACCATGGATTACCAGACCATTCAAGTTGTAGACTTGCTTCATGTTAAATTGTGTCGTTCTGGTATTTGAACAGTATCTTTCTGGCATCTTATTGTTTGACTTGCTTCATGTAGCAACAGCACTTTGGATCGTTTGAATTTTTAAAATGGTGCTCTGGAGCCAAAGCAAAAGGCGATCCATGTGTTCCAAAGCATTCAGCATACCTAAATGTTTGATGATGACCCCTACATTCTTTTGTTCATGTTACCACGGATTTGCAACCTTTTTGAGAAACAAGACCTAATTGTGGGCACAAATGTGATAGATAGTTACAATTTGTCAAGTGTGGGCATTTCTGTACACACTTTGCATGAGCCAGTTTTTGCTAAATCCAAATTAACGTAAAATCAAATAATGAGGGTTGTTAAGTTTTGAGTCTTCCTACACTGTTGCTACATTGTGCTGGCTTCACACGAACATCAAACTTCCAGTAAAATCATCACTATCTTCACTTTAAAATGGTTTGCCAAAATTATTTTTGGGACTAATTTTCTTTATTGTTGAAAAGATAGGCACGGTAGAGCTGATATAGTCAATCCAATTTACTGTTGCATTAATTATTGAATTTTTTTTATTATTTAAGACGCTCTATTCTGTAGATTTTTTTTATTTTCCTTACATGCACTTCTGTAAACAGTCATGAAAGGGCCGACAACACCACAATTTAATTTATAGTTGCTTGATAGGATATTGAATGCCAAATTTTTACAACTCAAAATATGTAGAAAAAGTGGAAGATGTGGATTTGTTAATAAGAAAGGAAGAGAGATGCTTGGATGCTGGTGCAGACATGATTGCGATAGATGCTGATGATGTGTGCATGTATCCTGACTCTCTTTGGGCTGACACCATTGCAAAGATCATAGGTCGTTTGGGACTTGAGGAAACCATGTTTGAGGTGTCTGATGCTATAACTTCCGAGGGGTTTTGTCAAACAATATGGACCTAGGGTATGTTTCCTTTCTTGGTATTGAGCAGCAAGACGGTCCAGTTGTCTTGGTAAGTATCTCTCTGAACTGTTCAAATTCTTGTAAAGATTTTGTACTTGTATATCTCATAGCAAAGGTATACCAGCTGAGAAAAGTGGGAAAAACAAATTCAGCTTTCATTTTTTTTGGAAATAAAAGCACAGTACATGCACTATTGAATGCCAAAACCAGTTCAATTTACTACTCTATTTTAAACACTGATACCAGAACCTCTGTTGAAAATGAAAAAAACATTTAGCAGAAGTATATTAAGACTTTCGCTTTCTACAAGTTGTTTATGACCATTGATTGGTGGTACCGTCGAAACAAAAGTTGTTAAATTTTGTTGGTATGTTTATGTTTGTTATTGTATTAGGATAGTTTGAGGGGGTTATTTGTAAGAGTGTTTTGTAAGGCTCTATATAAGCCTAACCCTTGATTAATAAAGATAATCCTTTTTTACACAAATCTAGTTGGTATCAGAGCTGTTTTTCAGATCTAGGGTTTCGCATCAAAAACCGTGCAGCAGCCACCACCTCCGCCAGGGTTCTGCCAGCGCCGCCACCACCTCTGCCCGCGCCGCCAGACCTCCGCCAGCTCCGCCAGGGGGTCTGCTCGGCCTCCAGGGGCTCCGCCAGCCCTCTGCCACCTCCGCCAAGAGGTCCGCCAGCTCCACCAGGGGTCCGCCGGCTCCGCCAGGGGCTCCGCCGGCCCTGCTGGTGCTCCGCCAGGGGTGCTGGTGCTCCTCCACCCAGATCTAGCCTCCCTGACCTGAGAACAGCTGGTTTTTCTTCAATTTTTCCTTGATTTGCTCCATTTTTTCCTTCTCTTTCTCTCTACATCTCTTGTGATTGTTATTTTCTGATTCGGATCGGGTTGGTTTAGCTCAAATCTTGATGTGCTAAGATCAAGATTGGGTTAAAGGAAAGAGGAAGAGGGGTGCAGTGATGAGGTTTTAGATCTTGAGGGTTCAAGATCGGCAAGAGTTGTTGTTGCTCTACCATAGGCGGATGGGTCATTCTTCTTTTAGTCTTTTGAGTCGTTTGTATCCAGCTATGTTTGAAAAAGCTAATAAAGAGAGACTTGTTTGTGATGTTTGTGAGTTTGGCAAGCACACCAGGAGTTCGTATGTTAGTACAGGTAGTAGGAGCACCTGTAGTTTTGATTTGATACATTCTGATGTGTGGGGACCTTGTTCCACAACTTCTGTTAATGGTTTTCGATATTTTGTGTCTTTCATTGATTGCTTTTCTCGTAGTACTTGGCTTTATTTGATGAAAAACAAGAATGATGTGCTTGCTTGTTTTAAAGATTTCCACAAAGGGGCTCAGACTCAATACGGGGCAGTAGTGAAGGTATTGAGGTCTGACAATGGGACAGAGTACACGAACAATGCGTTCAGAGAATACTTATCCTCCCAGGGAATCCTGCATCAGACCACGTGCCCGTACACACCAGAGCAGAATGGAGTGGCAGAAAGAAAGAACAGGCATCTCCTTGAGGTAGCGAGAAGCATGATGATCTCAATGAATGTACCAAAGTACTTGTGGGGACAGGCAGTCCTGACAGATGCGAGACTGATCAATAGGATGCTCTCACGTGTGTTGGAGTGGAAGTCCCCGCTTGAGTTATTGAAAGGTGAGATTAGTGATAGTCTCCCCTTGAAGGTATTTGGTTGTGTGTGTTTCGTGCAGAACAACAGACCAAATGTGGGAAAACTGGATCCGCGAGCGGTCAAATGTATCTTTGTGGGGTACTCGGCCACTCAGAAAGGCTACACATGTTGGAGTCCCGTGGAGAGGAGGTTGTTTGTTAGTATGGATGTCACGTTTCGAGAGCATGAGCCATACTACTCCTCTCAGGTTACATCACCTTTTGGAGACTCGCTCGATACTGGAGGTATGAGGCGAGAGGGGGAGAGTAGCAGTGGTAGTGAGAGGAGGATGGTGGGTGTGAGCGATGTCCCTTGCGCGCCAACAGTTGAGGAGTCGACTGTTGTGGAATCGGCTGTGGTGCCGGAACGAGGCGGGGATGATCCCGATAATGGTGGCACTCAAGCTCAAGGGGAGTTGCGAGTGTACACGAGGAGAAGGAGGCAGGTTAAGGATACTGCACCTACAGTGCCGCTTGTGCCAAGTCCCTTGTCCCTTCCTACCCCGACTTCTGAGACACCATCCACTGACTCAGAGCACACAGGTGATATGATTCCTCTCTCTACTCCTCCCACTCCCATGTCGGTAAGGAGGACTCCTCGCCTCAATGCGGGAGTTCCCCCTGATCGATACGGTTTCCCACATGATATTGCCCAGTTTGTTTCTTACTCTCACATCTCACCTGCACATGGAGCATTCATTGCATCTCTGGACATTGTCTCTATTCCTAAGTGTTGGCAGGTTGCTAAGGAGGATCCAAAGTGGAAATCCGCCATGCTTGAGGAACTTGAGGCTCTCGCAAAGAACAAAACCCGGACGCTTGTGCCATTACCACCAGGAAAGAAGGCGGTTGGATGCAAGTGGGTTTTCACTGTGAAGCAAAGCCCAGAGGGTCGGGTTGAGCGTTACAAGGCCCGGTTGGTGGCAAAGGGGTACAGTCAGACGTACGGTATTGACTATGATGAGACTTTTGCACCCATGGCGAAGATGAGTACAGTGCGGACACTTGTTTCCTTAGCAGCGAATGGGGGTTGGAAGTTACATCAGCTTGATGTGAAGAATGCCTTCCTTCACGGCGAGTTGTTGGAGGACGTGTACATGGAGGTCCCACAGGGTTTTGGCACGAAACAAACGGAGGGTAAGGTGTGCAGACTCAAGAAATCTCTTTATGGGCTGAAGCAGTCCCCTCGAGCCTGGTTTGACAGGTTTAGGAGGGCTATGGTAGGCATGGGGTATCAGCAGACCAATGCAGACCATACAGTGTTCTTCAGGCGACATGGAGTTCACATTACGATGCTGGCAGTGTATGTGGACGACATGATTATCACTGGTGATGATGAGGGTGAGATTGCATCACTGAAGAAGAGGTTGAGTAAGGAGTTTGAAGTGAAAGACTTGGGGCAACTCAGATACTTCCTTGGGATTGAGATAGCTCGTGGTGCAGAGGGGATTGTTTTGTCTCAAAGGAAGTATGTGCTGGATTTGCTTACAGAGACAGGTATGCTAGGGTGCAAGCCTGCGGTGGCCCCGATCGATCAAAAGTCTAAGCTGAGTGCTGAGGCAGGAGAGCCAGTTGATAAGGAGAGGTACCAGAGGTTAGTTGGTCGCTTGATCTATTTGAGCCACACTCGTCCTGACATTTCCTTTGCGGTGAGTGTGGTGAGTCGCTACATGCATGACCCTAGGGAGGGTCACATGGATGCTGTGTACCAGATCCTGAGATACCTGAAGAGTGCACCAGGCAAGGGGTTGATCTTTCGCAAGAATGGGCATTTGAATATTGAGGGATATTGTGATTCAGACTGGGCTAGTTGTGCCGATGATAGGAAGTCCACGTCTGGATATTGCATGTTTGTAGGAGGCAATCTGGTCTCCTGGAAGAGCAAGAAACAGTCGGTAGTTGCGAGGTCCACAGCCGAGGCAGAGTACAGGGCCATGGCTTTAGGTGTTGCAGAGATGATGTGGTTGAGAGCTCTGTTGGTGGAGCTCAAGATGGACCAAGGGGCACAAATGAAGCTGTGGTGCGACAATAAGTCAGCTATTAGCATTGCTAATAACCCTGTGCAGCATGATAGGACCAAGCATGTGGAGATCGACAGATTCTTCATCAAGGAAAAACTGAATAGCGGATTACTTGAGCTGGGACATGTAGCTACTAGAGAGCAAGTGGCTGACTGTCTCACTAAAGGGCTTAGTTCGTTGGATTTGTCGAGACTATGTGACAAGATGGGCCTAGTGGATATTTTTCGTCCGTAGGCTCATCTTGAGGGGGAGTGTTGGTATGTTTATGTTTGTTATTGTATTAGGATAGTTTGAGGGGGTTATTTGTAAGAGTGTTTTGTAAGGCTCTATAGAAGCCTAACCCTTGATTAATAAAGATAATCTTTTTTTACACAAATCTAGTAATTTCATCAGTTAATACTGGTTTTTTAAAAAGCAATTGCCATCTGCCCTTAGCTTAAGTTTTGTGATGTGATTTTAAATGATATTGGGACTAATAGAGATTAATTTTCCTTTTAGAATTAGTTTTTTTTTTTTTTTTTTTTTTTTCTGATAGCTACTTCAACATCAAAAACCCTAATCTCTAATTGATGAGAGAAAAATTGTAATAACTTTTTTTGTATAAATCACAAGTGAAATTTACAGGGGTTATCAGGGAAAAACTTCTTCATATAAATTATTACAAAATTTTAGAGATCGTTGTAAATTAAAATTATTGATTTCACATTGAGAAATAAATAATGTGTTACTTTGACAATAAAAACAGCAAAGTCTGCTGCAAGACTTTACCTGTGTTATTCAATGAAGTTAGCCTCCGCTTGACCATCTGATACTGGTAGTGAAATTACATAAATATTTTCAGCGTGAAGAATTTGCTTCCAGTTTTGCATCATTAATCTTTGTTTTATTTCTTCTATCTTTTACATACTGCCATCCGGTATTTATATACATAATTGTGTCTCTATTTTTTACTTTACATTTAATAGAGACTAAAAATTCAGCAGTAGTTGACTCTATGTAGCTCTCTTTGCCTTCCTCTTCCCAGTTTCGATCTTCCCACAGCTGGCATGGTGTTGAAGGTAATTATTCTACTTACCATTTCCTGAAAATATATTTCCCAAAGTATATCATTGTATGTTTCGTATTCTTCTCAAGGTACTTCTCTTTCAATGTCTAACCTACATCATAAATTTCTTTCGTCAATTACTACAAACTCCTTGTCATCAGTACAAAGTAATCATAATGTCAAAGAAGATAAAAAAAAACTGTCAAAGTGAAGATGAGTATGCTAACCCATTTTCTATGATATTATGAGGTTTAGAATGAGTGTAAATGGGTATTTTATACATTTTAAATGAGTTTCAATAGAATGGGTAAATTTGTGAATTTCTTAAATTGAGAAAGGTAAATATGATTTTATGAAGTTTAGAGTTTATAGAGGGATTACAAATCTCTCCTCCAAGCCAGAATTCAGATCCAGTGCAATACCTGACTGTGTAGAATGAGATCTGAGGCATCCATTTAAATATGGTACGCATCAAAAAAGCATGACAACTTAATGATGGAAAAAAAAAACAACTTCAAAGTGAGAAACGGAAAGTATTGACATCAAAACTGTCACACCTTTCCGCAGTTCGACATACATGACTTCGTAGTATTACTTAATTTTACTGCTATGTAGTTCGACCTACACCTGCCACTGGTACGGAATCAGGGGGATTGGAGGAATGGAATGAGGCGCGTACGGCAACTGGTACCAATCAAGTTACCGGTACTATCACAAACTCAAGATAGGGAAGAACCTCAACAAGGGAGAAAAAATTCACTCACTGGTACGCCTGGTGATGGGCAAGGGTTAGCTCATATAAATTAAGATTTTGATGTTTTGTAATTTGCTGCAATTTTTTCACTTTCTGTATTATTTCTCCCCTTTCTGGTCAGCTTTTTGAGCATTTTCATTTGTTTTAAACCTGTTACTAACCTCTTGTAACTTTACCATTATCAATGGAATCAAATGTTATCTTGAATTAGAATAATATATCTCACAGCTTTTTCAAGAAAAATTTCAATTCTTTGGCATGTAATTTTCAATGTGTCATTACTGTAGAAATATACAAAATTTCTTATGTGATTTTCTGTTTGATAGGTGCTGGGTGCATGTTTTTCCATTATTCTAATCTACGTATTTGATCTCTTACATTGGAAGCAGCTGAAACAAAACTAAAACTCCTTAATTAAAAGAACAACAACAGGCTGATATTCACGTATACAAATATTTACGAAACATAACGATAGCGGTGTAGCTGCAATAGGATTATATGAAGCACCTAGTTTCTAAAAATTCATTTGAATATATCTCGGCTCCAACCCCGTGTCAGCAATAAAAAATTATATGTGTAATAACAATAAAAAAAAACAAAATCTCAAAAAAGATGGTATACTGCACTATCTATTCATTATACTAATTCTAGTCTCCATGAACTATATATTACAGTGTAAAATTGTAATGATGTATTACGGAGTTCTTTTCGCACGGACTGAAATGTCTCAAATTTAAAACTCTAGTCTATATTAACTATATTTCTAGATGTTGTGTTTTTTTTAATGATGAATTGAAATCATAAGTTTGCTTTATTGACAAGTATATATTGGAAAATATTTGCTAGAGATTTTAATAATAGTTTGGAAAGTGCTTTGTAGACATTATCTAGAATATATTTGCAAGTATATTTGATGACAATCATTAACAATAAAAATGTATACATCTTCGTTATTCGTGTAAAATCAATAATTTAGTAGATCCATTTGATCTATAAGCATTATTAGTGACTTCAATAATTTAAAAAAATTTAATTTTTTTTTATCTGATTTAATACATTACATTATTTGTGAAAATCCTTGCTGAAATTAAAAAAATCCCAAAAAAAAAAATGAACGAAATTTAGTAAGCTGAAGTAGGTGGCTTGCTCTACACGCAAAGGGCTGTTGCGAATCAAATAAAATGATTCATGTGAAATGCATTTAACCTTCGTGCAAAAGCAGATGAAACGGTCTAGATCTAAACTCAAAATTAATGTTACCTCAACAATTTGTCTTTCTAAAACCCTGAACTAAAATCTTGAAATGTCGATTCTGCTCTGCTCTCTCTCATCTACTCCGTTCCAAATGTTTTTCTCTCAAGATTCTGATATCTTAGGAAATCCTTCGAAGATTCTTTCCGATTTCTTCAATACAACGGCTCTTTGTATAGCCCCGCTCCTCTTTAATGCCACTTAGCTCAACGGAGAAAGAGCGAGGTAGAGAGAGAGAGAGAGCGGGAGAGCGTGCCTCTGTCCTACGCCCTCTCCTCTCGCGCAAGCCTCCGCCTCTCGTACACCGAACAACCCTAAACCGCAACTTCACTTCCTTTTGGAGGACAAAGCGTGAGCGAGAGAGAGAGAGAGAGCGCAAGAGAGATCGGGGAAGACACTTTAACAAAATGCGGTTATACCGGCGCTGAGTAAACTCACCGACGACAGTGTGCTCAGTTACATTGAGCAGGTACAACAACTAATTTTAGATATTCGATTGTCTCTAATTTTGAAATTGGATGTACAATGTAGCTTAATCGGTGAAGTTTTTTCTTTTAGTCCAAATTGGTTGCTCCGCTTTTCTTTTCTTTTTTTTTTCTTTTTTTTTAAGATCTGGGAAAACCTTTCCTTGGGAATGAAAAGAATTAAACGAGTATGTTTAATTGAAAATGTTGGAAGGCTCTGGACTAATCAAACTCTTTCACCTTTTACTATTTTCTTAAATTAAAATACAAAGCATGTTAAACCCACTGACAGCCTAATTTCATTCTATTTGAATCTAATTTGGAAAGTAAAGAAGGTCATGTGACAAACTAGTTAAGAATAGATTTCTCATATTATTTTCCCTTTCTTAATTACAGTCTCTGGGTTCATGGAATCCAACAAGGTCACAAAGCTTTGATGGCCTAACAGCCGTCGAACTTACCGGCTCAGACCGACCGGGCCTCCTTTCTGAAGTGTTTACTGTCACTACAGCAAAACGACCCACCTGGGACCGGGTTTTGGAACTGGCATCTTGATCCAAAGTCACATGTACCAATACCGAGTTGCTCGTACCAGTACCTGTCCGGTACCAAGATGCTTGTACCAGTACCAGTCTTTGCTTGCACTTTTTTTGCACTTTGGCTGTTTCAAAAAGAGCATCTTCAATTTATACATGCATGTAACATGCATAATGAAGATCTGAATTTATTTTCTATTTCAATTTGGTTGTTGCTGTTGACAGTCTCATAATAATTAGATGGATTATTGAATTACCTTAAATTGACCTCATTTTGTCTTTGACATCCATTTGTACCTTGGATGAAAGGGTTAGATGAAAGGGTTAAGTAAATCAAGTAGTAGTGGTTCATGATCTATTTGCCTTAGATGAAAGGGTTAAGTAAATCAAGTAGTAACACCATACCAATCTCAAATTTATTTTCAATTTGATTGTTGCTGTTGAGAGACTTGTATTTTTTTGTAGTTTGCTGTATATGAATATCTAGTAGTAAGTGAAATCCGATATATATTACCTTTAAGAGCATCAAGTTAAATGTTCATAGTTTTCTTTTTTATCTTTTCTAATCTTTCTTTTAGATTGCGCAACAACAGTCATGGCTAAGGAAGCATTAGAAGGACACTGCATCTAAAGCTTCATTTGACCTACTCTCGTCATACTGATCTTAATGTTAAGGTATCACATAGCAAACAAAAATATATATTACTTTTTTCTGTTTTTAGAAGGATCAGATCTGATGCCATTTCTTAAAAAAATATTTTTCATTTTGATTGGTTTTAGGAGGTGTGTTCATATCTGTTTATGATGATTGGTTTTAGGAGGTGTGTTCATTTCTTAAAAAAATTTATGATGATTGTTCATTTTTAATATTGAAGTATATAATATAGGAAGTTTAACTTCTTGCGGATTGCTTGTTTTCATACAAATCTGCGAACTTACTCTGAAATTGGTTAGTGGTAGTTTAATTGGTAAACTGGTACATCGTTACTGATTAATTCAATTTCCACGAAACTAATTGGTTGCCCAAAATATTTTTTTTTAGTGCCTCTTCTGTCCTGCGGTGAATAGAGTCAATAGCCGAGACTTGCGCTCAATTAATTGGTAAGTATAAAATTTTTGGATTAACTGTAGCTTGATTGTGTCCATCTATCTTTTAGAGCTCATCTGAAACTAATTACAATGTCCTTTAGAACTCATCTGTCCTTTAGAAATTCAAATATCTGAAACTGATTACAATGTTTCTGTTGGGTACATAATTGGCATATTACACAATCACCTATAGTCCTCTTTCTGTATAAACTATTTTCTTTCATTTAAAAATTGGTGTAAATTGGGCAGGTACCTTGAATTGAACATTGAGCCAAGCTTAGACAGATATTAGTGGAGTCATATATATGTGTAGAGACATAAGTTTCAGTTTGAAGTTATACTTAGATATAAGTGAAGTCATATTTAGTGTAGAAGTTCAAAGTATAGCCAAAAATGATTTTTTATTGTCCATCTGTCCTTTAGAAGTTCAAAGTATAGCCTTTTTATTGTCCAAGAATGATTTTTTATTGTCCAAGATTGAGAACTTTGCATGCATATCCTTTATATTTTTTAGTATACCTTTATGCAGCATGGTCCTCAAACTTTGCATGCATACGCTTTACATTTTTCTATAATATACGTATAGATTATACTTATCCCTTTTACCTTAGGCACACAGCAAACTAATTCAAGAAAAGTAAATAAATGGTGTGTTCCAAGTTTAGACATCATTTCACATAGAAAATCTGGTGCCTTCTCAATTTCACCTAGAAAATCTGGTGCCTTTAGACATCATTTCACATAGAAAATCTGGTGCCTTCTCAATTTCACCTTTCTTGCAGAACCCATATATAAGATTAGTATATGTCACAAATTAGGATGCATGTATTTTTTTTAACACATTCTTGAGTTTTATTAGTATATGTCACCTTTCTTGAGTACTCTGACCATGGACAACTGATTACAACAGAAACATGAATAGTTATATTGCTATTTATAACACATTCTTGAGTCAGATTTTGTGATGAGCATATAATACTTTTGGTATTAATTTTTTGTTTGTTGTCCTTTTTTTAGGATGAAGGTGATGATTAAGCTGGACATGAATAGCTGGGTTAGAACTTTATTAATTACGTTATATGTGTTGTTTTATTAAATGGGGGTGTTTGATATTATGCAAAATAACAATAGGCTAGCTTAATTTGGGATACTCGGTGGTAGGTTAGGTGTGCTTGGTTTTAGTTGAGCAATACTGTGGGTTTTTATAGTTCTCTTTCTTAACAATAGGCTAGTTGTCCATGGTTAGAGTACTCAGCAAGTGGCCAATCAGATTAGAACTGATTCTCTTGTGATTGAATTAAAACATTTATATATAATCTTAGGAGGAAGTCATTATTATCTGATATCTGATCTGATGCTGACTTAATAGTAAATGGATCCTTACAGGTTCAGCAAATGCTTCACAATTTGACAGTAGATGCATTCCGGGAGGAGTATTTTCTTGAGTGAAATAGGCTGCTAGCAATTTTGGCCAGCTAAATCTGAGATGATCCAATCCGAAATTATGAAGTCACAACTACAGGTAAAAATTTCCGATCTGAAATGTAGATCAATATATACACATTATGTAGCCACACTTATTGTTTTGAGCTGAGTTTTTTCTTGTACTTCATGCAGAAATTTATATTTAACAAATGATTGTGGTAGAAGTTACATAAAACAACCATGCTTAGTGGTAATATATAAGTTTTTTGGGGGTCCATTTTGTAAAAGAACATAACACATTGATTGATTAATTGTACAAGCCTCATATAGAGGCACTGAATTGAGCTGCTTCGTAATGTTTTACCTTTCCCTAGCATGTTGAAGCTCTAGTTGAATTGGACTTGTTCTATTCATTCTAGCGAGAAAGGGAAGAACTCGACTTGTTCTGTTTAATCTGTATGCATTTCAAAATCATCCTGAAATTTGTAATTAATCACAAAAATTTGTCAACATCCCTTTTTTTCTGCTACTTGTGTCCAAAACCTATTAACGGACCATCCTTTCTATTTTTAAGACAAAATGGCTAAATATATTGACATAGTAGTTTTTATGTATGGTCACACAACTAGCTCATAGACATAGTCAAAACAACACTACTTATGATTCGTGCTCTGCCTACATCAAGTCAAAACCCACTCTGTCAGTATCGATCTTTACCTAGAAAAATAAATGTTCTAAAGTCGATTCCGCTTTTTTTATTTTTATTTTTATTTTTCTTTTTTCAATGTTGATACCTATATCCCTCAACGTATTTCTCTCCTCTCTAATAGTGGCATTTTTTTAAGGCAAAAACTAATTAATTATCTAAATTCCATTATTTTGCAATGTTTTCAGAGACTAGTCATCTATATTATATTATATATTATCCTATGTTGGGTTCTTACCAAATTAGTTATCTGTATTAATTATTTTACTTGACATGTAAACTCTTACCAGCAATTTATATATGAAAATCCCAATTCATTTTAAAAAAACAACATGTACATGGGGTGGGTTGGATTCTGTAAGAACACTCAAAATTGATTGGTACATCCTTGGGTTCTAAGTTCTAACTTCTATCATAGACCTCAATAGATATGGTTGTGCGGTTTTGTTTCTTTTTCCTTTTCTTTTCTTTGATTCTTTTAATCGTAATCTTTTTACAATAAAATCCTAACTTGAGTTCTTGTACTAGGTTTACCTATATTTGCACCTCCTTATCAATCAGATCTGACAACATTCACTCTTGGTTAGTGCTGACAACCATGGCCTCCTTTCGATTTCGCTTGTAAGATAAGTTTCCTTCTTTCTTCTCCATGTGATTGTTTCGAGTACATAACCGGTAGAAGTCAGCCATTTTAACTGGTGAGATCTGACAACAATAACTCTTGGTTAGTACTGATAATTGAGTTATACTTTTGTTTTTGTAGATGGAGATTTTCTTGAAGTGGGATGATTTCTCGGACCGACACGGATGCAACAACCATAGCCTCCTTTCGGTTCCGCGTGTAAGATAAGTTTCCTTCTTTATTCTCCATGTGGCTGTTTCGTGTACATAACCGGTAAAAGTCAGCCAAAGCTGACTTGGCCGTTACCTGTTTGAGTTGATAGGTCTAGGTTATAGTTTCTTTTAAGTGGTGAGATCTCACAACATTCACTCGTGGTTAGTACTGATAATTGAGTTGTACTTTTGTTTCTGTAGATCGAGATTTTCTTGAAATGAGATAATTTCTTGGACCGCCACGGATGCAACAGCAATGGCCTCCTTTCGGTTTCGCTTGTCAGATAAGTTTCCTTCTCTCTTCTCGATGTGGATGTTTTGTGTAAATAACCGGTAGAAGTCAGCCAAAGCTGACTTGGCCATTACATGTTTGAGCTGATAGGTATAGGTTATAGTTTTTTTTTTTGTGGTCAGATCTGACAACATTCACTCTTGGTTAGTGCTGATAATTGAGTTGTACTTTTGTTTATATAGATCGAGATTTTCTTCAAGTGGGATGATTTCTAGGACCGGCACGCATGCAACAACCATGGCCGACTTTCGGTTTCGCTTGTAAGATAAGTTTCTTTCTTTCTTCTCCATGTGGCTGTTTCGTGTACATAACCGGTAGAAGTCAGCAAAAGCTGACTTGGCCGTTACTTGTTTGAGTTGATAGATCTAGGTTATAATTTCTTTTAAGTGGTGAGATCTCACAACATTCACTCTTGATTAAAACTGATAATTGAGTTGTACTTTTGTTTTTGTAGATGGAGATTTTCTTGAAGTGAGATGATTTCTTGGACCAGTACGCATGCAACATCCATGGCCTCCTTTCAGTTTCGCTTGTAAGATAAGTTTAATTATTTCTTCTCCATGTGGTTGTTTCGTTTACATAACCGGTAGAAGTCAGCCAAAGCTGACTTGGCCGTTACTTGTTTGAGCTGATAGGTCTAGGTTATAGCTTTTTTTTTTGTTGGTGGTCAGATCTGACAACATTCACCCTTGGTTAGTGCTAATAATTGAGTCGTACTTTTGTTTATGCAGATGAAGATTTTATTGAAGTGGGATAATTTCTTGGATCGGCACGCATGCAACAACCATGGCCTTCTTTCGGTTTCGCTTGTAAGATAAGTTTCCTTCTCTCTTCTCCATGTGGTTGTTTTGTGTACATAACCGGTAGAAGTCAGCCAAAACTGACTTGGCCGTTACTTGTTTGAGCTGATAGGTCTAGGTTATAGTTTTTTTTTTTGGTGGTCAGATCTGACAACATTCACTCTTGGTTAGTGCTGATAATTGAGTTATACTTTTGTTTATGTAGATAGAGATTTTCTCCAAGTGGTATGATTTCTTGGACCGACACGCATGCAACAACCATGGCCGCCTTTCGGTTTCGCTTGTAAGATATGTTTTTTCTCCATGTAGTTTTTTTGTGTACATAACCGGTAGACGTCAACTAAAGCTGACTTGGCCGTTACTTGTTTGAGCTGATAGGTCTAGGTTATAGTTTTTTTTTGTTGGTGGTCAGATCTGACAACATTCACTCTTGGTTAGTGCTAATAATTGAGTGGTACTTTTGTTTATGCAGATGGAGATTTTTTTGAAGTGAGATGATTTCTTGGACCGGCACGCAAGCAACAACGATGTCCTTCTTCTGGTTTCGATTGTAAAATAAGTTTCTTTCTATCTTCTCCATGTGGTTGTTTTGTCTACATAACCGGTCCAAGTCAGCCATAGCTGACTTGGACGTTACATGTTTGAGCTGAGAGGTCTAGGTTATAGTTTTTTTTAAGTGGTGAGATTTCACATCATTCACTCTCTGTTAGTACTGTTAATTGAGTTGTACTTTTGTTTATGTAGATGGAGATTTTCTTGGACCGCCACGCATGCAACAGCAATGGCCTCCTTTTGGTTTCGCTTGTAAGATAAGTTTCCTTCTCTCTTCTCGATGTGGTTGTTTTGTGTAAATAACCGGTAGAAGTCAGCCAAAGCTGACTTGGCCGTTACATGTTTGAGCTGATAGGTATAGGTTATAGTTTTTTTTTGGTGGTCAGATCTGACAATATTCACTCTTGTTTAGTGCTGATAATTGAGTTGTACTTTTGTTTATGTAGATCGAGATTTTCTTGAAGTGGGATGATTTCTAGGAGCGGCACGCATGCAACAACCATGGCCGCCTTTCGGTTTCGCTTGTAAGATAAGTTTTCTTCTTTCTTCTCCATGTGGCTGTTTCGTATACAGAACCGGTAGAAGTCAGCCAAAGCTGACTTGGCCGTTACTTGTTTGAGTTGATAGGTCTAGGTTATAGTTTCTTTTAAGTGGTGAGATTTCACAACATTCACTCTCTGTTAGTACTGATAATTGAGTTGTACTTTTGTTTATGTAGATGGAGATTTTCTTGATGTGGGATGATTTCTTGGACCTTCACGCATGCAACAACATTGGCCTCCTTTCGGTTTCGCGTGTAAGATAGGTTTCCTTCTTTCTTCTCCATGTGGCTGTTTCGTGTACATAACCGGTTGAAGTCAGCCAAAGCTGACTTGGCTGTTACTTGTTTGAGTTGATAGGTCCAGGTTATAGTTTTTTTAAGTGGTAAGATCACACAACATTCACGCTTGGTTAGTACTGATAATTGAGTTTTACTTTTGTTTATGTAGATGGAGATTTTCTTGAAGTGGTATGATTTCTTGGACCGACACGCATGCAACAACCATGGCCTCCTTTCGGTTTCGCTTGTAACATAAGTTTCATTTTTTCTTCTCCATGTGGCTGTTTCGTGTACATAACCGGTAGAAGTCAGCGAAACCTGACTTGGCCGTTACTTGTTTGAGCTGATAGGTCTAGGTTATAGTTTCTTTTAAGTGGTGAGATCTCACAATATTTACTCTTGATTAGTATTGATAATTGAGTTGTACTTTTGTTTATGTAGATTGAGTTTTTGTTGAGGTGGGATTATTTCTTGGACCGGTATGCATGCAACAACGATGGCTTCCTCTCGGTTTCGCTTGTAAGATAAGTTTTCTTCTTTTTTCTCCATGTGGCTGTTTCGAGTACATAACCGGTAGAAGTCAGCGAAACCTGACTTGGCCGTTACTTGTTTGAGCTGATAGGTCTAGGTTATAGTTTCTTTTAAGTGGTGAGATCTCACAACATTCACTATTGGTTAGTACTGATAATTGAGTTGTACTTTTGTTTATGTAGATGGAGATTTTTTTGAAGTGGGATGATTTCTTGGACTGGTATGCATGCAACAACGATGGCCTCCTTTCGGTTTCGCTTGTAAGATAAGTTTCCTTCTATCTTCTACATGTGGCTGTTTCGTGTACATAATGGGTAGAAGTCAGCCAAAGCTGACTTGGCCGTTACTAGTTTGACCTGATAGGTCTATGTTATATTTTTTTTTTGGTGATCAGATCTGACAACATTCACTCTTGGTTAGTGCTCATAATTGAGTCGTACTTTTATTTATGCAGATGGAAATTTTCTTGAAGTGAGATGATTTCTTGGACCTGCACGCATGCAATAACCATGGCCTTCTTTCGGTTTCGCTTGTAATATAAATTTCCTTCTTTCTTCTCCATATGCCTGTTTTGTGTACATAACCGGTAGACGTCACTCAAATGTGACTTGGCCGTTACTTGTTTGAGCTGATAGGTCTAGGTTATATTTTTTTTGTGGTTAGATCTGACAACATTGACTCTTGTTTAGTGCTGATAATTGAGTTGTACTTTTGTTTATGTAGATCGAGATTTTCTTGAAGTGGGATGATTTCTTGGACCGGCATGCATGCAACAACGTTCGCCTCCTTTCGGTTTCGCTTGTAAGATAGCTTCTCCATTTCGCTGTTTCGTGTACATAACCTGTAGAAGTCAGCCAAAGCTGAATTGGCCGTTACTTGTTTGAGCTGATAGGGCTAGGTTATAGTTTTTTTAAGTGGGTAGATCTCACAACATTCACTCTTGGTTAGTACCGATAATTGAGTTGTACTTTTGTTTATGTAGATAAAGCTTTTCTTGAAGTGGGATGCTTTCTTGGACCGACACGCATGCAACAACCATGGCCTCCTTACAGTTTCGCTTGTAAGATAAGTTTCTTTCACAATATATCCCTTCTTTTTTTGTGGCACGACTTAGTTCTTCTCCTTGTGGCTGTTTCGTGTCCATAACCGGTAGAAGTCAGCCAAAGCTGACTTGGCCGTTACTTGTTTGAGCTGATAAGTCTAGGTTATAGTTTTTTTTTTGTGGTCAGATCTGACAACATTCACTCTTGATTAGTGCTGATAATTGAGTTGTACCTTTATTTATGTAGATGAAGATTTTCTTGAAGTGGGATGATTTCTTGGACCGGCACGAATGCAACAACCATGGCGTCCTTTCGGTTTCGCTTGTACGATAAGTTTCCTTCTTTCTTCTACATGTGGCTGTTTCGTGTACATAATCGGTAGAAGTCAGCCAAAGCTGACTTCGCCGTTACTTGTTTGAGCTGATAGGTGTAGGTTATAGTTTTTTTTTGGTGGTTAGATCTGACAACATTCACTCTTGGTTAGTGCTGATAATTGAGTTGTATTTTTGTTTATGTAGATGAAGATTTTTTTGAAGTGGTATGATTTCTTGGAACGGCACGCATGCAACAACCATGGCCTCCTTTCGGTTTCGCTTGTAAGATAAGTTTCCTTGTTTCTTCTCCATGTGGCTGTTTCGTGTACATAATCGGTAGAAGTCAGACAAAGCTGACTTGGCCGTTACTTGTTTGAGTTGATAGGTCTAGGTTATATTTTCTTTTAAGTTGTGAGATCTCACAACTTTCACTCTTGGTTAGTACTGATAATTGAGTTGTATTTTTGTTTATGTAGATGGAGATTTTTTTGAAGTGAGATGATTTCCTGGACCGTTACGCATGCAACAACCATGGCCTCTTTTCGGTTTCGCGTTTAAGATAAGTTTCATTCTTTCTTCTCCATGTGGCTGTTTCGTGTACATAACCGATAGAAGTCAGCAAAAGCTGACTTGGCCGTTACTTGTTTGAGTTGATAGGTCTAGGTTATAGTTTTTTTTAAGTGGTGAGATCTCACAACATTCACTCTTGGTTAGTACTGATAATTGAGTTGTACTTTTGTTTATGTAGATGGAGATTTTCTTGAATTGGGATGATTTCTTGGACCGGCACGCATGCAACAACCATGGTCTCTTTTCGGTTTCGCTTGTAAGATAAGTTTCCTTCTTTTTTCTCCATGTGGCTGTTTCGTGTACATAACCAGTAGAAGTCAGCCAAAGCTGACTTGGCCGTTACTTGTTTGAGTTGATAGGTCTAGGTTATAGTTTCTTTTAAGTGGTGAGATCTCACAACTTTCACTCTTGGTTAGTACTGATAATTGAGTTGTACTTTTGTTTTTGTAGATGGAGATTTTCTTGAAGTGAGATGATTTCTTGGACCGTCACGCATACAACAACCATGGCCTCCTTTCGGTTTCGCGTGTAAGATAAGTTTCCTTCTTTCTTCTCCATGTGGCTGTTTCGTGTACATAACCGGTAGAAGTCAGCCAAAGCTGACTTGGCCGTTACTTGTTTGAGCTGATAGGTCTAGGTTATAGTTTCTTTTAAGTGGTGAGATCTCACAACATTCACTCTTGGTTAGTACTGATAATTGAGTTGTACTTTTGTTTATGTAGATGAAGATTTTCTTGAAGTGGTATGATTTCTTGGACCGACACGCATGCAACAACCATGGCCTCCTTTCGGTTTCGCTTGTAAGATAAGTTTCATTCTTTCTTCTCCATGTGGCTGTTTCGTGTACATAACCGGTAGAAGTCAGCCAAAGCTGACTTGGCTGTTACTTGTTTGAGCTGATAGGTCTAGGTTATTGTTTTTTTTTTTGGTGGTGAGATCTGACAACATTCACTCTTGGTTAGTGCTGATAATTGAGTTGTACTTTTGTTTATGTAGATCGAGATTTTCTTGAAGTGGGATGATTTTTTGGATCGGCACGCATGCAACAACCATGGCCTCCTTTCGGTTTCGCTTGTAAGATAAGTTTCCTTCTTTCTTCTCCATGTGTCTGTTTCGTGTACATAACCGGTAGAAGTCAGCCAAAGCTGACTTGGCCGTTACTTGTTTGAGCTGATAGGTCTAGGTTATATTTTTTTTTGGTGGTCAGATCTGACAACATTCACTCTTGGTTAGTGCTGATAATTGAGTTGTACTTTTGTTTATATAGATTGAGATTTTCTTGAAGTGGGATGATTTCTTGGACCGTCACGCATGCAACAACCATGGCCTCCTTTCGGTTTCGCTTCTAAGATAAGGTTCCTTTTTTCTTCTCCATGTGACTGTTTCGTGTACATAACCGGTAGAAGTCAGCCAAAGCTGACTTGGCCGTTACTTGTTTGAACTGATAGGTCTAGGATGCTAATATAATACAACACTCCAATTGAATGTGTTTGGAGCACTCTAGTAGGGACTCTATATAGCAAGATAATATGGCATTCACAACCTTAATACAACACTCCAATTGAAGGTGTTTGGAGCACTCTAGTGGTGACTCTATATAGCAAGATAATAGGGCATTTACAAGTCTAATACAACACTCATACTGAAGGCGTTTGGAGCACTCTAGTAGTGATTCTATATAGCAAGATAATAGGCATTTACAACCATAATACAACAATCCAATTGAAGGTGTTTGGACCACTCTAATAGTGCCTCTATATGGCAAGATAATAGGGCATTTACAACCCTAATACAACACTCCAATTGAAGATGTTTGCAGCACTCTAGTAGTGATTCTATATAGCATGATAATAAGGCATTTACAACCCTAATAAAATACTCCAATTGAAGTTATTTGGACAACTCTACTGGTGTCTCTATATGGCAAGATAATATGGTATTTACAACCCTAATACTACACCCCAATCGAAGGTGTTTGGAGCACTTGAGTAGTGACAGTATATAGCAAGATAATATTGTTGGGTTTTGACTGTTCAAACCCATTGATTAATCATGTTGGGGTTTTGACTGTTCAAACCCATTTATATGCTTAAGGTGCGGAAAGAGTAAAAGAAAACTTTTACATCTACCTTAAGATACGGATTAAACGAATCAAGAAGATCCGTTTAATCCTATTTACAGATCTACTCCATAATTGATTTTCTAAAACATTAAATCTATTTATCAATTAAATAGATTAATATAACATGTTTATACCTTGTTTCCAAATCACAGTTGGAATGCAGACCGAGTGAGTAGAGCCTCACCAGGGAAGGAATCGACTCGGAGTATCACACGTGTGATACCTCTATTAGTTATCGACCAGGACTAACCAGAGAGCGGTTTATTTCTTTTGCCAGAAATACTATAAACTGCGGTATTCTGCAAAAACACTATTCACTGAAAAATTCGTTTCAATCAGATTTGCTAATTAAACCAAATCTGAAATACCGCGAAAATTCGGTAAAACACTATTCACCAATCGAAAAACCGTAAATAGAGAAAGAGAGAAATTCAATTAACGAAGTAATCAGATTAACACGTGAATTAGTGAGTTTTCTCTTTCACCTATGCCCCTCTATTTATAGGCAAATGAGGAGGTTCGCCAAAAGACCGAAATACCCCCGTACTTGACAAAATTACATTTTTGCCATTTTGGATGTGGCATTCAAATTTGATTTTGCAACTTCATATTGGTTGGATTTGTTTAATGGATTCTAAACCCATTAACCCAAAGGAATAGTAAATAGTAACTATCCAAATCAAATATGTATAATTGTCATGTACAATTATATTCGTTTACGGTTTTCGTTTGGTAATTTTTATATAACATGTCAAACACGTTTATAAACAAACCTGTGTTTCTGTTTTTCATTCTAAATGGCGTACAATTAATTATAATTAATTATACCAAGTATAACTAATTATAACCATTAAGTTTTTGCTTTGTCATTTTTAACATGACAAATATAATTTAATTATAACACGTATAATTAATTATAACCATCTTAATATTGATCATAATCAATTTATAATCAATCACAATAAGATTCTCCGATTAACTCCTATACGGTGTGACCCAATAGGATCTGTGTTATGTTGGTAAATAGAATTAAAACTGTTTTAACTTCTATAATCATAGGAGGCATCTGGCAGTATACACTATGACCATCCAATTACACAGATGATGATATACTGTACAATATCACGATCCAGTAAACAATTTACTTGTGTCTGTTCTTCTGTCTCATAGCTATCAGATCAGTTTCAAGGTAGATGTGTGTCATCCTTGCTAACTGTATCTTTTCTTGATCTTGAGTAGATTATCAAATATAATTACTCTTGTAATTATACCGCATGCAGATAATCTAACTCTACCAAGGGGCCCAGTGATGCTATAGCTCGTATAGAGATACGAGGGACAAATAGTATTCTTGGCAGACTATCACTTCCTCAGCTAAGCTATACATATGGAAATGCTACCGTTATGACTGCTTTTTACGGACAGCGTTAGATAACACTCACACATACATATTTCTTAGTGGGAACGATAAATACCTCATACTGTAGAACTTGACACTGAATGAAAACATAAATGACACGAACACAATTCTATTTAATGTTTCATTCGGGGTCTGTCAAATACCATGTTCCTAGAACATGTATCCATGTGATTAAAATGACATCTCGTGTCAGGTGGTTTGTAAAACTTAACCATCTTTTAATCCACATGTTAACCTTATCGCGGTAATTAGTGTTCCTGCTAATTACCTTGGTCAGTGACTTTTAAGAGTATATATATTATCTATATTATGGAGTTTCACAATTTCAGTCATGAACTCGAAATGATCCATAATTTTAATAATACTCAAGGCAACAAAATGATATATAAATAAACATTCAATTCATGAACAAAGTTTTATGATAATTTATCGTATTATTGACTTCTAGATTATTACAAACTAACAAATATGGCAGAGCAACCCTAAAAAAATGCTCCAATTGATGGTGTTAGTAGCACTCTTGTAGTGTCTCCAAATGGCAAGATAATAGGAAATTTACAACTCTTTATTGTTCGCGTGGAAAAATAAAAATTCAATTCCACTGAATTTTTTTTCCCACAAAAATAGTAAAAAACAGTTCAATTCCTATGCCTACACCCATTCCCGATGGTGGGCCGAACAGGCCCTTATGGATCAAAATTATTGAGTGAGATCCGTAAATTTTCTTATTGATTTTCTGCGGCATAAAATCCTCTGTATATGTAGATACAGAGGATTTTGTGCCACAAAAAATCAACCCTCTATATTTGTAGATACAGAGAGTTTTGTGCCATAGAAAATCAACCTTTGAGTTCGCTCTATAATTTTTTTTTTTTTTAAAACTGGATAGAAAATTTGCAAAAAAAATAATAATTATGGATCGAACTCAATATATCCGATCTTACTATATTTAATACAAACGAGTTACTCTTTATATTTCAGTACATCTGAATTTTATAATATCTATGAATAAAAAATTTCACTTCGTTATTGATATTTATTTAAATTTCACTTTAGGTTAGAAATTTTTTTGCCTATTACACCAAGTCTGAAGACATTTATATACTCATTATATCTAGGGGTGTACAAAAATATTGTCAACCCACCCGATCCGTCTGACCCGTCCGACCCGACCCGTATTTTACCGAGTTGAGATGTTACTGGGTCGGGTATGGGTTAGATTTTGACAAATCTGTTACTCTGGGTCGGATCATGAGTTTGCTCTTAATAACCCGTTTATACTCAGACCTGACCGTAGATTCTCAAATTTACCCGATGCGCCCCCGGAAACATTTAAAGCCCTCTTTATTTCTACTCAGATTCCAAACATGTTACTTCGGTCGGAAAAAAAAGAGGAAAGCTGGGTAAGGTAATTACCCTTTCCTCCTAATTTTTTCTTTTATCGATCTTTCAATCTTTTATCAATCTTTCAATTTTTTTTTCTGATTTGTTAGAGTTGAGAATTTAGATCATTTTGATGTGAATATTTGGCATCTAAAGAAGGTGAACTAAGTATGGTTTGTTTGATTGTTTCAATATTTGGGTACTATTGACTTTGATTGCTGGAATGGGTCTTTTTTTCAGGAAAGGTCATACCAGTATCTGTCAATTTATCACTTGAATAAGAAAGAAAATTGAAATATTTAGAGATAAATTCGTGTTATTTGTAATTAACACATTCTTGTATTTTAAAAAATTTGGTATTTATTGAAGTAGAGCTGATTATGGTTTGCTTAATGTTGTCATTTTGGTACATTTTTAAGGTATTTAACTGAAGAGTCGTACCAATATATGTCAGGACCCTGAAAATTAGAGCTGACTTCGATTGGTCAAATTTGAACTTTAAAAAGAATGGAATTGTGTTCTTTGTAATTTACACATTCTTGCTTTTTTGTAAACTAAATTGGGTCAAAATTTTATAATAAAGTAGCAGACTAATTTTTAGAATAACTTTGTTCACTCTATTCTGATAACAGTAAGTGGTATTAAAGGTGACTTGTGCAAGAGAGAACATACCATAATAATAGCTTGAATTAATAACCCGTTTAACTCGTCTAACCCGCGTAACCCGTAATAACCCGTTTAACTCGTCTAACCCGCGTAACCCGTAATAACCCGTATATAAAAAAATAGATGGGTTGGATTGGATTATGGGTGAGTCAAATAAAGAATTTTTTTAACTCGGTGTAATCGGATTTGGTTCAAATTTTAATAAAATATCATCAATCCGCCCGTTGTACACCCTAATTATATCTTATTATTTCACACTTTACATTAATTAGTGTTTTTATTTTAATATAATTCTGCATCCGACAAACACGTACAAACGAGCTTTATATTAATTGAACTTTTGCTGACCTTTTGTTTTTTTTAATCTCTACCATTAAAGTATATTAAATCTATATCTATTTTATTGTAAAATCTATGTCATGCATATTCTACACAGTAAAGAGAGCAGACCCCTACAGGCTACAGGTACCTGGGGGACACGAAACTGCTATTTCCCTTGCAAATTTTTTTTATCATCATTTGACTTCATTTAATTTGCTTTCAATTAAATTTTGAAAAGAAAGCAGGTGGCATAATTTAATTATGATAAGTTTCGTGCAAGTCCTTTTTTTTTCCCTGTAAGGTACCATTAAATCATTAATTAAACTATTATACAATTTCAGCAACTTTTAATAGTGAAACACCAAACAAAAATAATAGACCAATTCATATTAGCAATTATTTCAAACTACTACTCTGTGTTTGAGTTAGCAACTAGAGACAATTTTTTTTTTTTGTGAATTAGCATACTATTTTATTTATTATTTTCAATCTTTAGATTAATGGCTATTCTTACTAATCCAGACTTTCATGCAAATGACCCTAAAATATGATGAAATATTAATACATAGTATAAAACTAAAGTAATGCGAAATGTCATACTGCATATCAAAATGTAATGATAGAATTCAAGACATTGATTGCCATGCTATATCAAACTTCCCAAACGGATAAAAACCTAATTATGATCTGAAGTGTACACTTTATTGATATAATAAAAAAGATATAAGAACTAAATCGATGGTTGGATTCAAATATATAAATTAATTTATACACTAAATTCATAATTTCTACTTATACTAGTTTTTCAGCAATCAAGGCTCAATATAATTTTAGAAAAGAACTATAGAATTGAACCTTGATTTTAGTCCGATAGATATCGACTACAGGAATTTGGTTTAAAGGATTAGATAAAAAAAGAGAGACTATTTTCGTGGATATAATTATCACCGAATGGGATTATTCTCGTGGATATCGATAGTAATAATCCATTATATCCACCCTTTTAATACAATTTTCTTGTAGTATATATTTCAATTGGACCGATCTGTCTCTGTAATTTGCAACTCTTTTCTAGAAAAGTAGCTAATGTAACTAGGGTGTACACTATTACTCTAGTTATAAATAATTATGTAAAAATAATTAATGGATTCTTTTTTACTTTCTTTTTAAATAAGGAATTTTCATGTCTATCTGTTCACTCATATTTTATTTGCACCAACTTACTTTTGAACTTTCAGAAAAAGAAAATCTCTTATTCCATATAGTTCGTAGCTATTCATTGCGTAGGATTCCATGAGTTTTCTTTAATATCCGTGCGAATTTCGATTGGACGGTCCAGAGTTAACCTTAAATCCGAATTCTGAGGTTAACTGGGAGAAACGGAGGGATGAGAGAGATTGTTGTGGAACGACTCAAAAGCCATTCAAGATTTTTTTTTTTATATATATATATACTGCAATCTGGCATACGTAGAAAAGATAGTCCATTTTTTCTTTGATAATTTGTTATAATCTTTTTAAAATTCGTCTGTTGTAAATTTTAAATTATCTGATAGAATTAAAAATTTCCTAAGTTGATCCAAAAGTACACGCTATTTAATGATTGAGATAACACGTCTATATTTTTAGTTCATGGGTTTGAATAATATTGTTCACGAAGCTGATAATTGTACATCAAATAAAATACTCGCGCACGTCCCTCAGTCTTCTAGAATGTCGGTGACAAACCGAGCAGATTTTACTTCATACAGTGCAATAACAGTACGAATCTTTCTTTATTGTATAGCCTTTCGCTGCATGAAGCGAAAAATACTCTGTTAAGAAAATTAACAAAAGTAGTGCCAATTGCAGTGAAACAATCGTATAATTTAAACATGTAAAAAAAAAGTTTAATCAACTACGTTATAGTGTTTAACTTTCATTGTAAATGAGTTAAATTTTAATTTTTTTGAAAAAAAAGACGAATCCCCGAATTCGTCCTCAGCGCAAATTTTTCTTAAATATTCTAGAATGTTGATAGCTCTAAATTTCAACCAATCCCCGAACGCGTCCCCGAGCACAAATTAACAGCTATAAATTTGCACCAATCCCCGAGCACGTTCCCCAGCACAAATTATTTCCATACATTCTAGAATGATTACAGCTCTGAATTTCTAAGCATGCAAACATTTATTAAATAACAATGAAACTAGTACTTCGAAACAATCATTCTTACCAGACTCGTCAATTAATTTAAGTTGTCAAAATTACAACTTTTCTCAACAATGACAATTTCTAAGCATGCAAACCTCTATTAAATAACAATAAAGCTACTACTTTGAAACAATCATTCTTACTAGACTCATCAATTATTTTAAGTTGTCAAAATTATAACTTTTCACAACAATGACAATTTGTAACCAAGCAAACCTCTATTAAATAACAATGAAACTACTACTTTGAATGCTTCGAGCACATATTAAAAAAAAATCACATAAACAATGTAAATCTAACTCATTATCCACCATGTGTAAACAATTAACTATAACAATTTAGAAATATTGAAAGCTAACTCATAATCCCCGTATTTAGACCATTCACTATAACAAATTAGAAGCATTGAAAGCTAACGTAAATACCATTAAAAGCTAACCAATACTCCCCCTTTTTAAACCATTAACTATAACAAATTAGAAGCATTCAAAGTTAACGTACAAACCATATAAATCTATTCACTTAATAATTTAAACATCAATTAACAAACAAAAGTGAGGAATAAAAGTATTCAGTAAAAAATGCTCAAACTTACTATGCTGTAAGGTTTGAAACATCGATCAACAATGGAAAGCACGAAGAGGAAGAAAATAGAGAGAGAAGAAACGAAGCAAAACAGAAACAAAATGGAGCTTCAAAATGGATACTCTTTTTTTAGTTATTAAATATCAAAAGCAGTTAATTTCCATCATTAAAATTTGTGCTTATCATTAAAATTAGAACCAATCCCCGAGCTAATCATTATAACTTGTACTTTAAAGTACACTAAAGTACTTTAAAGTACTTATAACTAGTTTAACTAGTTAAAGTACTTAAGTAGTTAGCAAATGATTAGATGACCGTTAACAAGCTAGGGGACTAGCTTAGGGATTGGTGATTACAACTGCTCCTAACGAATCGTCCACGAAATTAAAACACAATACAAAAGCATGCAAAGCTAACGTTTAAAACAATCAAATTAAAACAGCGATGCGTTAATTAATGGCAAATTAATAAATTACCGTTATTAGAGGACGGTTAAATCCAGTTAAACCAGTTCGGGAACAGGCTCGGGTTTGATGGCTCGGGATACTAGAACATTTCTCTATTATTAAAGATATCAAACGAAACAGAGAAAAAGTGTATACACTTGAACTATCAAATAAGAAAGCCTCTTCAATGAAAGGCTGATATCGTGTATATTCCAACGAAGACATATTATAAGAGAACATAAAATTTCTCATAGAAACTAATATATGTTTATAGAAAAAATAAATCAATGAAAGGAATAATTATTTAACAATATTTATGAATGATATTAAAATATATTAGAACAGTGACATGTTATAAGAGAGCAGATATGTTCAAAATTCAATATTTCAATAAAAAATATGTTAGGGGACTTTAAAATCAGACGTACATCTTTTTTGTATGGTATTTTCTATTACAATAAAATACTGCAATTTGTTATTTACTATTTTATTAATCTATTATGGTCATGTTGCAAGAAGAATTGTATAGTTTTTATTATTAATGTGGATATGTGATCCTTATTGATGTTACGTGTAAATCTGTGTTCTTCAATGACATACAACAAAATCAAGAATTGCAGCGATTTAATGTAGATTTGTGTCCTTACATGACATTTTAAATAATGAAAAAAGATCCAATCAAACAAGAGGGTTTAGTAAATTTTTCGAAAAAATAGAGAAATCATAACATCTAAATGTTGCGATTATATGTGGCAAGTATGTGCCTAAACACATTTCAAACCCACACGTAAAAAAAAAAAAAAAAAAAAGATACATAGAATAAAAAAAAGGCAAACTGTTTGATTGGAGGGCTATTCAATACAAAAATTAATCTTTTAATTACAGATGTTAGCAGATCCAAACATCTGCGTGCTTAATATAAGAAAATGGAGATAAATATGTCCACCACTTTCTTTAGTCCGGATTCTGATTATGTTCTTGAATCAATAATAATGAATCAAACACTAAGAATGTGTTAGTTATCACAGAATTATGTGGGATAAAATTTTACGGATATCTACAAATTAATTTACGAATATCCATTCTCATAGATTTACACGAGAATAATTATGAAAATATATTGAAATAAATATTCGGTTGTGTCATAAAAATAACCGTGCAAAATTCTGATTTGAGAAATATTTTTGATGGAAAACTGTACTCTTTTCTTTTGAAAGATGTATTATCAATACTTTTTTTTTATTAATAGTTATCAATAATTTTCTTATATATATTTAAAAGGTATGTATTTTTATAATTTCATTATATAGATGGATAAAAATTTACATTCTGTAATTCAAATATACAACTACAACTGCTATTTATCCTTACCAATGTCAAAATTAAATTGTTTCTTGCTATTACTTGGTCTAGCTTTCTGATTTTTTAGGGATATAAAAACATTAGCTATTAACATCCGCATAAAATGACAAAATTAAGCATATTAAATATTTATAATAATCAACCAAGAATGGAGATGGTTGTGCAAAAATTAATAAAAGATTAGAATGAAGATAATATATTTCAGCATAATTAATAGAAAAAGTTATGTACCATCAGAGGAAAAAAAAATTATAAAGTCCGATTGTATTTTTCTCCCCCGTTTTTATTGAAGACACAAAGAAAGTAGAGCGGAGTAAGTTTGATGGACATCAAATTTATTTTTGAGTTCAATGAACTTCAATTTCATTCAATTTACTTTATAATCTGTGCACACGATTATTAAAGGGGGTGTGAAAATAAAACCCAACCCATGTTAAACAATAAAGATTATCGAACAACCGTAAAAAAAATAATACCTTTTAATATAAAATATCTAACTGAAAAGCAACCCCAAAATTAATGAAAGCTGTGTGCAGTTAGATGAATTTGAGTGAGTTAACTCGAGTTGGGATGACGATAACGAATTGTAAAGTTAGCTCGAATTCAGCTCATTATCAACTTGAGTTGACTTGCAACTCGTTTGACCAATCAATTTTCTTAGTTATATAGACTTATAGTTATGGCCTAGTAAGAATTTATCTAAATACAAACAATTCGAACATAATTAACAAAACTAACAAAACAAACAGTAGTATTGGAGTCATTTAAAAAAACATGAAATTTATTGTGATGAATTTTATATAGCTTGAGTTGTTAATGAATGAATTGAAGTATGTTCAAATTCAACTTATTTATTAAATAAATCAGCCAACGAATTAAAAATGACTGGAGTTATAAATAAATCAAATAAAATGAGCAATTAGCGAACGAATTGTTTAAGCGATTTCTTTCAGCCCAACATCGACCCCAATACAGACTACAGAGTATGGAGATGGGAATACGAGTAGAGGATCCCACTTTTGGCAGCACCTTAATTAATTAAAGCCCATTCCATTCCACATTTCTGTATGGGCTTTGCAAAATTAAAGCCCATACCAATTCATGCCCCTTGGGCCTTGTCGGCCGAGATGCAACCATCCATAATTTTGTTCTCTTTAACTTTGAAACACAAAAAATTGACTTCTTTCTTTATTCTTTCCCCGGAGAAAACCTGATTTGTATGGATTTGTACCAACTGGCACGTACCAGTATACTGATATTACACACTACAGGTTTTTCACCAAAAATATTTGAAAAGGTTAAAATTAAATCTGAGATCTTAACACTTATCATGCGTACAAGTAGACATTCATTAATAATTTACCAGTACTGATATTACACACTACAAGTTTTTCACCAAAAATATTTGAAAAAGGTTAATTAAATCTGAGACCTTAACACTTATCATGCGTAGAACTAAACATTCATTAATAATTTACCAGTACACATCTCTTTTACTCTTTACAACCTATCAAATGCTTATTATAGTAAGCAAGGTGTTTCCAATGGTCATCAGATTAAATATGGTCAGATGTTCAATCCGCATTGAAATTCGTACGTACAACTAAAATTATAACCGCTAAACTAAGCGCACGAATCTTAACGCAGATCGAACATCAGCCCCCTTATGGCCTTATCATAACCCTTATTAACACCAAAATAAACAAACAAACAAACATAATTAAAAGCATATAAAGCTTCCCATCATGGCAGGTGGCGCGCCAAAATCGGCCAACAGGCACTGGAGTTTCCATTCCGGCATAGCCTCATCGTGTTGGACCGACCGAGTAGGGCCCGTCTGGGCTTTAACGGGTTGCGGGTTCTGCGCAACGTTTGCGGTGGAGCCTCTCTTTCCAGCTGCAGAGGTATTGTTAGAACTGACATCCATGTTCTCCTGATCTCTTGATCTCTTTTCTCTCTTTCTTATCTGGTGAGGTGGGATGGGATTATATGAATGGTTGATTGCTTGAGCATTTAATATAGGGATGGATTACTCAAAATGGCGCACACTGTGCAGTGAACCGTGTTGTGAAAAATGTGGATAAGATCAAATCGATTTTTAATTTGAAAGTTTTCCAACTGACAGTGATGTTTTTAATTTTTATTGTGTGTAACAGTGTAAAGTCTGATTTAGGAATGAGGTGTCAAGATAAAAGTGGTACCTATCTATTTAATTACTTTGAAAGAGACATTTGTAACCGAAATTTTTATTAATACCCAAAAAATTTATAAAATTACAAAATCTATCAAACTTTTCGTAAGAATTCGAAATCTGTCACTTTCGGTAACTAAATAACTGGACCAAGCCCCCTCTTTCCGGTTATTTAGTTATCAGATCCAAATTTTTTTTATAGGTGTGTAATGAAAATGATATAAATCATATCCAATATGTTAGTATAATATGGTATCGACTTTAATAAAATATTTGGGGTCTACGAAAAGAATTATAATTATTGAGGATAGGGATACCTAATGGCTTGAAAAAAAATATATTATCTTTCAAAATAATATGACCATATTAAAAACATGTACCATGTCAATAAAATAAAATATTGTTAGCCGCAGTAATTAGGTGATCGATTAATTTGGCAGTTAAATTACCTAAATTTAAATGACAAATGAAATACGCAAAATTCCGTAATTTAATGTTTTTGCTATAATATTTCTTCGGTTCACCTTAATTTATTGCGTATCGGTCAAATTTCTTTGGATGTAATCAAGTGTTGCTTGCACTCAATTGTTTTTCTTTGATTTTTTTTTCCTTTCATTATTTTTAAGACTAGGGTTTAAATGCCCTATTAATGTCATGTGGTTTGAATTATCTGTTTCAATTTTGAATTAGAGATAAAGATGTGGGATATAATTAAAGCATGAAAATAACATGACATTTGAGCCCTCCTTTTAAATAGCCGTATTTTTCAAAATACTAGTTCAATTAATGTTAACACCTATTTATATCAGCAATTTTTAATTTAATTTCCATTTTTTGGACAGGTCACAGGTGTTGGAATTACTTTATCAATGTATTTTTTTTAAGAAGATAAAAGTCGAGCATTTAAATTTCATTGTTCGGTCACATCAATGAATTAATGATATATTTGTACATAAAAGGAAAAAAAGAAAGAATGAAAACAAAATTTGTATATCAAAGTGAAAAGAAATAAAACAAATCAGAGAATAACTAATGAATTACTAACCAGACCAAAAGTGGTGAATGTAAAAAAAATAAAAATAAACATAAAGATTTTTTTCAACAGTGTACAAAACCCAAGCAAAAAATGTTTTTTCTTTAAAGAACAATAATATTAATTATTTGTGTTGTTATCGTCTAAATATGTCATTAAATAAAATCCTATACATATAGGGATCCTTAATCATTTTGATTAATTGGGGGGGGGGGGGGGGGGGGGGGGGGGGGGGGGTTGATTTCATGTATATCTCTCAAAAGTTTCAATATTACATATTTATCTCTCCAAAATCAGTAATTACATATTTATCTTTAAAAATTATAGAAACTCACATATTTATCCAATCTAATCCTATAACATATCAAATAGCTCCAAAAATAATTAAATAATATATTTTTTAAAACTTTAAAATTAATTTTATAATATTAATTACTAATATATTGAGCATGATTCCTCTTCGTTTTCATCTTTTTAGTCCGTCTAAGTTTTCTTCTCTCTAAGACGTAAAATCTACCGCCTCTCTCTCCAAACGAAGATGGAAAAATTAAAGTAGCGAGAGGCGACAAAAATTTATCAGAGGAGAGGCAACGAGGGAAGACAGAGAGAAATCTGCGATTTGACATGTTTAGAGAGATGCGAGAGTTTTGACGTCTCAAAGAGAAGAGAACTCAGATAGATTAAAGAGGCAGAAATGAAGGACATAAATAATGGTCAATATATTCTTAATTAATATTGTAAAATAAATTTTAAAGTTTAAAAAAATATTATTTAATTATTTTAAAAATATTTAATATGCTATAGAGTTAGATTTGACAAATACATGAGTTTGTACAATATTTAAGAATAAATATAAAATTATTCATTTTAGAAAAATAAATACGTAATATTAAAATTTTTGAGAGATATACATGAAATTTCACCTTGATTAATTGAAACTTGCGTCAGCTAACTGTTGCGTGTCTCCTTCACATTAAATTAATCTTATATTTGTTGTCAAAATGTCAAGTAATGCCGACTATTAGATTTGGTTCTATAGTCTATACCAATAAAAAACTATTTCGCTGTCACGATAGAATGAGCATCATCTAACAGTTAAATTGTCCTTATAATGACCTACTTTACTGTATCACAATTTTTTTGACACTTTTTTTAAAACACAAAGGACAAATAAATAGCAATAGCAAGACTCACGAGCAAGCAACCAAAAGTATCCCGTGTTAGAATTAGTTTTTTTTTTATAGAAAAAAAAAGGCCATGGATCGGATATGTAGATATGTCTGGTCGGCAAGGGACATAATTAAAATTTATTATACAAAACTGTGTTTTAGAAGAAAAAAAATATATATTTAAAAAATCTGGATGGGATGAACAATAGCGTTTGAAAAAAAACGGGACGGAATTAATTATTGCGATTATGCTATTTTTTTAACATACCCTGATTTAATTTTTAATTTTTTAATACTATGAATAAAAAAATGGGAGCTAACCATGTTTGGAAAAACACATACTATGTCATAATATAAAATGTTGTTCGCCGCAGGAGTTAGCTCATGAATTTATTATGGCATTCAAAATTAACTTTATTTAAATGACAAATGAAATACGAAATTATAATTATCATAATCATGCGCAAATTTGACAATTTATTGTTCATCAGCCAATATTAGAATGTTGAATCTACTGTTCACATGGGAGCAGGAATTTCCTGTCCCATGTGTCACTGATACGTGAGCTTGAAGGAAAATTATATTCCAATATTTAAATGCTTAAATCCGTCGGATTCCACTTGTCAACGACACATGGGGTAGAAAAAACTTGCTCTACCTGTTTTTATGAGCATTTTAATTTATACTTTGATTTTTCTGTTTTTTTTTTCCCTACCACCCTCAAAAATCAGAATTAAATGAATACCATTCGAAAAATCGGAATTCAGATTCCGCCACGTTCGCACCGTGGATCTGCGCACGGGTAGACCCGTCCGCAGATCCACGGTGCGAACGGGTCGGTGCGCAGATCCACAGTGCGAACGGGTCAGTCGAGCGGGTCAAAGCGAGCGTGTCAGTGCACAGATCCACGGGTCAGTGCGCAGATCCACGGTGCGAACGGGTCACGCGAGCGGGTCAGTCTGCAGATCCATTTCGCGAACGGGTTGGTGATCCGTCCGCAGATCCACAGTGTGAACGTGGCGGAATCTGAAATCTAATTATTCGGGTAGTATTAATTTAATTCTGATTTTTGAGGGTGGTAGGAAAAAAGAAGAAGGTTGATTTTCATTTTTAGTGTTAGGAAAAAGGGCCCCTGTAAGGACCTAGCTAGCTAGGCTTTAATTTTTGGACACATACCAACTTCATGATCACAGGGGACCTAGCTACACTGTATTACAATTTATTCTAACATTTTGTTTGCTTTGTTGAAAGAATGGACAGACAATAATTTCAAGACCCAATCACGCTGATGCCTTTCTTTCGGCTCAGTTGAATATATTTTATTTTTTATTCTTTTTTCTTTATTAAAATTCTCAACCTTTTATTTATTTATTTATTTTTAGAGTAAGGCGGCAAGTTACTATCTTACAATTTTTATGAATAAAAAAAAAATTTACAGCGTTTCCTTTTTTCTTTTTTTGACATTATATACTTTTGTCGACATTACTCGTGTCAGCATAAATAAAAATAAGTTTACATAGTATAATTTAATCAGCATGTTAAGGACAAACATTTTAGTTCATGTACAATGTCCACACAAATTTGTGATAAAATCTATGCATACTTAAAAACTTACGTCTAACCATATGAAACTTAACCATAATAAAATGCAGATGATCCATAAACTTCAATATCAAGTCATTTATTGTTGGGCCCCACATGAAGAGAATTCTACGTTCCATAACTTGATCATGTTTCCCGGTTGTTGTCCTCTCCAATTATGCGCTGCTTTTGAACATATCTAGACCACTAACTTTATAACAAATGGTCCAGATTGAATCTGACACTTTGGTTCTAAAAATTGTTGACAGCACGACATGTTATCTTGTGAGATATCTCAACTTTTGCGTGACCTACTCATTCGGAATTCGTATCCTCTAAGATATCTCAAACTTTTGATTCAAACTAATTTGGTTGAATTCAAAACCGAATAAACGGACCCAATGAACACCCCTACTTCTCTATGTTATCTTACATTATCAGAAAACCATACCTGTAAACAGGAGCGGAAGGTAATGGTTTTAAAAGGAGGCTTAGCTACTCCATTCATTGAAAATTTGTAATTTTATCCATTGAATTTTATAATTTTTATATGTATTAATACTTTTAACCCCCTCTATAAAATAAAATTACACTACTATTTTTTTCCTAACCCCCGTCATCTCAATATTTTAGTAGTTCCGCCCCTGCCTGTAAATCACTGTGCAAGTACATTTCCTAACAGATCAACCTTTCACTAGACCCGGCCATTTTTATTAATATCTCTAAAAAAATAGAAATTTTAAAAATAAATATGTCCCTCATTTTTTTTTAAAAATGTCCTGACCGCCTGGGCCCTGGGCGGCCCAAAAACCATGTGAGGCGCCAGCCCCTGGGGCGGCCCACAAGACAAATGAGGCGCCACACCCTGGGGCGCCCCATAAGCCAAGTGAGGCGCCACACAGCCGGGCGCCCCATATTTAATCTGATTTAAACCCTTCGTTTTCTGCCTCTGTCACTTCCCGATTTGAGAATTTCGCTCGAGGCGAGAAACTGAGTCAATAGGTATGTTTTTTAATTATAATAATTAGTCATTACTGTTGATAATTAGTCATTACTGTAGTTAATTTTGACTGTTGTAATTACTGTAGCGTACCGTACATTTACTGTAGCGCACTGTACATTTACTGTATCGTATTGTACATTTACTGTATCGTACTGTAGCAAAATAATAATTTTTTTAATTTTTTTTTTAATTATTTTTCAATTAGTCATTTATTACTGTACCCATTATTATGTCATGTAATACTTGTAATTTTTTTTTTAAAATGTAGTTTGTTAAAGAAGAGATGTTAGTTGCACTGTATGTCGGCGGCAAGCTAGAAATGGATGAAGATGGCGTGCATTACACGAAAGAAGTCGCATTTGGCTTCGAGATTAATGAAAATACCACATTTGAGGAACTGAAGCAGCTAATATACGAAAAGACATCTGTAAACCCCAACAGGTATGAAATAGAATTGGCCACACGGATTGACAACTCACGCGGGGGGGGGGGGGGGGTAGACCTTACTTTGTTAAGTTTCCAATAACAGATGCCAATTTGTGGAGAGTTGTGTATACTTAATTTGTAGCTTGTGGGATCCCGATAATGGACATATATTCGAAGAGGGTTCCCCGAACGAGGGCCGGACCTTCAGGTTATGACAATTCGGGTTATGACAATCAGGGGTACCACCAGCACTCCCCTTATGACAACCAAGGGTACCACCAGCACTCCCCTTATGACCACCAGGAGTACCACCAGCAATCCCCTTATGACAACCAGGGATATCACCAGCAGTCCCCTTATGACAGCCAGAGGTACCACAGCCCCGGTTATGACAACCAGGGGTACCACAACTCCCCAGAAAATACTGAAGAGTTGCCACCACCACCCAGACAGACACCCATAATCCCTAGATTTCCAACTATGCCAGAGTCAGGATCGGTACCCGTTAATCGAAATGATATTGATATTGATGTTGATGCTATTGATGCCATACCAGAAAGGGAAATGGAAACGGGGGACGAATACCAAGGGGTTTGGGAAGCTGATGACTTATCAGATGGTGATGCAAATGTACTAGGTTTATCCAGGGCAGAAAAATTCCCGATTACAGGTTGGGGAAGTAAGCATCCGGTCGCCACATTCAACGACACCACATCTTTCGAAGAGGCAGACATTAGTTTCTTCGGTCCTCGTGTTGAATACAATAAATAACTTGTCGCAGGGCAAGTTTATACCAACATAGACGAATTTGTAAAGAAAATAAATGAGACTCATGTTCACGGCAACTGGGAATGTATAATACACAAAAGGGACCGAACAAGGTTAGTTGTGCTGTGTAAAACTCACCCGCGCTGCGAGTTCCGCCTTTTTGCAACCCCTGCGGGTTCAGGGGAAGCATGGATGATTAAGAAGTGTGAAGCACCTCATACATGCAAGTCTGCGTCCACAAGGACAGACCATGCGCAGCTGACGATATCACTAATTGCCGATGCAATTGAGGAGAACATTAAGTTGGATCCATCGATGAGCATCAAGGCGGTGGCTATGACCGTCAGACACAAATACAAATATGTAATCCCAAAATACAACAGGCTATGGAGAGGTTGTGAACTTGCTATCTGCAGGATATTCGGTAGTTGGAAGGATTCGTATGGCTATCTGGCACCATTGCTCCAGGCCATGGCAAGTACAAATGTCGGCACCGTATATGAGCGATGGCATGACCCTTTTTTTGATAAAGACGGAGTACTAATAGAGGGAGCTCAACAATTCAAGGGCATAGCATGGGCTTTCGGTGCTTGTATCCAGGCTGTGCCATACATCAGACCCGTTATCAGCATTGATGCATGCTTCATGTCTGGCCGTTACGAGGGGAGGCTACTGATAGCATGCGCATATGATGCTGAGAACCAGTTGTTGCCTTTGGCGTTTGCAATTGTTCATAAAGAGGACGGCGAGAACTGGGGATTCTTTATGCAGTTTTTAAGAAGACGGGTGATTGGGGAAGGGAAGTTTTTCTGCGTGATATCAGACCAGCACAAAGGAATAAAATATGTTTTTGATCGTGAAGATTACGGTTGGTCAACACGTACTGGCCAGTGTGTGCACAGGTTGTGTATGCAACACGTTGCGGAGAACCTTTCCAAGGCAACCGGGGGCGACGAGTGGGTTCAACAAACATTTAGATGAAATTGCAGAAATAAAAAGCCGAGAAGGGTGGTAGAGATGACTAACAGTTTTGCAAAGGTACATGTATTTCAATTGTTTACATATATTATTGTATTTTAAGAGAACGATTTTTTCAGTACAATTGTTTACTTACATTATTCTATTTCCTTATTTTTTGTGTAGTACATGCCAAAGGCAAATCTCTACCTAATGAAGGTGGGCAAAAATAATCCCCGAGATGTCAACGAAGATCCAGCATACGAGAAAATATATCAATCCCGTGATGGAGGTTGGCGTTGGGAAATTATGACAACCAACGGGTCCGAGTCGCTGAATGCAGTATTCAAGCAGAGCCGGATGTTGCCTATGGCTGCAATTGTAGAGGACACATTCTACAAGTTAAATGCCTGGTTTCAGGAACGGCGTGCTAAGGCCGCAGAATTAATAAGGATGAACCAGTCATTTTCAACAAGGGTGGAGGAGAAACTAAGACGACACAGGGATAAAGGTGCAACTATGACCGTTATCCCGATGGGTAATGATGGAACATAATTCGAAGTGAAAAATCCAAATGAGTACGTTCCTACTAGCCGTAAACCAGATGGGACTATGGCGTTTGTCAAGAGGGCTTGCAAGTACGTGGTTAAATTCGGAGATGCCAGGGCGGTAACCTGTACATGCCAGGGACCCCAACTAAGTCACATACCCTGTAGTCACGTGATGGCGGTATGCCGAGTGAGGAACTACTGCGAGGATCACTATGTTGCTGACATGTACCGTACCAATTACCTTGCTTTCACTTGGGGTGGATCTTTTCATTCTTATCCCGATCAGCACGAGTGGCCTGCATATGTCGGTGATAGAATACTCCCTTAAGAAGGATGGATAAGAAAGGGGAGGAGGAGACACAAGCGTATTGTAATGACCATGGACGAGATGGGTGGTAGGCGACCGTCGGGAAATCGGGCTCGCCGTTCTGTTTCTGACAGGCGCACGGCAGGTATGTAGCATTGTACGAAATTCATTTATGATTTTATTATATTACTAACTGAATTGTATTCTTATTTTCAGATGCCATAAACGCGCACAACGAAAGAGAAAATGTAGAGTTGTTGCTGAAGCAACTGGTAGAACACTACCCCCCTTCTTCGAGCCAATCATCTAGTTGCCAAGACTCTACAAGTAATGCCGCACCTGCAGCTCATACCAGTACAACTAGTCGTTTGTTAGGTTTATTGAGACGTCGTGGTAGGGGCAGATAAACTTGCTATTTCGCTTGTGTGAACTTTTTTGTTTATTGTAATATATTTCTGACTGTAGTATTTTTACTATGGGACTGCTGTATTACATTGGCGCGCATTATGTTGAATTTTTTAATGATGCAGAATTTTAATAAAAACAGCGATTTTCAAACCATCTTAATAAATAGTAAAAAAATTCCAAAAAATGTAAAATTTGGTCTCCAAGCATATTTTATAATAGATTGAACATCTAACGATTTAGATTTGTTGTTTGATACACACTAAAATATAACCCCGGAAGCACCTCGGCCGAAATGCTTCCGGTAGCCATACAAATAATATTTTATTTTTTGACATACACATACACATATACATAAACCCTAAACTTTTTTCATAAAATTATTCAAATCAAAATACTAAGATTTCTCTAAAAAAAAAAAAAAACACACACACATGAGCATGTGTGCCCTGGGGACTGGCGCCTCATTTGTGCTATGGGCCGCCCCAGGGGCTGGCGCTCCATGGGGAATTTTGGGCCGCCCTGGGCCCAGGCGGTTAGGGCATTTTTAAAAAAAAATGGGAAACAGAGACATTTTTAAAATTTACATTTGTTTTAGGGATATTAATAAAAATGGCCGCACTAGACCTTACATAATTCAAAATACACAAAAATATACTAAAGAACCTAACCTACTACTGCTATAGTCTATACATAACCCTTTAACGGGTGGGAAACCAGTGCACAAACTACAAACCGAATATATGATCGTTTGAGCTAAACATGGTGGTGCTAAAACGGTCAAGCCACTGGGTTGGTGCTATGTTTTCTGTCTCCTCAACCCAGTCAGAAGTCATGTCAATGTCTTCCTTCTCAATCGGGTCGGACTCAGAAGCCTTCCCCTTTGACCTGAGCTTGAGATTAGAATGGACATAGAGGAGATCGGTTAGGGTTTCTTTGTCAAGGCGGTTGCGCTTGTCAGAGTGAATCTGTTGGATTGTGTTCCAGTTTCGATCGAGGCTCCATGTGCTGCATACCTGGCTGAGTATTCTCACTGCTGCTCGTTGTAGGCCCGGTGCTGAGTCGCCGTACTGTTCCCACCACATCCCTTTTAAAGATTTTAGATACGACAACTGTTAGCCATGGCTTTGAAGAATAAAAACAGCAGTTCCTTTTTGAGTATAAGATTTTACTACTTATGTGGATGGGTTCAGATTTTTTGAACACTGGCCTGTGCATGGTTCATGTCAGTTGGTACCAAGCAACATTGTTTTAAACAAGGATTTGATATTGGAATTTTCGTTGTTTCTGGTCCTTCGTAAATGGTTTTTATTGGTATCAAACATGAAAGTGACCTTTGGAAAAGGAAGAGATTGAAATATGACCTACTGCAACTAAAAAAAACTCCACGTAAGCACAAATTAAACAAGAAACATAAGAGCAGGAGAAACCAGAACACACCAGTACCAGACCCCAAATCACAACTTTAAGTTAACCAAAGTTGAATTGAAAACATTGCATTTTAAAAAAAAAGTATAATGGAAAAAAATAAGTTGACCCAACTCTCAGTGCCAATATGAACCGGTATCAGACCCCCCAATAACTTAATTAGATTACCTAATTTAAATTAATATCATGCAATTCAACCAGAAAAGGGCAAACACATCACCACATGAAACATAATAAAGCCAATAAGGGATAAAACTAAATCAAATTCTAAAATGGAGCTTCAATACTCACAAGGAGATGTAGAATTTCGAGCCTCTTTCGCCAGATTCGACCCGAACATCCCTTGTGCCTTACGAAAGGTATAAATCTGACTCGTTATATCCTTCATCAGCTCAGGCATCCGTAACACCTTATCAAGCACCACATGTAGTTCTTCCTTGACCATCCCAAGAAACTTCACCTCCTGGTTGTACTGTATACTTGGATTTAGGTATGCGGCTGCTGCATGCAGAGATGAGTGTAACTCGTGTCGCCATTTGGCATCGATAATATCTAAGAAGGTTTTGCATTTTCCCTCATCCATTATGTAGTAAGTGCGGATTGAATCCTTGGCCTTGGTCATGGACTCATATATACTACCGATCCCCGGTTTGCCCCCGGAAACATCCCTCAGGATTTTTAATAAGGGTTCTGACACTGCCGCAATTTCCTCCACTGACCTCCATAGTTCGGTGTCGTCAAGTGTGTCAATGCAGGTGATGCTATGGGCCCTACCGGCATAGGGAGAGGATGTGTACTCTGGGCTGGTGAACATGTGCTTTAACCTTGGTCGGTGATTTAACATCAATTGTAGAGTGAGAAAGTCAGAAACAGGTTTTGTGATACCAGTTCTTACCAGTTCTTGACCACCAGTAAATTTTTTCATCATCTCTAGTATCATTTCATGGTTGTAAATAAATTTAGTTATACACTGGGCTTGAACAATACATCTATTAACCCAATCGATTTTAGAAAATTCATCCAAAATAGAGTTAACACAACGAGCAGCACAAGGGGACCAAAATATCGTGCTATAGTTTTGCATTATCTGGTTACCCACATTGCCATAGTTGAAAACATTATCAGTTATAATTTGCACCACATTTTCAGGCCCAAAATCTTGAATAACAGAATCGAATAATTCATACAGACACTTCGAGTTTTTGTTTATGAAGTAAGTCGACGCATCAACTGACTTGTGGAAAAAGGTGCCAAGCGGGGAAGAGATGGAGAAGCTTATCAGAGCTCGGGTTTTGTTATCAGTCCATGTGTCAGCCAAAATAGTACATCCAGTAGTACCCCAATCCTCTCTTATTTCTTCAATCCAAGCATTTATCTCTTCTTTAAACTTGGGTAACCACACAGTTTTTAAATCTTCTCTTGACGGGCCTTTAAACCCAGGCCCACCAACAGCCTCTAGCATGAGTTGGTATGAACTTGAACTCGTCATGGTAAAATCCAAATTATTTTCAAAAAAGAACTCAGCAATGCACCTCTCTGCATCCAATGGAGCGCGTTGTTGGGGAAGAGATAAAATTCGACTTGAACTAAGTGGGCTAATGAAAGGTAGTTTTGCGGGAGGTAGAGTAGCAATGAGAGTTCGGGCCTCAGCTAGGCGTTGTTTTTTCACACTGGAGGCTGCTTTTGTTTCGTCTTTCATAGCAAGAATTGCATTCACCTTTTCGGTTACGTCGTCTCTTACCTTGCCGCATGGGTGCACCCCTTTCGCCGGGATACGTGACAGGTGATATTTCAAACGGCTGATACCGCCATTCAAAATTTTGAGACAAAACTTGCATCTGACCTTATTTCCTTCAAGCTTTTCGCAATATTCCCAGCAGGCATCCTTTTCTCGTACCACTGGAGTTGGAAAAGAAACTTTCAGAACTTTATTCAATCTTTATTTTTTGCACTGTTTCTGTGCACTATAATTATATAGATATATTTTTTTTTTCAATAATTTCTTGACATCAATGTGGTAAACTGGCACTTGTAGAAGTACATGGTTGGGAACTTGTCAGGTTTTATACTTTACCAGAGGATGAAACTGTCACTAAATGCATTGGTACTGGTAAAAAAAAAAGAACAGTAAATTCGAGAATGTACCAATTAAAAGGAGAATCTTACTTGTTAGTAGGAGGTAGTTGTATCATGCAACTAATGAATAAGCACCTGTATAAAATAAACACTGTATCAGCCAATTAAGGTCAATTGTTATATGCAACAAAACACTATAAGCGATGAAGAAAATAGCAGCTAAAGAGAATTTGATGCAACCAGTACCAAACTGGTACATTTCTAGTACCATCTGATCTGGCACACATGACCGGAAGTATCGTAGTCGTTAGTGTCACTAGAAAAGCGCGCTCTATGTTTCTCTCTGGGTCTAATAAACTGAAAAATTAACTAAAAAGGTTGAGAATTTCTCTGCATATGCACTTTAATTTGTACTAAAAATACGCTTTCGCTAACAAGTAATAATCTTCTCATTAGATACTTATCGCCAATTTCTCCTCAAGCAATTATCAAGGTTTAGCCTCAAAGGGAAGGAATATCAGAAACTGAGAGAAGAAACTCTCTGATAAAGACTGAACTTGTAAGAATTTGGAACTGATAGAGCTCGGCATTTTTTATTTGGAGCGAGATAAATCTATAAAACGAAGAGAAATTCGAGCTCGATAAGAAAAGAAAGGTAGAAAATACGCACCTTATAAATTGGCTAAATTTATCGTTGGCTTCGGGTAATAAAAAGGAAAATTAAAACAGATATCGCGAGACGAGATCTCGCCGCCTAGGGTTTGTTTCTCTGGTTTTTTGGTTTTTAATTCATTTTAACTTTGGGCTTTGTTTGTGGAATAATAATACCTAAAGTACCTCAAATTTTGCGTTTAGATCTCGACTGTCATATGTATAGGCACGAATATTGAAGGAATCAGATTGATCCAGATCTTAACAAAAAATTTGAGTAACCACAGAGGATTCGGACTCGTGGATAAAGACTGGGAGATCTCGGCGATATGGAGGGACACGTGTACGACATTGATAACGCACTGCAGGTTATAATTTTTTGTACAATAATACTAGCTCACGATACGACAATAAAAGAAAAATTATTCTGATCTTCTGTGGCACATGTTCTGAGAACGATGGTGAATGTTGGATTTATCGTTGACTAATTGCAAGAGAAATTGCATTATCTATTGTGATATCAAGTCAGGGACTCAGGGTATATGTTTCCGCATGCAAATCTTTTGTCCCAATATTGTCGAATTTGAGATGGCAATCGGCAACATTGCTTGGCCGAAACTTTTTCTTTTGAGATTAGGTAGGCTTTTTCAAAAAAAAACAAAAACCGAAATTTTTATTAATATCCAAAAAAAATATGAAATTTCATAAACTATCCAGATTTTTCTATTTTTTTTTCGAAATTGACCCAAACCGCAAAATTTTTTTGCGGTAATTCAGTCTAAAAACGCAAAAAAAATTTGCGGTTAAATTTTTTTTGCTGTTTCATATTTTTTTTTGCATTTTTCATATTTTTTATTTAAATAGAAATATTTATAATTTATTTATTTTTTGTATTGAAATATTTGAAAATAGATGTAATACTATATAATTTGATTTATTAGAAAAGCTGCTACAAATAACCCGGATCAACATTTTTCGTGCTGGATTTTTTGGGGCTGTAAGAAAAATTAATATATTTATTTATGTGTTATTTCAAAAAAAAAGAAAAATGCTTGGATTCTTAGTTATTGATTATGGTTCAAAAGTCACTTCTAAGTAGGGGTGAGTAAATCGCTCATAACTCGTGAGCCGCTCATAACTCGCTCATTAAAAGCTCATTTAAACTCGCTCATTTATCTGCTCATTTAAACTCGCTCATTTACTTAATGAGTGAGCATGAGCATGACCCAACTCGCTCATAACTCGCTCATTAAGAATTTGCCACACCTAATCCCTACCACATTTAATCCTATGTAATTCTGTATAACATCAACCTTGCCTTATTAAGATTGATAGATAGTGAGCATAGTTTCATATTTAATTATGTGTAATATAATGAGTACAATGTAACATTTAATCTTGTGTAATATACTAATATTCATAGTTTCATATTCATTTTTTTTGTAAATCGGCAGAACCAAAACCTCCGCTAAAGGCCCAAAACAAGTAATAGTCATAACAACTCGCTCATTTAAATGAATTATGATAATTTGTTGGATTATTATGATGACTTTTAACAAATTTTGTTATGCGTGGACACACTATATAATTTTTTTATGAGTCATAAGTCATAACTCGTGAGCCGCTCATAACTCGCTCATTAAAAGCTCGCTCATTTACAACTCGCTCATTTATCCGCTCATTTAAACTCGCTCATTAACAACTCGCTCATTTACTTAATGAGCGAGCATGAGCATACCCTAACTCGCTCATTAATCACCCCTACTTCTAAGTAAATACAAAAAATATTGTCATCTTTCTAGTACATTTAATTTCTAAAATGTTATATCTATTTTTGAAAAAAATAAATTCTCAAAATAGATAAAACCTTTTAGAAATTAAATGTACTAGAAGATCGGATGAAACCACCTCTACTATTGCAGTTCTCCTTGATACTGGCAATCTTGTACTAAAAGAAGAGGATAACATTTCAAGAATAGTATGGCAAAGTTTTGATCACCCAACTGATACTTGGTTCCCGGGAGCACCGCTTGGATATAATACGGCCACGGGAAATAATGTTTACCTCACGTATATGGATTATTCAGCTTCCATTACGTTCAGTTTGGAGTTAGATCCAAGTAGAGCTAGGGGGTATATTATCAGACAATTATCTAGTAACACCACATACTATGGTATATTTCCGCAATTAATTGATATAGAGGATTACAGCAATGGTTTAGTAACTTTTAAGGTTACCAACAAAAACCATACATTCATACAATTAGTTGGAATGAATTATTGGGTTAATGATCCTCCCAATATTAGTACTCTTTTATTTGGTCCAAACACTATGTGTGACTTTGATTCATTGTGTGGTCCATCTAGCTTGTGCTCAGTTCAGGGAAGACCATGCTCTTGTCCTGATTATTTTCATCCTACTTATCCAGAAGAGTGGTGGGGATACGGATACTATCGTGGCAGTTGTTCAAGAGATATATCACTCAATTGTCAAATTATTAGAAGTTCCAGTTTTGATGATGTATTCCTCAAAATCAATAATATAAACAAGTATCCTGATGATCCCCAATTGCTTGTGCTAAAAGACGAAATTGAGTGTGCTGCAGCATGTCTCAGTAATTGCTCTTGTACCGCTTATTCTTATACGAATAACTGTAGCCTATGGTTTGGAGAACTACAAAATACTGTCCTAACAAGTTACGACAAGAATGGGGATAAAATGAACATTCGTGTTCAAATTCCAGCTCCCAAACACAGTCGACGGGCACATCGATTTATCATTATGTCCGCCATAGGGGTTGCAGCCTTATTGGTTGTTGGGTTATTGGTTATTTGGAAGCATAAAGCAACTTGCTTTATCTTAAACCAAAAGGATGTAAGTGGGAACCAGCTGGTAGCATATTCATATGCACAAACAAAAAACATCACCAAGAATTCCTTTCACAAGCTTGGAGGAGGAGGCTTTGGTACTGTTTTCAAGGGATCATTACCAAATTCAACTGTTGTGGCTGTTAAGAGAATGAAAACTGTTTGCTTTGAAGAGAAGCAGTTCAGAACAGAGGTGCAAACGATTGGAATAATTCAGCACATAAACCTTGTCAAACTTCTTGGATTTTGCTCTGAAGGCACTAGACGTTTGTTGGTGTATGAGTACATGCCAAATGGTTCTTTAGATTCTCATCTCTTTTCAAATCAATGTGATGGTTTAAAATGGAACACCCGTTACAAAATAATGGTTGGAATTGCAAGAGGTTTAACTTATTTGCATGAGGAATGTCAATACTGCATTATTCATTGTGACATTAAGCCTGAGAATATACTTCTCGATGCAAACTTTTATCCTAAAATTGCCGACTTTGGTATGGCAAAACTACTAGGAAGAGATTTTAGCAGAGACTTAACAGCAATGAGAGGAACAATTGGCTATCTTGGACCCGAATGGATCTCTGGGCAGCCGATTACAAAAAAAGCTGATGTCTATAGTTTCGGCATGATGCTTTTCGAGATCATATCAGGGAAGAGAAATACAGAGAAATTCCAAAATCCAGAATGCACTTACTTCCCTCTTTACGCTTCTATGAAAATCAGACAAGGAGAGATTGTGTGCCTGTTAGATGACAGGTTGCAGGGAAATGCAGAGATGAGGGAGCTTAACATAGCTTGTAAGGTTGCTTGTTGGTGCATTCAAGAGATGGAAATGGATAGACCATCGATGCGAGAAGTTCAAATGTTGGAGGGTGTTGTTGAAGTTTTGATGCCTCCGATTCCGAGTTTTCTCCAAAGGCTTGTGGATCTTGAGAATGATTCCATGTACTCTATAGTTGGTTGAGGTCTACACCAGAATTAGGTTCCAATTGAATTTTCATTATACTGTTAAGTTTGTTTCCAATTTTCTTGTTGTTTTGGTTTCCTATTTCTGGTTTATGTAGTTCAGTAGTTGTATTAAGTTATGCGCTGCTGCTACTTAGTTTAGAACCTCGTTATTTATATTGTTGAATCTGAGTTGGATGGTAAACTATTATTGGCTGGTAGGCTATAGCGTGTTTAATTACCAGTTTTACTAATACTGCATGTGTTAAGTTTTAAGTTTTTTCTTAATTAAATTGAATTTTTGGTTTTCACTTGCTTGGCAGTATACATAGTTCCAATTAAAGGTTACCTTATAGACACTTCCTAGAGGTACAAACAAAGATATTGTTGATACATCATGTATCAATTTATTCTTGTGTTATTTTTTTGCTACAACTTGATTGCTAATATCTTAATCATGTATTTCTCAACACAAAATAAAATAGATAAACAAAAAAAGTGTTTTATTGAAACCTTTACAATACCTGACTGGTATCAGTCCAGCAAATCCTAGTGCAGACCAGGATTGGTTTTGTACAAATTCTTATCGGTGCTGGCTAAGATAGGAATGAGCCTTTTTTTTTAATTAAAAAAAAACTCTATTTTTATAGCAATGTGGGCCTTGATGTGAACATTTGTGCTTTGTTGCTTTCTGTGAAGCAAATTTTAAATGACCCAAGCAAGCTCACAAAGTATAATACCAACAGCAGACCCAATTTACTTAGTTGGCTGTGTTTCTTTCATTATTTTTGTCCTTGTTTTTATCAACTGTGGCATACAGGTCGATAAATTAGTACAATATGACTTGTCAGTCTACTGTATTTCACAGACTAGTTATAAGGTGCAATATATACAATGCGAAAAAATGACTACAAACAAATATGCAGAGAGAATAATAATTGAGTAATAAGATGAAATTGTTGGAAACATGCACAAGTGGCATTCTCAAGACCTTGATTGCAGGAAGCTTTTTTTACTTCTGAACTGAGATTTAGATAATTAACATAAAACCAATAGTACCTGGGTCCAGATCCCCTAAAGTAACCCTATTTTTGGGTTTTGGATCGGGACCGTCTAATTCGAATCCGTCGCTCGAGATGTGTGCGCTCAACTTCGGGATGGATTGCTACAGATTCGAATTGGACGGTCCCGATCTAAAACCCAAAATTGGGTTACTTCACTGGATCTGAATTCGTAGTACCTTGGGTAGTTCAGTTTCAAAATGTATATACAAAAAATTGTGTTAGGTTCAATCAGCACTCCAACAAATTGCTGTGAACACAAGCCCCAGAAGATATCTTCTTACAATAGGAACACTCTTCTTTTTAATTGCCCGTGTCAGAGAGGGAAATTACGATTGAACCTGTAAAGTCATAATATCAAACAAAGTAAATTTCTCAAAAAGGAGTCCCATAGCAAAGAATAATACATGTAAATCAGTACTCAGTTTTATTTGTGTCTAAGCAAGCACATAGAACTCAACCACAACTCCCAAATTAAGTTGTTTTTGGAATGACATCTGAAACCCGAAACCCAGAACCAACTCAACCTGAACCTAAACTACCAGAGACCAGAACCAACCAGAAACTACACAGGAACAGGCCTCGTTCTAATCAATCCTTGATGAAGACATTTTTGAAACCTCTAGGCTCTAACCAATAGAGGCCTTACTATCAGTACCAGTACTACCTAATATCAGGCAGCCTTAGACCTCAGTTGATAACATGGACAGCCTACAAATTAATTTTTTATACTGACTGAACATCTAGCTCCTGATACATGACCCATTTACAAATCAATGCCATTTAGCACTAAATAATATTAACTTTCTAAATTATCAACCTAATAGTACCCCTAAATATTCAATAGAAGCTGATCAATTCAAAGTGCTCATTCCTTAATACTCGAGTAGGTTCTAAGAAAATTCAAGTCGTTATTCCATCTCCTTTATACTTCCGGACATATGAACAAAAAAACAAACAGGTTTACAAAGGAAAAAGGAAACATCATACCTCCAAATAATGGCTTGAATACAAGAAATGTCAATGGCACAAAGAGGAGAGAGTCAGTTCTGTAAGCCAAAAAACATACAGACTTGTAGATCCTCTGTGCACTTCCTACAATTTCATTGAACAAGATATCAGACTCCTGCAACTTCATCATCATACTTTATTATCAATCACCAAATATATTTTTGGTTTCTAATGAAATCGGTGGGCCTTTGAGCTCACTTTTATAAAGAAAAAAATCACCAAATATATTTCTGATTTTAAGAGTGCATAAAAGATTTAAGAATCACACTAAGCAAAGAGGATAGAAGTCGAACGAACACATGAAATTCGAATCTGGGCATTGCAAAAGATGATAAATAGAGTTTTAAGTATGTACCAGCTTTATACATTCATGAAGCTATGGGGGATGACGGACCTGATGACAAGCTTTCATGTGCCTTTTGAACTGCTCCGTAAATCCGGGGTCACAAGAGCCACATCGGTAGTCAGTAAGAGAGGTAGGAAGGCCATTGTCTGGCAACGACCTTACCTTGGGGCAGTTCATTACTCTCAGATAATTGAGAGAAGTAAGGCCATGCAACCATGGTGGCAGCCATTGAAGATTATCACAATCAGAAAAGGATAGCCTTTTTAGCGAGTTGAGGTTTTGCAACATGGCCTGATCCTCTCCACTAAACACTGACAGTTCTATCGACCCTTCTATTTCAAGTGTTTGCAAGGAAGGCAATGCACTTCTAAATGATGGAACTTTGAGAAGAGAGGTGTTACTGATCACCATAAATTCAAGATGTGATCTACTGCTCCCCCCTTGTCCACTATTTTGCATCAATAAATCCACTTGTATTAAATTTTTGCATCTCACAATACATAGTTTCTTCAAAAGAAGTGGATTAGGTAAACTACCTATGATACTTAGCTCTTCACATTCCCTGATGGACAATTCCTGAAGTGCATTGAGCTGATTGAGTGCTTCACTCCCAAGGGATGTTATGTGGGGACACTTCTCAATTCTCAACTTGGTAAGATTTGTAAGGTTTCTCAGGCAATTTGGGAGTGACATGTCAAGGTTACCACACAATTTCATCACTAGTTTTTGGATGGAGGATGGTAGCACAAGCTCTCTTGAGCAAGTTAGCTTGGGGCAATCAGATATCTCTAACTCTTGAAGGAAGACAAAGCCGTTAAAATTTTCAACAGGTACTGATTTTAGCTCCTTACAATCAACTAGAAATATTTTCTTAATGTCTGGTAGTTGATCTGGCAGTAGGCATTCTTCGACACTAATTAAGTTGTGACACCTTTCAATCGTTAGCTCAGAGAGCGAAGAAGGCAAATTCCGTACTACATTGAGATTTGCACATCCGACAATCCCGAGGTCACTCAAGTGACGTGGGAATCCTTCATGCAGCCATGAAGGCAATTTCAGACCCCCAAAATAATAAATATAAAACACCCTGAGATTCTGATGAGGTTGGAGGGAATCGAACACTTCTTCATCGAGTCCATGGTTTATGTTTCTATTTTCAGTCCAAGCTAGGATTAATATATCAATATACCTCTTGTTAGAAAGCATAGCTTGAGCAGCTTCCTCTTTGCCCTCTATATTTTCCAAATCATAAAGATGAAGCTTTCTCAACAGCTGTGTCATATGTTGCAACTCTCCAATTCTGTGCCCATCTTTTCTCTGGACTTGGTATTCGTTCAAGTCTTGAAGAGATGTTAGCTTCCCAATCCCACTTATCATAGGTAAAATTCTGTGATTGATGCGAAGCTTCCTCAAGCTAATTAACTTAGTAAACCCCTTCGGAAATTTCTTCAGTGGGCTCCTAGTAAGGTCCAAAAGTTGTAAATTATAAAGTTGACCTATGGACTCGGGCAACTCTTCAATTTTGTTGTCAGAGAGATCAAGGTATCTTAGGTGCTTCAAGTTGCCAAAACTCACTGGCAATTCTTTTATACCACAATTATTCAGATTAAACATACGCAGATAGAAGAACTCACTGAGCAAGAAACTACATGAAGAATTCAAACCATGAAAAGGTCGATAAGCTGTAAAACATGCAAGTGAACGTAGCTTGTTGTATTTGTCTGACCTTATCACCTCAACAAGATCCTTTGCTACTGCCAAGTGACGAACAGACTCAGGAGCTCTCTGTTCAGATTCACTCGTTTGAATGTAAAAGCACTCATCCTTTGAAACTGACTGTGCTAGATCATGCATCAAATCATGAATCATAAATGTCTCCAAACCCGGACCATATGAGTAAAATAATGACCTGCTTAGTAAGTCTTCAAAGTACATAGCCCCTCGTTGTTCCAACAGCTCGTCTCCTTGAGACTTCACAAAACCATGTGCCACCCACATGCTCGCCAATAGTTCTTTTCTAAACCAGAAACCTTTTGGGAACATGCAACAAAAGGAGAAACATCGCTTTATCTCAGGAGGTAAATTCAAATAGCTCAATCGAAGGGCCGGGAGAATTCCACCGTCCCCTTGCTTCAGCTGCCAAAATTCACTATTCAAGATATCCCTCCAATGCCTCGCATCTAACTTTCTTCTTAACAATCCTCCTAAAGTTTTGGCAGCTAATGGAGACCCCATCAACTTGGCACGAATTTTCTCAGCAATGGTCCCCAACTCTGGATAGTCTTTAGGGTCTTCCAGCCCAAAAGCACACTTGTTAAACAAATTGGCATATGGCTCTTCTAGTAATTCCTTGATAAATATCGGTTCTAGTGTTTCAGAAATTTCAGCAACCACTTTAGAGCGAGTGGTCAGCAATATCATGCTTCCTTCAACCCCATGGTAAAAACGCTTGTAAAACTCATCCCATTCTAACGGGTCTTCATTCCAAACATCATCCAAAACGAGCAGAAATTTCTTTGAAAGTACCTCCTCTTTTAGTGCGACATAGATAGAATCCAAAGTGGGGAAACTATTTTCTTGCATACCTGTGGCAGATTTCACAATCTCCTTTGTTAGATGTTTTACATCAAACTGTTCGGAAACATATACCCAAATTTTCAGTGGGAAGTGATCTAGTACCCTTTTATCATTGTAAACCATCTGAGCAAGAGTAGTCTTACCCAACCCTCCCATCCCGACAATTGGTAAAACCGATACATTCCTCATTTTTCTTCTCTTATTTCGCACCAATGTCACATCCTTTGCATCTCCACTGCCACTTGCTACTGCACTATCTCCAATTTGCACAAGAATTTTAATAAGAGCCTCCTTCTCTGAGTCTCGGCCAATTATATCTGGCTCAAGAACTGCCGAGCTCGTCTCTCTTCTAGCATACATATTGCCTACTATTTCAGGCTTCTTTGAATCTAACAACTCAATTGCTTGCTTTAAACAATTAGCAACCAGGTCCAACCTATCCTGGACATCCTTCACTGTACTTGGTTTACCACTTAAGACCTCTCCCATAAAGCTAGAAGCCCTACTGAAGATACTTCGTGCTCGGTTACTGCCTTCCCCACTTTCGACCTTCATTTTCAACTCCTGATGTGAGAAATAATAATCAGACTAATAATTTATTAGGTAAAATTGCTGTATGGTAGAATTATAGTATCCAAAACAATTAATGCACATGCATATTTCAGTCCTTTTGTATTAATATTTAAGATTCAATTAAGCCATAATTGAGTATGAATTCTCAAATTAAGCAATTGAGAAACATATATTGACAACATCATTGCATTAAAAAATTGGACAACTGGTAAGAAATTGGAGTGGTCTGGATTAATAAAACGAATAAGTACACTTGTACAGGATCCAGTCAACAGTAATCTATATTGCAAAATTTGTCAAGCTCATATCCCATCGATTGGGAATTGGATTGGTCACATAGTCTAATAATCAATGAATCTGATAATAATCAATAAATCTGATCTTAAATCAAAATGCAATCAATGTACAAACCTGGTAATAACAAGAGATGGTAAAAAGGATCAGTACAAACCTGGTAATCAAAATCGTCGATTACATCCTCGGCATCGTACTTGGCATCCCTGAGCTGAGCGAGCAGCTTGTCGACGTTATCATTTCTGAAACGCCACCACTCGGCCTGATCGGCGAGGATGTTGATGTTGAGCAGGCTGAGTCGCAGCTTCTCTATATCGTCCCCGACACCCCATGCATCCGTCACTCTTGAGGTTGCTCTTGACAGTACTTCTGATTGAGCCCAATCCATTATTCCTTCAACCGCGCGAGCGAGAGAGAGAGACTAGGAATTTGACAACGGGTGGACCACACACAGTAGAGTATGAGATAATAAGTAGGAGTTCTGTCGATTTCACTTGTTTTGTTTGGAACTTCGGATGAATGTGAGACCGTGAATGAGTCAAATATGTATTCGGATTCTCTGAAGTAACCCAAGTTTTGAGTTTGGATCCGGAGATATCTCATATTTTGCTTGACTTTTTGGAGAATCTCAACCATTCAAATACATGAGGCACGAATCTCAAAGCTCAAGTAATACTGGCCCCCGCGCTATCCCCGAATAGGCACCGGACATATCGGTCACGCAAAATATGAGATATCTCAGAGGATACCCAGTCCCGATCTGCTCGAGAACGAATTAAAGAACCCCGTGTAGAACGCACGGGCCGGATTAGCCCCAATTTTTTTGATCGAATGGTCCGATTCCAAACTCAAAATTTGAGCTACTTTACGAGATCGGACCCGTCAATTACAGCGGTTCTCTAATTCTAATGCAAAGCGTAGAGAACAATTACTATTTAAGGAGGAATTTCATGTATTCCCTAAAAATATTCAATATTACGTATTTCCCCTTTAATATTTAATGTGTTTGTTGTCCTGAGTTCTTATGTGTGTGAACTATATATATTAGCGCACTAATGTGTGTGAACTATATATAGAGTGGAAAAAATGGCACGGCGGAGCCGGCTCCATCATGGAATGGTACAGCACGTTTGTCCGATACGTATCGTGATTCGCGTGTCCCATGTCGTAATTATCCCTTGATATATTAGTTACTACACGGCATGTCACATGAAAGATCTAGTCACGGCATGGCACGTAGTCACGCGAGTTACGTGTAATTAAGATCATTAGATATTGATTAAATGGTGAATGTTGAATAAACTAAAATTATGATTAAAATAGTTACGCGAGGCACGTTTAGGCATAGCATGACTCGCGTGTCGTGACTTTTCCTTGCTATTTTAGTCACGTCACAGCATAACACGGCACGGCACGACACAAAAATCACGGTGTGTTACTCATGACACAGCACGACATGGCACACGTTTTTTGCACTCTAACTATATACGACATATTAAGAAAAATTATGAACTCTGTATACTATTGCGCTCGTGCACCAATGGAGAGCATTATTTCAAATCGTTCAGATGATCAGATTTAGAGCGTCTTGGCCTCTTGGGCTACTGATCGTTCAGACTATGGTTAGAGACTTTAGTTGGATTTTAGATGGTATCGGATTTTCGAATCGTTTTTGGATTCAGGTTAGCATTGAATTGAATAACCAATTAAATTAGGCTTAGATTTGCACCTCTATAAATTAATTTCTTACGCTGTAATGTTTTTCCTTTATAATGAAAAACACCACAAATTTATCTGACCCAGATAATCGGATTTGGTGAGTCCACTCGAGTTAAAAAAAAATAAAATAAAGGACAAAAAAGAACAAAAAATTCCTGACAGTATAATCCGTCCCGTTCCATACGATATAATCCGACATTTTGGTTTGTATATTTGTATTGGCATACTGATGGTTATGTAATAGTTTAGCTAATTAGAAATTTAGAATACAAAGACAGAGGAGCTGCAAATAAGTTATCACTTATCACCAACCTTTAAAAAAACGATGTCAATATAAATTAGGCATCAAACCAGGCTAGTGACACAAAACGTACAACTCGATCCGTGGTTTTCATCATTGACCATCGGCACGTACATGGTATTTGTCAATTGATTAAAAATAATGAGCTTTCATTGAATTCATCCTGAATGGTTTTGTCAACGCACGCCTGATGATTTTATAAGGGTAACTTCTCCTTTGTCTGTCTATCCACCATTGGTATCGATAATTGAATAGCAACTTAAACCAATACTATCCCAAATGGCTTCTAGCCTTGCCTTCTTTGCACTTCTCCTATGCTTCTGTTTCTCTGTTAATCCACAACCTTTTGACTATCCTACTGCAATTGCTCCGACATCATGGACCAACTCACCATCTCTACCCCACAGTGTGAATACCTTAGATGGTGCAACTGTTCGTTCCCTCCTACTCCGACAAGACTCAGCAGGTTACTTCCTTTCGTTTGCTGCTGGGTTTTACTGCTTTCCTCCCTGTAAGAGTTTTTTTCTCTCCATATTCATTATATCTTCAAATAGCGGTGGAGGTATAACGCTCGTTGCCCCTCCTCAAGTCATCTGGTCAGCCAATCGAGCCCAGCCTGTAAGTGAAAATGCCACACTTCAACTAACTTCTCAAAATGGTCTAACCCTACGTGACAGTAATGGTAGTCTGGTTTGGACCACTGACGTGGCCAATCGATCCGTGGTTGGTATGAACATCACTGAATCTGGTACCCTAGTGCTTTATGATATAAATAATTTTATAATCTGGCAATCTAGTGACTACCCAACTGATTCTCTGATAATGGGACAAACGCTAGTAGGAGGCATGAGAATCATTGCTAATTCCTCTAGCACTAATTTGACCAAGAGTAATCTTTATCTCACCCTCTTTGAAGATGGTCTGTTTGGATTTGTCGAGTCGGATCCTCCACAGATGTACTATTCCGGCTCAGGAAATAGAACAGTGGACAAGTCTACTTTTATGAGATTCATGAATGGCAGCCTAACTATGTTCTCCACATTATCCAATCCTAATAAAACCAAAATTTTATTCCAATTACCACTTGCTACATCAAAACAGTACATGAGATTAGAGTCTGATGGACACTTAAGACTTTATGATTTTAATCGAACACATTGGAATATGGTGGATGATTTGCTGAAAATGAATAACTGTGATTACCCAACTGTGTGTGGTAAATATGGAATTTGCAATAATGGACAATGCACCTGCCCCACCCACACAGGAACCTTAGAAAATTACTTTGTGCCAGTTGATAACCGACAAGCGGAGCTTGGCTGCTATGCAGTTACTCCTATAACTTGTCAAGATGTAAACAATCACCTTATGTTAGACCTTAACAATGTATCTTATTTCAATACTATTGACTTGGTTGCATTTAGCCCAACTGATGAGGATAGTTGCAAAAAGGCATGTCTTGGAAATTGCAGTTGTAAAGCTGCTATGTTTGAGTGGCCGAATGGGAACTCATCAGCTGGCACGTGTTATACACTACCAGATGTTTTTTCCCTTAGGAATCATCTACTTGAGACCGCCCATTATAACTCTTCTGCATATATTAAGGTTCAATCAGCCCCTTCACCACCTTCTACCCCTCCTCCACCTTCTAATTCCAAAGTTGGGCTAGGAGCAATACTGGGTTCCACATTTGGAGCTCTGCTCTTTATGCTCACCTTAATTAGTATGTATCTAGTGTGCTCGAGAAGACGTGAAGAAGCACAAGATGAGGATTTCATGGAACAATTACCAGGGATGCCAACCAGGTTCACTTTTGAAGAGCTACGAATGGCCACTGAAAACTTTGTCAAAAAACTTGGAGAAGGTGGATTCGGTACTGTGTTTGAAGGAAGATGGGGTGATGAGAGAATAGCAGTGAAACGTTTGGAAAATGTCGGACATGGAAATAAGGATTTTTTGGCGGAGGTTGAGACTATTGGCAGTATTCATCATATCAATCTTGTGAGGCTGGTCGGTTTCTGTGCTGACAAGTTGAATAGGCTTTTAGTTTACGAGTACATGTGTAACGGATCATTGGATAAGTGGATCTACTGTAGAGATGGGAGAGTATCTTTGGATTGGCTCATCAGGTTCAAAATTATAACCCACATAGCCAAGGGTTTATGTTATCTTCATGAGGAATGCAGGCAAAGAATTGTGCATTTCGATATCAAGCCAGAAAATATTCTTTTAGATGAAAATTTTGATGCTAAAGTTTCTGATTTTGGGTTATCCAAGCTAATAGATAGGGATATGAGCAGAGTAATGACTGGAATGCGGGGCACTCCTGGATATTTAGCACCTGAATGGTTGACAGCAATGGTCTCTGAGAAGGTTGATGTTTATAGTTTTGGTGTGGTGGTAATGGAGATTCTATCTGGAAGGAGAAACCTCGATTATTCCCAGACTGAAGAGAATTGTCATCTGATTAAACTGTTAGAAGAAAAATCTAAGAGCAATGGACTATCAGATTTGATTGACAAAAATCTTGGTGATGTCGAATTATACAAAAAAAAAATTGTGAATGTGATGAAACTTGCAATGTGGTGCTTGCAATGGGATAGCACCAAAAGGCCTTCAATGTTAATGGTAGTTAAAGTTTTAGATGGAGCAATGGAGGTAGAAACATCACTGGATTATAATTTTGTTTCTTCAATTCCAATGATCTCTAATATATCTTGCCTAGCCCCTTATGACTCTGAGCTGAAAGAGTAATTCTTAGCAATCTGATTTGAAGCAATCTTTGATCTGCGTTAGTTATAATAGAAGTGTGTTTCGGTAGTATTTACTCATAAGATTGTTGTTTAATAAAGTCCAATCTAGTTTTTATTAGAGCCTTCTATTTTATGCATCCATGTTTGAAGGTATTACTACTGTTGGGTATGGCGAAACACAATGTACATTGCATTAAATTTGGTTTTATTTGGATTCTACTTCTACCATTTAAATGCCAATTTGTTTTATTATCCGGAAAATAACTCTTGGGAATTCTTATTTGCAGCAAGAAAATCACCCTGTTTTCTCCCTTTATCCTGTATATACTGGTATATTACCTGTTTCTTGCTTTCAAGAAAAAAATACTTCTCTTCTCTGCACATGGGTGCATGACAAATCTTGTCTAGTTATACTTGTTATCCTGCAACTCTTCATTTATACAAAGAAAATTTCCATAATAATTGAGAAATAACAAAATCCTCTGCAATTCAATAATAATTGAGGAAAATATTTAAATAATAGAAATAAATCCATTATCAATCACGTCGAAATTTCAACTCCAAGTTAATTGCATCCTTCAATATACTCGAGTCTACAATGAGTACATTAGAAAGAATATTAGCTCTAACATTAGTAGATTTCATATTTTCAATTTTAGAAGGGTAAATATATAATTGTAAGTCTGCAAGTGTACACATGAAAATTTCTTCTTAATAACCCAATAGTCTTTCAAGATGTGTGCTCCACACATTGTCAAATTCCTACTCTCTCTCTCTCTCTCGGTTGGAGGTGGGCTCAATCAGAAGTACTGGCAAGAGCAACCTCGAGCATGACAGATGCATGGGGTGTCGGGGCTGATATAGAGAAGCTGCGACTCAGCCTGCTCAACATCAACATCTTTGCTGATCAGGCGGAGTGGTGGCGTTTCAGAAATGACAACATGGTCAAGCTGCTCGCTCAGCACGGGGATGTACGATAGGATGTAATCGACGAATTTGATTACCAGGTCATGCAAGAAAATATCTGTTGTATATAATCTATCATCGTTGCAGCATTCTCTCCATTCTCTGTTTTCTTTTTCCATCCCTTCTCTAATATTCAGCACATTTTTTTAAGGATTTTCCATGATAGAAACATTGTAATCTAGGATATAACGGATTAGACTGCAGGAGAAAACAGGTAAAAACTTAAAACTTGATTGTTTTCCATACCTTTGTCATATTAGCCACAGAAAAACCAAACATGGCTATGGATGAAGTCCGGCACGAAGGCGTGTGCAACGTTAAACGAAGAAACTCGCGTTTACTTTTGACATTTGTAGTCTCAAAATTTTGATTTTTTTTTTTTTAAAATATGTCATGATAGATTGAAATAGACTGCAAATTGTAGGTAAATTGATATCAGTAACAGAGGCTATTTCCTAACTATAAATAAATAGAGGAAAATATTCGGACATTATCTTAATTATTATCATCTGATCGAATCGGTTAATAATATATTATATAAACTTATGATGAACAATAACGATTCTAAAATGAATAATAAAGGATGCTAAATTTTCTGATATTTTACCTCTTCATTATTATTTATTTATTTGAGGGTTCAAATGCCTCCACTGTGCATCCATTTTTAAAAACTTAAAAGTTAAAACAAAACCGTTGAATATGATCTACATCATTTTATTTATGCATGTGTAAAAAATTATGACATTTCAATTTCATTTTGATTGTCATCAAGAACTTATAAAAAACGCACTAATGTGAATGATTTATAGACGTTGATTTTTGAACTTATTGATTCACATAAAAAAAATATTGAAATGTGATAATTTTTTATAAGCACATAGAAAAAATAACATAGATCACATCTAACGGTTTTATTTTGACTTTTAAGTTTTAAATTTTGATTTATTAAAGTTTTAAAAAATGTATGGTAATAACACTTGTTCAAAAATAGGTGATGTTACTCTTATTTGCATACAATCTAAACGCATCTCTCTCCCCTTGATTGAGATAGTGTTAGGAAAGAACTATTCCGCTAATTCAAAATTTAATAAGAATAGCAAGGTTATACTCTTCGGGCAAGTGTTATTCTAATAACTCAGATATTTCTTCATATGAACCGAACAAAGCACAAAAAGATATAAATAACAAAGAACATGTTGGACATCATTATACAAATTGCAGGCAAGCATTCAAAAATAAATAGTTGAGACTTGAGACGTGTACGCAAATTAAAGCATGTTCTAACTTTTTAACTCAAGTACAACACGCACAAATTATATGAAGTAGATGATTATTTTATTTTGTTCATCTAATTTTTCTAGTCATAAAACTAATTCAAATGTATCTTGAAAGTAATTCTAATTTATATAAATAACAAAAATTACAAAACAAGAACTTATCAAAATAGTTGCGCCTCTTGGGTTGCCCTCATCTTTTGGAGAGTAACAAATCAGCCAAAAACTCCATTAAAATTTATCTCCTAAACCTTATAATCGAACTTGTAAAACACCACCTCTGGCGCATGCTCTCTCGGGTCTTATGAAAATGTTCCATTCGATGAATTCTCTTGTTTATCAGAAGAGTCATTGAAGCGCCTCATTCTCTTTTTGTAGGGTTCATCACCGACAGTGGGGCTGTCACCAAAGGAGGCGGGACCTTCCGCATTGCAACACTTTAAGTTTAGACTTGTTATCTGTGTTTGCAAATCCCACTTTATTATCATCATAATTCATAGAAAAAAATAAATTTGCAAGTCAGCTTTAGTACAGTAATAGATGAGTACACATGGTTTTGATGAAAACAAACTACATACACATGAAAACGAAGATAATTTTTCGGGAGAGAATGGCCACAAGGGGCAACTCTATTTGAAAGATATAGAAGATAATAATAAAATTTTCTAAAGCATTACATTAAATTTTCTTCTTCAAAAAGAACTATTTGAAAGATACAGAAGAAACTAGTAATATTTCTTTGCCAAAATATCTTCACATATAGAAATAAGCTATTTGAAATGGAAGCAGATAAGGCCTGAGAAACTATATTTTCCTAACTATAAAGTTATGTTGAGACATCTGGAAGTTACACAGAGGACTGCGGTTCACTGGTTCTAACATTTGTCGATGACAGTACCCTCTGTATTGTGAAGTTACTCTGGGAAATTACATGAATTTTTTATCATTTCTTTGTTATGCCCAGATATAGCAAGGTACATTCTTCATTGAAATAAGACTTTTTTCCTTTTGAGGCTCACACATAATTGCCCAAGAGCTCTAAAGATCTCCTGCTGTTCACATTGATATTTTTAAGCTTGATTTAATTTTTAGAAAGTAAAATAAAATTTTGAAAAGATTTATAAACATTAAACAGGATACAGGAGTCAAAATAATTGGCAAAGGAATTTAGGAAAAAGGAAGTACCTGTTGAAGCACGTTGTTTAAAGAGGCAAGCTTACTTGAGACTTTCTGGTACTCAAGACACCCTCCTAGAAGAAGCAATCTAGGATTTACATGTTGTGAGACCATGCTCTTGTGCTTCACATTCTTCGAACAAACCACACCTTTTATAAATTTGATACAATGGAGAAAAAACTCAGTAAGTCTCATTTGCTAAAAAAGAAAAAAAAGTTTAGCTGCCGTGACAACTAGAAAACCATAAACACGCAAAGTTGGAAAACAAAAAACAATGGAATTTCCTTTATGAGAGAAACCTAAATGATTTATGTCAAATCATTTAGCACTACCATCTTAATCTTAATCCTATCTTATTTCAATGAACAAGAACAACAATTTGTTTAAGGAAATTTGGACCTAAACTTTTAATTTATTATTGATATTAAGCATGTAATGAAACCAGCATACCTTAAATGACCTGTTGGCCCACCACATCATGGCCGGCACCAACATAATGCCCAGTGGTTTTGAGCCTTGTGGCCTCATTCAACTTATACCCAAGCAATACAGCAGGGTATGCACTTTCATCCTTGCTGCCTGTTCATACTTATAGAGGTCAGTATAACCTTAATATCAATTCAGCAAGTTATTCTACATCAGAAAGGTAGAATATTAAAAAAGATACAAAGGATATGAGTATAACGTATATAGGGATGGCTTGACGCTTCTTATGTTTGGCTGAAAAATTCAGGTCTATACCTAGAGCATAAATCTGCCGGCTTCCATAAGTTTTTCTAGCCTCTTTCCATAAATATAAAAATGCCAATGCCAAATGGGATAGTATGTCACGTGAAATTCATTATTTATGACATATTAACATAATAGCATACACACTTTATTTAAATACTACAACCATTTTAGATTTATCACATAAAAACAACTTTTTGAGATGGCTTATTCAGGGATGTTATGCACCAATCTATTAGTTAAATTATCACCAATTCTGAGCTGCAAACATACCTTTTCCTAGACCACTCATGCTAAATAGAAGCAAAGCAATTTTTCCAGTAGCTACTCATGAAAAGTTCTCATAGTCTTATATCTGAAAAAATAGTCAAAAAGAATAGCATAGTAAGTTAAACAGGGACAAAATGATCATTCATCAATTTAGTAGAAGTCAATACCGAGGATGGTAATAATATTTGGTCATTGATCCAATTTATGGTCTCATGGAATGATAAAGAATACAACATGCATGCATGCACTCAAGTCTATAAAAAAGGCAAAAAAACATGGCATACTATTTCCTTAATTGTTTTTTTTTTAACTAGTGCAGCACCTAGCAGACTATGAACAGAAAACCGGGCTCATATTATTTATAATTCGCACACTTAGATTGCGGGATCAGTTGATCTCAAAATAAGTAATTAGTAAATTAATATTCACAAGTATTATTTATAAACAGTTCATTTAAATCAACTTACATATTATACAGTGCCAAATGAAACATGAATGACGATAATTGTATTCACCACCTTAACACATACCGCAAACATAGTTTGCGAAAGCATACAGTTGCGAAAATGATCAAACACTAAAGGGGGCCAAGCAAGAATGTGCATTTGATCCTTTTACTTGGTTAATATGAAAGGCATGTGATCCTTTTTCTAACCTATATTTCTTGTGCTGGCCTGTCTGTGCAAAAAGTTTGTTGTAAAGCCATGATAGTACAATAAAATTAAAAATATTTCAGCAAATCTCATCTCAATTACATCAAAATTCACTACTATTCTGATCAATCTTACCACTTGATCTACTGTTGAAATTGAGAAAACTGATGCTTGTCTTGCGATTTGCAAGGATGTTGATTGGTGAAATTCTAAATTAAGGGATACAATTTCTGACTTGGGAGACCAAAACCTGCGAAAAATTAGGACAGTGAGAAGAGAAAAATAGGGTTAGAGTTTTCCGATCTAAGAGTAAGAATACAATTAGCTCAGTTCAATTATTCCTGAGATAGATGAAATACAAGCGGCTAGAAGATGACAAATTAATTGAATTTTATCTCCGAAATAAAGATCACTCAATCAGTTCAAGAAGAGAGAAGGGGCAGAGAGAGAACCTGTACAATCAAGTCGATTGATAGGTCGAAGACAGAGCGGCGTGCGATCGATAGAGAGCAACTCGAGAGGCGTTAGGGTTTGAATTCACGAGAGAGGAGAGAAGTGAAGTGTCACGAGGAAGAGGGGGAAGAGAATGGAGCAAAGATCCAGAGAAGGGAAGAGAATAATAGGCCGCTTATAATTGGAGATTTCGGCCCACTTTAATGAAGGCCTAACTCAGAAGATTAATTTAGAGAGCGAAAAATCAGATATGGGCCCAAAAATATTACATAGTTTCTTTGGGCTAATATCCAAATAGAAATGTAATTATAGTTTGGACTGGAATTGTGGATTTCAACCAGAAACTAATACATGAATTTATATAATAATTGGACTATTATTTTGATATGAGAACTCGATGTCTGAATTCAACATTTTCATTTGAAAGTTTTCTTAATCGAGAATTGATATTTAAATAAAATAAATTTGTGCGCTGGATTAAAATATAAACTGACATGTTAATCAATTTTTTTCTTTGTTTTATGTTGTTTCAAATTTTCTCTTTCCTCTGACATGTTTTAACACATTCTAATGAATTTTTGTTTCATGAAAATTATAATTTTGGTTTAACAATCTTCATGAGATTAGACTTTTTGCATTTGATTTACCAAATTTATTGGAATTAATTTGGTAAATTTCAGAAAATTAGGCCTTGAGCATTTCAAGAGATTAATTTGGTAAAAGCTACGCCACTGTTTCTGGACCCTATGTTGCATTCATTGTGTTATGATCTAAGATCAGGTTAATTGATTATTAGACTACAAAACCAATTCCAATCGATGGATGAGATTGTCAAATTTTGCATTCAACAGTGTTGATCGGATCATGTACAAGTGTACTTTTTGTTTTATTAATTCAAACTAGAGTGGAAAAATCGTACCATGCCGTGATCAAAATGTCTTTTTTATTTTTGAAAACCTTCACATAAACTACAAAATCGTAAGGGAGAATCGAATTCTGGACCTTTGAGTATAACAGCTCTAAGACTTTTTCCTACCCAACTATGCTACCTCTCATTTGTCGTACCGTGATCAAAATATCAAGAAATAGTTATGGCACATGAATGAATACGCCATGTGAATCACGCTGTAAATAAATTGTGCCGTAATATAAAACAAATAATTGTTACATAATTGAGTGATATGAACCATAACATTCAAATAATAATTAATAAAATTCAAATGTAACAATAAATAAATAATTTAAGTCAGTTTAGAATTTAAGGTTATAACTTAAATGGAAAATCAAATTTAAATCAAAAGACATGATTGGATACCCGACTGAATCTTGGAATGGAAAAAAATTATTAAGAGAAATTTGTAAAAACAAAAACAAAAAATAATTGTTCTCCGAATGATTCGAATGTGGTGGTCCCACTCCCCCAAGAACTAAAAATCTAATTAAAAAAAAATCAAATATTTTATTAATATCACTAGCTCTACTAGTTCTATTCTTACTGATTCACTATTTTTATGGATTTGTAGAACATAGCTATTTTGAAGCTAACCCAATTTGCTAATTTATGTTTGGATCACTAAGGTTTGAGAATAGTAGAGCTAATCCAAAGTAAACTCTATTCTTGAGCAATCCAAACACACTATTGAGTTATATGGTTTTGCGAAAATACGATATACCATATTAGCAAGCTTCTAAATAGCTAGCTATAGCGGTTTTGGACCCAGAAAGCTAAGCTACGGGCTAAAACTGCGCTAATCAAGCTACGACTGCTATAGCGGTAATAGCGGTCCGCTATAGCGCGTAGCGCGTAGCGGCAATAGCGGTCCGCTATGCTACATGGGTTATGATTTTGCAATTTTTTTTTTCTGAAAACATGATTTTGCAATTTTAATGGGCCTTAATATCTAGATTGATTTTTTTTTTTACTTTATTAAGCTATATCAATACAATGGAACATGTGCGGGCTATACCGCTATATCAATTAAATTTTGTATCATGCATTAATATATGGTAGTGATATATTTTGAATATAAAATATATCGATAGTTTTTTAATTAGGGATATTTTGAATGACAATTTGAACTTTGTATTGGTTTAATATGAATAATATTAGAACTTCTTAATTAATTTGATATTTTTTTTCTGGATGAGACATTTTTACTAGGCAAAGCCTTCTATGGACATAAGGACCTATTTGTAAAATGAACATATTTTTATTTTTAAAGTTCAAACAGTCGATCCGAACCGTTCATCTTGTTCTCCATATTAATATGTTCTTGGAGACCAAATTTTACATTTTTCTGATTTTTTTTTACTATTTATTAAGATGGGTACAAAATTCAATGGTCTGAATTTGATATTTTTTATACCCATCTTAATAAATATTAAATAAATTCAGAAAAATGTAAAATTTGGTCTCCAAAGATATATTAATATGGAGAACAAGATGAACGGTTCGGATCGGCTGTTTGAACTTTGAAAATAAAAATATATTCATTTTACAAATAGGCCCTTATGTTCATAGAAGCATCACTCTTTTTACTATTAGTAGAAATATAAAATATAATTTTTAAAATAAAAAAAACGCTATTTATAATAACTTTCGCTATAGCTCCGCTATTCGCTAAAGCTTTTTTTTTTGTCTCCCCGCTACACCGCTATAAACGCTATTTAGAAGCTTGCATATTAGTGATAGTTTATCTAAAGAAACCGTGAACGACCAAGCCGTGACAGTTCATTTAAAAATTATTATTGAGTTCATATTTTTTTTCCATTTACAGTTCTTTTATAAGAACTGTGCATGAAAGTAGATTGACTATTATTGACGGTTTCTTACAAAAAAATCGCCAGTGATTCCAACAATCTTTACTGACAGTTCTAAGAAGTGTCAATGAAAATGGATAAATTATTAGTGACAATTTCTTAAAAGAACATCAATGATTCCAACAATCTTCGATCACTGACGATTATTAAGAACATAATTGTTAGTAAAAGTGGACCGCCTATAACGGATGATTTCTTACAAGAAAAAACATGTTAGTGATTACAGTAATATTTACTGACGGTTTAAGAAAAGTGCACCAACTAACATTGACAGTTATTTTCTTAAAATTATCACTGATGGTTTCTTGTAAATTATCGTCAATAATAGTACCAACTTATTTATCAATTTAAAAACTAGTTTTTGATCTAGGGACAAAGACCATACTCTTCATGTGAAAAGTTGCAGGTTCAAAATCAAATAAAAAAAATCATTATAGATATTAAATAATTCAGTAGTTTATTCTCCAATTTTTAATAAAATAAACTTATTTACCATTTTGCAACCAAGAATTAATATTGAGTATTGACGGTGATTTACAGGAACCGTACTGATGTATCAATTAGTGATTATGTGTTTTGTGTTAGTGAGTCATATTATGTTTAATAATTTGGAAATACCAGTTCAATCACCGTGTAAACATTTATTTTGATGAACAAATTGTGTGGGAACTAGGGGTGGCAACGAACCGAACCGAACCGAACTTACCTTAGGTTTGAGTTTGGTTTGAATTAATTTCGAACCGAACCTAGTTTGATTTGTTTCGAACCGAACCCATTTCGAATCGAATTAATTGCGAACTACACATTTTTCGAATCGAACCCGAATCGAATCACGAACTAAATTATTTTTTAGTAGCCCTAGTTATACCGGTAGTTTATATATTAATTTTTTCTCGCAGAACAAAATTCACATGGCTTCCTTTTATCGGTATGAACTATGAAATAAGTGTTTTTAAGTTAAAAAATTGTTCATGAAAAAATACATCAAAGACGGCTTTCCTGGTATGAACTATGAGAGACGACCAAAAAGAGAGGAGAGACAGTCATCTAGGCCGGAGAGAGGAGTGACAGCCGGAGAGACAGCCAGTCGCCGAGAGTGTCGGTTAGATTTTAGAGCTAAAGGGAGAGTGAGTTAGGGAGAGATGGAGAGAGAACTAGGTTATTGAGATTTGAGAGCGAGGGAGTGTTGGCTAAGTTAAATTATGACTCTCTATCTTGGATTTTAATTTCATCAGGTAAATGGATGGCCGGTGATTTTATGAGATTCGAACCACAAAAAAATCACGAACCTATTTCGATCGAACCAGGCTAGGTTTGAGTTTGGTTTGAATTAATTCCGAACCGAACCTGATTTGGTTCGTTTCAATTCGAACCTATTTCGAATCGAATTAAACTCGAATCAAACCCGAATCAAACCCGAATCGAATCACGAACCTCGAATTTTTTTGCCAGCCCTAGTGGGAACTGATTTCAAACTCGAACAAAAAGTCTTTTGTAAAATTAAAGTTTAAACTATAAGACCTTCATTTCATTAAAATAACAAATCCAAAAGTTACGCGTTTATTCGACCTAAGCATAGAATTAAACTATTTGTTTTAACAATCACCCATGCCATTCAAACTACGAATTTTCCTAGGGTACAAAGCCATCTGGTGGACCCTACGGACAAGAGATAAAAAGGCACCTCCGGTGCACAAGCGGATTCAGGATTTTTATTGAGAGCAAAAAATTAACACATTAGATTTAAATTTATTAGCTAATTAAATATTAGATAAAAAATAATACTCTAATTTTTAATTTCAATTATTCTGATTATCAATATGAATTCAAGAAATTTATTCTAATTTTAACTGTTAATTTAACTTAAATTACATATTAGAATTTATAAAAAGAGAAAAACAATTTTAGGAGAGACAAAGTTAATTCAGGTCTACAGATCTTCATAAAAATTGAAAATTTAGAAGAGACAATTGGTCAATTGCCCACCCCTGACTCTACATGGGTCCGCTAGTGCTCCGATGGACCCTACAAACTTGAGCCAGAAATAGGGGTGCAAACGGATCAGATATTATCCAATCGTATCTAGATATGTGTCAAAAAATTACATATAAATATTCAAATATCTGTACAGATACAGATACATATATGATTTTAAATTTTTATTTTTCGTATCTGCATATTCAAAGAATAAATATATAGTTTAATATATATTATAAAAATACTTAATTTACCATTATAAAAAAAACAAATATCTATATCAACATCCGTCTAATATTTAATCCGTATTTGTATCGGAAAGTCAGGCAAAGTTTGAGATATCTCAGAGGATACGAATTCATGCGACTTTTCCATATCCCCCCACTTTGTACAAGGTGTTTAAGGCTTTAAGCAACTATGTACCTGGAGTAAAGCTAGGGTGTGACATGCTCACCAAGAAAGTGTAGTGAGCATAACTCCAAAAGTATATCGGATCGACGTCAAATGTCGAATCCAAACCGTTAAAATCCATGTACTTCATGAGTGATGCATATACATGCAAAATTTTGAAAGTTTCGAGTTTATTTACTACACGGTCAAGTGATCAAAGAAATAATAAAAATTGAATATATAAAATAACTTATAATAAAATGTTCGTTTCTTTGACCACTTGACCGTGTAGCAAATAAACTCAAAACTTTCGAAATTTTGCATGTATATGCATCACTCATGAAGTACATGGATTTCAACGGTTTGAATTCGGCATTTGATGTCGATTCGATATACTTTTGGAGTTATGCTCACCAAACTTTCTTGGTGAGCATGTCACACCCTAGCTTTACTCATGTACCTGGGGTGACTCCACTTTTCCATATCCCGCCACTTTGTACAATGACTATGCCACTTTTCCATATCCCCCCATTTTGTACAATGACTATGCCACTTTTCCATGCATCTCTGGCCATTGACTTACAAAATCAAAACTTCGAAGTTATTAAAATAGCACCCTTCTCTATTATTATATATATGGCTCGTGTCAGCTGATAGACTCATCTCACACTCTCTCTGTACCTTCTCGTTTTGCACTCCCCACAGCTCATCTCATCTCAACTCGAATCAGCTAAGCTTATCCAAAATCGCCAAATAAAAACTTAATTATAGATGGCTTTCCAGGAGATCATGATTCGCATCTTGATCAGGGCCATGAGGGATGCACACCGCGCCTTGATCCATGCAAACCGTGCTTTGGGGCAAGACCAAAGGAACATTCAGTTTGGCAATTTGGGAAGTAGCTTGATTGTAATAGGGGCAATGAGCGCTGCAGTGACGATTGTAGCTGTCCTCCAGCCGCCAGACATGACCTTTGTCGATGCAACCTACATGCATGTGATTCTTTCAGTAGTTGTTTGCTTCATTCTTGTGTCTGGGCTTGCCGGGATCACATTTGGCATGTTCTTGCTTGCCATGAATAACCCCAGGCGATATCGCCGTGTTGCAATGGTCATGTTGTGGGCATCTTCTGTGGCAACTGTTTTTGCCATAGGAATCCTTTTCATGACTTCCCTGTCTTGACTTGCACCAGTCTATAATTTGCATTTACAGGTAATCTGTGAAATTATATATTCTGTTTTTTTACAAAATAGTTCAAGATATATATATTATATTGGTTCATATATTCTATTAAGGTACTAAGATGGATTTTGCTCTTATTTTATGTCAGGTTTACATATCGATCATTTCAGTAATAACAATGCCTTCTTGGCATTATGTGAGAGAAGTTGCATGGATTGAAGTTGCTTTTACTGTTATTGTGTAAAATATTATGCATTAGATTTGGTGTTTTGAGCTGTGGTGCAAAAATGATATTAAAACTTTTATGATTACGGTTAGAACATATGCGTGATTGATAAGTACCCTTTCCTCTTTGATTTAATTGGATTTCTTTCACAACGCCTCCTATATTTTTGCTTAATTATTTGCAAACTGATAAGCAACCCTGATGGTGCTTTGTCATTTATAGTTGAATTCCGTCAAAAATAAATTCAAATAAGTTCAAGATTGCGACGTCAAGTTTTTGCATGTGAAAACAAAGTCAATCTATCTCTTTCAAAGTCCCACCTAAAAATCACCTCAAATATACTATAAACAATTAAATAGATAATGTATAAGTTTACATATATAGTATTATTCCCTTCCTTACTATATATAGTTGTTGAAATACTAGAACAGCACACAACAAATCTGTAATAAGAATTATGAGAGAATTTGCATGGATTGAAGTTTTTTTTACTGTTATTGTGTAAAATATTATGCATTAGATTTGGTGTTTTGAGCTATGGTGCAAAAATGATGTAAAAACTTTTATGATTACGGTTCGAATATATGCGCAATTGATAAGTACTGTTATAGTCTGAAAATTTTAAATTATTAATTAACTAACAATTTGTAAATTATGTGAAATTAAATTATAAAATTTATGACGTGTTTAGAAATAAGGAATTTATGAAAGAAAGATATTAATTAATATTAAACGAAATTATGAAATAATAACATTTATCAAAATTTAGACTAAGCTCATAAATAAATTATAAATTTAAAACAACGAATATTTGTACAAATATTTAACATAAATTTCCATTGATTTTTGTTAAATAAATTGGAAGGTCTAGTTTCGTTTAATTGTTAATTGAAGTTAAGAAATTCATAAATAATCTGACACAAGAATTAAACCGCATCAAATCACAATTTAACATAAATAAATGAAACAAGAATTAGATTTTTAAAAACAAATAAAAACTTTCCCAATCGATTCGAGAAGAATTATAAGATTACAACAAGAAGTTAGAAAATAAAACGATTCGACACGGGAAAAACCACACGGATTCCACCTCAAACTCTTCATTCCTCCTATTTTCTTTTATTAGTAGACCCCACCCCATTAAAATCCCTCCTTTCTCTCCTTTATGTTTTTTTTCCTTCCTGGTGAAGAAAATAAATTCTCAATATTCCAACCAATGAGATCGCATTCTCCCTCTCTTTTAAACTTTTTCCTTCGGTTCATGGTATCAACCTGGACTTGAGCTCTCCTCATACCTGTTTCACCTAATTTGGCTTTGTGTATTCCTTACTTGAACTGTGGGTGCGCTATTGATCTCAGTACCAGTCCAACCAGTGGATTCATAGTACTGTCACACCCTTTTTAAAACTGCTAGGGGCCCTTTTGCAAATTTCTTTAATTGAGGGGCTGATCTGTCAAAAATAAGACCCTTGGTAATAACACCCTATTTTAGGCACTTAGAGATAAATTTAGGAATTTGAATTGGTGGGCTCGGCTTGATCCAAAACGAAAATAATATAAATGGAAAATTTCCCTTTGCACTGGGCCGAAACAGAATAATAAATTGAATTGTGATTTTCTTTGATAACTTTTGGCACGAGCTGCGTATGCGTCATGCACTCTTGTGCTGAAATTTGTAACTCCAAACATAATCACTTGCTGAGCGTATAGTACAAACAGGATGGTTTTGGTTTAGATTTTGTTAACATACTTGAAGTAGTGAATATTAGATGTTTGAGGGGCTGATCTGCTATTATTGCATCCCACTATGTAAATACTTTTTTTCCTGTTATTAATAAATTTTTATGGTTGGCAGCCTCTGCTAACTCCTAAAAAAAAAAAATAATCACTTGCTTAAAATATTTAAGTGCTAATCAAACTATAAATAAGAAGAAAATTTATATTTAGCAAGACTTGAACTTCTGGAATTTAACTTGGACCAAAAACAGAAATTTAATAGTTTTAAAACAAAAAATGAGCAAGATTTGAAATTAATACAGAGTGACAAAATTTTAATAATAAAAGTAAAGATGCACCAAACCAATCCCATAAATTATACATTGTAAATTTCTCTAGAAAATTGTTGTTAAGAAAGATAATTTTTTATATTTAGGATACACAATAATCTCTTTGATTATTCTTATAACATGTACACACATTTGTCTATTTGTACCACGCTCATATATAATACGTATGTTAAATTATTATGAATTAAAGTATCGCCTAAAATACTTTAATCACTCGTTAATCTTACATATTAGATAACCTGTCATTAAAGTACCCACCACGTAGTTAAATAAAATCAGGTGATTACTTTAAATTTATTGTTAGAATATATAATTATTGGTTTAATACCAGTGCTGAATTAAAAAAATAATAATAATAAAATAACAAGAACACGTGATTATTTTAAATTTGCGATTGGTGTTTTGCTGCGAAATTTCAATATTTTTTTATTTATATTAAGAGCTTAATAGATGACTTTCGTAATATTATTTGTGTGTGGACAGCTTAGGCTCTATTTAAAACATAATAGGTTGATCAAACTTCAATTAACTTTTCAGAAATGATAATATTCTAATTTAATCTTTTTTTCAGATTAGAAGTAAACAGCAGGGGAGGAACATGGATATTTTGATGCGAAAAATAGTGACGCCTTGGGGAAGGAACCTGCCTTTGATGCCAGGTTCTACACTTCTACTTCAAACTTTAAAAAAGTTTTCTCTGACCATGCTAAATCCAGCGTGGACAATGAACATACCACTTTTTTTTACTTTTAATATTAGTGTGAATCTCAATCGGATGGTCTAGATCTATTAACGCACGGTGCATTAATGCAGGAGATACGAATTCTTGATGTAAGTGAGACCGCATTTCTATTTTGAATGAGAGCATCGAAATGACCGAAATTTTTAAATATACCATCATCCCAAAAAAAAAAAAATCCAAACACTCCGGTTTTGAAAATTTTCTAATTTTGACATGACCGCATCGCCCAAATGCGGCCACTTTTCTGCGGGCCGCATCTAGGGGCAGCGGCCCATTTTTTTTTTTTTTTTTTTTTTTCTCATGTGACTTTGAACTGAAAACAGGGTGGCCGCTCCCTCGGGATGCGGCCCTGGCCGCATCGCCTAGAAGCGGACCGAAATAAGGTGGCCGCTTCCTCGGGATGCGGCCGTGTCAAAATTCGAAAATTTTCAAAAAAATGGTGTTTGGATTTATCTTTTTTTGAACCATGGTATATTTAAAAATTTCGGTCGAAATGAAAAAAATTGTCCGGTTGGATCTATCTATCTTAGTCCCACAAAGATGGAACAATAAAGGAGAGAGAATATACAAGGTATTATAAGAGCATCTCCACCAGTTATTTGATTTGCAATTTCAATAAATTTTAATTTAATTTCACCAATTCTTCATCCATGAAGTTTTAGATTTAATTTCATTTGACTGCCACATCAGCAATCTCTTCTTTATTTTGATTGACCTCTTTCTTTCTCCTCACCGTTTCCGTTTCTTTTTCCGCCTCACCACTTTTTCTTTGTCTCATCTTTATTTTGATTGACCTCTTTCTTTCTCCTCACCGTTTCCGTTTCTTTTTCCGCCTCACCACTTTTTCTTCGTCTCATCTTTATTTTGATTGACCTCTTTCTTTCTCCTCACCGTTTCTGTTTCTTTTTCCGCCTCACCACTTTTTCTTCGCCTCAACTTCAGTAAACAATTATCTCTCTAACTATGCCCGAGATGAGGAATTGCGAATTGAGATCCAAAAGAGCCAAGTCCAGTGCTCAACTTCTGATTTATATAAATCAATTTTGTTGTTTCAAATATTTTATTTTAATAAAATTTGTTCGTTTTCCAATATGAAGCCTTTGTTTATATATATATATTTTAAGATTAGTAACTTTAAATGCCTACTAACAATTTCATTGATAAAAAATATATTTACAATCGATCAAATGACTGTAATTTCAAAATCTACTATTTTATTCTCGTAAAAACATTTAAACTATAATATTATAATTTAATTTAGTTGCTCTAATACTTTGATCTTCATCTCGCTCCACGATCGGATCCGCTTTTTACGAATTATTGATGTAAGTGAGACCGCATTTGTATTTTGAATGAGACACCGTCAAAAGAAAAAAAAAAAAAATTGTCCGGTTGGATCCAACTATTTTATGTTGGATTTATTTTATGCATAACTATATTGCATATATAAACCCTAAATTGTCATGATCCTCTATTGAACTCTAATATGAAATTTAAAGTTACCTTGATCGGTAGCCATGGTCTTCCAGAGATGCACAATCACCGTTGATCACCGGAAGCCCTTAGAATTCCAAGTAATTCCTCTCAAGTCCGATGGAGAGAGCGAGAGAGGCAGTAACGGCAACGTTCTCTTCCGTACAAAAAGAGATGCCCGATTCAAGTTCTTAACTGAAATATCCTCTACTCATTCACTCAAATATCTCTCTAATTTTGTTATCTGTAGAGAGAGAAACTAGAGAGAGAGATATAGAGGCGTCTGTATTGTTCTGAGTAAAAATTCAAAAGGTGCTTACAGACCCATATATCATTAGGCAAAATAATATGCGCCTATTCAATTTTAATTAATCATGAATGATATGTATCCTCTCTGATTAAAGAGGCGCCCTTTTTGTTTAATTAATTAATTAATTAATTAATCAACATTATTATTTTTTTCTTATTGGATTTGTAGACGGATCTGAATTCAGAACTTGCCTTATTGGATATCTCCTTATTAACAGAACATTGTCATATTTGATTGTGTTCCCCAGGGACCAATAGCATAATTGTATTATTATCAAACTTTATATAATTTAGACCATCACTAAATCATAAGATTATTAATACGCGTTCTACACATTAAAGGCCCCTCTTCTCATGACACATATTGAACCCGATAAATAATACTTAATTTGATCACTTCATAACGGATCTAATTTTGACAGTCAATTATTCAATATATATTTATATTACATATAAGCCCACATATGTTGTAATTAATTGAAATTAATTCCAACATTTTAGTCCCACAAAGATGGAACGATAAAGGTTTGTTCGGCGAGTCTGATGGAATAGGAATAGGAATGGATTGAACTGCACTGCCACCATTGAACTCATAAGTGATTTATAAAAGTCCTGCTCTGGCAATCCAACAAGTAGATGGAAAATTGTCAAACTCATAAGTGATTTATAAAGGTTCTATTGTCTAGATCTGATGCTTTGTGCGAGAGTTTAGGCTACCACCATTGAACTATTACAGTTGCATCCTACTCAATTTATATTATAAAACAATACAACCAAAAGAAAATTGATATCAGAAGTTGAAGCCAAAATTAATGAGCATTTATAAACCTGTATCACTACCATATATGTTAATCAAAAGCCAAAATGAGCATTTGTGCAGATCAATGCTGGCACAAAAGCACGTAGAGTGATTGCTTATTCTGAAAATATTTGTCGGAAAAATTGATGAAACAATAAAAAACCAATCTTGCATCAATAGCTTCGAGAAGTCTTGAGAAACCTTGTTATATTGTCTCTTTCTTGACCTATGGAGGGGCATAACAGCATACTGGTAACCACGCCTACTGGTACAACACCGACCCAATCCAGCAAATAGCAACATAAATCATAACAACCACATAGTCTACAAAAGATTAACAAGAGCTGAAAAATTTGATAGAATATATCAGTAGAGAGGTGATCAGAGTTTAAGTCATACCACCACTTTCCATCTACTAGAGAAGCTGGAACCATGGACTAAATTTAAAAATTGTTATATTTAGTCTACAAGATCATCACTTTCCATCAAATGAATAAGTCGGGTGTTCACAGTTTCAACAAATTACCTGAGTTCTTGAAACCTCTATTAATGATCCAGAAGCAACTGAAACATGCCCAGAAGAAATTCAATCAAAAAATGCAGGAATTCATCCCTATTCGAAGAACTTATAGATGATAAAATTTCAGATAACCTTACGAAAAGTGTAAATTCATCAAGTATTAGAGTAGGGACAATCCTTTCAACGTGATTTTACCATTTTCGACAATTGCCAGATTAGCGAGATAAAATTAATAAAGGGAACAACCGAACAAGTATAGTAATTACAAACGAAGCTGAATTTGAATTGCTAACCATTAACAGAAATGATTTCGGATCTATACTTATTCATTTGCTGCTCGAGCCTCCGAAGATTTCGGATCTATATTTATTGATTTTGGATCTAACAAAACTTCATGATTTAGATATTTACTCGTTAAAAAATTTAAATTAGTTATTTTCCCATCTAAACTGACTTATTAATTTTATATATCATATTAAACTAATTTATAGTTGGAAGTATGTACAAATAATTTGATTAATTAACTATAATATTTTTCTTATGGTGACGGGAAAGAGTAACATAAATTTTGGATGTGCCCCAATTTTAGCGATGCCAATTAGGCACCTAATTAGTAAAAAAGCACCCAAGGAATTGTCCCAAGATTTACCACGTAGTTCGCTTGCTAATTAGAAAAAGAAATAAACTTAATTGGTCAAACTCAACTCTGCTCGTTTAGGAGCTGCATATTACATGCAGCTAATGAGAAGGTGTCACTGGATTTTGACCACCTATGTAGACTATTACCAGTGCAGTAATATTCGGTCTATTCGGTTGCAATCTGAATAGAAAATCTATATTCGGTCTGAATATGTGGTTCAGAGCATATTACAGGTTTAGAATATATTTAACAGTGATAAAAATACCAGTTTATAGCATATTAACAGTGGTTTATACCATATATTACCGGTTTAGAGTATATTAACAGTGGTTTATACCACATGTTACTGTATATTTGTTTATATATATATAAATTTTCATTTAAAATCCACATATATAAGTCCGCATAAAATCAACATATACGGTAGCTTTCCACATACCGCATATAAATCGAATATTAAAACACTGACTATAACTGATGCATATACCTATTTCCATCAATTTACTTCAATTTTAATTCCTCAAGTTTCCTTTTTATACATATTTATTCTAGCAGTCCTCCCATGCTAATAAATGAGATGGTACTTAATAATATCAAGATATGGGCCTTGTTTTCTAAACTAAAATGCAACTGATTCTCCAATTGGGCTTCATTGTAGTTTATGGGTCCTGATATTACTACTATTCAATTTTTTTATACCGTTGGTAACAGTCAGAGTTTGATTATAGCTGAGTTGGCTCGGTTCGAGTTAGGTCCTAGCTTAGCTTGTTAATAATGGATCAAGCTACAGCCGAGCAAGTTGGATCTAGGGCTTCCGAGCTAAAATCTCAGCTTGAAATCGTGACAAACCAGCCCGAGTTGGTTCGCTAGGTCTTGCTAGATTTTATTTTAAGAAGAAAATAAATTCTACAAACTTTTTGGATTGAGTTGAATTGAGCTAGTCCGAGTTAGACATTATAAATTGCACACAAATTCATACAGATTTACAAATTAATGCCTAGTCAGCTTGAACTCGTTAATTCTGGACTGAACTAGTGACGAGCTGACTTGTTAACAACTCAGTCCAATAATAAACGAGTGAGTTGGTTGCAAATCACGATTGAGCTACGAGCTACGAACTTTTTTGCCACCCCTAAGTCAGACTGATTGTTCATTTTTTATTTCTTTGAAAAGCCAGAGTGATTGTGTATACTTTTATCTAAGATAACAATGATTGTTCAAGATGAATTTTATGGTAGAGAGAAAAAAAACAAAGGACTAAATATATGAAGTGAATTACTGAAATGATCGTTGTCACATTCAATCATTCCATCTAATTAAGTATAAAGAAAGAAAGACTTTAATTATGACTAGTCTACTTGCTTTTTTTTATTATCACTAATTATAGGGTGAATAAAATTATTTTTTTTCATAAGAACCAACAAATTAAATCTCCATTTATACTTCTAGAAAAGAGCGAACCAATGTATTTTTTTTTAATATACTAATCAGTAAATATGGTTCACATGCAAATATAATTTCTAGACAGAAACCAATTTAAAAGAAATCAGTAATTATTCTGATATTTTATTTAAAATAAGGTCTTGGTAATTCCTACATCCATTTCCTTTTAGATCGATATTTCATTATTTCTTATGAAAATTCAACATGTGTCTCTCCACATAGATGAAATGCTGGGGATTTCTTTAATATTTGTGCAAAAGTAGATCGGATGGTCTAGATCTAAACTCAAAATTTGAGTTACCTTAGGTGGTATGAATTGGTGGGGGACTGGGGGGTGAGTTTAGCTGGTGACAGTAAGCATTTCCTTCAATAATGAGCTTGGCTGCTTGAGTATCCGTCATAATTAGGCATGGAGCTTGCGTTAAAAAGTCAAATCAAATTGATTGGTATAATGGTATGGAGTATGGACACAACTGGTGGAATTGGGGCCATGAAGTTTGACCCTGAAAATAAAATTATCTAATGTATGACGAAGCATGAGAAATTAAAATATGAATTTGAATGCCTTGTTTTTTTTTGTTTTTTTGTTTGAAAATCGTAGAAAATTGCATTAATAGAACAAAATTACAAAGTAGCTGTTACATAAAATTAAATAACGAGTGTCTATGAAAACATACAGCTAGACATAACTAAAAACGCACAGAGATATGTGCATCATGTGGACACAAATTTGATCATTCTTGCTTGATTGGAGTGATAGGAACCTAGTGATGGTTTTCTCTGTACGCATATCACAGCTAATCAGAAGACACTTGATCCAAATCGGACTGGGAACTGAATTGACCGGATCAGGATAGTCACCTATCAACTGAAAAGGTAATGAATCAAACGAGACCAGAAACTAAACCAACCAGTCCAGAACAATCACCTATAAACAAAAAAAAAACACAAAACACAAAACAACATACAAACTATACTAAAAGAAAAAACAACGTACAAACATCAAACTAAAAACGAAATACAAACATCAAACTAAAAACGGAAGATATACCTATTGTATAAAGATGAACAAAGTCCTCGTCCTTCTATTATCAAAGAAAAGAAAGCGTCTGCGACTAATTCGTTACTTTAGTCTGATACCTATTAAGAAGAGATAGGAGCGATAGAGGTGACCATGCCTTTTATTTTCCTTTTCCGATCGCCTCGCTTTTCTTAAAATGCCTTAATTTTAGGACATACAAAAACCATACACCACTTAATATAATGTTATATTATATTCATTTTAGTTTTGTTAATGAAACTTTCGGTGTCTCATGCTTCAATAATTTATTACATAGGATTGTAGGAAGAGGAGGGTTCAAATGCCTCTATTTTTTGTGCGTCCATCATGCCTCCATTTTTTTAAACTTTAATAACTCAAAATTTAAAACTTAAAAGTCAAAATAAAACCGTTGGATATGATCTAGATCATTTTCTCTATGTGCTCATAAAAAATTATGACATTTCAATTTTATTTTAGTTGTCATCAAGAGCTTGTAAAAAACGTACTAATGTGGATAATTTCTAGACGTTGATTTTTCAACTTATTGATTCATATAAAAACAAAATTGAAATGTGATAATTTTTTATGAGCATATAGAGAAAATAACATATATCACATCTAACGGTTTTATTTTGACTTTTAAGATTTAAATTTTGAGTTATTAAAGTTCTAAAAAATAAAGGCATGATGGAGGCATTTGAACCCTCCTCTTGTAGGAAAACGACATTGCTGTCATTATATGAGCTAGCCCAGTCTTTGGTCAAGGAGCATTATCATGATATAAATATACTCAACTCAAGAGTTCATTTTGAAAGTTCATCTCAAAAATAAAAAGAAAAAGAGTTCATTTTGAAAGAGAGATGATGAGATCATTTGCTGCTCTGCTTGTAAGTCAAAATTTCTTTGTTGTCGGCTAAAGAGGGAATGAGAAGTAGCTTTCAATTCAGTTTCCTTTTTCTCTCCAACTCTCTCTTTCTCAAGTCATATTATGTGAGTAGGGGCGGATCTACGGTAGCGTAGAGTAAGGCAACTATTTTATTGTGAAAATTCAAAATTAATTTACAAATAATAAATTTTGAATCTCTGTTCTATTTTGAAAATTGATATTGTCCTATCCTGAATAATCCAAATCTGTTTGAACAACCTAATTAAAAGAAATAACTCATTATATTATAATTTTGTATGTTATATAATGTATGGCCCAATTAAATTCCTCTGTGATATCTCATACTTGCGTGACTTTTTAGAAAATCTAAACTGTTCTGGACTTTTAGCCCGGTGATTGATCAAAGAACGTAAAAAAAAATAGAAATACACTATCGTCGTCTAACAACATGTAGCTTTCTCTCTCTTTCTCTGGACAGCCTATAATCTAGTACCCAGTTATTTATTTAAACCGATTCGATAACTTCTTGCTCTACTATAGTAAAAATCTTGCATCCTCCCTTGTCTGTGAGGTGACATAATATTTCTTCTTTAAATCGAGACCGTCCGATAAAAATCCGGTCTGAAATAGAATACAGAGAGTGCCTTTATTATTTGTACGGATTTTGATTGGACGGTCCGGATCTAATTAGAAATATCATGTTACCTTAAGTGGTATGAATTTCTCTGTGCAAAGTGCATATCATATCATATCATATCATTTCATTTCAAAGTCTTAAACCTAATATAATATTATATAATCCACGCCGTCCAGCCAATAGATAGACTTAATGAGCGAAATATAAAGTTTTCTCTGGGGATCTTGCTCTGTATATGCAATTATGTTCTGGAGGGCCTGAGGCTAACCTTTGACCCTGCTTTTTTTTTCTCCTTTTAGTTAAGCATTTGACCAATCATTACAACTTACAAGAGAAAATCATCAAGCGGTAATACCAACTTTTAATATTCATGTGAGAAAAAGAAAATTCAGTCTGACTAAATTTTCTTTTTCTTACGTGAACAGTAAAAGTCATTTCAAAATCTGACCAATCCTGTGCCTATACCCATTCCTAGCAGTGTGCCGAACAGGCCCTAAATCAGTTCTCAATTTATCTATTGAAAGAGGAATCAGAAATACAAGTATGGTGCCAACGGATGCGGTAAGGATCGGGTGGAAATATTTTCATATCTGTATTCGCTACAAATTATCTTTATTTGTATCTTATTAAATAAGACGATATAAAATATTGAAAATATTGTATGAATCAATTTTGTCATAAATTACTAACTTAAAAGCTACATAAACGGTTCTATAAATCAATTTGTCATATTTTGTTAAATTAAAAACAGTATAAAATGTTGTATAAATGAATCTCATTTTAATAATAAAAATTTATATAGTCATACTCAGGGACATAAAAACAACTCTTATATGTATTCTTATTCGATAACTAATGAAAAAAAAATATTCGTACTTTTATCCAGCAAACTAACAAAAAAGAATTATTATCTATGCTCCGCTATATCTATTTTACTGGATACAATACAAATAGAATAAATAAAATGAAAAGTTTCATTAGCACCGTAAGTAGGAGTGCAAACGAGTTGGATATTATTTGACTGTATCTGAATCTGTATCCGAAAATTACATACGAATATCTGATATTTAAATATCCGTACACGGATACGAATATTTGATATTTGAATATCCGTACACAGATACGGATATAATTTTAAATATCAATTATTCATATCTAAATAGTAGATATAGTATGCATTTTAGAGTAGAACTAGGGTGTTCTTAAGTTCACCAAGTTCGTCGGTGAACTTAAGTCTAAAACCCATCGAATTGGCTTTTGACGAATCTGAACCGTTGAAGTCTGCCTACCTCACGAGTTCAATAAACATTCAAATTAATTTAGTATAAAGTCAAGCGGTCAAAATTATAAGGTTAATAAATTAATTTTAATGCATTCATTTTTTCAATGTTTTTTGACCACTTGACTCTATGCAGAATTAATTTCAAAATTATTTTTTTTTTGCATGTAGATGCATTACTCGTACGGTAAGCGGGCTCCAACGGTTCAAATTTGTTGTTTAAAGCCAAATCGATGGGTTTTAGATTTGAGTTCACCAAGGAACTTTGTGAACTTAAGAACACCCTAGTTCTACTCTATATTTTAATATATATTATAAAAAAATTATATAATTCACTATTTCAGAAAGCGAATATCCTTATCCGTTTAATATTTGATTCGTATCTGTATCCATCTAATATCTAATCCGTACATGTATCCGTCTAATATCCAATTTGTATATGTATCCGGAAAATAAAAATAGATATAAATGTAATTTTACCACCACTATCCGATCCGTATCCGACCCGTTTGCACCCCTAACCCTAAGCCAAGCCCTACTTTTTACATATCACATGAACTACCTTATTACTATTTTTAATTAAACAAATTGATCGTTGGAATTTGTTCATTAGTGGTATACGGAGTCAGAGATTGACTTTTTACAGAATTATTTTAGCCTCCTTCAAAGAATTTTGTTCAAAATCCATCACCTCTAATTAAGTAATTAGTCCGTTCAACGGTTCACGTGTCTTTTTTTTTTTTAACTAAACTCAAACCTCATTGAATTGACCCTTCAAATTTATGTGTAGTTCTCAGTTAATGCTTCATAGATTGATCAATTTATATTCAATTCTTCACCTGTTACAATTATTTTTGGAATTGACGAATCTCAAAGTACAACTAATGGTTTATTTTTTTTACTTAATTTCACAATTAAATTATATCTATAATATTTCAAATTTGAAATTGAAGAGTTCAAATGTTTCTATTTTTTAATCTCCATTGTGTTTTTATTTTTCAAACTTCATAGCTTAAATTGAGAACTTAAAAGTCAAAATAAAGTTATCTAATACAATCTATATCATTTTCTCTGTTTCATCTTTATTTTGATTGTTAACAAGAGCTTGCAAAAATAACAGATGTAAATGATTTTTTGACATAATTTTTAACTTATTAATTCATGTAAAAACAAGGTTAAAAAGTTATAATTTTATATATAAAAAAGAGGAGGGATCCAATTACATACATCTTGACCACATATGTTTATAAGTTATTTTTACAATTTCAAAATTCAAACAATCGATTTGAACTGTTCAACATGATCTCCATATTTTAATGTCCTTGGAGACTAAATTTTATACTTTTGGAAATTGTTTACTATTTATTTAGAATTTTTTAAAATCGTTATTTTCAATTGTCTAGAATTATCTGAAAACAACAATTTTGTACATGTCTTAATAAATACTAAAAAAAGTTTCAAAAAATATAAAATTTGGTCTCCAAGCACATTTTAATATGGAGATCATGTTGAACAGTTCAGATCGACGATTTGGACTTTAAAATTGTAAAAATAACTTATAAACATATGATGTCAAGATATGTCAGAATAAAATGATGTAATTGAATCCCTCATCATACAAAAAGTAATATATATTACATCCAACAATTTTATTTTGATGTATAAATTTAAAAATATTAATTATTAAAAAGAATAAACATAAAGATATAATAAAAGTATAAAACACAAACAAGTATTTATATCCTCCTTAATTTTAAAATTACTGTAGGGGCTAATTCTTTTCTGAAAAGTAATAAAGTTTTTTGCTAGCAGAGCAGCTCCATGACAAAGGAGACGCAAACAAACGCACAGTGCCGATCCCAAAAATCCAATAAGAAGTCACATCCCCATGCAGTATGTACCAAACACCACCAAATAAATCTGCTAAGTAATTATAGTACGAAACGGCCTCTACTGTGCCAGCTCCTCAGCATTTAAATTCTCAATGTTGCTCTGTGCTTCTCCGCTGTTTCTTATAAACTGGAGACGTCCTTTACCACTCCTCGTTTATTAAGGAAAATTTTAATGCACAACTATGCGTGACGAGTTTTAGTACATGTTAGATAATTGTTTTTTATTATGATTCAACAATAAAGCGTACAGGTTTCTCATAAAGTAATTAAAATTATTTTGATACTTCAATTTATCAACATGTTGTCATTATTGATAAATTATTTATATCTTTTTAATAAGAGTCCGTCTCTAATCTATAATGTGAATTACACAGTATTCGAAAATATCGCTTCATGCATTGGTGTGCACAGTTTTTAAGTTGAAAAATCATATAGCCAAAATTGAAGTATCATTTTAAAAAATATATATATTGAAATGAAGTAACGAAAAACAAATGGCTTCAACAAAATAAAATCTAAATTGAAGTATCAATATTTTGCCAATAATGATACTTCAATCTAATCAAAATATTTTTTTTATTATAAATGCTCTTATTTATGCAAATGATACTTCAATTTAGATTTTATTTTGTTGAAGCCATTTGTTCTTCACTAGTTCATTTCAATTATTTTTTTAAAAAAAATGATACTTCAATTTTAGCTATATAATTTTTCAACTTCAAAAATGTGCATATCACATATAAGACAAATATTTTTAAATATTGTGTAATTTGTGCATCGTACAACTCGTTTAAATCCTACACGTAGGGGTGGCAACGAGCTGGCTCGTCCGAGTCACGAGCGAGTTGACTTTAGAGATCCGAGCTGAAATCTCAGTTTGAAATTGTCACGAGCTGGCTCGCTAGGTCTAACTGTATCTTGTTTTAAGAAGAAAATAAATTCTTTAAATTTTTAGACCGAACTGAACCGAGGACAGCATAAAATTCACACAAATTCATAAAAAATCACAAATCAATGCCTAGCTAAGTTAGTGGGCAAGCTAGATCCCAGCTTGAACTCGTTAATTCTGAATCGAGCTAGTGGCGAGCTGGCTCGCTAACAACTCAGTCCAGAATTAACGAGCGAGTACAATGATCCAAAAATTCTACAGATATCCGGTTTCCAGGAAATGGAGGCAATGCATACCCATTGTAACAGGTACAATCAGCAGCAAGTTTTAGTTGATGAATTGGACGTCTCAGATTGTGACACGTCGGTAAGCGTGAATTTATTGCGTTATTGGTGGTTTTGTAAGGATTGGTCAGATCTGATGAAATTCTTTTGTACGGAAGCAAACAAAGGCTGCAGGTTCTATTTCTATGCCTCTCGTAAAGGACCACATGTTACATGATTAGAGTTAAAGTTGGATGAATAAATAAACCAAGAATGAAGAAACAGAAATCATGTGTTAATCCCTTGTCCCTTTTGACCATTGAATCCAAATTATTTTTCTCTATGTTGGAATGAGAATCTTTTACATGTTAAGAATAATGCAGGGTGATGAAGGTGGTTTTGTTGTGCCGAAATTTTTATTTACAGCAAAAAAAAAAAAAAATAGACCAAAAGATTCTAGATTTGGAAGATTTTCATATTTATTCGGGCTGCAGAGCCAATCTGAGGCTCATTTATGGAAGACCGCAGATTGGCTTAGAGGTCCCAAAAGCACAAAAAATACATTGTAATATTGAATATATTTAAGTTTTGGGAACCTCTAAGCTAATCTGTGGCCCTCCACATAAATGGACTGCAGATTGACTGTGCAGCCCGGATAAATATGGAAATCCCCTATCTTTTGATTTTTTTTTTTTAGAGAAATGTCCTAGTATCCCAAGCCATCATACCCGAGTGCGTCCCCAAGTAGTTTAACAGAAAAACAAACTTTCAATGTTGTCTAACTTCCATTTCCAGCATTAATATCCAAACATTTAAAGCTTTGTTTATAACATTTTACAACGCTACTCGCAAGCATATAAACCTCTGTCTGAAAGCATTAAAATTCTAAATCTGTATAGTTTTAACTCCTAAATACTTTTGTCTTCAAGTCAAAAACGGAAAGATTCATTTCACCCACTATTTTTTATTTTTTCTCTCATCATTATAATTCATTTTTCCGACGATCCGTGATGAATTTTACGAATCTAAAAATACAAACGTTTTCTATTTAATTTTATCTTTCAAATAAGATCCATGAAGAAACACTTTTGAGTAATTTTAAAGTCATTTGTTTTTTTAAAGTAAAACTCATGAGCACTTTAAATTTTCAAGTTTCTAAATCTCAGTCTACGACCATTAAAATTTTCAAGGCTTTGTACATGAGGTTTATATGCTTTGAACTGTTATTGTTGAGGTTTAAATTCTTTGTACATGAGGTTTATATGTTTTATTCTAGAGATTTAAAGTGTTATTAATGAGGTTTATATGCTTGTGCATGAGATTTATATGCTTGTAAACAGAGGTTTAAATTATTTTGAAGCAAAATTAAAAAAAATACTGAAGTCACAAAGATTTAAAGTGGTAAAAAAAAATTACGACACAAATATAACTCGAAAGTTATTCTTCATGGATCTCATTTGAAAGAGAAAATTGGGTAAAAAACGTTCATATTTTTAAATTGACACAATTTATCACGTGTCGTCGAGAAAATAGATGAGAATGATCAGAGAAAAAATTAAAAAAATGTGGGTAAAATGAATCTTTTCGTTTTTAGCTTGAAAACAAAAGTAGTTAGGAGTTAAAACTATACATATTTGGAATTTTAATGCTTGTAGATAAAGGTTTAAATGCATGCGAGTAGCATTGTAAAATGTTATAAACAAAGCTTTAAATTCTTGGATATTAGCGTTGAAAATGAAAGTTAGATAACATTGGAATTTTTTTTTGTTAAACTAATTGGGGACGCGCTCGGAAATTTTGTTTGGGGTACAATTACCAGACTCCTCTTTTTATTATGGTATTTAAAAAAAATTCGGGTTATTGTGTGCTCCTTTTTAGTAATTTTTATTGATTGTTCGTAATATCTATTGGAACATAAAAAATTTCACGAATTGTTATTTGTGCAGGGCAGATATAATTTTTCACGCATTATAGTATCGCCATTACTTTTATAATATATTTTTTTTTATCACGGATAAGGATTTCAATCCAATGATATGTCAAAAATCGAACTCAGAAAACCTTTTCGAAGAATATCCGAAATGCGAATAAGATTGCACAAAATTGGAAAAAATGCATCCACAAAAGTTGTACAAAATTCGAACTCGTGCATTTCCAAAGCTAGATCTTGGATCAATTTAGGATGGGATTGAGCTGGATTCCGATTTTGGTTAATTCATAATTTCTGAAACAAATTTTGGAATTTGGAGACATTATTATCAAATTAATAAAAAAAGTTGCATCAAGTTCTCTGAATTCGTATCCTCTGAGATATCTCAAACTTTGCGTGACTTTATGGAAAATCCCAACCGTTTAAATACTCTCTGCACGAATCTCAAAGTACACATAACTGACCACCTACATCACCCCCGAATAGGCACCGGACACGTCGGTCACGCAAAAGTTGAGATATCTCATAGGATACGCACTCAAGTTCTCTTCCGTCTTGCCCAATCAATCAATCAGTTAAGAATTCTGCAATTGACTATGATTATTTGAGTCGAAAACTTCTATGGACCAGAGTGTAACGAGTCCTTAAAAGTAACAATTCAACTCATAAACTTATCACTGCATAGAACAATAGACTATTTCAGCCACAGAGGATCCTTAGAAAAGACAATGACAGTTTTTTCTTTACACGTCACATCCACTTTGCCAAGTGAGATTTGAACCCAGTTCAAAGCCCGCGAATCAATTTTTTCTTTAGAGAAATTAAAAGAGAAAGTTCAAAAAGAGCAAAAGGATCAATTTAATCTCTTTTCTTTTCCATGATCCTCTCGCGTGTACGACATCAGTTTATCTCAATCTTTATCATCTAATTTAATCTCTTCCCGCCTAGATTGTTAATACCATCTCTCTCTTTCTTTAGAAAATGGAGATGTCCATTTTTAGAAGATAGCAAATTAATCAAATTAAATTTCATGCATCATTAATAAGCCGTTCACTTCATATCTGTCACGCATTTAATTTCGAATTTAAGTAGTTTTATAAGAAAGAAAGGGAAAATTGGAGCGGACATGAATGTACCCCTTCATGTGTTTTCTTGTCCCCCTATTAATGGGTAAAGATTTTAACAGAGTAGTTCTGGCTTCATGCAGCGCATGAACCATATGTAGCTGTTTTGATTCTGTAGTCGGTACGCTGTATGAAGCGAAAATTGCTCTGTTAAAATCTTTACCCCCATTAATGCACATGCACAAATAAATAATAAATTGATCTACCTAATTGGTAAAAAAGGAATGCAAATAATACAACGCTTTGTATTATTTCTGTTTTACACTGTCGGTTTAACTAACCTTCCATATCTCATCACAACCGGGTCCCCCCAATCCATATAAAGACAAGACAGTCAAAAAAAAAAGGAAAAAAAAACAGTAAAAAATAAAGCTGTTTCGCACCACAACCGCCACCTTCCAAATAATAAACACTTTCCTCAAAAAAAAAATAATAACTTACCAGTGTTCACCGGTGGTGCGCGTTACAATCCAGTCAATGAATGAAACTGCGTAACGAGTTATTATCATGAAATGAAATAACACGCCACATAAACGACTACAAAAGAAGTGATACAGGGAGGTTTCAACCATTTATTAAACTCCATCTTAATTCCCTCACAAAAACGGCCACGTCCTGGAATTTAGACCATACCAACCGAACCTCTCCGCTAGTCCCATAAGTCATTGTAATTAGTCCATTGAACCAAGTCTTTGTAAGTTCATCTTCCCTCACATGCAACTCCCTCTAAACCCGGATTTAACTATTCTACCCTCCCTTAAGCCGCCATTTTCGCTCCAGTATTAATTCTCTTTCTCTTTCTCTCTCTCTCTCTCTCTCTCTTCCTAGAGTTTACTTCTCTGATGCTCTTCTCACAAGCAAAACCCACTGCTCCCTTCTTCCCCACTTCTCCTCCTTTTATCCCATTCCCATTCTTTAAATTCCAAAAGAGAAAAAAAGCATGTTGAAAACGAAGATGCCTTTGTCGCCATTATTCATCCTCGTTCTCTCCTTCTTCACCTTCATTTCGTGCGAACCAGTCGAAGACAAGTTCGCGCTACTCGATTTCCTTACTCAGGCACCGCACTCGCGTGACCTCAACTGGGACCCAGCCACGCCCGTCTGCAACAGCTGGACAGGTATCACGTGCTCCGCCGATGGATCTAGTATCGTGGCCGTACGTCTCCCGGCGCTCGGATTCAACGGTCAGATTCCTCCGAACACTCTTAGCCGACTATCCAACCTTCAGATCCTCAGTCTTCGTGCTAACGGGTTCACGGGTCCGTTTCCTTCCGACTTCGCCAACCTCACTTCCCTTACCGGGTTACATCTCCAACTGAACTCCTTCTCAGGTCCTCTACCGTTGGATTTCTCCGCCTGGAAGAATCTAACAGTGCTCGATCTTTCGTTTAATAACTTCACTGGAAACATCCCAGCGTCAATTTCGAATCTGACGCAACTGGTGGCATTGAATCTCTCGAATAATTCTCTTTCCGGCGAGATACCGGATCTCCAGTTGCCGAATTTGCAGTTTCTCAACCTGTCGAACAATGAGCTCAATGGAACTGTGCCCAGGTCACTAAAGAGGTTTCCCAAATCCGATTTTTCTGGTAATAAGTTGTCGCCGGAGAATGATTCTCCTTTGACACCAGCCGTGTCTCCTTCGGTGGCACCTTCGATTGGGCATACTACCGCAGCCAAAAAGCATAAGCTTAGTGAGGCAGCCATTTTGGGAATTATTTTAGGAGGAAGCGCTTTGCTCTTTGGTATAATTGCGTTATTGCTTGTGCTAATTTGGGGTAGGAGAGACAATGCCGCTTCAGAAAAGGTAAGTGTGTTATAGACATAGTTGGTTATTTGGTTTGCTACACAATAATAGACGCTTCGCATTGGTTTCTTGGGGATTTTTGAAATAACACTCCACATTTCTTAAAGGTTATTTGGTTTGCAATTGGGATCCTGTCAAATATTGATTTAATAAAGGTTACATCAAACAAACGTAACTCCATTGCCTTGTATAGTTGTATTATTGCGAACACCAACAATTTAAATCATTATCTGATTGACATCTTAAAGGTCAATTGCGCTGGATTCAATATAATTGAGGGCAAAACCGTCCATTTGAATATATTGGTTTTTTGCTACAAAACTATGGACATTAGCCTAGTGTCATTTTTGAAATTCACATAATACTTCTGCTATTTATAATAATTTATTAAAAGAGTTTACTCTATTGCTAAGTCTATTTTGACTGCAGGGCACATCAAAGGGGGGCCGAATGAGATCTCCAGAAAAGCCCCCATTAGGGAAGCATGAAGAAGGCAATAAAATAGTCTTCTTTGAGGGGTGCACCCTCGCTTTTGACCTTGAAGACCTCTTGCGTGCCTCGGCTGAGGTTTTAGGCAAGGGCACTTTTGGTACTACATACCGTGCAGTTTTGGAGGATGCAACAACAGTTGTTGTGAAGCGGCTGAAGGATGTGGGGGCTGGGAGGAAGGATTTTGAACAGCAGATGGAGACGATCGGGAGAATAAAGCATGAGAATGTGGCAGAGTTGAGAGCATATTATTATTCCAAGGATGAGAAGTTGATTGTTTACGACCATTTCAGCAGCGGGAGCGTGTCTAGTCTACTGCATGGTATGATTTCTAATATGTTAAATCTTTTATCATCTTTTGATTATTGGTACCGTAAGTTCTAGAAAAATCAATTTTTACATTTTGTAATCATGCATGTCCCGTGAGTGATATTAGTAAATTAGCACAAGTTGGTATGCATGTCCAATTAACATATAATTAATTCATAGTTAGTTAGTAATGATGGATGTCTGATGATTGATTTTTATGCATGTCCAATTTACAAATAATCAAATCATAGTTAGTAATGATGGATGTCTTATGATTGGTTTTTATTCTTTTGTCTTTATTAGTTGTGCACTTGGGATCTTTCTAACTACTTTGCCTTATTAAACATTCTGTTTAATTTATGCTACTTGGTTGGTTCTGTTATAATGCTTGCTGTTAAGGTTTTGAAACATTATTATAATTAGCAGGACACTAAATTACATTATCAATATTTTGTAAGATGTAAGAATATGATTATTTAACATTTTAATTCACCAACATTTCAGGTAGAAGAGGAGAGGATAGAGTACCACTTGATTGGGAGACCCGTATCAAAATCGCCCTTGGAGCCGCAAGAGGTCTTGCTCGAATCCACACAGAAAACAATGGAAAATTTGTGCACGGCAATATAAAATCATCTAATATCTTCCTAAACCCAGCCCGGTTCGGGTGCATATCTGACATCGGCCTAGCCCCACTCATGAACCCAATAGTCATTCCTGTGACACGCACGCCGGGCTACCGTGCACCCGAGCTAGTTGATACAAGAAAAGCTACGCAGGCGTGTGATGTATACAGTTTTGGAGTGTTACTTTTAGAGCTTTTAACCGGAAAGTCACCGGTACAGGTGGTAGGTGGTGGAGGCGATGAAGTGGGGCATTTGGTGAGATGGGTCAATTCGGTTGTCAGGGAAGAATGGACAGCTGAAGTTTTTGACCTAGAGCTGATGAGGTATGTTAAGTGTGACAGTTTTGTCCGAGTGAGGATTGGTCAACTTGTCAGCATATAGATTACAAAATTAAAAATAATGCCAATCTTAGCACTCAGCAGAATTTAATTAGTATAAATTGGGAGACCAGTTCAAATTGCCATAATGTTACTGGACCAAATTACACAAATGTAGTATTTTTTTTTATTCTTTGAAGTATTTAGACAATATATTCCTTGCAAAAGTCAAAGGAAAATTTTCAAAAATGGTTGCCATAGCCACCCGTCTGTACCTGTCTTGTCAAAAAATCAATAGCAGTTGGGATCTGAGTTCTTGGTCTATATATGTGTTTAAACTAATTACAGAAGAAAAGAAAGATGTTGTTTTGTTAACAAAGTGGGGCTGTATGCATACAACCCTAAGAGCCTGTCATATTTATCTAACAGATAAAATGAAAAATTGGAACCAGTATTTGCGTAAATTGAAAATGGTTAAAATTGACAGGTACCCAAACATAGAGGAAGAGATGGTGGAGATGCTCCAGATAGCAATGACTTGCGTGGCAAGAATGCCAGAGCAGAGACCAAAAATTGCTGATGTGGCACGGATGATACAAGAGGTCAAGCAATCTTATAGTGAAACCCGGCCTTCAGTTGAAGAAGCCGGGCCCTCTGCTTCAAGTTAAGAGATGCCTTATTCATGCGATTCTTTGTGTATTATTAGCTGCTGCAGCGACCGACGACTTTATAGGATAGCTATCTGAGGATAGGTTGCGCCATCTCATTTTTATTATGTCAATTATCTCAATTGTTAGGAATTGGAACTAGTATTGGTCTGGTTTTGTTTGTCTAATTTGAACATAGTTCGGTTTAATGTGTTTGTAACCTGCCGATGCAATTTTTGAAGTCGTTTTATCAGTTTCTAAGTAATGTTTGTATATGTCTTTGCATACTTAAATATCTTAATATTAATTTCTTGTAACAAGCCAGAAAATCACTTTTTAACTTTGCTGATATGAATTCTAATGTCTGTCTGAGCTATAAAGCTGTGCAAAATACAGGAGATAGTTTGCCTTGAAAGAAAATAATTTCATCCATACAGAAAATAATTTTAAAAAATAAAATGAACCCACCATTTGAAAAAGGCCTATAACGGGCCGGCCCAAACAGAGAAAAAGTAATACTTAACGCCTCTACCAGATTGAAACGCAAGATCTAAGCAGTAACCTAAAGCATTGGGCCACTATTAAAAAAAAAATTGGAACATGCAATTTACACAATATGGCAATCACCTATCTCAAAAGAAGAAGAAATAAAAAGTAATACTAACAAAAGTAGCAATTGAAATTTTTTTTTTTTTTTTGGATATTTTCAAACTTCTTCATACTAATATGCTGCTATTGGTTTGTCTTGTTTAAAAATCTTGTCTTGATGCCTCCTGCAACAAATGAGAAAATATAGCAGTTGCATATTTATCTTGTAAGACAATAAATAGATACTGACAGGATCTGTAACTTGTTCAAAATAACGGATATGAAATCTATATTAAAGAGTACCTTCAACTTCCTCAAATTGAATTATTTTTGTTGCATTCGCAGCAGAACGATATTCAAATCTGCAATTTAGAACAATGAATTAACAACTACATAATTAGAACCTGAAAGAATTACAATTGATAACATGAAACAATTATTACATGTATTATATCCAACAAATTACCTATTAGAGAAAACCACACCGATTTCATACGACGGTTTGATCTTAGTCGCCTCAACCAAAATCGAAACAATTTCGTTCTTTCTTGTGCTTGCCATTAAGCAATCGTACTCGGTCGGAATGATGAGAGCAAAGAAGTTATCCTTTAACTTGCTTAAGCATAACCTATCGATCGATGCAAGCGAGATTCTTCGTCTTAGTGCGCATGAATCCATGTCGGCTAAGTATATAGCACGGTCGGTTATCATCATGGCACGCTGCTTTATTTTTCCCGATCCAGTTAATTTGATTATTCTGTCGGCAAACAGGAGCTTCTGATCACCTAAATATGTGAAAACAATCGATGTAAACTTCTGAACATCTAAAAAACAATCGATGTAACTTATTAATTTACCTCGCTTTGATAAGATATCCGAGAGAAAGGCATTCGATTCTAAGTCGAGATAATCACCCTTTTCTGCCGTGCGAAAGGATGCTAACCGACGAGCCTTAACACCCATGAATGGCTTCGGCAACGTCCCCTCGTTTCGGCCATTGCCTTCTCCTTCATCCTTCTCTTGTTGGTGGTTTTGAGAGAGAAGTTTAAGCCTGTCCATGGATGAGAAATTATAGAGAGATTAATTGTTGTGCCGTGTCTAGGTGGATAAGAATATAAGATAGTAATTAATTATGTGATGTTTGAATTGGAGACAGTAGCTGTCTCTGTTGCGTATGATGCAACTTTGATGGTTTTGAGAAAAAAAGGAAAAGGTAAAAGAGAGGAATGTTGCTGGTGGTATCATTAGCGAAGGTGTCTTAGTGGAGTCTGACTAGGATCCTTAAAAAGAAATTATATACATATACACATACAGAGAGGGGGAATTGACTAACCTCAAAAACGTTTTTTACTAGTCTCCGAAACAAACGACTCGATTTGCCGATTTTCGAAGTTCAAACAGTCAATTCAAATAATTAGATATTCAATCTATAATAAAATGTGCTTGGAGACCAAATTTTACATTGTTTGAAATTTTTTTACTATTTATTAGAATGGTTTGAAAATCGTTGTTTTTTAATGGTGTAGAAATTTAATAAAAACAACGATTTTCGAACATTCTTAATAAATAGTAAAAAATTCCAAAAAATGTAAAATTTGATCTCCAAGCACATTTTAATATATATTGAACATCTAACGATTTGGATCTATTGTTTGAGCTTTAAAAATTGAAAAACCGAGTCATTTGTTCCGGGAGCTAGGAAAAAATGTTTTGAGCTTAACCAATCCCCCAGATTATACATGATACAATAAAGTTTTCTATTTTATTAAATTTTCATTTTCATTATTATTATTTATTTTTTTCTTGTTTTGAAAAATATTTTATCGAAAGCACAAATTGAAATGTCAATGACACTTTTGTATTCATTTACCCGATCCGTATCATATTCGAAAAGACGGATAAGAATAAAGATTTTTTTTTGTTATCACAACGGATACGAGTATAAAAATGCCTCCACCCGACCTGTATCGTATCCATTGACACCCCTATCTACTATTTGGATATCAAATATCGCATCTAGTTTTTCGAATACGAATCGAATATGGATCAAATATTTTCAACTCTAAGTGAGTCTCTCATCTTCAGAATATATACATAAAAATTATATTCGGATTCCAAATTTATAATATTTTATATAGTGAATAATTTTTTTTTTTTTGAAATTTTTTTGGAAATCAAATCATCAAACTGTCTTTTATTTACAAAGATGAAAGATCTCCATTTAAGTTTCAAATATCATGTGAACAAAATTGTTTTTTTAGTCTAATAAACTCTCTAATATTTACAAAATATATCATTTTGGGAAATAAATCAGCTGAAATTCTGAAATCGGTTACTGTTCATCCTGAAATTCCTGCAATCCGAAATCTAGCCATCGAATTTTTTCGAGAACGCATCTCGAAACAGTTGATTTTTCCTTACACATATCTCAAACACAGTTCGACGACTGAATTCAGATTGCAGAGATTTCAGGGTGAACAGTAATGACCTCGGATTTCAGCAGATTCGTATCCCTCCTTTTGAGCTTGAACCATCTTCACGAGAAAAAAAAAAAAAGAATTGTTATCACTATATCAAATATTAGGTTTTGAAAGCCTTCTTTAGTAATTATATTGTATTCGTACCCACGTGATATCAAACAGCACGTAATAATTGAATTAGTATCCTCTGAGATATCTTAAACTTTGCGTGACTTTATGGAAAATCCCAACCGTTTAAATGCGCTCTGCACGAATCTCAAAGCACATAATAATTAGTGTGGGGACATAAAGAAAAGAGAAATGAAAAAAAAAAAAAAAACATGATTGAACCTGACATGCTTGAGGCGGGTTAGGTTCCGACCCATTACGGCATTAATCAATGTTCCCTAGAAACAAGGTTTCCAAAAATCATTTGTATTATATTCATATTTTTTTTCAGCACTTTTCTAAATTATTTTTGAATTTGCTGAATCGTAAGACAACATACTATTTATTTGATAAAGTTACTAAAATTTTCAAAATTTATTATTTCGATAAAATATGTGTATAATAAAAAACGAATTATTTGTAATTCACATTATATTTAAAATTATAAAATTATAAAATTATAAAATTGCCTAATTATTCTCAAATCACAAACCGAAGATGGTTCATGCTCCGTACTAAATCTAAGAGCATCTACAACGGTGGAATAAAAAAAAAACATTTTCTTAATAAGCAGACTTTCTAAATTAATAAACGTTGTACAACACTGAAATTAAAAAGAAACCTGTCAGTGCGGAATACAAATCAAAAAGAAATTAGCGATGTGGATGTTCTAAGTTCTAACTAAATAGTTTCTAGTACTTTGCTGTATTATATCCGTTTTAACAATAAAATACCCAATATATTTGAAGTAGGGTTAAAAATAATAGAGGAGGGTTCAAATGCACCCAAATTTTTGTGCACCCAAATGCACCCTATCTTTTAAAAAAAATTTCTCCGTTTTTAAAATCCGAATAGTCAATCCGAACCGTTAGATGCGATCTATATATTAAGATGTGCTTGGAGACCAAATTTTACATTTTTTTGAATTTTTTTACTATTTATTAAGCCACTTTGAAAATAGCTGATTTTACATTTTCTGGACCATTGGATCAGCGATTTTTCAAAGTGACTTAATAAATAGTAAAAAAATTCAAAAAAAATGTAAAATTTGGTCTTCAAGCACATCTTAATATATAGATCGCATCTAACGGTTCGGATTTTAAAAACGGAGAAAAAGAATAGGATGCATTTGAACCCTCCTCAAAATAATATATCATTCATTTTGTTCTCCTATTATACTTTGTATTTTTTTTTAAGTCCGAACAGTTAATCTGAACTGTTTAATATAAATGTACTTGGAGATCTAATTTTATATATTTTATTATTTTTTAGATAAATACAAATCATTGTTTTCATAATTTTATATGGACCATTCAGTACGGTATTTTGTATCTATCTAGAAGAATAGTGAAATGATTCCAATAAATATAAAATTTGGTTTAAATGCACATTTTAATACACATATTATATTGAAGTATTCATATTAACTGTTTAAATTTTAGAAACAAAAATAAAAATGCAAAACATGATTGGAGTTGAAAACAACAATAGTATATTTTAACTCTACTCTTAGATTTTTCAGATTTGGAAATTGACATTTTTGACTTTTAGTTACAGTCATTCTAGAAATTTCGTTTTATAAAACAGCCAATTTTTGTTAGACTTAAATGAGTGGTGACTATGTATACGTTGTCATAGTAGTGATGTCATCACAACCAATGTTTTAAAATGCGGCCGCATGGGCCGCATGTGCGTATGCGGTCGGCAGCTGTGCTCAGAATATCCATGCGGTTTGAATATGCAGCCATGCAGTTTTTCCATGCGGTTTTGATAATTTGATTGGATTTTAATTAAAATTTATATTAAAAAAAATCAAAAAATTATTATTGGTTATGTTATTATGTGAAAATAAATTCAAATATATTAATATAAATATATATATATATATATATATATATATATATATATATATATAGTTAGGCTGGGGTGCTATGGATAGCATAGTGGCCTCTATGCTACGGCTCAATATTCGAGTTTTCAAAATCCAAACGGTCGATCCGAACCATTCATCTTATTCTCCATATTAATATCTGCTTGCAGACTAAATTTTATAATTTTCTGAATTTTTTTACTATTTATTAAGTCACTTTGAAAATCGCTAATCCAACGGTTTTACTGTTTTGTGCAGCCACCGTTGGATCAACAATTTTGTAAAATACTTAATAAATAGTAAAAAAATTCAGAAAAATGTAAAATTTGGTCTCCAAGCAGATATTAATATGGAGAATAAGATGAACGGTTCGGATCGACCGTTTGGATTTTGAAAACTCTAATATTGAGCCGTAGCATAGAGGCCACTATGCTATCCATAGCACCCGAGCCTAACTCTATATATATATATATATATACGTGAATTTTTATTTTAAAATTCGCATATATAAATCCGCATATGCGGTATGCAATGGCCTTCCGCGTGCATGAACAAAGCCGCATTTTAAAACACTGATCACAACTATAGTATGCACTATGCAGTCGGTTTATTAATTCAAATCATTCCTCCACCTCCTCTTCTTCTCCTCCTTTTTTATCTCTTTTTACTGCATTTTTTTTTTAAATAAATCAGGTATAAAATTAATTTGAGCACGAAGGCTCTCTTGGATATCTCTGCCTTGTCTTGATTACAACGGCACTAATTTATATTAATGACAATAAATTATGTAGACTCACAATCTACCAATTTTAACATGAGCACATAAAATCCTGCATGCTCACTATATATTGATCCGAGCACAGTAAATCAGTAACTCTTGGTTCTATCTTTTTCTTTTTCTGATTTTTCTTGTCTATTTATGTAAATAGGTTTCAGTTGTAATAGTGTAAGCACTGGTATAAATATTGTATGTACTAGTACAAAACGTTATGTAACTGATTTTGTCATGATTAATGAAATATCACATAGGACTTTGAACCAAAAAAAAAAATCAAATCATATATAGTTTGGCAGCGGATGTAAATTTATGAATGGTTATGTCATATTTTATGGTATGGAGCTTATTCAATAAAAAAACAATAACATTAAAAACTCTATACTTCTGATATTCTTTGTTGAACTGTCAATCTAAGGTCTGATTTAAATATAGCAAATAGAAAAGCTTAAGACCCACCAAAAATATTTTGATCCAACGCGGATACAACTCAATTTGTCCATACCAGAATCCAGTGTATATAGGCGAATATGATACCAGACTTGATTGGTAAGGTGAAAGGTCACCGCAATTCAAAAGGTGTGTCTTGGTATCTTATCTTATGTAGGGGCGGCAAAAAATACTTATCGCATCTCATTTGTTTGGTAACACTTTGTTTATTACCGGACTGACTGAGTTCTTAACGAGTCAGCTTGATATTAGTTCGGTCTAGAATTAACGAGTTTAAGCTGGGATTTAGTTTGCTTGTCAACTTGCGAGCTAACTCGGCTAGGCATCAATTTGTGAATTTCTATGAATATGTGTGCATTCTTATATTGTCTAGCTCGGTCTAGCTAGCTCCATTCAAAAAAATTGTAGAAATTTTTTTTTTCTTAAAACAATATACAACCGGACCCAACGAGCCAGTTGGTCGGCTCGTGAGCTAGCTCGGTTCAGCTCGTGATGATTTCAAGCTGAGATTTTAGTTCGGACCCTTCAAGACAGCTCGCTCGTAACTCGGATGAGCCAACTCTTGACAAGTTCAAGCTAGACCCAGCTCGTTGCCACCCCTAATAATAAGACAGCGATTCAGTGATATATGGATGTTGATTGATTGACGTGTATGAGTAAATCTAGCGTGTGTTGTGTTCATTAAGAATGTTTGATGTGTATAATTTCAAAAATTTATTGAATTGGTTTTTAATGATGAATTCAAACTGTTGAAATTCATGTATTTCACAATTGATGCACGTGCGTGTAATTTTTTTAAAACTTTGAATTCATTTAATACAAAGTCGAGCAGTAAAAAAATGATGAAAAATAGATGCATAAAATAACTTATAAAAAATATTTTTTTAACTGCTTAACGTTGTACTGAATGAATTCAAAAATTTCAAAATTTTGCACGGACATGCAACACTCATTCACTTGAGATGAAGATGGATTTCAACGGTTTATATCTGTCGTTTAAAGTCAATTCAGTAGGTTTTTAAAGACATGCTTATCAAATTCTCTTAGTGAGTACAACACACGCTAGATTTGCTCGATATATATAATATAAAAAAGTGAGAATTAATATCTGATTCAGTAGCAGAAGATAATACATTTTTTTTTATAAAATGTCTCAAGTAAAAATTCGGACAATAATTCTTTTTAAATATTGAAATTTAGAAGGCTTGACATTTATATTTTTTATACAAAATATATAAATAATAAAGCAAGCTCATATTATTTTTATCAGAGCTCTAAATAGCGCGCTATAGTATTTTTGGATCATAAAAACTATGGCGTTATCAGTACTATAGCGGCACAACATAATAATAGCGTCGTTTTTTCAACCATTCCACCATGCATGATGCAATAAACGCTATTTAAATCTTTATTTTTTTACATAATGATAAATTATATGCTTGTCTCTTGAATGTTCACAATTTAAAAATGTTTTTGCTTAAATTCAAATATATACTTATCAAATTTCAATATCCTGTATATCTACGTAAATTTTATTTAAATTTTAATAGACTAAGATTCTACTTTGCCTTGTCATCCTTAATCTCCAGACTCTTTTGTAAAATATTTCATTATTACTTTTTACTTCTCTCATACCCTAGTAATATTCATAGTATATTTTTTATAGACTAAGATACTTTCGAGAATTTGAACCCAACTAAATCTCTACAAGGTTCTAAATAGCGTGTTATATATAACGTCGCTATAGCATTTTCAGATCATAGAATTTATAATGTTATCGGCACTTAGCACGTTATAGTCCTATAGTAGCACTATATGTGATTCTATAAATATTATTAAATTTTTTGAAATGGATAGAAAGACGTGTACGGCAGCTATTCAATGGTCAAATTAATTTTTGCTAATATGACACCGACGGTAAGTCGGAAACCATGTCGTGATCTGTAAGAGAATGAAAGAGAATGAAATTTACGAAATTTTCAATTTTCAAACTTTGCTTTGCTTCTATCGTATTGTCCTGAAGAGCAACTTGGATAAGAAAGCACTATTTATTGAGAATTAAGATGATTTTATAATTTATTATAAAGATAGTCCAATTTTAATATTTTTGAGTTATGGCAAATCATCAATTATTTTTAATGGTTGGGAATATAATTCATAATTATTAATTTAAAAATATGGAAACTTTTTACCTGTAAATGTTTATCAATATGTGAGATATACATAATTTAACATATGAAATTAATTTATTGGTAATTTGATCATCGATTAAAATTTTCATATAATTTTTGGTATTGCATTTGTTTAAAGAATTTCTCTTAATGAAAATTAAATTCATTCTCCAACACATTTACGGAAATACAATTCTAGTATTATCTCGGACACACTTCATCAGCCCAACAAATCTCTCAAGATTAAAAGAAAATAATTAAACATTTATAAAAAAAATGTTGAAAAGTTAGTCTTAAAGAATATTATTTTGAACTTTCAATTGAATAATTCAAATACCGATGTTTTGATTGATATATTTAATTTCGCATTAAATAATGTATAACTGAGTTCTTATTTCCTTAAATATATCAAGGTTTGAAACAGGTAATTGCTCAGTTCATATCTATGATTCAATTTAATCGGAAAGTTTCAATACAAAAGCATGAAATGGAAACATTATTCCAGACGCAAAGCTAATTGGAATGGAAGCTACTATTTCAATTTTCAACCATAGATCAATTCAATTCAACACTACTATTTCAAATCACACGCGGTGAGATTTCAATTGGGGAGCAAAATTTCTCTTTAACCTTTTCTATGTGGTTGCGTCGTTCCGATCAGACAAGAGTTGGTTTAGATCAGAGCTTTAGGATTTTTCACCAACGGTCCGATGTTGTCCATCTAATGGGAGTTTCGTACAACTCAGTCATCTTCTGAAAACTATGGTCAACGTAACGAATTCGCATCCTCTGAGATACCTCAAATTTTGCATAACTTTTTGGAAAATTTCAACCGTTCAAATACTTCTACTCGAATCTCAAGGCTCAAATAATAATCCCCCTGCACTATCCCCGAATAGGCACCGGACACGTCGCTCACGCAAAATATGAGATATCTCAGAGGATAAGCACTCTAACGTAACTGGAGACAGTGGGGATTTTGTCCAAAGGGCTTTAGACAAAGCCTTGTCCATAGCCAGATTCAGACTGTTTGATACATGTCAATTTCACATTGACGGTTTAGATTTACCATTTTAATTTATCAAGTTCTAAATCTTTACCGCGAACTTTGAGGCCAATCGTACGGTTTATGTCCGGTATTGGACCAAATTTATCCAAAGCCCTTTGAGAAAATCCAATTCCAACTGGAGAGGAGAAGGGAAATGGAAATGGTCACAAATCGACGCTTCTGAAAGCCCAGCTTTGCTATTAAACTCCACAAAATCTTTTTTTTTTTTTGAAAACTTGGTAGTAGCTACTAAGGTTCGCGAGGGAGAATCGAACTCTCAACTTTTAGATATAACAACTCTAGGATATTTTTCTAGTCAATTGTGCTACATTCACTTTCTCAAACTCCACAGAATCTTACTAGCATGGTATCAGACAAGTCAGATTCCTGTTATGTGTGTTCGTACTTTTTGACATATTATATACTACGAATACGTGGCATGGCATTACTGAAGGATCTGTTCCAACTCCGTCCAATGATCCACTTATAATTGTCCACGTCATTTCATTCGTATAATTCGTAAGGTATTGGCGTCAATTTAGACTTGATGCTTTCAAAACAGTTTTTGTTTGTTAAGACTCAAGATACACCTACGGGCATGCCGAACGTCACTGAAATGTAGGGTGTTGTAATTAAATGGATCCCACTGTCAGTGATGCGTGGTGCAAACACCAAACTCAAACTAACAATTGGAGTATATTTAGCTAAAGAGAACAATTAATGTATTAAACATTATCTACGCGCATACGCATCGTATAATAGGGCACCTCACCTCTTCCTTACCCTTTCCTTTTTCTCTTTCGCATTTCTTCGATTCTTCTTCAAACCGTGTGGTGTGCGCTATATATCTCCGATTCGACCGACCTTTAGGTATTATTAACATTTCTAGCTTGTCGTTCTGTTTCTCTAACTCGATTTCTCTCTTGATTGATCTGCTACGCTCGAAGATAATAGATTTATTGTTTCAGATCTAGCGCAACCTCGGTGATTTCGTCATGGCATCCAAGCGTATTTTGAAGGAGCTCAAGGATCTGCAAAAGGATCCCCCCACTTCGTGCAGTGCTGGTATTTTTCTCTGGTTTTTTTTTTTCGATCTAGCTTGAAATTATGTAATTAGTTGAAAATCTGTTCGGCACCGCTTAGATCTGTATATTTATCTGGTTTTTAGTTGTTAAAATCTCTTTAATAGGTTAAATTATTGAATTTTACTAGTTATTTCCATTTCCGTTGTCACAAGGAGCTACAACGTTGTCCTACGAGTGTATAGTTTTCTTTCTTTTTATAACCGAAACTTATTTGCCCCCTCTCTCTACAGAGAGGAGAACACAGGCATCTGGAAAGAATTGTTCTCTGTTAACGGCAGCCCTTGTATAAAAAAAGAGAATGAAAGAAACTACGAGTGCATTGTTTTCTTTCTTATTATAACTGAAACTGATTTGCCTTGTCTGTCTACAGCGAACATAGGCATCTGAAATTAATTATGTCCCTGTTAACGGCAACCTCTGTATGAACAAAGAATGAAGAAAACTAAAACTTATTTAGTAAAATAGGACTGGGGAACTTTTGGTTGGATCTTTTTGTGGTACATAATCTTAGTTGCATATTTTGGTGTGTTTAAAAGACATATGTATGATTCTGTCTCCTAGTTGTACTTCAACATTGCATAATTTAGTTTTACATTTCAATTTAATTATTCAAAGTTAGTAATTTTGTTCTTTGCCAGGATGGAAGCTACATTAGTATGAGGTGAAATGCAATGTGTGTTGTTTAAAATCTGTTTCTGTCACTTGTATATCAACTTTCCTAACATTAATTAGTACGGACATCTACTAAAACGTTAGCGTTTAAGGTTGATATAAATAATTAATGTTGAAGTAAGAATGGGGTACATAATCATTCATTTATACTTGTTACAGGCTTAACTAAACCTTTGTCAATAATTGTAGAGATCCAGTATAAAATATTTGTTCCACAATTGGTTCAAAAGCGTATTAATTGTGAAACATCCATAATGGTTATTACATTTCTAGTTCAATAGGGAACTTTGCTGTGTAAATAAGCAGTAAAGATTATATATAACAGAGCTAATGAATTATAATGTAACGGTACAAAAGTGGATGCAATGACAAGTCCAAAAAGGCAACTCACAATTGATTGGCATAAATGATAATGTGGGCACCACATCTTATAGTATAGCTACTTAGTGGTATGTTGGTACTGGATCCTTTTTCTTATAAGATAATATGTTTTATTAGACTTGATTGGAGTTCTTGAACTATAGTATCTTCAGGCATGAACTAGGTTGCTACTTGCTAGACACTATAAAATAAGTTCTCATTTTGCATCGAGCTTCCGTATATTTAATTATTCATTTTGTTTTCTCTGCTTCTTTTAAATACAAGGGTTTTCTTTTCTTTTCCCTATGTTTTTTGCTTTTGTGAAGTTTGAATATTTAATGCAACCAAAATATCAGAAGAATTGGATGAAGGAACATTTTCAATAAGTAGTTGTAGAATGTTTCTGCATTAACTCAATGTTGTCTTTGCCAGTGTCACCTTTTTTCTCCTCAATCTATAAGTAGGTGGCCCAAACTCCTATATTTGCCAATTGTGCTTCAAATTTTGTTTTCATTGCGTAACTGACAGTTATTTTTATTGGAAATGTAAAGGTCCGGTCGCGGAGGACATGTTTCACTGGCAAGCCACGATCATGGGCCCACCTGATAGCCCCTATGCTGGTGGTGTTTTCCTTGTCTCAATCCACTTCCCTCCTGACTACCCATTTAAGCCACCAAAGGTAATTTGAAAAATTAGACCACTTTTCTATGGTAAAAATATAATTGGCTAATTAGGTTTTACAGGCACCTAGGAATTGTTAAAATTACTAATTAGGTTTTACAGGCTGCTCTTTTTCTTCTGGATGGTAAAAATATAATTGGCTATTAAACATAAAGGTTTTTCTTTAAATTACGCCAAGAAGTTTGTACTACTTTCACAGTAGCTTTCAAAAATGCGGCTTGATCTATGCTCAGTTAGGGTTGTTCTCGGTGGTTTGTTTGATTTTTCCATGTTTATGACATATCTTTCTAAGACTGGCAAAGATGATTAATTTTGGTATGGAATGAACTACAAGATAAAATCCAAATCATTCATCCTTGCTCCCAATTTCCAATATCACGAGGTGAATCGAAATTAATTACAGAAAATAGGGTGAATTACTTTATATGGAGTTTTTAAGATTTATTCCCTCAATTTTTCTGCATAACCAATTTATTCACCCTCCTTTTCCTTCTTTGCTCAAAACTTGGGAGCATGCCTTCAAAATTTGCTAGCAGTTAAAATGCTAGAAAGGTTGGGTATGTTCTGACCTAGTTATACTTGTTACTGGATTTATAAAATAGAAAGCCAACTGAAATAAATTTCTATTGAGCTATAGCTACAAGAGCGCTATAGCCTTGAGTATAGGTCATTTTACTATCAAGAAAGTGCGTGTGGTTAATTTTTTGGGTTTATATTGGCAAAAGCCAAATGTAATTTGAATCAGGTTCTAATTTGGTGATGGGGCCAAAGTGTATTGCTGCTGCCTGCTACCTTGAAATGTTTTTTGTGCATGAAAGTTCAATTATTTCATAGATTGCAATTGCATCAAGTTCTTTGACTTCCAATATTTCTAATATCTTCATCCAACATTGAGAATACTCGAGTAATTTGCAACCAGTACCCAACATTTGGTTTACGGAATGTAAAAGATGGGTGCTGCTGAATGTTGACATTTTACTAATTCTTGTATAGTTATCTTTGATTTCTCTGAATCCAACCTGATCGGTAGTTGGAATTATCAGATTTATATGTTGGATGTTGAGTTTTTGTTCCTGTAACAAAGTTATTTAATTGAAGTTAAGGGCTGCTTACCAGTTTTGTCAACATTTGTTTTTAACTGTTGGTTATTTGTAAAATTTATAAAAATATTTTGTCAACATTTGTTTTCTTATTGCATTGTGGGTAAAATTTAGAGTATTTTTGCAACAATAAATCCAATTTTGAAATGGGTTCTCTGTTGAGTATTGCAACCAAAGTGCTGCCAATTTGTAGCCTTTTTATATGTTGAAGGTAATTATCTTCTAACTAAAAAATAAACATAGTGGTGAAAATCTTTTTTGCAAGTACTATTTTTTTAAAGAAATTATAACAAGAGACATTTCTCATTTGCTTCTAGGTTTCGTTCAAGACAAAAGTGTTTCACCCAAATATCAACAGCAATGGCAGCATTTGCCTTGACATCTTGAAAGAACAGTGGAGCCCTGCTCTCACCATTTCTAAGGTAATTTTCCTTTTTCCTCCTTTTTATTCTCCTAATTATCAACTGCATGTTCTGCTATCTTAATTTAATGGGGCTGCTTCAAAATCTGACTACTGCAATATTTGCCTGTATCCAGTAATGAGTTCAGATACCAGGAACCCAAAACCATAAAGCCTAACCCGTAATCCTGCATATGCAGTTTAGAAATGAATAAGTTTGTTATTAAACCACTTAAATTTTCAAAAAAGGTTAAAACTTAGTAGTTAATAAAGTATCACAATATTTGTGTGTTGTGATACTCAAATCTTTAGATGATGGCGAATGCCACAAACTATTCCAGGGTTTTTTATGATAATTATTTTTAATATTGGATATTTAGTCAATTCTTACTTAAGCATCACACTCTGACTGCAAAGTTGCAAACCCTAAGTACCTGAGTTGTGTTGTTAGTGTTAAACTATCAATTATTGCTAATGGGTCTGAAAAATTTTAAATTGAAAAATAGTTGGTCTGAAGTCTGAACTGAACTCTTATTAGTACATGTTGTTGATCTCATTTTTGTTCTCCATTTCTAGGTTCTGCTTTCAATTTGCTCATTGCTAACGGATCCAAACCCAGATGACCCCTTGGTGCCTGAAATTGCACACATGTACAAAACGGACCGTACCAAATACGAGACCACCGCCCGTAGCTGGACCCAGAAATATGCCATGGGCTAAAAAATATTCGCATTAAAATTCAAACGAACTAGAATTTGTTGTGGCCTTTTTAGTACCCTCTATGTTATCTATTTTTTAAAGTTTGACAAGTAGTGTTGTTCTGTACTTCTGTGTGAAATGTGATGTGCAAATTGATCCGTGACTTCAAGGTATTTGAAGAATGAAAACTGAAAAGGCCTATGTTGTCAGTGAAAGTAAAAAAGCAAATAAAAAAAAATAAAAAAAATCTACAGTTTGGTGCTTTGGTAATAGATTGCATTGAAACTTCGATATTTTTGAAGTCTTCACCGATAGTTTTTCTATTCCAAGTGGAAATTAAAATAAAAGAAAACGGTGATATGATAGTTGTACTTGTACAAGACAAAATTACAGCTACAGATCGAAGTAATTCTTTGGACAAAATAATAATAGAAATTACTACCTGTTAGAGACAAACAGGAAATTCATTTCTAATCTCACATCAGTCACAAACGAAAATAGAATTTTAACTTGTTGCTATTCGGCTTTTGAGGGAAGATTATAAAATTGAATTTTATGCATCTATTATAAAGTGAGAGGAGGCCAGAGGATATGGGCCTCCCTTTTAATGGGGTTATGTATGTTGAGTTGATGTTGTTATTCTTGTGGTCTGTACCTTTGTTTTCTTGTGCTTTTCGTTAAAGGAGCATATGAAATTCTTCTTTGCGCTTCAAAATTTATTCATGGGAAAGGATTTTCAATATGTCGAATCATACATATGCCTTTATTCTACGGCCATTTTAACCAGTTTTTTAAAGGTACCAAAGTCCGAAGGACATCAAAATTGTATAATTCTTTCACTAAAAAGATATAAAAAAAAAATCATGTTAAAACGAAAGACATTGAGAACAGATACAAGTATACAACAATCAATTGGGATTCAAATTTATTTACAACTAAAACACTGTTTCTCATTTCAAAAGAATCGGGGCCCATTACTGGGCTTGAGAAATCTTCCTTTTTTACATTTCCAAGGAGCCCAAAATCCTGCATTTTGAACTTTGTAAATTGTAATCAACAAATCCTACCAATCCATAGTGTGTGGGGATGCCTATCTTGTCAGCTAGTTTCTTGGTTCTCTAAAATATTCTAGTTGGCCACTTGAATGCACCATGATTGCCAATTTGCTGTGGTCTTTAGATTTTTTTTTTTTACTTGGGGAGAAGTGCTTTTACACATCACTTCTTCATTTGGATATTCTATTTAAAAATAATGAGAGATAAAAAAAAAAAAAGGAAAAGAGGAGGAAATGAAATACAAAATTACTATATTAAAATAATGTTTGAATCTTACTAATATTAGGCTCTTCAAAATACAAAAAAGTAAAAATTTCTATAATCCACTATGCAATAATGTGGCCTTTAGAAAACCCACCATTGACTATTTGCTGCGTAAATTTTCCTTACTAAAAAATATAAGATCTGCAATCAAATTGCTTCAGGTGTCTGCTCTTCTATTTAAGAATAACATAATTATTTCAAACGATGAGGGAACTCAAATTTTCATAACCTATGTATTATCTACCAAAAAAAGTACATTATTTTTTTTCAATTATGGACACTGTGAAACCAAACAAATAATAGCCTCTTCTGGTTTCGAATCTAGGGCTGCAAACGAATCGAACTTAACTCAGTTCGAGTTCAAACTGAACTAGTTTGAAATTAAAGCAGGATTTCGAACTAAAAAGAACAGTTCGAGTTTAATTTGGTGCGATTCGAATTAGTTTTGAACCAAACTGGTTCGAAATTGAAGTAGGATTTAGAACTAAAAAAAAAAGAGTTTTGAACCGAGTCAGACTCAGGTAGAGTTCGATTCAAACCAATTTCAAACTAAACTGAATCTAATTTGTTTCAGAACTGAGTTGGTTTAATTTATTTCGAAACGGACGTTTTTTTGAATCAAGCTCAATCGAATCACGAGCTACGAGTTTTTTGTGCAGCTCTAATTCTGATACAAATATGTCCAATTATTCCTCACTAAATTCAATTCCATAAAAATAAAAAAACTAGATCTGATGTGTAATCGTGCATACTGATTCTCTTCTGATTCTTATCATAAATTAATGCCTGACTTTGAATTAAAATGAATCAATAAATTGGTGCCAGAGCTTAAAATTTGTGTCTGTAGCTTCATACATAATAAGTCCAAATTGAGCAAATGTAGAATTCAACCTGATTGATTCAAATAGTATTTGACTTTCCTTTATTATTTTTTGGCCTCTATTTCTCCTCTTTTGAGAAGTGTTAGTGTATGCGCATTATGTCTGTCTTTGAAATTAATGTCTAATGACAAGTGGTACTTATCAACTTATATTCTCTCAAGCATTTAATGCCAGGGGGCGTGCAAAGCTGGCTGCCCTTCAATTTTTGTCAAATTTCATTAATTGGTGATATGATTTTAGTTTGCATTTCATTTTTAGGTAATTGTTATCAGTAGCAGATAAATAAAAAATAAAAAAAATCATCCCAAATCCAACCTTGTTCTTCTCACTTGGGTGGCAACAAACTGGCTCGTCACGAGTTGGGTCCAGCTTGAACTCGTTACGAGCGAGCTGACTTTAGAAGTCCGAGCTAAAATCTCAGCTTGATATCGTCACAAGTTAAACCGAGTTGGCTCGCGAGCTGACAAGTCGACTCACTGGGTCTAGCTGGATCTTGTTTTAAGGAAAAAAAATTCTACAAACTTTTTGGACCAAGCTGAACAGTATAAAATGCATACAAATTCACAAATTGATGCCTAGCTGAGCTGGCGAGCAAGCTAGGTCCTAGTTTGAACTCATTAATTTGGACCGAGCTAGTGGCAAGCTGGCTCGTTAACAGCTCAGTCCAGTAACGAGCAAGCTGTTAGCTAGCGAGTCACTACCGAGCCACAAACTACGAACTTTTTTGCCCCCCCCCCCATTTCACCCTTCTCCTCCAACTTTATTTACAATTAATAAATCATAGTACATCTTTTTATATAGAATGAATTGTTTAATTTGTGCAATAATAGCAGTTTCCAGTTCAGTATTATTATTTATTATGATTAACTTTGCTTATCTAGGTATGTGTTGGCAAAGGACTAATCTAATTCCTCATAATTTCTGCTGTATTTAGTGTTAATCATGTGCCAATAATTATTAATACACTTTTGTTGGAACTCAACTATATATACCGAAATTTTTATAAATATCCAAATCAAATAACAAATTACGGAATCTACCCTGTTTTGCAATGAAATTCGAAAAATATCCAATCCGGTTATCCAATAACCGGATTTGATACAAACTTCCGGTTAACCACTTCCCGGACTCAAAATGCACAAATCCGGTTAATGGTTAACCGGATTTGTGCATTTTTCCTTTTTTTTTTTTTCAAAACAATTTTTTTTTGTATTAAAATATTAGAAATGTTGAATATATTTCTTTGAAAATAGATGGAATACAATATAATTTGATTTATTAGAAAGACTGCAACAAATAACCCGGAGCAATATTTTTCAGATCGGATTTTTCGCGGCTGTAAGAAAAATTAATATATTTATTTATGTGTTATTGGAAAAAAATAAAAATAATTAGATTCTGAGTTATTGATCCCGGTTCAAAAGTCACTTCTAGGTAATCCAGAAAATATTGTGACCTTTCTAGTACATTTAATTTATAAAAAGTTGTATCTATTTTGAGAATTCTTTTTGAAAAACAATAATTAAATAAATTAAAGTTTTTGATTTTTTTCAAAAATAGATACAACTTTTTATAAATTAAATGTAATAGAAGGATCACAATATTTTCTGGATATTTTTCGAATTTCATTGCAAAACAGGGTAGATTCCGTAATTTGTTATTTGATTTGGATATTTATAAAAATTTCGGATATATATATATGCTTTACTGCTGTTTGATTTCTCATTTGATATGTAGCATTTGACCTCCATAATTGCTAATACATTATAATAATAATAGACCCCTTGTAATGGTTTAACATTTTGCAACACATTGATTGATTAGTTCAATTATTCAATTCTTCAGGAGTTCTACAAGTACAGTAAATTATATATAAAAATACAAGTCTGTACTTTTATATATAATCCTTAACAAGGAAAACAGATGAGAGGATATATTCACAACATATTTTTTATTTTTAGAAATATATTAAATATTTTGTTGAAAAGGAGAAAAATGGAAAAGTTTTTTTATACACTAGAATGACAAAGTATTTCTAGTGTATCTAAATATATATAATTTTTTTAGTGCATGGATAAAAAAAATTCATCTTTCCCTTTTCTGACAAAATATTTAACATAAAAGTAAATGGTCAATTAAACCAATCAATAATTAATTAATTATCCTACTTGCAAGCGGTATCATATCCAAAACCAAATTTACAAGCATAATCTTCTTTTTCTTCTTCAAAACCTTTATTTCCAAACAAGTTGAAGTATGTTAGAAATGAAACTCAACTGAAATCAGCAAAACAAGAACTTTTCAGGAGGTCATCAATTCTAGTACTACAACTGCCTAATTCGTAAGGGTTCCATTTCCATAAATATGATGTTTTTTTTATCATTGGCTCACCAAAACTATCACGAACTCTCATTTTTCTGACTTGGAACAAAATGTGTAGAAACTACATAGAGGCAGAGTTATTTACAAGCATAATGCAAAAAAAAAAAAAAAAAAAACTTTGGCCGACATTGTAACATAAATATATTCTATTAATTCAAATACATCATGAACATACTTTATATAATATTCTAATCTATTATTTCTTCCTTTGTCATCCTTAGTTGGCATTGACATTTGTTTTTTTTTTTTTTTGGTGATAATTTTGGCATCCCATACTTAGCTCTAAGCTTAAATCAAGAGCCAATTTCACATATAAAACAGCATCATGGCAAAGACATGCATGGTACATTTAGTAATGTTGTTGGATTTTGATTTCACTTCATTAATTAGAGGAGTATAGATTATGATCCATTTGGTATTGACCAGTGTTAGATTAGATAAGTTTTAATTAATGTTTCCTGCTAATTGTTGGCATGTTCTCATTTTAATAGTAGCTTTCCATGCATCAGCACAATACAGCGACGGCCCTTGGCATTTTGTGGAGATAAATATATGATCAATTAAATTGATCAGAAGGTCAATTATATATTAAGCAAATATTTACTTGCTATGTATGATTAATCCAAGCAGAGAATTAATAGCTTTTATTTTTCTCATTAAGTATGGAGCACGATCTCCATTTAAAAATTCAACATTTACAAAGATACTGCTAGTGTCATTTCATACTGTAAAAATCTCATTTAGTGCTATTTTTAGAAATAAATAATCAGTTTGTGCCTTTTTTTTTTATAGAAGATCACAAGTTTAAAATTTGAATAACAGTTCTTTATAAATATGATGAATTGATCGGTTGTTTAAAATTGTGGCAACTATATATGTAGCTTGTTTACCCATAAAAATATCCAATGTTTACAAAAGGTGTTATATAAGAGTCTGAGTATTATGACATAGTGTCATTTCAGTTTATATAATATCAACTTCAAAATTTATTGAGTCGACTTCAACGGTGATTTTAAACTGTTTAAATCGATCTACTTGATTATTTATGCATATACATGCAAAATTCATAATTTTCTAAATTTATTTTGTAGCAAGTCAAGTGGTCAAATATGAGGATTTTTAAGTTAATTTAATGTATTTATTTTTCAAAAAATTTTACCACTCGATTTGATACTAAAATAACTTGAAAAAATAATTTTTTTTGCATGTAAACACATCACTCATAAAGTAAATCGGTTTGAACTAGGGGTGAAAACGGATCGGATAGTGGTAAAACCATATTCGTATCCGTTTTATTTTTCGGATGTGGATACGGATAGGATATTAGATGGATACATACAGATACGGATCGAATATCGAATATCTGTAGATATATACATAAATATTTTCATAATTTATATTAAACTATATGTTGTATATATACTATTCGGATACAGATAATTAAAATTCAAAACCATATTTGTACCACTATTTGTCCGGATATTCGGATATCAGATATCCGTATCTAATTTCCGATACGGATTCAAATTCGATCGGATAATATCCAACCCGTTTTCACTCCTAGTTTGAACGGTATAAATTAGTTGTTTGAAATCAATCCAATAAATTTAGAAATTAGTATCATATGACACCAATATCATACTAGCCGGACTCATTATAAAAAATCATTTTTCATACTACAAAAATATCGTTTGATACTAGTTTCCTTAAATAATAAGATTGAGCATAGGCTGAACCAGCATAGAAGATAAGAGTATTAGGGACATTCAAAATGAGACAACTCCTAAGATAATTACGTATATTTCCTTATTTGTCAAGAACTCAAGATGATATTTCGGATTGAATATTATCTCTTCGGTCAAATATTCTGATTCTATGTATTTTTTTTACGTTTGTTTACATGTAGAAGTGTAATTTATTTACACGTGTACTTTTCACATGCATATTGTATCATCTTTCGGATTGATCATGGTTTCTTACTATTTTTTAAATGTCATTTGAGTAATTTTTTAAGATTGATAATTGATTAGTCATGTCTTCATTTCTTTCTATTCGTTTATATCATTTAAGGAATGTTATTTGTCATTTAATATGTCAATTTCATTTGAGATTCTTTTTATGAAAATATGTCAAGAAAAAATGTTATTTAATATGTGGTTTAAAGAATGTTATTCATGTGTAGATATCATTTAATATATTGTTTAAAAAAATTATTTACCATTTGCTCTATTTTTTTATAAAAATATGTCATACTAAAATTGAGATATTAAACAAAGTATAATTTTTTTTTTTAAATATTTGGGACCGTGTGTCAAGTGTCTCATCCTACCGCCGTATAGTTTCACACTTTAGAGTTTAGACTGAGCAAATGTGTTTTTTAATTCTTTTTTTTTCTGAATAAATCTTAAAAAATAGAACCAAACTTTGAGTTTTGACGAAGAGGATGCATTAATACAACAAAATTAAAGTACTTATTTTAATTAGGATGACATTAATTGAGAACAAATTAGTTCGACAACTGTAAAAAATCTACTTATAATTTAAAATTACAACAGGTAAAACGTAATCTATACTATGTATAGTTAATGCACATAATGAAATTTTATGCATGGGCTCGTCATTTATTTAATATATTAAATATACAGTGTTTCTTATTTAAAAGCATTTGATAGACCATCAAATTATTTTATAATTTTATATATATTGATACACAACCAACTAGAAAAAAAAAACTTTAACAATTTTTTTTGACATAATTTAAGTTTCAAAATTGTTAAGATAAGACATTGTCAAAACATCCTAACTCAGTTCATTATGATAACAACATTAATATTAATATATATAAATTGAAAGGGAGGTAGCAATAGCATAATTGGCTAGAAAAAAAGTTCTAGGGTTGTTGTACTCAAAAGTCGAGAGTTTGATTTCTCCTCACGGCTTTGCAGCTTCTGCAAAAGTTTTAAAAAATACTCGAAATTGAAAAATTATTCAATCTAATCCAACTTTCCATATTCATAAAAATGATCACCTCACTAATTTATAAGAATCACTTCACTATATTATTATTATTTTTTTACAATTTTAGTCTTCTAAAAGGCTTGATTTAAAAGAATCACTTCACCATCCTAATTGAATTATAAAATAACTAAATATTTCATATTAAATATTTTCGAAGATACTTTTATGATATTTCCTAAAATTATCAAAAAGAAATATAAAAAAAATCCAATATATGCAAACCAATGGTATTGACACCATCTCTTACAATAAAATAAATATATAGATCCGATTTAACAATGAACTTGTAAATTTTTTTATTCTTTTTTATTGATACAATGAACTTGTAATTAAAGGGCAAAAAACGAATCTATTGAGGATTGAGGTGGGCCACATTGGGAAAGCACTTCCGTGCACTGTTCTTTTTGTTCAACTTTGATTAATTTAAAATCGAACCACATTGAAAAATGTCTTCCTCCAAAGCACCGCACGTATTTACATGCACACGTGCATGAGGAAACAAACAAGGAAGAAACCCATATTTATTTTGGTTCCGGTCGTCTACAATAGTTACTGTAGAAATCTTTTGTATAAAATTATTTACAATATAAATAAAAAATGTAAAAATTATTTTTTATAAATAGAAAATTGACCCAAATATAATATAAAATTTATTACAATAACACAAATTTTACTCAAAAACTTTTGTAGCACCAAAAAGCTTTATTAGATAATTCAAGTCGAAATGAGCTTTGGATCAGTTAAAATTGCCTGGTCAAATATGTATCAAGTAATGAGAGTTGTTGTTTTATCCAGGCAAGACTCTCTTTGCTCCTAGTTATACTACAAAACCTAAATATAGTGAAATTTAATATTTTGTTTTAAAATAACCATAATATATAGTTACCAATATCATAATAAGAATTATTGTACGAGATATTTTTTACTTTATATTAATCAAGATTTAACATTGTCGGCATAAACACATCTAGTGAATAATAAATATTATATCACTTAGTTTAAAAAAAATATCTTCCATATCTAATCTAAGTTATCCTCAATCCAAGTCAAAACTAATTCTAGCTCAAGTTGTAGTTATCTCTAGCACTAATGAAAGTTACATATAATATTAGATCTGAGTTTTGTTTAGCAAACTTAATTTTAATTGGGAAATCAATAAGAAGTAAGCTTTTATCAATTTAATTTTTTGTTTTATTTTTAAGATATTTGAGGAGTACTTAGTATGTTTTAAATTTAAAAAATTGTTAAGAGTTAGTATTATATACTAAACATATTCTAATCTTGAAAATATTACAGATATAACAAAAATGCGACTACGAAATTATTTTTTATTTTTTAGATCTTATCTCTTATTAATTTATATAAGACTCGAAATAAAATATTTATCTTTAAAACTAACATACACATAGCATATTTATCAATTTCATATCAAAATCTACTATTATAAAACATAACTAAAGAACTTACTACTAAAAAGCAGAGTTGTAAATAGCGTGTTAGCATTATTATAACGTTTTCGGACTATAAAAAACTTCTCCTCCTTCATATGTAACAATAGCATTGCTTTTCTAATCATTATGTTATGATGCAATAAATACTATTTAAATTTTTGTTAAAAATAAATATAAAAAAAAAAAACATATATAAGAATGGATATATATCAATACCATGGTGGATTAATTGCATTGAAATGATTGTAGAGGAATTGGAAACTTCTCCTCCCTCACATCACATGCATGCCTCCACATACCACGGTAATTAATGCTGCATGGGTGTTTGGTTTTTGGGTATCAACGCCAAAGCAGCTTATTATTAGGTTCTCATTGGTAAATACTATATATTGGTTTATTTTGTCACGGTCAAGGTACAAGACAGTTAAGTTAACCAACCACGTCTCATAACCTTTAAAATTTCCCAAATCAAATCAAGGTAAATAAATGACACTACATTCAGTGCAACGCCGCAATAGTTAAAAAAAAAAAAAAATTAAATGAGAATTTACTAATTAAGGAGATGCTTCATGCATGCAGATGCAGGAGAGATCGTGCAATGATATATCTACCTTGACCAATAAGGTATAAGGATATTAATTGAATCGTATATTCCAGAGATATTCTGATATATATAACAACCAAGCTAACTTGTTGGTTTTCAAGGTGTTGATCTAGGAGGAGAAATATATATTAAGGTTTGAATCATCAAGAATAATATAGAATTAATTAGTACTGTTTTTGAGTTAGTGACTACTTTTTTTTACTATTTTATGTTTAGATCACTCTAAAAATAGAACTATTTTGAGGTTAGCATAGTTCTTGTTAACCCATTCAAACAATGAAATAGCGCGCTATTCTTGCTATTTCCGGAATTACATCCAAACGTACGTCTAGAATTAAACCACAAAATATATATTAATAATAGTTATATTTTGTATAAATAATAAATGTGAAGATAACAAATAAATATATTGTAAAAATAAATCTTCGTTTTTTGTTGTTGAATCGTGTTTTGCACGAGAAATAATGTAGTTCATATTTCATATTTGTATTAACTCAATTTTACAAATTATTCTTGAAAGTGTGCATATACCGATCCATGCAAAATATTTTCATACTTTTAGGCAAAGAAAGTTTCTATTATCCGAAAAAAAAAAAATATGTTTCCGAGTTTTTTATAAGTAAAAGATTGAAAATCAAGCTATTATGCTATTTAATATTCATAAAAAAATTATTTATTCAAATTTTGAACATAAACCAAAGTTTCTATTATCCGACATGGAAGACAATTATTTCAAACAATTATAAACAAGATAGTCATTCATGTCATGAAAATATTAGATTTAAAATATATAAAAAAATCTTCATCTAAATATATAACTGTTCAAAATTATTGACTAAAAATATATATGGCATGAGCCACTTCCATGTCACAACTCATGAGCAATTAATTGTTTGCTAGATTTTGTTTGGGATTTAATCATTTAATGCCAAATCCTTATAACACGTATAAATGCGCATCAAATTTTTTTGCAACAATTTCCAAGAAAAACCACGACTTGTGCAGAGTTGATTGCTGAAATTCATGTCATTTTTAATGAATTAATTGCTAGGTGCATGCAATGAAATGTTGCAAGTTTGTGGAGATTAAATTTTTAATTACAATTATTGATTCATTCTGTCCTTTGTTTCAGCCGTTTTTCTAGAACTACGGTTCTTATTTTTATATAAATTTTTCATTTGATTTAAAATTTTTGATCGTGCAATCAAATTCATCTCATTTGATAATATGAAACCGACCTGGCGCGTGACATGCAAGTCTGACCGTTAATTGATTTTTATTTTATTTTTAAAAGAGGGGACCAAGATTTTTAAATTTTTTAACAGCAAGATATTGGGCTTAATTTTAAGCCTTTTAAGGACCAATGATCGAACAAGGCCCCAAATAAAATTTCATCCCAATTTGCAAATATACCCGAATACTTCCTGTATTTGTACACCAAGTTAGATAATTAAAGCAACGCCTTCATGTTAGACATTTAGTTTACAACTTCATATATGTTTTGTTGCAAGGTTTTTTGTTACTTATTTAAACTCGATTTTATCCATGCAAGCAAGGAATATATATATATATGAGGAAAGATCCACTTACATTTTTTTTTCTGTGACACCGAATTACATCCTATATTTTTTAAGTTTTCAAAGTTCAAATAGTCAATCCAAACTGTTCAACATTATGAATATATTAAAACGTTTTTTCATATCATATTTTATATTTTTTTAAATCTTTGTGACTCTTCTTTTGGTTCATCAAACTTCAGACCACAAAAGCAAAATTTTGCAATTTTCAACAATCTAATGGTGAAAAAGATTAAAGTTAAAAGAGACAAAAATGTAGGAGGTGGGTATTGTCCGGTTCCAACAATTTAGAGTCGGAGCCCTTTGTCCCACAATATTTTTTCACTTCACACCTTCATAAATGTTGAAATCATTTCCCGAGTCACGTGACTGCCATGCTAAATTGCAAAGGGAGGAGAGCAATAATAAATCTATGTTTTACAACTTAGTTGCGCAGGTTAAACCGTATTATAGATTTGTTTCTTTGTTTTTAAAATTTAAGCAGTCGATTCGAACAATTTAATATGACTTTTATATAAAAATTAACTTCGAAATCAAATTTTATAATTTTTGGATTTTGTTTTCTATTTTTTTTTAATAAAGTTTGAGATTTTATCTTTTGTTTTTTAAATCTTGTTAGTGACATGAGATTTTCTATCATTAAAAATAAAAATAGTAAAATTTCTTACAAATACATAAAATTTAGCCTATAAATATACTTTTATATAGATTGATATCATATATATTGGGCGGTTTAAATTAATTTATTTGTACTTTAAATACGAAGATACGAATCCATAATACCACTTAATTAATCTACACATGTGATTTTCTAATGCATAAGCGTATACATATATATCACATAAGATATGTCAATTGTTCACTTTTAGCACCTTTACACATAAATACACAAATTAAACATATTCCTGAATTATTCATGAAATTTACGAATTTTATAAATTATGAGCAATTTTCCTCGAATTATAAATAAAGTAGATCGAGTTCGCTTACTTTTTAAAATTTTAAAATTTGATATATTTATATGCATTATAAAAATGAAATATTTTCAAAGGGTCTGTCTAAATTGCTGCTGGCAGCATTTCAGCAGAGGTGCTGCCGGGGCTATATTTAGCCGTGTGATGTCCAAACAACAAATCCAAACCGTTAGATGTTTAATCTATATTATAACCTACTTGGAGACCAAATTTTACATTTTTTGGAATTTTTTTACTATATATTAAGCTGGTTTGAAAACCGCTGATTTCAGTAAATTTCTGCAGCATTGAAATCAGCGGTTTTCAAACCAGCTTAATATATAGTAAAAAAATTCCAAAAAATGTAAAATTTGGTCTCCAAGTAGATTATAATATAGATTAAACATCCAACGGTTTAGATTTGTTCTTTGAACAACAAAAAATAGAAAAAACAGTGGCAGCACCGCCGGCAGCAAATTAGCCACAGCCTATTTTCAAATTACATTCATAATATATCCAAATTATAATTTTTTAAACCTTACTAAAATGTTCTTCAAATTTTAAACTTGTCACTTCTACCAATAAACAAAATCAACTAGAATTTCTGAATAAATTAAAAAATTCAAGTCACAAATATGCCTCAAAAGAATATTGGCATTGATTGGAACTCCATACTTGACCCATGCATATCTTTTGATAAAGGGCTAAATTTTCTCAATCTAGCATGCAACCATGAAAAAAAATATCCAAAGTTTATTATAGCCCTCCTAGTCTGTGGCCTCACACTGACAAGGGGGGTCCCCATCCTTACAGATACCAAATATCCGTGGATTTTTGTCCTCAGTAACCCGCTACACCATATGACACTCTGCACCCGCCATAGCGGATCAGAATTATCATTCCATGTCGTGCAAACACAAACCATTAATATTTTTTTTTTGTTTCATGTATTGAAGCAAACAACAATTGTAAAAAGCATTATGCCATGCATTTGGGTATATTCTTACTGGTTCCTCTTTTATTTTTATTTTTCTATACTAGATGGTTGCTACTTCATGCATTTTGGCCTCTTTCTTACTAACTCCTCATTGTTTCTTTGCTATTAAATTTGTAAACCAATCAATTAATAGGCTGTGATTCATAAATATATAATGTATTTATGTCTTGTTAGTTCTCATCTTTTTCCAGAGGTGTCCATGAGTTAGGGTTTTTAGAGCTTCAATGATTTTAAGTGCTTTAATCCTCTAGATAACAATGTCAGAAAGGAAAAAAGGTCAGATTGTCTTTTTCAAGGTATTTTATTTCATTTAAAAAGCATCTTGTTCAATCTTTATAAACAAATTTGCTCTTCTAATTGATGCTTTCCCTTTTTTTTTGGTTTTGCAGAATTTCGTTTTCTTTTCTTATTGATTGAAAATCTTAAACCATTGAGAAATTGTTTGGTAATTTGATGAGCATTGGTGTTTCAAAATCATTTCTATGCCGAACAATGTACCGACTTTTCTCTTGTGAGTCTGAATGAACTTCAAATGGTGATGGAAAATTAATTGTGTACAGTGGTTACACAAAAAGTGCCACAGAAGAACTGTCGTTAAGTAATGAACATCTGCTATCTGTATCTACAGGCCGAAGCCGCAGCTACTTTTCGCGCCAAAATCTCTCTGGTCCGGTTTCTCTACAATGCGGTATGAATGTGCGAGCTTCCACTGTAAAATATAACAAAAGAATATAGACAGTCCGATTTAAAATGCACAGTCCAGATCTGCCCAAGTTGGACCAGCTGTAGTTAAATATTTGGAGAGAATCCGAATGGAATATTGTCTTGCTAGGAGACTTGGCGCCAAATTCGTATTGACCGTTGAAAAACAATACATGTGATTTGACTGAGGGAGGTAGACGGCTAGACCCCACCGTCAGTAGAAATATCAGAGAGCCGACTTTCCTTTTATGCATTTTACCACCTCTCAAATTTAACGGCATTTAACGGACGTCCATCGGTCCATTGGAAATTTGGAGAGCATCAGAAACGATCATTATTAAGTCTAACTTTATAGTTTATATTAATAAAAAAATTATAAAATTAGTCAAATCTTAATTGGGATTAATTTTTATTCAAAAAATAATTAGTATTGATCTTGGCCATAAAAGTAAATAATGTGGTCACTTTATGTCTAAAACTGGTATTTGAGTTCAGAGACGGATGTAGTAAGTTAATATGGACGTCAATTGATCTTTATTTTTAAATTTTTTTTTATTAATGTATAATTTTGTATATAATTGATCTCCATATATATCTGACCTCCATAGTTCGAAAGTCTGACTCCGCCCCTGTTTGAGTTAGTATCCCTACGATACCGTAAAGATAGGCTAACTCTCCCTGAACCAAAATCAATTAAGGGCCTAATCCGTATTATCGAGGACCGCTCTGAGATTCGTGCCAACTTAAAATGGACGGTGCAAATCTTACCGGATTGGATCTTTACCGGTGGTATTTGTACATTGGAGAGGAATTTGCTTTATTTTATGGCTATAGTTTTATTATTCTTAGTTTTTTGCTAATAATCCATTGGAAAAAGATAGAAAAAAGAAAGAAAGGAAAAACATGAAATCATTTAATTAAACCCAACCTTTAAATAAATTTACCAACCTAACCCTCATCTTTGCTAACTGATATTAAGGATTAAAAAATATTTTCTCATAATTCTTTCATTAATTATTATTGAGCAATTGATGAGGGGGGCATGAATGCAAAAGTATGGGTACCCTGGAAACATGGAATTAGATATATTTGTGTTTTGTATCTACTTTTGATTGACATAACAATTCAATGCCTGTACTGGCATTATATAGGTGGGCCCAGGAATTCAGAAATTAAGTGTCTTTTTTACAAATAATTGGGGTTACATTTGTGATTTAACAAATTAAAAGTTTCCTAAAGGAATCATTATCTGTCTATGTACTTCTCTTTTGGAAGTATTGCTTTAATTTTGGTTGACATAACCTTTTCACTTGTAAAGTAGTAATAATACAGTGATATGTTTAATTTTTGTATTCTTTGATATCTCCATTCTATTATTAAGCACGTTGGATGTCCGATCCGCCAACGGCTACGATTGAAAGGTGAAACTTCAAATTTAATCTCAGCCCTTCAATTACATAATTTGTCTTATTTTGATTAAATGCATATGTTTTATATATAGAAGTCTAAATTTAGTTAAAAAGATACCCACCACATGTGCTGCCACACGATACGTTACAATTAAAATTGAACAAATTCTGAAATTTAGCGATATATTTATATGTTTCATTATTTCTTTGTTTCCATATTTCTCCTTTTCAATTGAAAAGACTCCACCTTCCATTTTCTTATTTATTTGTTTCCTTACTTCTTCTTCGTTTCTCTTTCTTTGTTTCTATACATGTTGGTGTGGGTAATTTAGAATACATTTCCAATATAGAATATATCAATGTGTGTGTATATATATATTCTATAAATTGGAAACAAATAAGAAGAAGAATATAAATTGAAAACAAAGAAGAATATAAATTTGAAACTTGTGTGTGTGAATATATATTTCTCTTATAATATGTGTGTGTGTATATATATCCTATACATACACACGATAACACTTTTTATTTATGTTTCTTCATATCATATTATATATTGATATTGAATTGTTGTATGATATTTAATATTAGATTCAAATCGAGCTATTATTTGATACCATTGGTACTTAAAAATAAAGAATCATTACATCATCAAATTGTTATCAGAGGTCACGATTAAAGTTAATTAAAAATACATAATCATATAAATTTTTTATTGACTTGTGTTTTAATTTTTAAATAGTTATTAGTTTTATTGATATATTTGTTTCTTATAATATGTCCCGTTGCAACGCAAGGGTGTGATACTAGTATTAAATTAAAAAACTCAAAAGTGAGGAAATTTTATTTTACAAAATTATACTTTAAAAAATTTAATGCAAATTAACTAAACCAAATTTTTTTTGACCTATTATAATTTTTTTTATTCTTTAATAGATTAAATCTTAAAAAAAAAAAAACATTTTCATAATTCTACGGTATTCACATATGGGAACATGGGCCCCAATGAAATGTATACTTTTGCTAAATTAGATACCAAATTAAAAAAATTGCAGCAAGGACTGGTCCATGTAATAATTAAATTATATTATTTTGGACTGATGCTACATGTATCTCTTGGAAAGTACTTGTAGCCCATAACACCTGTGACCTGCCCCATTATAAAATGTCTCTAGCTGAAGCTGAAGCATCTCTAATTAAGAGAAAGCTTCATTAAATGAAGGTATATAAAATAGTAGAACATGTACACAGAAGACTACGTATATAATATAGTCCTTGTGTAATAAATAACCACATTGCTACATGCTTTTTTGGTCCATAATACAGTATGTATATATAAAAATACTATTATACATAGTTCGTGCACACGAGTTGGTAATCTAAAGACCAAGTCATGCCAGGGAGCAAATGGATCGAACAGGGATCGGACAGTGCTAAAATTATATTTGTATCTGGAACTCAATCTCCTGGTCTTTTGTGGATAGGAAATTCATGTTAATAAAGTCATTGAATTTTTTTAAAAAAAATAGTAATTTTTTTTTAAAAAATATAAAATTTTGTCTCCAAGCATAATTTAATATGGATATTAACTTGAACGGTTTGGATCGACGTTTTGAACTTTGAAATTAGAGATATGAGCGCAAATTAAGACATCAACTTTAATTTGCAAAGCATAGTAGCCTTACTCTCTCTCTCTCTCTCTCTGTGTGTGTATATATACGAGGTTGACTACTCTGCTTACATAAGCATATGAGGGTATATGCTTATAAGTTATTTTTTCGTTTTTAAAATCTAAAATGTCGATCTGAACCGTTAGATGTGATCTCTATATTGAAATGTGCTTGGAGACCAAATTTTACATTTTTCTACATTTTTTTACTATTTATTAAGCCACTTTGAAAATTGCTGATCCAACGGTGGCTTCTGATTTTACTGTTTTGTTAAGCCACCGTTGGATCAGCGATTTTCAAAGTGGCTTAATAAATAGTAAAAAAAATGTAGAAAAATGTAAAATTTGGTCTCCAAGCACATTTCAATATAGAGATTACATCTAACGGTTCAGATTGACTTTTCGGATTTTGAAAACGAAAAAATGACTTATAAGCATATACCCTCATATACTTATGTAGGTAGAGTAGCCAACCCCTCCCTCTCTCTCTCTATATATATAGAGACAGAGAGATGAGCTACGCTACTCCATGGAGTAAAACGCGTTGGTGTTCCATGGCACTATATTTTTATTTCGAAAATTCAAATAGCCGATCCGAACCGCTCAGCATGATCTCCATATTGAAATGTGCCTGGAGACCAAATTTTATATTTTTTTAAATTTGTTTACTATTTATTAAGCAATTTTGAAAATCATTGATCCGATGGTCCATAAATTTTTACTGTTTTTTACTATTCACAGCAAAACAAGAATTTTCAAAATTGCTTAATAAATAGTAAAAAAATTTCAAAAAATGTAAAATTTGGTCTCCAAACGCATTTCAATATGGAGATCACATCTAACGGTTCGGATCGGTCGTTTGGACTTTCAAAATGAAAATACGACGTGCAGTACAAACACGTTTTACTCCATGCTCATCTATATATATATATATAAATTTCCATAAAATTGACACTTATTAAAATTTCAAGAAAGATTTTTTTTTTCGTCTGACAATCATTGAGGACTTCTTTGTCAATTTTTAATACCACATATGAACTCTATACAATTAATTCAAGTGTAAATTATATATAAACTTAATTTTGTATGCGATTTACACCTGCAAAAAGAAACAACGTGGCTCATTAAGGTTACTAAATTAATGAACCCATAATAATTTTATAACATACCTCTAAATTTTTTTGTAAAATTGATAACTACAACAAGACATGAAAAACATGTAACGAAAAAAAGAAAAAGAAACATGAAAAAAAATATAATAATATTTCGTTTTGGTGGCGATGATATAAAAAGTAGAAACATGAAAAAACTATAAAGATAAATTGTGTAGCACTAGGTTTGGTTGGTAGTAAGACAAGAAGTGAAGCTGAAATGCGTGAGAAGGAGAACCCACACCCACCCACTAAACACACACATAGACATATGCAAAAATCAAAATGGATTCCACAGTACTGCGTGTGTACAAAGATTATGACGGTGCCACGTATACATTTGTTACACGTGAAATTGGCCTTTTTCTTCTTTTTATTTGTTCGCTTTTTATAGACATGGACAATTATATAAGGATAATATCATGATTAATTAGTGGTTGTAAAACTTATATATAATATCCATCGTACTTACCAATAAGAATAAGCAAAGGCACACATTTTGGTTCGTTTTAATATTCAAATGATGAAATGATAATATGATAACATAGTTGTTAATTGAAAATGTTGGTTAATTTGAACTTCTTTTTTTTATGACAAATGTAGCAGTCAAGCTCTCATATTTCATATATCAGACACGAATAGTGTCAATTTTACAAAGTTTTTGTAAAAAAAAAAAAAACATAAAATAAGAGAGAAAGGTGAAGAAGATTATTTACATGAGAATAATAGTAAGTATAAAATAGAAAATCCTGTTTATATTGTTGGCAAACCAAGTGGTGAATTCAGCCACCAACTCAGCCCTCAAGTATTGTAGTGATTTGGTCTGATTCTGAAAAATTCTTCTCCAGATCACAAAGCACAATGTCAAATTCATTTGTCTTGCTGCAATTTGCAAAGAATGTAGAATGGTTTTGCGAAAGTTTCCTTGTGTAAAATAGCCACATTGGTTAAGGACCGACATTACTTCATTGACCATACTTCTGATAAAATTTGAAAATTCACACGATCCAAACATATGTTTTACCTCTGATAGCACTTTGATTTGCCATAGGTTACCAAGTTCTGAATGGATCAGCCATATATGCAATGTTGGTTTGAACTTTGAAGCAATATCGAATGTGCTCCGTGCCGAATTTTTTATTAATATCCAAATTTAATATTAAATTTCAAAAAATAACCGCATCAGCATTGTTTCTCGAAATATATTCTTTCCGGAAAATTTTTTTCCGGAAACCGGCTAAATCCGGAAAAAAAATTTCCGGAAACTTTCCGAATCCGGAAATTTTTTTTCCGGAAATAAACGGAATTTCCGGAAAATTTTTTTCCGGAAATGCATTAAATTTAGTTTATAAATTCGCAGAGTGTCGTCGCTTTCACATCATCCGCTCTCTCACAGTAAGTTTTAATTTATTTATAATTTAAATTTAATTAATTTATTATTTATAATTTAATTTATTTATATTTTAAATTTAAGTAATTTATAATTTAAATTTCATTAATTTATAATTTAAATTTCATTTATTTATAATTTAAATTTCATTTATTTATAATTTAAATTTAATTTATTTGTAATTTAAATTTATTTTATTTATAATTTAAATTTAGAAGTATTTAATTTGTAATTATTTAAATATGTAACTATTTAATTTGAAATTATTGAAATTCTGAATATTGTCATATTAATTGAAAAAAATAAAAAATGGTGCATAATAAATTTAAAAGTTTTATTAATTCTAAAATAATTTTGATTAATTCTGAAATGATTTAGAATTGTTTTAGGAACTTTTTGCTTTTCGGATTCCTTACGGAGCTCTGACAGTCAGATCGACCGGTTTTCGATTGAGGTAATTTTATTTTCTTTATGTTATTTTTAATTTAATTTAATTTATAATTAATTACTTCATTCCAACATTTTTTTTATTTTTTATAATATTGTCCAGCAAATTTAGAATTGTTTACAACCTTCCAAAATGGTTTATAATAATTTAAAAAATTCCAATATAGTTTAGAATGTTGCCCTATTAATTTATGAAATTCCAAAATAGTGTAGAATAATTATTCAAAATTGTCTAGAATATTTTTACCAATGGCAACACAATTTTTAATTAATTATATGTTGTTATTTTTGAAATTGCCAGACCAATCGAAATTAAAAATGACAACTATTTGTGAACCCCTTCACTTCATCATCTTTCACCCCCAGCAACTCATACAGTCGGCCTTGAAAACTTGCCGAGTTTGTAAATCCCGTTATCGGCTCCCCCGTAATAGGCAAACTCCAGAGACAACCCACATCCTCCAGAGAAACTGTAATATATTTGACTTGTCAGTAAGGAATAAAAAAATATATATATTTAAATTAGTTAATACTTGTCATCTCTCCGAATGGAAGCTGAAAAGTGTGCGTCTCCGGACGCCACCGCTCGACAAGTCCATGAATGAGGGCCGCATCGAGGGCGATATCGGGCAATGTCGCGAGCTGATATAAGCCCATTCGAATTAAAAACGGTGCATACCTCTCATTATACTCGCATTTATGCCGATAATGTCTCACGGTTAAAATCTCTTTACTCTAAAATAAGAAAAAAATTAATTACAATATTTATTTGATTACTTACAGAGTTATGAAAAACGAAATAAGTAAATGTTTACCTCCTTAGACGCCTCAGATATCCTGTGATTACCGTGAACTATCCACAAAAGGGGGCTAAATCTATGCTTAAGTACTGGGTCTGCCATACTACAAAATTCGAACAATATTGTAAATCACCTGAAATTTTCTAAATTATTCTACACTATTTTGGTATTTTTCTAAATTATTATACATGATTTTGGTATTTTCTAAATTAATCAGACAATATTCTAAACCATTAAGATGAACTCATTAATTATATTTTAAATTAAAATAAAAAAAATTCAAATGTAAAAACCTGAATCGTAGATCCGATCGATCAGACAATCAGAGCTCCGAAAGTGACCCGAAAGGAAAAGAGATTCCTAAAAAAAATTTAAATTAATCGAACAATTTTCTACATTACTAAGATAATTTTCTACACCATTTGGTATTTTTTAAATTATTGTAAACTATTTTGGTATTTTTTAAATTATTCTACACCATTTCGGTAATTTCTAAACAATTCTACACTATTTCGGTATTTTCTAAATTATTCTACACCATTTGGTATTTTCTAAATTATTCTACACTATTTAGAAATTTTCTAAATTATTCTACACTATTTTGATATTTTTCTAAATTATTATACATCATTTTGGTATTTTCTAAATTAATCAGACAATATTCTAAACCATTCAAATGAACTCATTAATTATATTTTAAATTAAAATAAAAAATATTCAAATGTAAAAACCTGAATCGCAGATCCGATCGATCAGACAATCAGAGCTCCGAAAGGGACCCGAAAGGAAAAGAGATTCCTAAAAAATATTTAAATTAATCGAACAATTTTCTATATTACTAAGGTAATTTTCTACACCATTTGGTCTTTTCTAAATTATTCTAGACTATGTTGGTATTTTTTAAATTATTCTACACCATTTCGGTAATTTCTAAACAATTATAGACTATTTCGGTATTTTCTAAATTATTCTACACTATTTTGATATTTTCTAAATTATTCTACACTGCATGCGGTATTTTTCTAAATTATTCTACACCATTTTGGTATTTTTTAAATTATTCTACACCATTTCGGTAATTTCTAAATAATTCTAGACTATTTCAGTATTTTCTAAATTATTCTAAACCATTTTGGTATTTTCTAAATTTTTCTAGACCATTCGGTATTTCCTAAATTATTTGGACATTATTTTAAACCATTTAAAATTAAATAAATTAAATTAAATAAATAAATTTAAAAAAAATACCTTGAAAAACGCTGATGGGGTGTGATGGGGACGAGCCAGCAGCCAGCGCTCTTTGTAGTCATTCTCTGTTTCCGGAAAAAAAATTTCCGGAAAGGGTATATTTCGAGAAACGTTGCTGATGCGGTTATTTTTTGAAATTTAATATTAAATTTGGATATTAATAAAAAATTCGGTGCTCCGTGAGAGAGCAAGGAAAAAAGAGAAGGACGGAACTAAAAAAATTAGATAGAGAGGATTCAATTTCAAAATAAATAATATTTGATCGGAACATAAACAAAAGTCTTCACAATAATAAAATATAATTCTTAACCATCAAATTAAAAAGCACACGTGTGATAATTTATAATAAAGGTTGAACTTTATAAAAAAATAATTATATTTTAGATACGTACGTAATTATAATTTTGAAATTGACACAATCATCATGGCTTAGAAAGTGACAAGTACTTGTAGCAAAAACATCTTAATCCCTTTCTATTTTGGATCCGACCAAATCAGATTCTTTCTTCTCTAGTAAATTATTCGAATCGATTTACGTCGCATTGTGCACAAATTGGTCGAGCATTAATTCTTATTTTTTATACATCTTTTATCATTTTGTATTCCTTCCATTACACTATTATTACTTGCTGAGTTTTCTCTTTATTTGTTATAGAAATTTTGTTTTTCTTATTCAGCAAATATTTAAAATATCGAAATTAATAATAGTTATTGTTTGTCTTATTAGAATTGTCAAAGAGTGAGTCTATGGTACTATGCATATTACGATTTGGCACCATGCTACGGCTCTATATTCGAGTTTTCAAATCCTAACGGTCGATCCGAACCGTTCATCTTGTTCTCCATATTAATATGTGTTTGGAGACCAAATTTTACATTTTTTTTAAAAAAATTTACTATTTTTTTAGATATTTAGAAAATCACTTGATCTGAAAATTTTGGACCATCCAAAAACAGTGATTTTCAATCAATTTAAAAAAATAGTAAAAAAAACTTCAAAAAATGTAAAATTTGGTCTCCAAACACATATTAATATGGAGAACAAGATGAACGTTTCGGATCGACCGTTAGGATTTGAAAACTCAAATACAGAGTCATAGCACAGTGCCAAATCGTAATATGCACAGTACCATAGACTCACTCGTTGTCAAATATCAAAATCTTTAGAAATAACATATTCTGATAAGATAAAAAGTTTTAATTCACTATTTTAACCATAGAAACCAAATCAAACAGCGAATAAACTATTCCTAATAACCTATTCTCAATCCAATCAAACATACCAATAAACTGTACATATTGTCATAATTTTTGAGAAGAAATATACAAAGCAGGGTTCATATTTTGAATAGAGGTCCCCACGGCTAGCACCTCTGCCAACTGTGGACTGCTGTATAAATACCGCATTATGTTTAACAAATTTTTAATAATTACAGGGTTATAATGTAATGTTTGTCTGATAAACAAATTTTGAAATACATTGGCCCCGCCTAGAATCACTACAGCCGCCTCGGAATCTGTACGCCACGTCCACCCCACATGCGGCGCACCCGTTGCGGAGCCGTAGATGACCGCCACGTGTCGATACCATCCATTGTCAGTCAACGGTCAAACCATCCAACGGTCGGCACGTGGAAAATCAGAAGTGGAGAGGTTGTGCAGACTGCAGAAACCCTGGGGTCGGCTTGGTGACCGGTTAAACCGGTCAACCGAACAGCTTCCCGTACTATCCGTTGTCGTGTTTGGTTTTGGCGAGATTGTGTCGAATTTTTTTTTGAAGTTTTATAACATTTCCTGTCTCGAGCAGGAGCAATCTTTTACATTTAAATTTGTAAATTTGAGATTGTGTTTGCGTTGAATATTTGTACACATGCGCTCCGCTCGTGTACGTGAGTTTGTAAATTATCTTATTTAATATGATAATATATGTTAAACATTTTCCTAATACCAGCTTAAGGAAAAGGTAAGCTTAAGCTTATCATGTTGGGGCTGTGTCAGCAAAGCTGGTTACAAATTGACACGATATAGATGCATTAAGTGTTGTGTTCTTTATGGAAATTTTGACACAAAAAAATAGATTATGTAGTTCCGACCAAAACAAAAATAAGCTTGTAATTATTTATATTTTTTGTAAATTTCATTTCACAAATCATTATGTTAACTAATATTGAAATTAAACCAGTATTCTCTGTAGTAATCCATAGTAGGACCCACTACTCGGATCCACTAATCAGGAAATTATTGTAAAAGATTATCTTGTGTAGTACCTTACTCGATACAAATTTCTCACCGCATCGTCAAATTCAACCATTTATATGTTTAAAAAGTAAATTCACAATGAGTCGAATGTGCCACAAGTAAAATTGACAATTGAAAAATTATAATAACATTATTTATAGTAAATAAAATGATCCAGCAACTACAAAATATACAACTGTCTAACAAAGAAATTATCTAATCGCCTCTTCTCACTTTAGAAATCTTATTGTTTATGATAGAAACATTGTATTATGCAATTCCTGCCTTTTTATGTACAAATGTACTATTTTATCAACAACAAAAAATAAAGACTTTCAACTTTTCAAGTGATTCCTTTATGAAATCAAGGTATGAACAACCTAAAGTTGGTAATAAATATCATAAGAATCTGATTTGATCATGGGGTGGAACCAAATTTATTCTGATTGGGTAAAAATAAGGGGACAGATAGGTAAGAAGTAACATTTTACCCAATCAATCAACCAAAAAAATAAAATGTATTGACATTGATGTAATTGGGTCTACTCTTCTCCAGGTATTATCTGCATTAATTACTGGGGTTTCTTATGATTGGCATTTGGCACAAGAAATCATGGATTGGAGGCTCTCTGAGTCTGAGATGCAAGACTTACTGCCATAATTTTATTCATTTTAAGTCAATTATTTACATTGTGTTTAGAATCTCCAGTTCAATCCTAAATAGCACCACAAATTGTGTCATATAGGAGCTACAACACCTTTAAATAAATCACTCCTTTATCAACTTTTACTCTTTATAGTTTTAAATTTGTGCCAAATTGATCATACATTTCCTATTTATTGAAACAATTATATTTTTTTTCTAACACAGTGTTCTTATTAACATTAAAATTGGTACATGTGTGGTTGTCGAACCATATAAATAATGCCGAAATTAATATTATTCATAACATCTGATATCAATTTAACCAATAATAGCATTAATGTTTGTGGCAATATAAATTACTAAAAATAATACTTACATCCACCATGTAGTAAATATTATTATAATACGAATGTAGACGTAATAAATCTTCATATAGTTTCTTGACCGTTAATGACTGGAGGACGGATTTATGATAAACTAAAAGTTTTAAGGACCAAATTAATACATATGAAAATTTTAGAATTAAAAAGATGAAAGCGCGACATGTTAAGAATCATTTCTATAATTTACGCAATTTAAAAATAGCGGACAAACAAAATCTCCAAAAAAAAATTTAAAACCCTTTCAGGAGATTTGGAAGAGTCATTTTGTAATTAACCATATGCATATTTAGATCCTTCTATTGGCTTGGTAATAACATATTTCGAATGCAAAAAAATATATTATTTGGATCGTATCGTGCTTTAATTTACAACGTATGTAAGTGATAATAGTGTAAACTTAACTATAACGTTCTTCAAATATAGAAATTCTTATATTCAATTATTTAAATACCATCTCATGAAAATTATAGATAAAACATAGTATTCATGTAATACAATGATATATAAATAGTAAGGTTTTTGGTAGGTCGCATTCAGGGACAGAAGTAGTAAGAAGTAATGGGAGTTAATTGATCCTCATTTTTTTTTTTTCAAATTTGTACTTGCATATGACTTTTTATATAGTTTAGAGTAAAATACTACCGATACTATATAATAATCTCATTTACAGGATGAAAATTTGATATGAATGACCTCGACAGTCAGAAAGTCTGACTCTGCCACTGGACGCATTGACATGTCATAACTCGAAACTTGAAAGCAATACACTACTAGTAGCCTTGTGGTGCAATATGTGGTAGGTGATTAACATTTCATGGTGCCCCATTTCAAAGAGGGCATTTAATGCTGTTATGAAGAAAGATATTTATACATTTCCAAATTATAAAAAAATAATATATATATATCAGGCGTTGAGCATGAGTCGCATGACTGAGCCGACTTTGGGAAATGGTCTCACAGTTTTCTCCTAAAAATTATGTATTTGTCATTAATTCGGAGTCTACTTTATAATATTTTTTTAATATCTAGACAAGGTTCAGGTTTATCATGAAATTGAGCTTTGTTGCCATGTGTATTTCTGACAGGTATATATATAGATGGGACATTTACAGCCGTTTTTTTTTTTTTTTCTTACCACCCTCAAAAATCAGAATTAAATGAATACCACCGAATAATCAGATTTCAGATTCCGCCACGTTCGCACTGTGGATCTGCGGACGGATCGCCAACCCGTTCGCGAAATGAATCTGCGGACTGACCCGCTCGCGCCCTGACCCGCTCGCGTGACCCGTTCGCACCATGGATCTGCGCACCGACCCGTGGATCTGTGCACTGACACGCTCGCTTTGACCCGCTTGCGTTATGACCCGCTCGAGTGACCCGTTCGCACTATGGATCTGCGCACCGACCCGTTCGCACCGTGGATCTGCGAACGGGTCAACCCGTTCGCAGATCCACGGTGCGAACGTGGCGGAATCTGAATTTCGATTTTTCGGATGGTATTCATTTAATTCTGATTTTTTAGGGTGGTAGGAAAAAAAAACGGCATTTACAGCTATATTTATCAGAGAACATTTCATCTCATTTCATTGTTTCCGCACTTATTTTTTTTAAGTTGATTGCTTTATTGCTTTCAAAATATTAGTGACAAGATGATGTGATTATACCGAAATTTTTATTGATAACATATTACAAAAAAAAAATCAAAACACCTCCAATTATGGAGATTTGAAAAATACCAGAGCTCTGAACCAATCTGCAGTCCTCAAAAAATGGAGCTGCAGATTAGTTTAGAGACCCCTAAAAACTTAAGTATATTAAATATTAAAGTGCATTTTTGAGTTTTTGGAAAGCCGCAAACCCAATCTGCGGCACCTTAAGAATGGAGCTGCATATTGACTTGAAGGCCCTCGAAATCTCTGCAATACATGGTTTTTGGGTTTTTTTTTTTTAGTATTGTATAAATAAAAAATTCGGGTGATTCTAGTATTGAAAATCACATTTGTATTTCGAGTCAGTAGTTAAAAGAAGCGTTCACTGAGTGAAATATGAAATATCACATATTTGAAATGCGGATATTAATAAATAAGTGGCTCGACCTCTAATTCCTCTTATCACCAATAAAAATACGCGGTTCTTGCCCCTTTTATTTTTAAAAATATTTTTTTAACCACTATATTTTTGATATACATACAACTACAGAGAACATATTTTGTAAGGTTAGGAATCAACTCCATATTAAAAAAACATTCATTACCATTGCATTTCATGCATATTTTTTCTGAATTAAAAAAATAATGAATATTCTCTTTCCATTCAAATAAATGATCCTTTGTTTTAGACATTATTTACTGGGCCATTATTAATTTTGAATAATGTATGGGGTGTGTCTGTATAATCCTCTCTCCGTGAGACAAGAATTTGAAATAGCTAATTCAAATAAGATTCGTCTCTTAATAAAATTAAGACAATAATTTGAAATAGCCAATACATTCAACTGAGGAAAATGAAATATTTAAAATTCTGTCCAGACTGTCTAAATATTGGAGGATGAATCTATACAAAATTGATGACCCATTACACAGACACCCTCATTACAACTACCACATACAATCAGGAATTTTCTCAACACAAACGACGGTGTCTCAATTCTAAATAGGTCCTAAACATATCCATGAATTGTGCAACAACCTCTGAACACATTAGAAAGAGTTAGGGGTGGTCTGATTCCTGATAGGTCATAGGTGTACATTTTTTTTTTTTTTTTTATCGTGAATATAAACACACCAAAATTAAGTTTATTTCTTTGATTCATTCGAAATATGTTGAAACTCAATTATTGTGAGTGATTTTTCAATTACTTGCAAATATTAGTATGGTGACATGCAAAATTGAAGATTTAAACCAACCTGATTGTTTGATAAAAAAAAATATCTCTGTCATAAAAAAAAGTACTTGATATGTCATTATTTCAAGTAAATTCTTTTTTTTAATAAAAAATATGTATTTATATGTAGAATTTTTCTATTATCATGCTATGTCCATTGTATAAGTCTTTAATTAGTATGTGAAAATAAATATTTTGTGCCTTGAATTTGTTGATTACACTATTTTACAGGGATGGTTTTATTTTTAAATTTACACCTTCAAATTCTCAATTAAATGAGGAGAACATCTGGACTAATCAACAAATGAAAATCAAAATATTGAAATAAGTAATTACATGACTTTAGTCTTGACTTAAATTTGAGAAAAAATTGGGAACCGAATCGTCTGCCCCCAGAGTCACTGCAGAGTGAGTCCCCATATAACCCTAAACCCAAAACCACTTTAATCCTAAACCCTTTAACAGTAACCGGGCTCACCCCGCAGTGATTCTGGGGACAGGAGATCTGGTTCCAAAAAATAGTGAATTGGAGTGATTTAAATATTTTAAATATAATTATAATTTTTTGGGGTTTTAATGGACACTTGTGTCAATAATTCTGATATTAAAATGTGGTCCATTAAATTTTTGGGAGTCCCTAAGAGGTGCTTCAATTAAGGCATAGTCAACGTAGCATCAAACCCTAGATGTTCTTATCATACTAAGCAACAAAAGTTTATTTTTGGTTTCTACTAATTAGTCAGGCTCTTGCCACATTGGACATTTGTATTCACCCATTGGCACCTTCAAAAAAAATCATATGATTTGTGCACATCTTTTGTCACATATAAACAAAATAATAATAATAATAATAATAATAATAATAATAATAATAATAATAATAATAATCTAGTAAATACCAATTGAATTAATGAGCTTAAACGCATGCTTGTTTGGTTAATAATTAAGCTCGCATCATTGGTTGTACCTTCTTAATTTCTTGAAATAATACATAAACACAAAGATAATTAATTTGTTTAACGGTTTCTATGTTCATGTTTTTCACATTTATAATCTGAATAAAATGTAAAAATCACATTGCATTCCAAATCCCCAATCAATAATTAACAGTAAGAAAATGCCATTGCTTCTGTGATGATATTTTAAATTAATTATTTAGTTTAGGACTCTTTATCGGACCAATAAATAAAACATAGTTCGTATATATATCCAACCAATAAATAAAATTGATTCCTTTTATTAATGAAAAACCAATTTATTCCACTGACACAAAAACATTAAGTGAGCACTTTTGACCTTTAATCCATTTGTCAAGGTGGAAATCAATTGTACCTTATACCATTTTAATTTCCCAACTTATTAGGGCCTGTTCGTTTGTCACGGGATTACACGGGATGAGATTTGATGGGGACGGAAATCCACTTTTAAAAAAGTGGGAACCCATGGTTATAAGTATGTAAGGGATTGATTATGGGAATGTGCTCAAATGGGTGTTCGGTTGTACCGTGGAATTAGTTGTGAAAATTCTTATTTTCTTTCTAAAATGATTAATATTATACAATTATTTTTATTTATAAAATTATTAATAATATAATTAAATAAAATAAGAAAATGGATACAAATATAGAGTGAGTCTATGGTAATATGCATATCACGGGTTGTAACCGTGCTACGGCTCTATATTTAAGTTTTTAAATCCTAACGGTCGATCCGAACCGTTCATCTTGTTCTCCATATTAATATGTGTTTGGAGACCAAATTTTACATTTTTTGAAATTTTTTTACTATTTTTTTAGATATTTAGAAAATCACTTGATCTGAAAATTCTGGACCATCCAAAAACAGTGATTTTCAATAAATCTAAAAAAATAGTAAAAAAATTTCAAAAAATGTAAAATTTGGTCTCCAAACACATATTAATATGGAAAACAAGATGAACGGTTCGGATCGACCGTTAGGACTTGAAAACTCAAATATAGAGCCGTAGCACGGTGCCAAATCGTGATATGCATATTACCATAGACTCACTCTACAAATATATTAAAAAATATTTATAAAAATAAAAACTAACATATTAAAGATTTTAAAGTAATATATATTAAAATTTTTTACGTACTACGGACAAGACACGAAGTATTTAAATTTTAAATTATTAGCTAAATCAAATTTAATATTAATAATTATGATAAAATATCTTAATTATGCTAATAAGTAACTAATTTTATTGCTTGTGATAAGCTGTGCCACTTGGGAAGAAAAAAATGAGCTTTGATTGAATTTGTTTTTTCCCATGAGAATAGTGTCATTAGAAGAGAAAAAATAAATCTCTTGGGATTGAATTGGGAACTCACAAAGGAAAATACCACACTGCCGAACGCATATGGGGACAAAAACTCATATTTTGTTTTTTCCTATCAAAACCCAAGCAACCGAACGGGGCCTAAGTGAGCTTTATAAGTCGGCATGGGAAAAATATAAAATAAATAAAATTAACCAACTAATACTATAATACATGACTAAACCATCCCTGAAATCCAGCGAGGAACTAAAAATTTAGTTGAGATTTGTATAATTAAAGCAAGAAAATAAAGAGAAAATTATAGTATATTTCATCATTCCAATTTAATGTCATTGTTGAATTAATGTTGCAGTTGTGGGTATGAATTGATGAGTTATGGTGTTTTTGTAAGTTTATCAATTTTATTTGCGAACTCAACTCTAAAATTTATCGGATTGATTTTAAATGACAAATTTGAATCTTTGAAATCCGTCTACCTTACGAGTGATATATCTACATGCAAAAATTTAAAAAAATTTGAATTAATTTTGTATAGAGTCAAGTGATAAAAAAATATTGGAAAAATTAATGCATTTAAATCAATTTATAAACATTCTAATGTTGACCGCTTGACTTTGCACTAAATTAATTCAAAAGTTAAAATTTTTTACATGCAGACGCATCACTCGTAAGATACACGGATTTCAATGATTCAAATTTATCATTTGAAATTGGGTGCACAGCTAATAGCTACATCCCAGCTTTGAATAGTGTAGCTATTAGTTGCACCCTCATAAAAATGATTTTTTTTCGGAGGTTATGTTAATTTTGTTTATTAATTTTTAAAAGAGGAGGGTTCAAATGCACCTTATCTTTCAAATTCTTTTTCTCTGTTTTCAAAGTCCGAATAGTCAATCTGAACCGTTAGATGCGATCTATATATTAAGATGTGCTTGGAGACCAAATTTTACATTTTTTGAAATTTTTTTACTATTTATTAAACCACTTTGAAAATCGCTGATCCAATGGTCCAGAAAATGTAAAATCAGCGATTTTCAAAGTGGCTTAATAAATAGTAAACAAATTCCAAAAAATATAAAATTTGGTCTCCAAGCACATCTTAATATATAGATCGCATCTAACGGTTCGAATTGACTATTCGGACTTTGAAAACGGAAAAAAAAAAATTTGAAAGATAGGATACATTTGGGTGCATTTGAACCCTCCTCTTTTTTAAAAAGATGGTAGCAAAAACAATTTCGGAAATAAAAATGGGTAGAAAACACGTGGGACCCATATGTCAGTATATTTGCACACCGTAAGCTGATGTAAATTTGCCTTACAACAGCTGAAGTTGCTCTCCTTTAAATGCGGTTTTAAGTTTCAACGCACACAAAGATTAGAGGGGAATGTTTCTCCCCTCCCCGCAGTTTACGTTACCTGACGCTAAGAACATATAAGAGGTGAAAGAGAGAGAGGGCCAGAGGGGGGTAATTGGGGGACAATTAACAATTAACAATCTACTCAAGTGTTTCACTGTTATTGGACCCCACAACTCCCCCTAAGGCACCCATTTCTATTCAAATTAAAAATGAAGAAGCCTGTGATGATTGAAAAATGAAAAGGCTTATTGTACTGGACCAAACTATTTCAATAAGGTAAACGCATGATTTTCAAAAGAATTGAAGTATAATTGTATTTAGTTATTTATATCTCCCAATTTATGTCACTTATGTTGTTCGAGCAATAATCTTTTTTGTCTATTTGATTAATTTGTAAAACCATACAATTATTAAATTTTATGATTTCTTCTATTTTTGAAAGATATATAGGTTCAAGTTAAATGGAATTGTATTATGGATTACTTGGACTGAAGAAATCATGAAGACATTTATCAAAAAAATAAATTCTAAAATCAGAAGCTTGGTGAAGTAAGTTTGAGGCTATTTAAACAGGGATCAAACGTTGGTAGCGTTTGTAAAATGTTGTAACGTTTTAGGCCTGTCAGAAACGCTGAATTAACAGATTGATCAAACTCAGAAACAACTTAAAACATTATCACATTTCCATAAACGTTGTAACGTTTTAGGATTGTCAAAACTACTGAAACACAGCTGTACAGAATCAACTTAAAACGTTGTAACGTTTTAGGAATGTCAGAGCGTTAAGTACAGCTGTATCAAATTCAAAATTCAAGTTACAAACGTTGTAACGTTTGACAAAAGTTGTAACATTTTAAATACATCTGAGCTTCAGAAATTCCTGTTTTTTATTAAGATTTTACAGTGTAAAACGTTATACAAACATAGAGGTGCTACTTTTACCCGATTGCTCGGATTCGATCCGGAACTGAACCGGATCTGACCCGGAACCGATCCGAATCCGATTAATTTGGATAGGGTATGATTTAAAAAATATAACCGGTTAAATTATGGATACGGTTACAAAATTAATAATTTAATATCCGATCCGGATACAGACCGGAACCGATACTGTAATGGGTAGGATATAGGTTTCATTTAATTATCCGACCCATAACCGAACCCGACCCGATACCCGTATAAATATCCGATAAAACATATATTAATAACTATTAATATATAAAATACAATTTTGCATATTCATTTTTTGCATAAACCGTGGTGAGCCCAGTACTCATGTGAGAAAATATAATGCAGTCACATATTCGTTATGTTTATACACACGGATGGATACCAAATTTATTCTTTCCGTAACAGCCGCATTCATTTTTTTAAATACAATTTATTGCTATGAATACATCCTTCAGTATTTATCTTAATATCCTCTACATAATAATGAAAATTTATTGCTCTCATTGATATATCATTTTTACAAATTATTAGTATTCCATTCATAGATTTTTTGAACCATAGAAAACGAAATCCTCATCTTCAATATTTTTCTTTTTAAAGACTACATCTCTTCTTCAACCATAGAGTTATTATTTTTATTGTGTTATGTAGCATGATATATTTTATTATTTATGAACAATATCAATAGTATAATTTTTATTTTGCAATAGTTTTTAATTTATATTATAATGATTTATGATATGAGATGTTTCAAAAATTATTATATTTAAATGTAAATGATTTTTCAAATACTTTGGAGTTGTGACATATATCCGCTCCGGATCCGGAACCGCCCTGTATCCGAACCAGACCCGATAATCTACAAACAAGTTATGGGTATCTATCTACCCGGAACCGAAAGACTGGACTCGAAATATCTTCGGGTAGATAGATATCTGGATCTGGACCCGACCCGATTTGAAACAAATAAGTATGTGGATCGAAATTCGGATCCGAACACTTTTAGATACGGGTCCAAATATAATAGTATCCGGACCCGACCCGACGCGATAGTACCTCTATACAAACGTTATACAATCGTTGTAATGTTTTACTGAGCTGTCAGAAAATTGAAACCCTAAATCGCATTTTGAACTAAAACGTTGGTAACGTTTTAGGTCAAACAACTCATTTTTGAGGTGTCTCTATAAATAGGGCTATGGACTTTCTTCCCAAAATATCTTAGCCGACCCTAAACTTCTAAAAAGTGGTTTTCTGAGAGCTTAGCTTACTCCATTGTTGTGAGAGCTTGAAACTTCAAAATTCCTCAAACAACCTCAAACTCACTTCATTAATATTGAGTTAGATTAGGTTAGAGTGGTCTATTGAGTGTTTCTCTTGAGTAGCTTAAACTTTGAGACCTTATTCTCATCTCTTTGAGTTGGCCGGTTGACTTCCCGCTTGGATTGTAAGAGCTCAATGGTTCACAAGTTGTAAACCTTTCATATTGGGTAATAGAAAGGCGCACCCACGAGAGGTTGTGAAGTCCCGAAGAGGTAGGCCTTTATTTTGCCGAACTCCGTTAACATTCCGCGTGTTAAATTTCTCTAAACTCATATGTTTACTTTTAATTGCGATTATTTTCAATTTTTAAAGCAATCAGTGGTGCAACTAATTTAACAACTTATATATCCTCTCTGCTTTTGGGCCTATCTTTCAAACTAAACAAGCCATGTGAAAAACAAGCCAATCAAAATGAATAATAACAAGACAATTATTATGAAAAATAAGGCTAGCGAGTTTAATAATAAAACGAAAAAAAAAATGTCATAATGAGTCTAAAAATTTAAAGCAGTCCTAAATAGTTTTCAAACTACGTGATATATTTTTCCAACTTACACATGATATATTTTATTTCTAAAGTTACTTATTATTTATCTTAGATTAAGAAAGTGCACATTCTCAGGGGCAGAACCAGGATTTTCGTCGGGGGGCAAAAAAATATCGAATCGGGTTTAAATAGCTTATCGGATTTAAACCCATTAACTAAATGGGTACTCGATAAAAAAAAATATTTTGACTTATATTTTCCAATACACTGACTTATAATTTCTGATCCTATAACTTATAATTAATATTACTAATCATAATTCAAGAAATTTATTTTTATTTTAACACTAAATTTAACCCGAATTACAAATCAAACATCCAGAAGGAGAAAAAAAAAATTTCTAGGGAGGGGCAAAGTTGACCGGTACCAATAACTCAAAATCTAGGGGGGGAGGGCGGCTGCTCCCCTGTGCTACAGTAGATCTGCCCCTGCACATTCCAGCTGAAGAAGTGTATGCATATGTATATATATTTTTTTTTCTGAAAAAAAGCCAGGGTTCAGATATTCGTCTCTAAGATAGAGATTCGTGTCTTATCACTCAATTACAGTTTTTTTTTCAAACAAAAAATTATAGGTTGATCTTTAAATATTTATAAAAAAAAAATATCCGGGTTTCAAACATATGTTAGAGGAATATTGTCTTAGTCACTAGACCGATAACTATTCTCATATGCCACTATATTTTAAAAAAGAATGTATGTAGAAAATTATGCGTATATTATTTAGGGTGAAAATATATTGGGTACGGAATAGATAATGATAAAATCATATATGTATCCTTTTTTTATTTTTCGGATACAGGTCGGATATTAGACAGATACAAATATAGATACAATTTAGAACATATATTTATTAAAAAATATATAAATATTATTAAAAAAAGTACCAAAATTTATGATATTTATTGATTTTAATGGTAAATAACATAAATATTTTTCATAATATACATTAAATTATATAGTATATGAGGAGGGTTCAAATTCCTCCATTTTTTGTGCCTCCATCATGCCTCCATTTTTAAAAACTTTAATAACTCAAAATTTAAATCTTAAAAATCAAAATAAAACCATTGGATATGAACTATATCATTTTATCTATGCATGTGTAAAAATTTATGGCATTTCAACTTTATTTTGGTTGTCATCTTGACCTTGTAAAAATGTATACTAATGTGGATAATTTATAGACGTTGATTTTTTAACTTATTGATTAACATAAAAGAAAAATCAAAATGTGATAATTTTTTATGGGCACATAGAGAAAATAACATGGATCACATCTAACAGTTTTATTTTGACGTTTAAGTTTTAAACTTTGAGTAAGTTTTTAAAAATGAAGGCATGATGGAGACACAAAAAATGAAGGCATTTGAACCCTCCTCATAGTATATATATATTATTCAGATATAGATAATTAAAATCTAAAATCATATTTGTATCTATATCTTAACATATATTCAAATATTAGATATTAATATCTAATTTTCGAATACCAATCAAATACAAATAGAATATTCCGCTCTGTTTTCACCCATAATACTATTCAACGGCCACCTTTTTCTTGATAGTTGCGAGAGGATCATGAATTAAGTACCTACATGTTAAAATGCAATATAAATAAGTTTTAAGTCTATATATACCATATAGCCCACCTTTCAATATATAATAAATAAATTAACCTAAAACTCAAGTACCAAATGTCTACACTCTACAAGTACAAACAAAACCAAGCCTTCTACATAGTTCTCAAATCATAATTAGTACCGACTAGCAATTTCCTTGTCTTTGTGTCCCCCCTCTTTATTAGTTACAACTCATTATTTTATAAAAACAAATAAATTTAATCACAAGCCGTTGGATCTTAATCTAGCGGTGTAAATCCACCGTCAGCAAAAGTTTTGCCTTTACATAGCAAGTGGCATGTCCTCAATGTGGTATTATTTGGATAGTTGCCTGATTTGGTCCCCACAATCATCCACCGTCCGATTTATCTCCTGATAAAGGAAGAGAGCATCAGAGCCGTTGGATGGTAACAGCGGAATCCCTTGTCAGATATTTTCTGTCAGTGCGAATTATCATTGGATTTTAACTTGTTGTTTGCAGGGGATCTCCTGTGGCCAAATAGGAATCATCAACTGTGTGGTTTATGTTTCACTGGCATTTTGTAGATAGGAATATTATGGCTGTATAAAAAGCTCGTGACTCGTGAGTCACTCGAATTCAGCTCGGTAACGAACTTACTAACAACTCGTTCATTTAAAATTCGAGTTAGTCTGACTCGAGTTGAGTAACTCGTGAGTTAAACAAGTTGAGTTCGAGTTGGACCCAATTCGTGACTCGTTTGATTAATGATTTCCTTCGTAATTTTCGGCCTATTTTATTTTCCCGACTAGATGTGACTGATCCAAGTTGATCCAACTCATTTCATTTGATTATTTTGTTGTGGATTGTTTGTTAATTCAATATTTACTTCTCATATTATTACACAACAACAATCATCAGTTCAAATGTTCAACAGTTCAACACCTGAAACGAGTTGACTCACGAGTCACGAGCGAACTCGAGTTACTTGCTAGTTGAATTCGAGTTAGCGAGCCAGCTCGACTCAATATTCTCAACTCGACTCACTATCTTTCGAGTTGAATTCGAGTTGTCCATAACTCGAGCTAACTCGGCTCGTTAGCAGCCCTACGAATATAGGATGTGTTTTAAATAAATTATTAAATTAGCAACATGTTTTTGACAAATGAGTACTAGATTATGTGCTCAGCTTGCTAAGGTGTGTGGCTGCACTATACACTCTCAATTTGCTTATAATCTAAACCCAATTGTTTTTTTAATATGAAACAAGTTGGGAAAGCAAGCTTGCAACTGTACTATGTGCTCAATAAGTTGGGAAACAAATCATTATTTAAAAATATAAGTTGTAAAACATTTGACTAAACCAGCCTGAGACTGTATTTTTTTTTATATTAGTTGTAATAATCTGATTAAATAAATTGCACAAATGGAGACTTGGAAATTGGCACGGGGGAGTTCAGCAACGGAAATTTTCTATTTATAGAAATGATTAAATTCAAACATACAAAAATAGAAAGTGTATCTTTTTTTTTTGACAAGATATAGAAAGTGTATCTTGTTTATATATGAATCTGATTCAATTATCCGGATCCAATTTTTTTTTTTTTTGGGATCATCTGCTGATTAGAGCTTGATTTTTCTCTAATTGAACGGTCTGGATCCAAACTAAAAAAAAAAAAGAAACATGAATCAGAATCATTGAGTTAGATCCAGAATATATGGATTGTACTTAATGAATCAGATATTTTTATATTTCAATGCACTCTTTCTATTTTTGTGCGTCTTATAATAATTTCTATGAATAAAAATATTCCTTCAGCAACTGGGGTTGTGTGGCTCCAAAAAGTAATGGAAGACTGGAGATGCAACGAATCCCGTACAAAATCCAAGTGTCAAGATACCGGACCCGGTATGATTTGGTCCTCTCCAAAGGATGCTATCAGGTTGATCCTTTGGCACAGCACATGTTATGGGTACCCCAACAATTTGCCCAGAAAAAAAGGAGAGAGCACAAATTAAGTCTAACTATGCAATAACTGCTTTAGTATGATTTTTTTTAATTTCATGTACAGTGCATTAAGTGCATTTTCTGTTGCCTTTTGAAGTAAATTCTAAAGGGAGCATTTGAATAAATGAAGGGTACAACATTGATGTGGTTATTCAATTATCATATATAATAAGTTAATAACTATATAAGTCATTGAAAATCATCTGTACCAAACTATGTTTTCTTCTACTGGATCGTAAATTAAATTCAGATGTAGACACACTTGTTTATCTCTAATGCTTTTTGAATCCGCCAATAATTAGTTGAAGACACCAATCTATTTGCCCACCCCTGCAACCTTACCTTGACGGAATACGCACAGGGTGAGAGTGTCTTCAGATCTCTAGCCAAAAAAAACACGAGAAGTATCATTGTATCAAGAACATATCAAAATAAAAATTGCAAGGATGTGAGCCTTTAAATTTGTGATAAATGGGTTATGAACTTATGATATATATATATCATAAAAGTTTTGTTATATTCTGAAAAACAATTCAATATACTCAAAATGGTCATCATAAAAACAAAATTAAAGGATAAATACATGGATATACATTATCATTCAATATGATGGAGTCATGACTCATGAAGAATAATAATTATTTATTCTTACAACTGTTAATTTTGTACATACCCTCTATAGGTGCATTTTTAACAAACATACAAATTTATTTAATTTTGTTTTCACTTAAACCCCGGAAGCAAATGGTTCATTTCTTCATTGTCACCGTATCTATTCTGAAAAGGTCCCAGGGACAACTAGGAATAGTTGGATAACGATTGTTATGCTAACGAATTTTTTCATGACGAAAATACCCTTGATTCTTACAAAGTAAATATCAAGGCTGATATATATCTAGAGAGAAAAAACGATATTTTGGGTATCTTGTACACGTCAGCACAAGTGGTGGGCGGGAGGTGCGGTGTGATTCTTCGATTTCTCTCAATTTTTTTGAACAGGACATGTCCATTTATGATATGCCTTGTGATTGTCAGATATTGGCAGTCTTTTTTACTTGTAATCAATGACAAAAGATGCTAATAATAATATAAAAATAGTTTCTGTTAGTTTATTTATTCACTTTTTAGTTTTGAAATTTTATAAACAATTTCTGTAAATTATATTTAATATATCTACTTTAATTATGATAAATATTTGGCTAGTTTGTTGTGATTGTTAAACAAGTTTGTTGTCAATATAATCACTTACATGTATTATGTACATGTGTGTACATAAATGGGTGCTTTTAAACAAATAAACTATTTGTGTTCGGTAATCTAGTGTATTGCTGTCGGGTAGGGGCCGGGCGGGCAGGGCAAACCCGGGCACAAGTAGACTGGTACCTCGGGCCGGGCATCATGAATTTTTTTTTCAAAAATCGTGCCCTGCCCGTCCTATACCCGTGCCCGTTGTACCCTTGAGGGGCAGGGTGGTCCGGATAGGAGGGCCGGGCAGGGTTTTTTTTTTCTTCTGTTTTTTAAAAGAAAAAGAAAAAAAAATGGTCAAATCCGGTTGGTCCGGTTCGGGCACGGGTGGGTCCGGCCGGTCGGGTTCGATTTGACCGGTCCGGATTTGACTTGAACCGGAGGGGGGGGGATTTGAAAATTTTTGAAATTCAAATTTTAAACGGGTATACGGGTAGGGTACATTGGTATACGGGTACGAGCACGAGCACGGGTACACAGGTACACAGGTACACAGGCACGGGCACGAAGGGCATGGGTATGGTCGGGCACGGGTACAATTCGGTCCGAGTATGGTCGGGTTTTTGCCCCAAAAACTGTGACCGGTCCGTTTTTTGCCCTTATCCGTGTACCTGTTTATCCGACCTATACCCGGACTCGGGCACGGGTACCCCAGGCATAGGGCACGGGCTGCCCTAGCCGGATTTTGTCAATACACTAAGGTAATCATAATTATTAAAATATTTTTTTGTTACTTTTATAAAATTATTCAGTACTCTAAAATTTTGAGAAACTTAGCATAGAAGTACTTCTGAAATGATACAACTGTACAAATTATTCTCTCTGTTTTTCGTACAACATAACTAATCATTCCCATCATATCTTACTGAGAAATACTCTAGGCGTCCGCTACTCCATTGTACTGGAGAGGATAGCAGCATGTGAATTTGAAGTTGGAAAATCAAGGTAGCCGTACAAACACCAGCGGTAAAAAAGAATAGCAGCGGGGCCCAGACAACTGTGAAAGATAAATAATAAAATAAAATTAACGGTGGTGGCAGGCATTGGGAGTGGAGTAAAACAGCTATGGTTGGGTAATAAACGCATTTGGGAATTTCTTAGAATTTACCGCAGTAAATAATTAAAATTATCTGAGCAGAGAGAGCGGTGCAGGTGGGGATCCACATGGTAACAGTGGACCCGTCCCAACCAAGATCTAACCCGGCAGTCCGGCACGCTTAGCAAAATCTTTTTCATGTTCCTCTACAATTCATAGAGCAAGTCATTAATGAATCTCAACAGATAACCGTGCAGGCTGGCCGGATGGGCAACAGATGGTTTGACCGTCAATCCTTGATTGAACGGTCCAGATTTGAACGGATGTATCAGAAGATGTACATTCGGAAGTAAAGCATCTAACAGACTAACACTAGCAAAAAGGACTGCTATCCTATGAGATATCTCAACTTTTGCGTGACCGACGTGTCCGGTGGCTGTTCGAGGGTCAGTATTATGTGTGATTTGAGATTCGTGCAGAACGTATTTAAACGGTTGGGATTTTCCATAAAGTCACGCAAAGTTTGAGGTATCTCAGAGGATACGAATTTAGCAAAAAGTGTTATTTCGTGTGTCGTAAGCATCTCATAGGCGCTTCTGAGTTCTGAGGAGTTAAATAGTAGATCAGTTTTACTGTGCCGTTATTTATATAGCGAACTGTGTAAATAATAGTAGTTTCTCCTTTACTAGCTTCTGTCTGCTGGGGACCATTCGATCAGAGAAATTTATACTGTAAATATTCTCTCTATGTAATAATTATGCACATATGAGCAATTCGAGCTGCATGTAAAATATGGATAATAATATTGATTAATGGTTAATTAGTAGCGACGAGACCCCTATCACTATTATAGACCATAAACAGCTAGCTATATACTACATACAATGATTTACACCGAAAAAATAATTCCAAAAAACTATCTCAATTGGTGTTTGTTTTAATAAATCTGAACGGTTGAAATTAATCAATGTTTTTTCATACATAGTATTTTTTTTTTTAATTATTTAGAATAAAGTGAAGCTGTAAAAAGAAAGTTTATAGTTTAATTTAAATGCATTAATTTTTTGAGTATATTTTGACCTTTCACTTTATACGAAAGTAATTTGAAAATTTTAAAAATTTATCATATAAATTGTTCACTCGCGAAATAGATCGATTTAAAAGGGTAGAAAACTCCTTCCTTAAATTTATCTCATTTTGGAAATTTAGGTATGCAATCATACAGTGTAAAGAATCACCATAAAAAAACAAAATGCAATTTATTTTTGGTACCTTTGGTTTTTGTACAAGTTGTCAAGTACCCAGTACTGTACTGGTGGTTGGTATATCTAAAAGAAATATAAAAATCAGGTGTAAATTTGTCTTGCATGTTAGTTCAGCAAATTATTTTGCCAGGTGTATAGCCTTCATTAGGATAAATTTTCTTATAATAATTAATTTGTTGAGATGTTGGTCTTGCTAATTAAGAAAAAAAAAAAAAGGTGTAAGGGTGCCCGTAAATTAAGGTAAAAAAATTGCAAAAAAAAATGTGAAATTTTTAATAGTAGACCTAATAATACATGGCACAATGCTACATTTTTTTAATTTTTGAATACAGGCATGACAGGATTTTTTTTTTTTTAATCTAATTAAATTTCCGTTGTAGATAATTTTTAGTTCGCAGGTATAAACTGTTCACATCATAAGAAAAGAAGTTTGATTTTATGTGACTGATCTGTGCGTCCGCACGTGTTGCATGTATTATCAAATATCAAGTACTACGTACGAAATGTAAAATAAATTCAGCCGTACCAATTTTGTAAAATACTTACTAAATCCAACATCTTCTCACGTTCCAATAAAATAATAACTAATTATGGATTTGTCGTCGAAGATCCCCCATCTACGCAATGAATCTCTATCTATAATTAGGAATTAATCTTTGATGGTTCACACAAAAACAATCCGTTGCATTTCTATGAATTCAGATAATTAATTATCTATAGATATAAAGGATGAGGGCTGAGGAGGGATCCATTTGCACTATTTTTCTGTGGCACCAGATTACATTTTATATTTTTAAAGTTTTCAAAATCGAAGTAGTTGATCTGAATTGTTCAATAGGATGGATATATTAAAACATGCTTGCAGATTTTTGAATTATAAGTATTTTACAAAATTATTGTTTTCACACCATTGAATTTTTTTACCCATGTTATAAATAATAAAAAAATTAAAAATATAAGAAATTTGATCTGCAAGTACATTTTAATATATCCGTCTTAAAACATGCTGAACAGTTTGAATCAACTGTTTGGACTTTGAAAATATATAGTGTAATTCGGTGTCACTGAAAAACAGTGTAAGTGGATCCCTCCTCACAGAGAATATTGGTATTAATATTTTTGTGAGCGGTGGATTTATTAATTTAATGCATCGTTTTATTTTGGTTATGTTGATTTTGATTGTTATTATTTTTAAATATATTTTTCAAATGACAATTCTTGTCAGAAAATGAAATGAGAAATAATGGATTTTTTTTTTCATTAAGTTGCACTAAAATTTATATTTGCATTTTTTACATGGAAGATGTGATTTATATAGAAGATGTGATTTTTTTTCACTGAGTTGCATTAAAATTTATATTTGCATTTCATTAAGGAGTAGCAATGTATTAAAATTTTAATTTTCAGTAACTTGCATTGAATTCTATACTTGTATTTTTCATATAGAAGACATGCATGGCCGTTAATTGATCATACAAAATCATTGTTATTTTAGAATAATGCATTGCATGTACAAATGAACTACGTAAAATATCAACGGCCATTTATTTTTCAATACTTTCTTAAAATGACAATTCTTTAAGAATAAAATAAGCATTGATCGATGTATACAAATCATTTTTATAACTTACATTTTTCATATAAAATAACGCACTGCACAGAGGAACTGGTTAACATGCATATTAATTGACAGCTGTTATTTTTCAAAACGTTCTTGAAATGACAATTTTTTTATTAAAATAATAAGAGTAACAATGTATTCAAATCTTTTCAGTAACTTACATTGAATTCTATACTTGCATTTTTTCATATAAAGACCTGATTTATTTCGGTTGATTGTACTAAATAATTGTTAATCTAGAGTAATGCATTATACAAAGGAGCTACTTAAAATATAATTAACAGCTATTATTTCTCAATACTTTCTCAAAATAACAACTTTAAAAAAAAAATAAAACAAGTATTAATGTATTCAAATCATTTTAGTAACTTTGAATTTTATGTTTACATTTTCTTCTCTTTGTTCTGATTACAATTAATGTTTACATTTTTCATTTTTAGAATAACGCATCGTACAAAGAAACTACATAACCTATCGACAGCTGTTATTTCTTCAAAAGTTCTTAAAATTGCATTTTTTTAAGAGTAATACAAGGATCAATGTATTCAGATAATTTCAATAACTTACATTGAATTTTCTACTTGCATTTTTCACATAGAAGACAAGTAGCTAAGAATGGGTAGGAAATTCCTGCACACAGGGTCAATCTATCCATCAATGTTATGCTTGTTTTCATCGGAACGGTTATATTTAAATATTGATTGTATTTTTCAAAACTCAAATTACTTTTCATTCTTTAATTATAACCGTTCAGATCAAAGCAGATATAAAATTGATGAACGGATTGACCTTGCTCATAGGAGTAGGAGATTTGATTCCATTTTAATACATCATTAAAATAATAATTTTGTAGGAATTAAAATAATGCATTCAAATATTTTAATTAATTTGTACTAATTTTTGTAGTTGTATTTTTCATTTGAAAGACTGACTTCTTAATTCTTATTATCGACCGGATTAACTATTAAATCATTATTCATCTAAAAGGACGAATTATGCAAAGAGATTCCTTAATATGTGGATTTTTTTTATTTTTCAAAATATTCTTAAAATAATACTATTTGAAGGATAAAACGAGGATCAACGTGTTCAAATCTTTTCAGTAATTTATACTGAAACTTTTACTTCCATTTTTTTTATAATCCATGCTAAATTATTATTCCTTAAAACGAGAAGTCATGCAAACGGAAAATGTTGATTTTGTTATTTTTAAATATATTTCTAAAAATGAAATTTTTTTTCAATGGCTTGCACTTAAATTTGTACATTTTTTTTTTAGGAAATAAATTTTTACATATACCTTCCGTGTATATATAGAACATGATTTGTTCTCAACCGTACTAAATCATACCTATAGATTTAATTATTAAATTTGTCTTTACATATATATATCTCTTTAAAAACATCAAAAAAATTAATCTTTCTTCGTACTTAATTTCATTCTCTACACATCAGTGTTGTAAAAATCCTCCGTTTAGGCTGATTAATCGTTAACGGTGACCAAACCGTTATAGATTTTTCCGATTCATCGGACGATTATTTTCAAATATGGCTGATTATTCCCGATTAATCGCTTGGCGGTACCTAGTTCGTCCGATGACCGCATACCGTTATTTACAACACTGCTACACATCTCAATACATATACCCAAATTTTTATTTATACCATATTCAAAAAAATAAATAAACAAAAAAAACCATGTGTTGGGGATTTCGAAAAATACTATGACCTCCAAGTCAATCCGTAGTCCCATGAAAACTCAAAAATGCACTGTAATATTAAATATATTTAGATTTTTGAGGGTCTCCAAGCAAATCAGTCGCCTCACAAGAATTAATGGAGTTGCAGATTAACTTGAAGACTGTTATTTTTTGAAATCCCAATAATTTGAGATATATTTTTTTTCTTTATAAATAATTTGTTTGGCTCAATATATGTTAATGTACGAGTCATTTATGTGAACTATGTATTCCACGTGGTAGCTAACTGCTGACGCGTTAAAAAAAACACACTGCCACATTTGATTTTGTTGACTGGTTGCGAACAAGTTCCAACTAAGCATGGAGCCAGTATGTCGAGCTTCCATCCTACCATGTCTTCTCAACTTCCATTTACATTTTTAGAAACAAAAAATATTTCTTTTTGAGCAACACATACTCTCTGCTCTGTGCCCACAAATATTAAATAAGAGTTTGACTACGGTACTATACACACACTACAAGAATGAGACATTTTTCGCAAGGATAAAAAAGTGATTTTTTGCGACGGACCACTTTCATTGTTCAGTTTTTTCTTTTTGCGACGGACGACCATCATAAATGTGTTTTTTCCCTCAAAAAAAGTGTCTACTTTGTTATAGTGACAACGTACGTACATCGATCCGTATTATAAGTTTATTTTAAAAATTTTACAGTTTAAACAGGCAATCCAAACGGTTTCATATACATGTGTTCGAACGGTCGGTTAGGTTCAAACCAATGTAAAATAATCAAATCAAACTTTTCTTCGGTTTTCAAAAACAGAACCAAACCAAACCGAACCGAACCGATTAAGAACTAAACCGAACAAACCGAAGTAAACCTATTGGTAGCATTATTAACAAAAATAATATATTGTCATACACAATAATTGAAGTTCGGTTTGATTCGGTCCGGTTTGGTTTAATGAAATAATTATAACACCAATAAAACTAAGTCGAACCAATATAAACAGGTCAGTTCGGTTTAGTCGGTTTTGAGAAGTCTAAACCGAACCGATCCACTCAAACCAAAATTATTCAAAATTTCAACCGAATCCATCCATTTAAACTGAAAGATCAGTCCATTTAAATTGAAATTTTCCAATTTAGTTAAAAACGAACAAACCAAACCGTTTGAACACCCTTTCATATTATCTCTGTATGAAAATGTATTTGGATGCCAAATTTTACAATTCTATAGTTTTTTTTTTCTGTTTTTCTTTGAAAAAGTTAAATTTCTCTTGATTAAAGATTATGGACTATCCGAAAACATTGCCACCTATCTAAAATAAATAGTTATGTGAATTGATTATTTATACTTTAAAAATAAATATATAAATCCATAGTACATAAAATATTATGTATAGTATATATATTATCCACAGTACATAGATATTGATTATTTCCAAATTTTACAATTCTATATAGATCCATAGTACATATCAATGTGCATTAATTATGTATAGTACCGTAGCCTCGCTGCATAAAAGATTATGCAATAATTAATATATCCTGGAAACATTGATTGATAGTTTGGTACAATGGTTTTGTTGTACAATGCAGCTTCTGTTTGCCTATCCTTACCATGACAAAAGCTTCCAAGAGAAATACATGATTACCATTGTCGTTTGGCTGTCTACTTAAAATCAATAAACAAAAATTCCCAATAAAAACCCTGAGAATCAGTAATCATTTGCAAATTTGAGATAAGTTCAACGGAAACCTCTAATAAATTGCAACTCCTACCTTAATTATTCGCATAACCCATCAATGGTTGGTTTTGTTTAACCAGTCACTAGAAGAGCATTTACTAAAATAACACATGTAGATGTAGTCTAGTGGTGGAAATTAATTTTATAAAATTCAATTTGAATTTTATAGCCCAAACCATGTTAACATTTTTCTTAATAATTGTTGTAGAGCTTGAGAGTGCTTGGAACATTGTCATTTATGTACATGACAAATATATTTAAAGGTAGCAATCATAAAAGAGAAGAGATCATATTACACTCTTTTTTAGTGACACTGGATTATACCTTATGTTTACAAATTTCAAACAGTCAATTCAAATCGTTCAACTTATTGGTATTATTTATTAAGATGACAAGAATTAAAATGTATTACAAACAGAAACTTGTGAAACAAGGCATCTAGAAAACCAAAGGGTCACCATCAGAGGCCATGAAAAATCACGCTGATTGAATTAAACCAACTTAAGCAAGTAATTAATGTATTAACCACGGTCAATAAAACAAAAAACTACTGAGGGCCTGAGGCCTTGCTTAACCCAAGAATCTGACCAAGTAATTAATCACATCAGGTCACGTGACAGCTTACCGTACCAGACTGTTTTCACGGTGAAAGAGGTACGGCCCACAGTCAGAGAAAGGACTCTGCTGCTCTGTTGTCTCTACACAATTGGCCCAAATCTGGACGCGGCGGCTGGATGTAAATTCCCAATTTTGAATTTTATTTCAAAAATCAAAATAGGTAGAAAATATGAAGTGACGAGAGAGTGAAACGGTCAGGGGCATTTCTGGAAGAGTAGGGGTAAAAATGGAGAGGAAATGGAAAGAGGAAAGGAAAAATAGGAAAAAATGGGGATTGGGGAATGAAAAATAAGGAGAGGTTCCCAAAAACGGGGCTGGTTGGGATCCTATAAAAACAGAGTCTCCTCGGTGTGTCCCCATCGCCTTCTCTTGAGCACCGAGTCTCTCTTTCTCTCTCTATTTCTCCAACCTCCGTTTCACCTATCCCTATCTCTCTATCTCTCTCTCATTAAACCCCTTCTAAACCCGTCTCTCTCTCTCTCTCTCTCTCCCTCTCTAAGTCGAGTCCTTTTTCTCTCTCTCTCTCAGCGCAGACTCCGTACAAGTACAGCGGTCTACCTATTCGCGTGAAACCGAGCGAGCATCGTATCACAAATTCAAGGTTAAAATCTCTCTCTCTCTTTGTTTCTTTCTCTCTGTTTTCTCTTTCTCACACACTATGTCTACTATTGTGGGTTTTGTGTTTGGGGGTTTTTGGTCTATGGTAATCTTTTTGTACAACTTTCCTCGAAATTTCACTTGGTGGAATTTGATTCCTGTCTCGTTTTCACCATTAGTTTAGTTCAAAAGTTCTAACCCCCCAAAAAGAAAGAACAATCAGCTAACCTTACCCTTTCTTTTGAGGTTTCCTTTTAGACCTTTCTTTATTCGCGTGTCTGTGTGTTTGTATGCGTGTGTGTGTGTGTGCGTGGGTGTGCATTTCCTTCCCCCCCCTTTATTTTTGGTTGTTTCCTACTTTCTTCTCATTCACTCTGGATTTTAACTCTTTTGTTTCCTATAAAACAGGTCAATCTGAAACAGAGCACACCTCTAATGCTAAAATGATGATGGAAGGTGGATGTTTCCCCATACCAGTTAAGCGTTCAGAGCACATCACAGTCACATCCAAACCCGTTACCTCCCGCAACCGCTTGCGGTCCGGTTCCCGACCCGTAGACACAAAACCAAGAACAATCAGAATATTCGTTGACGACAACGACGCCACTGATTCCTCAAGTGACGAAGAAGAATCCACCCACACACGCCGCCGCGTGCGCCGCTACGTGCACGAAATCAGGCTAGAGCCCAAGATGCCTAAGAAGAGACCCACTGCATCACCTGATAGCGTACCCAAAGAAGCCCCAGTTAAGAAGCGCAAGGCACCCGTTACTACTCCTGCTGTGGATGCTTCAGGAGCTCCGAGGTTTCGTGGGGTCCGGAGACGGCCGTGGGGTAAATATGCGGCTGAGATACGGGACCCTTTGAGACGTGTGCGTGTTTGGCTTGGTACATTTGATACGGCTGAAGAGGCTGCCAAGGTGTATGACTCGGCCGCTATTAAGCTACGCGGTCCCGACGCAACCACCAACTTTGCCAACCCGCTCAAGAAGAGCGTGTCGTCTGACAACATAGCTTCTTCCTCGGCTGGTTACGAGTCTACTGAGGAGTCTCAAAACAACAACATGGCTTCGCCGAAGTCAGTGCTTAGGTCGAATGAGTCACCGGAAAGCAAATTACCAGAAAAGCAATTGCTGCAACAGACTTGTGTTAAGCCAGAAACTTCATCTAATTCAAGCAGTGCGATGGAGCTACAATTTCAGCTACCAGAGGATGAACCCATATTCGATGACTTCGGGTCGAGTTTCGGGTTCGGGTTTGATTCATTCGGAATGGGTGCTGGGTCTGAGCCTATGTTCTTTGACGACCTAGACAAGTTGGGTGGTGGTTGGTCGGAGCCGTGGAGGAAGGACTTGGCATTGGTGAGTAGTGATGGTGTGGCCGGAGAGGCCACGTGGCAAGAGGAGGAATGCTTCAGGGACATCACCGATTTGTTCCCCCTAGAAGACATACCCGCCGTTTATTAGGGGGTTGCATGGACTCGGTGTTTGTGCACCGGACGCCGTTTATACGGTCGATTTTGTAGTCGGAGAGAAATAGGAAAGTTTAATGGAAGGTTTTTCTTGAGATTTAGTTATCTTTTTTTTTTTTTTAGATTTTTTCATTTTTTTTGTCTGTAGGTTTATGACTTTGTTGCTAAAAATCTCCGTCCCATAAACGGCGACGTAGATTAGTGCCGTTATCTTTGGGCTACTGTTAATGTGTCAGAATTATAGCTTTTAGTAATGAACAAGCTAATTTTTCAGATATACCGTTTAAAATATCTTATTCTTATGCTTTTTTCCTAATTTTTATTTTACTGAACTAGCATTTCTTTCAAGTGATATCTTGGAAAATAGACTCGATAATAATGGTGAAATTAGCATAAAATCTGAATTTTCTCGCCAGTATTTCTTGTACAAATTTGCTATATTTGTTTCTTTTCAAAGTAAAGAACGAATCAAAATCAAATCTGACATGCACTATATATTTGGAAATGAATCAAATCCTGATTCCTTATCAGTGAATATTCACTCTATGTTAATTTAAATTTTTCCAAATTTTGTCATGTGTTATTTTCTGTCGCATAAACCAGAATTGACTTTAGATGTGCTTTGCCACAAATAAATGTTTTCTCTGGGTATTTATGCAAACAGGTCTATTACAAAGAAAGCACATTTTCTGCTTCACAAAAATTTCACCCGTCCTTTTTAACTACCTTCACACGTGGGAGGACTGTGGGGGGTAACATGGCATGGTGGGCAGAACAGTGTTGACACGTGGCAACCTTTTAAGGGGCTAATGTGGCTTCTGTTGTGTGACTCCTTAATCCCTTGTAAAATTTCTTCAAATTCCCAAAATTCATACCTTGAAAAAACACCAAAATTGTTTTAACCGTCTATCAAGCATTAATACTTGTGCGTAAAATTTGTGGTACACATTTGGTAGATCTGTATCAGCTCCACTGTTTGATTCCCACGAGGGGCCGTGATTTCCTCTACCCGGAATCCAATATCTTGGGCCTCGCAACAGCAATTAAATCTCTTAATAAAATAATGATAAATTAAACTGGGCCAAATGGGCTGGACTTGGGTTGTAACATTTGAATCCAATAAAGAGAGAAATAAAGAGAGAAAAAGGTAATGGTGGGTGGGTATAGGCGTACTGACAAAAGATTGTGGGATTTAGTGAGATGGCGTGGGTTAATTGGGACAAAAAGCTGGTTTTGAGGTGAGATTATTTGTGCTCTTTTGGTTTTTTCTAGGGGTAATGGATGGGGGCGTGGTCTGCGAATTTTGCTCTTTTTTGAGGGCTTTTTTGACTACAAAAAGTTGCAATGGCCCCCATTTTGTGTTTCTCAGGTAGTCAGGTCAGGTGTTACTAGTGTACTTGAGAATGTTATCATGATCATGACCATGATGTACTGTTATTTATATAAAACTAGTGAGAATGTGAGATAATGCAACTTTAATTCTTTTTGTTTGGAAGGTTTTGTTTGGAGGTTATGGAGCTCAATATTAAGCATCATTTATTGTCGGATAATTATTTTTGTTGAAATTATTGTTCATGTTACTTCAGCAAGGAAAGGAATTATTTCATGAAAAGCTAGTGAATTAATCACCTTTTTTTATGTATGTGATGGCGTTGCAAATAAAGTTCCTCTGTTTTTATTTTTCTTTCATGCAACAAATATAATTGGAGGAAACTCTTTTGCATGTATAGAATATAAGTATCATATATGATATGGATATGGTGATTATATAAAATTTAAAATTCCTATGGTACAGTAGGATTATAACATCTGCGTGATTTATTATTTTGTGTATAAACAAAATTATTTTCCAATAAAATATGTATACATATCTACATTTGTATTTTATAAAAGAGAAAAGGTAACGTCCCCGGGCTACAGTCTCCCGAAAATCTCCATGTATAAAAACCTTTTCTTTTTAGCTTAGTTCCGACGAGCTTTCAACCGCCGGTAACAGAAGAAGTACTTTTTCGGCCACGCGCTTTCAACTGCCATAACCGGTAACGACGCGCTTTCAACTGCCATAATTTCAAGTACAATATGTATGTTCACAGAATAATATTTCTATGTTCACAGGATAATATGTGCATGTTCACAGGATAATATTTGTATGTTAATAGGATAATATGTGTATGTTCACAGGATAATATGTGTATGTTCACAGGATAATATGTGTATGTTCACAGAATGTGGTCCCCAGTTTAACTGCCGATTGTACTTCAATTGTACTTTGTTCGTTGACCACGCTGTTTCATCTGCAGAACGTCAATTGAACTTGTTTATAAGATTGTTTTCATAGTATTACCGGATCTAATGAACTTGTTTATAGGATTAGTGTAAAAAGTCCGGAGATTTTCGGGGAACTGAGGGCCGGGGACTGGTAGTTGCTTCCTTTATAAAAAAAAAAAATACAAATACTCCTATATATAATTATACTCTTAATAATTATGATCTTTTTAAGTAAACAGCCTAGATGAATGTATCCAAATAATGTCCAACTTGATGCATTCTTTTTGAGAGCCCTTTTATGTTGGCAAGGTATGGAGATTAGGAATATTGTGGGAATTTCCTATTAAGTGCTTTTCATTAAATGACACTTAGCAACTTGATCAAGACAACCAAATCCACGTGTGAATATGGATAGCCTTATTAAAGTTCTAAAGCTATAGAATTTATTATTATTAGATAAATAGGTTTTAACTTTTAAACGACATATAATAATAATTATTTTCATTTCGGGTATTCTTTTATAGGAAGTGTGGCTAGCCTAAAAAAAAAAATATATTTTTGAGCAATATTTTTTTTTCTATGTCTTGTTTTCATATATACATACTAAACTTATTGCCATCAAATAAAAAAAATGATGAAAAAATTAATTATGTCTAACATGTACTAATTGACTAGCTCCAAAACATGAACATACTAATTAACCAATAATAGATTATGTAAAGTACTACCAAAGTACAAAACCTAAAGTTAAAAAAAATGTTATAGAGTGGTAGTTATTATATCAAGGTTATGGTTCTATTTCCTCTACATGTCATGTCAATAGACACCTTTTAAGCTATTATGGTAAAATATAAAGAGCTCAAGAAAGCCTTGGTCATAGCATCCATGATTGTCTAGCTCTATTAGATATTGTTATTTTCTTTTTAAAAGGTCTTAGACAACTCAATGGCAAGTTTAGATGATGATTTTTTTTTTAAAATAAGAACTTTCGTTAATCTCAATTTATTTTTATTTTAATTTACCTCTTGTATATATTAATCGAACTTACACCTCTCACTTTTTTATCATATGCGTTGCTATGGATCTATATCTCTATATGACAAACTGAAACAGTTCATTCGAATCGTTAAATTTAAATATGATCTTCAGAAGAAAATCTACATTTACAGCAAGTTTATATATTTTTTAGAATTGTTTTACTATTTTTTAGAGAGGTAGCAGATCACCACTCCTATAGTTTCATTCTCAAATAAAGTAATTTTGTACTTATAAAAAATAATAGTAAAATAATTTAAAAATATATAAAATTTGATATTCACGGATATTTATTATAAAAATTATGTTTAATAATTCAGATTGACCGTTTGAATTTTAATATTCTAAATATGAATCTATAACTAAGACCAAAAGAAGTGTATGCTAATACTATTCTGAACAAAATCTGTCCCCTATTTTGTTTTCTAATTTTTTTTTTTTTTGAAATATTTGATAGATGCTATCAAATTTAAATGTAAATGTACTTTTTACATCAAGTTCCTCAAATAACTACAAAGAAAACATCAAAAACACACTCAGATTGAATCCTTGTTTTATTTATAGTTCACATTTAGTCAACAATCCAAAAGAGGAAATCCAGGTGCTGCGGCAAATTTCATCCCATTATATATGCAGGGTCCCCACTGGTTGGGAAAAAAAAATGAGAAAAGGTTCTTGTCCACTGGCATTTGTCCACCATTTGTCCACAGCCTCCTTATCCAACTTCTGTTTTAACTGTCGGTCTCCACCTTCCGACTTCGTCTTGCTATTTAAACAGATCGACGGCAGCCCCGTCAATTCCCTCTCAAAACAACGGGTCGAGCAAATAACCCGAACAACCAAATCGCTTTCATCTTCTCTTCTAATTACCTCTCTCTCTCTCTTATCCAATATATCTATGTATCTCCTGCATATATAAATTCAACCGTCGAAGTTCTCCGTTGCTAACACTCGCACTTTTCTGCTTCTCTCCGACTAGGGTTCTGACCTCTCCAATGCACTCTACTATGGATTCTATGTGCTGACAGGAATGAAGAAGTCAGCCACCTTTGCTCTGACTAGTGCCTCTGCTTATTCGATCTGCCTCTTCTTATTTCATTGTCACCGACTAGTATCTCTGCTTATTCGATCTGCCTCTGCTTATTCGATCTGCCTCTTCTTATTTCATTTTCTTTTTTAGAATATTGTTTCGATCTCGTTTTTTATACATGATCGCAATAGAACCTTCAATCGTGGAGCGCGATCGAATAGAAGTTTTTGTTGAAGAGCACGGCAAAATTCAAATCTAGTAAGTTATTTTTGTTGAATATGTTGTTTTCGTTGTATGCAGTAACAGATCTAGCATTTCAAATGAAATCTGGAGGAAAGAGATGATAGAGATGCGATATGGAGTATTGATCTGTTAATTTTACTGTATTGCCCCGTTAATTTTACAGTATTCATCTTGTGGAAATCTGGAGGAAAGAGATGATAGAGAGGCGATATGGAGTATTGATCTGTTAATTTTACAGTATTGCCCCGGTAATTTTACAGTATTCATCTTGTCATTTTACAATATTTATCTTATGAAAATCTAGAAGAAAGAGACGATAGAGACGCGATATGGAGTATTGATCTGTTAATTTTATAGTATTGCCCCGTTAATTTGACAGTATTCATCTTGTCATTTTACAGTATTCATCTTGTGGAAATCTAGAGGAAAGAGATGATAGAGAGGCGATATGGAGTATTGATCTGTTAATTTTATAGTATTGCCCCGTTAATTTTACAGTATTCATCTTGTCATTTTATAGTATTCATCTTGTGGAAATCTGGAGAAAAGAGATGATAGAAATGCGATATGGAGTATTGATTTGTTAATTTTACAGTTTTTATCTTGTAATTTTACAGTGTTCATCTTGTGAAAATCTGGAAGAAAAAGATGATAGAAAGGTTTCTTACTCATCCGAACAATATTCAATTGAAAATTCTACTATATACAAGATTTAAATTTACAGTTCTGTTGATTCAATTTTACAGTATACAAGATTCAATTGTAAATTTTACTGTGTAGAAGATTCAATTTTACAGTACACAAGATTCAATTGAAAATTTTACTGTATACAAGATTCAATTTTACAGTATACAAGATTCAATTTTACAGTATACAATATTCAATTTTACATTATACAATATTCAATTTTACAGTATACAAGATTCAACCCAGTGCTAATAACCGCTAATAACTAACTCTAACTGCCAATAACTTCCTATAACTGTATTTTTCGAAAGTACAGTCTGAAAGTACAACCTTTTTGTCCTGTTGTGCAAGTTGCAATCTTTTTTTAACTATTTTGGGACCACTTCAAATAGTTGCTGGATGTTGTATGATTAACTGATATATTTTATGTGATATGTTGTATAATTGTATAGCATGTAGAAGTAATTTTACAGTATTCGGACAAGTCAAAGCTGTGGACAAATGGTGGACAAAAGGCTGTGGACAATTAGACGCTTCCAAAAAAAATACATCACTGTTCCCTTTTATTTCTATTTCTATTTTTGTGGTGGTTGTTTGTATTGCTTTTGTGTAGCACTTTGAGCACAAGTGATTAGGTTAAATTATATCCAATATATCAGTGTATATATACCCACATTTTAAAAAAATTTATAGTTATCAATTAGAGTGTTTAAATGTGCAATATCAAGTATTTATATCTAATATTACGGAAATGTTTGAACTTGGAATGCTAAAATACACATAAGAGTGCTTAAACGTATGTTAAAGAGTATTTAAAATTACATATTCCGCTGTTTATACGACTTTAATAGTGTTTATATCTATATTTGTGTACAAAAATATTTTAAACTTAAACTATCGATGAAGTGTTTAAACAAACACAATCATGTGTTTATTGTTAAAAATATCGGTATTTTTATATATGATATATTATAATTAACTTCTACAACGTCTGTACTCTGTACTTGCATATGACTCGTTACATGCTTGATTACACGTAAATGAGTTTTGTTTTTTTTTTTGGCAATTTGTACAATTTACCAATTCTATATATAAATTGAGCCTAAGAAAACCAGGGACCATTTTAACCATTTTTGGCAATTGAGGGTAGGGGAAGATTATTTGGGATTTTGGCACCGGTGAACAATATATATTTCCCAAAAATACACAAAAATTGTCAAGGAATGTTAAATCAAAATTGTAAACATGTTAACATCGTTTGATAAATAATAGAAAATAAGAAACATTATAATTGATAATTACATATATAACATTAGCAATTTAAATCATTACTCATTTTATTTCTGGAGATTGGAGAATGACTTTCTTATTCTCCTTCTAAACTCGCTTACTATTTTTTTAAGTGCATCACTTGGGAGTTGGGAATAACATTCAATACAAATTTGAATTAAATAGTTTTCAATTTTCTCTAGTTGCTGATATATATTTCTATTTAGTAATTTTATATTGTTTTTCACAATTTTGTAACACAACAAAGTTTTAACCTTCAATTTGAAGTGTTTCTAATGCAATTAATAACCTTGAGTATCTAATGAATTCCATCCCGGTTTGCAAGAAAAAAAGACAAATTTGTTTCAAGAATATAACTCATATTTTTTTTATTTTGAGGTTCAGTAGGCAAATTTGCCATTTTTGGATTGTTAATTTTGCTAAATGCATTTGTAATGCATTGCCTCAAGAGATGATTTTTTTTTATAAACCATAATTAAGAAAAATAATTTTAGCAAAGCAGCGTGATTTTTTTTTTTACAAAAACAAGAAGGGCTGAATAGGCTATTCAATCTCAAATTTTTACTTTTTTTGGGACCTAATAGCCTATTCGGTCCTGAGTTATTTCTCATATTTTCGTCGACGTGGCCATAGAAAATCCGAAATGAGCCTGGACCGAAGAGCCAATTTGGTCCCTTGTGGTTTCAGATTTTTTGTGGCCTGATTTAGTTTTTATTTAGTGCAATTTAAGTTTTTGTAGTGTAATTATTAATTATAGAAGTTTTTAATTTGCATGTAGAGTAATTTATCGACATTTTTATTAATATTCAACTTAAAATACAAATTATCAAATTTAAAATACATATATTGAACAATCGTAAATAATTTCAATGATCAAATTTTTTAGTTTGCACGGAAACATCGTTGTTTTTTGAAAAAACTTTAAACAACCATAACTTTGGCTAGGAAGATCGGATTTGTGCGTATGACCACAATTCATAAAGGGGGGGGGGGATGAGACGGATCTGGATTTTGCTCCGAAGAATCCCTGGGCATTCGAAGCATCAGAATTGCAAAAAAAAACATCGTTTAGTGCCTCAAAAATTCAGTTTAAGTTTTCTATCAACGATAGACATACAACGATTAGTATTAGTTTTTTCAAAAGCCCAAGAAATTATTCAAGAATTACCCATATAATTATTTTAAAATACATTTACTATTTATTGTGTGCATTTGCTTATTTTTTTAATGGATTACTGTTTCATTTATTATTCAAAGATCATTGAAATTATCTATGATTATTCAAAGATCAATTATAGAAGAAGGGTATTTATAAAAAAAAAAAAAAAGGGATTGAAATGCCAATTCAGTCCCAGCTGAAAATACTGGGGATTGAATTGGCATTTTGGTCCCATGATTTTTTGGGTTCTACACGGATGACCACACCGTTTGGTGTGAAAAATTGAAAAAAAAAAAACTCAAGGCCGAATAGCCTATTCGGTCCTAAAAAAGTAAAAATTCGGGACCAAATAGGCTATTCGGTCCTTCTTATTTTTGTAAAAAAAAAAGAAGTAATCATGCCCAATTATGCCCCACATTTATTCGGTCCTATGCTAAAATAATTTTTATTAATTATGGTTTATAAAAAAAGTTCGAGATTGAGCTCATATTTTTCAATAGCTACTTGATAGCACCAATTATGCCCCGCATTTATTATTTGATACCGAATTTGCGACAAAGCTAGAGAGTAAAGTCAATAAACGCAGCAAGCTAATGATGGATTCTGGGGCAAATCCGCAAATGGGTAAGGTTACTATTTGAACTCCTGTATGTCCACTGGACATCTCCATTATTGTTGAAATTGAGAGCATCACAATCAATAATGCTTTGCATTTTTTCTTCTTTTTTCGTACGTAAGATAATCACGCTTATACCTTCTGTTGTTTTATTATAAAATTAAAGTAGGATTAATGGATGATCTCATGTTTGCATGCTCCTTTGTCAATTTAACCTATCAGTTGCTTAGGATTAACTCCTTGCATCAGCATGCATTAGTTGTCAGATGTTGTCCAATCAAAGAGAGGAACCATAAAAAAATATTTTATCATTTATGTTGCATCTAGTATTTAACATATTTCCATAGTTAATTATTAGCATCACCAAAGTTAATTTTAATGTGTCCAAAACTCAAATTTACATAATCTCAGTTGTAATGAATTTGTATATAATTAATTCTATGAGATTCTCATCTATGCAATATAGAGAGAGAGAGAGTCCGGCTAATATATTTTTAGTAGTATTTTGTCTGAGATGTTTACGAGTCAAATTTCAAAATTTTATTTTTGAAACCTCGAATTAAGTAGCTCAGCAAATTAGTTATATATTAAGTTTGTAGAATACTAATTTTTACTATTTTAATTTTTTTTTCTATTTTTATGATTTTTGAAAAATAGTCTTCTTTAACATCCAACAATGCACCAATATGGGCACCAATCTTCATTTTTTGACCGCTTGACTTGATACTAAATGAATTCAAAGATAAATAAAAAAATTATATGTAAATGAAGCCTCCAGAAAGAGGTCAGTTTGAACATTTTGGATTTTTCGTTTAAATCTGATTTGATAGATTTTGAATTAGAAGCATATAAGTTAAAATGCTACTAAAAACATATTAACCGATCTCTCTCTCCGTATATATATATATATATATGAGATGGGCTATGGTGAATTGCGAAATTAGGATCTTGTTTTACTTCGTACTCATATCTCCGTTGTTAAAGACCAAACAATTGATCCGAATCGCTCAAACACGATATCCATATTGAAATGTGCTTGGAGACTAAATTTTACATTTTTTGATAGATGAAAACCGTTATTTTTGGACTGATTATGGATCATAAAAAACAGTGATTTGAAATATTCTAAAAAAATAGTAAATTTTTTTCAAAAAATGTAAAATTTTGTCTCCAAGCACATTTCAATATGGATTTCGTGTTGAGCGGTTCGGATCAACTGTTTGATCTTTGAAAACGAAAATATGAGTATGAAGTAAAACAAGATCCTTTCTTCGCCATAGCCCAACTCTATACACACATATATACATACGTACAAACATACATACACATGTGACACGCTTATATATACACACACACGCTAGCGACTTGTTTAACATATATATATATACTCACCGATCATGTAGTCATTACTCATTATACAATGAAGACTCGTATGTGGTCCTGTTATTATACCGAGCAAATACCTGATTGATTAAGTTAATTTGTTATTGTCGTATCTTAAACAGTAAGAACATTTAAACTTCTGAAATCGTGCAATACATGAGACCGGGGGATTTTCAATGTACATGGGATTAAAATTTTGAATTATTCTAACTAATTATAAGCTAACGTTAGCATATCAATTGATAAGAGGAATAGCTAATATATATCTTATATGAGATCCTAAAAATTATAAAGTTCGCTATATATATTCTCCATGATTTTAATATGTTGATGTTATTGAACCATTTGAATCGATTATTTGGACATGAAAAATATTAACATGTTGGCATATATCAACAAATTAAATATGCAAACATTAGTATCTTAGCATAATTCTATTTTGTTTCTTACAGTTAATTCATTTGTTAACATTGCATTAAAAAAAACTATGGTAGACAATGCTCTCTTTATTCGAAAGACGCAAATTCGAAAACCATAATTAGTTGGAAATTGTGAGAAAAGTAGATCCAGTCCCCTTTTTTTTATTTTGAAAGATGCGAATCTCAACTCAAATCGGACAACTTAGATTCAGAGGCGGAACCAGGATTTGAGTGGAGACTCTGTAAAGTTGGGGGTGCTAAAACATATAAAAGAAACAATTAATTAGTAAGGAAACTAGTTGATTAACTCTCTCAAAATTTCATTCTTCTATCGTTTCTAGGTACTTGATAATAAAATTTTGAAAAGTTGGGGTGACTTGGCACCTTCTAGCTAAGTCTATGTTCCGCTCTTGCTTAGACCGAACATCATGGAGATTTTAGTTCAATGCTCATTGGAACTCCTCCCGCAATAGGCAGGCAGTTTAATAATCGACAATTTAATGTACATTTCACAATCTTTTCTTTTCTTTTCTTTTTTGTTCTTTAACCAATGTAACAAAATTTTAGTTAAGATTTATCTCAATTAAGAATCAATAATAGAGCTATTCTCCAAATTAGCGTTGTTCTTGCTAACTCATCCAAATGATAAAATAGCACTAACTTGGAGTTAACATTCTTCTTGTTATTCCTGAAATTGCATCCAAACGCACCTTCAGTGAACATGCTTCCTTCCCTGCAATTAATTAATTATTATGGTGAAACATGTCAAGTTACACTGGGTAATTAATTAAGAGAACCTGCTTTAACCTTAAATTAACTCATCCATATTATTAAAATATCATATCCTCTTAATTCTCTCTCTAAAAATTGGTCGGTGACCAGTGTTCTGCCTAAGACAAGGTCACATAAACATGCTCTGAGATTAAATCATTTGGGCTTGTTGATTGAATAGTAAAATTATTATGAAAAGGAGGCATCATTATTTACAGTTTTTGTTAAGCACTAGAGATACTGTTTTTACTGGTAGAAGCTGCAGTTTTAAGCAAAGGTAATTAAGTAGTAGTAAAAAGAACAAGTATTGGGCTAATGATTTAATTTGCTCATGGTTTTGTGTGCTTTCAGGGGTTTCGGTGTACTGATATAGATTTATTTACTGGTAAACTAGTGAGATATAATCATGACATGTAATGTGCTCTGAACAGTGACCTTTTGTGCTCTGTAAGTAACATAATAATTTCAACATTTCAGAGACAACCTTCTGTGGATATAACTCACCATATCTTGGTTTAAATTAACCGTACCGATTTTGTTTCAGCAGACAGGATTTATAGAGAAAATACCAGTTTGGATCTCTTAATAGTTAATACAAACTTGGATGTTCAAAGTTAAAAAGTACATGTTCAGGGGTTTATTTACAAATTTATTCGTAACATCAACTTGTTCAGTTGTTTGTAATAACATGAAAGATGAGAAGCTTCTTTGCATATATACCAGTCAAAATGTCAAATGATGAAAATAATAATTAAGGAATTAATTATTGGATGCCCCATATAGTTTAATTATGATGAATAAATTTTGATTTTGGATAATATATTAATATATTAACATCTGAAACTGTATAGAATTTTATCGCAAACAGTCACTGCTTTAACCTGTCCACAGTTGTCACGGGTGTCATGATATGATCAGAAAAGAATGTAATTTCCTCTTTTTGTCCATTTTAAATTGATAGAGATATCCAGTTCTTACCAAAATCTATGGCCTTTGGACTAGAAACGACACCTCCAGTTTACATAAAACTTGAGGGTAGTTAATAAAGAGCCAGAGAAAAACTTTAATCTCTGAAGGGAGCCTGGAAAACAATAATTGTAAGTACTGCAATTGCAGTTGCTGCAGTTTGACTTGCATAACACAGTGCTCTCCATTCCTAGTCAATTTTTTTATTTTCAAACATCTCAGAGAAGCACAGAGCATGCATCAATTTTTGGTGAACAATTATTAGACCTATATTATTGTTTTATTTTATTTTAAGTTTATTTTCTGTATTTATTTATTTATTTGTTAATAATATCCTGGATAACATTTTTTATTCTGAAACTCAGTACAAAATTTCATGTAATAAAACATTAAGGAATGTGTTGGGTCATTTTGGTCATTTCTAAATTAGAAACAACATCATTAAAACTTATGGCGATTATTCTTGAAATTATATGTTTATATATTTTCTTATTGAGTTTAATGAAGGGTAATAAGATTACAATATTGTCGACATAAAAAAAATAATCATCCTCTTTTGTATAATTAACCTTTTTAATTACGAAAAAAATAGTTATTCAATTTTACCGTTGGATTTGTAAAAAGAAAAATGTCCTATCATGAATTCAACTGGTACGGTTATTTAGCAAGATGAGTCCTCTCAAATTTATGATCTGAGCCGAGCAGGTACCAAATCTGACTGATGTAGTAATACTGGTACGGAGCGGGTGGACCAGTTGTGGGACGTCAACATTTCTTTGATCAATACATTTTTTTTTTACCAGTACAAATAAATACATATGTCTCAGTTCATAAGAGCATTTCATGGACTTTCTGGTAATTAACTACCTGAATGAAGAGATTACAAAGGATTCAAATGAAATATACTAAAAATTATGGATCCAAATCTGCTTCTATTTTTTAAATAGAAAAATCCTGCACTTCCTCTTTTTTTTTTCTAACTCTCTTTAAAAGCAGCAGAGAATGGGATCTGCTGTTTTAAAAAAGTGGAGTCCACTGGAGTCATTGAAAAGCAACGTCCTAAGTCTTCTATAGAAAAATTATGCACCATTTAGATATTTGATTTTCTACCTATTTAAAAAAAATAGTAAAAAAATTTTTCAAAAAATTTAAAATTTGGTCTCCAAACACATTTTAATATGGAGAACAAGATTAATGGTTCGGATCGACTGTTTGAATTTTGAAAACTCAAATATTGGACCGTAACACCGTAGCCCTCTATGCAACCCATAGCACCTTAGCCTTACCCATTGATCTTTATAAGCTTCTGGTTCAGCTATATAAACATCTAAAGAAAATAAAAGTGCTTTTTTCAAGAAAAGAAGTAGATTTGGATTCAAAAATTATAGTACTGATAAGTTATTACGGTGTGAAGTTAGTGGTACAGATTTGGTCATGTTGCTCTGTAACCAACATAGTTTGGCACCAAATTTATGATAACATTTCTTTTGTACAATTCTTATTAATGTGATTGGTACCACAAACCGGACCCATTTATTATTTATTTTTTCTTTTTTCTTTAAATCGCATTTAATAATTTGTTTTTATTTTTGAGATGAGATGAGAGTCGGATCACCTTTCAACTTTAACTAATCACACAAAGTTGGTCGAATTTAATACATATGACTTCCAACTCACAAAATATTGTATTGGTAAATTTAATTTCAAAATCCTATCATATTGAATTCAAACAATAAATTCATTTTTTTTTTGTGAATAAAGATTGGAGGGTCAAACCACCAAAATATTTAATATTCACAAAGTTATATATTTTTCTTCCGGATTTTAACCCTGCGATCTCCTATATAAAAAGCATTGTCTTTATTATTAGATCAAAAATTGATTCTCACGAATCCAAACCATTAAAACCGATCTATCAAGAAAACCAACATTTGGTCTAGTGGCATAGTCATACGACTCCCGTGTTAGAAGTTATGAATTTGAAATACACAAAATAGAAAAATCCTCTATAATATAAATAGAAGCTTGAAAAACTGATAGACTAGAATCCACCTTTCATTTAAAAAAAGAAAAAAAAATGTCTACCAAACAGTGCTGATATGATAATCTCTTACTTTCGATATTTTGCTTATATTAGCTTAAATATTGTTATATATTTGTTGGCTGTTTCGGATATAGTTAACTTTTTTGTAATGTCCTTTAGGGCTTAGTTTTGCGTACCAGCTATTTATATCGGTATCGCAACGAAATGCTGAGTTTTAATAGAGACTGGCAGAGGCTGATTTAATTTTAAAAAAATCTATACTTTTGTATGATTTTTTTATATAGTTCAGAGTAAAATATTATGAATATTATAAAATTTATTCACATTCATAGTATGAAAATTCTATATGATTAACTCTTATTTACATTTGACGTCCATAACTTTTTTGAAATATGATTTGGGAATCAAGCTACCAAACACATTTCAAACCCCTATGCATTAATATATAGGATTTCACCGTTTTGTGGGTTTCAAACCCATGACCATCTGCATAGAAGCTATGCCTTTGCCTCCATAACTTGTAAGTCTGACTACGCCCCTGAAGACTAGTGAACTTGGTCCCCTTTTATATAAAAAATAATAATTTAAATACATCATGTACATAATATTTGTAAATTATAACAATTTATGTCATTGTTTGCTATACTTTGGATTTGATTTAAGAATAATTATAAGTATCCCCTCACGCCCATCCCCCCTTTTTCCCCGCAGAATCCTATATAGAATTAATTGGCTTAACTGTCTGTTGTGGACCCCGCATCTAATCCCCGCACTAATTTTTGAATCCCCACATCTAATCCCCGCATCTCTGTTGCCTTAACGCATCTCTGCAATTTACATTTTCAAAATTCAAAATTAATGCGTCCCGCAATTTCTATTTTTGAATCTGAGGCGATTTTTCTGGCGATACGAGGCGATTGATTCCATTTTTCAGGCTGAATTGAGACGAGCGCAGACTGCAATCGATAGAGTCTAAAGAGGCGATCGTCCATTTGAAATTGCACTAGCGCAGGGTGAATTGAAGGCGATCGAGACGAGAGAGGCGATCATCTCGTTGGTTTTGCACGAGCATTCATCCGATCTCTATAGTTTTCCGATAGGGTTTAATACACATTGAATTAGAGTTCAATACTGACGCAGATAAGGTTTAATACTATCTAATTAGAACTTTTTCTGATTTGTTAAAAACTATTTATTTATTTTTTGTGGCGGGCAACCGAAGATTATATACGGTTATAATTGGAGCAACAATTTATTTATTTGTCATTTTGGCAACAACCGAAAATTATATACGGTTACAATACAAATTTATCAAAATTTAATATTATAAGGATTGTAACCGAAAATTATATTCGGTTACAATAAAGTATTTATCATTATGCATGAGAGTATTTCTAAGAGTATTTATCATTGATGTTTTTACTGTAAGTGCAATTATGTTTGAGAAGTATTTATCTATGTAACATAAAATATTTATCTCTGTAACATAGAGTATTTATCATTATGTCTAAGAGTATTTATCATTGATGTTTTACTGTAAGTGCAATTATGTTTGAGAAGTATTTATCTATGTAACATAGAGTATTTATCCATGTAACATAGAGTATTTATCATTATGTCTTAAAGTATTTATCATTGATGTTTTACTGAAAATTGCGATTATGTCTGAGAAGTATTTATCTATGTAACATAAAGTATTTATCCATGTAATACTTTATCATTATGCATGAGACTATTTATCATTGATATTTTACTGAAAGTTGAAATTATGCCTGAGAAGTATTTGTCCATGTAACATAAAATATTTATCATTATGTCTTAGAAGTATTTATCATTGGGTGAGGGGATTGTTTATTTAATGGTCCCCAGTTGTGCGGGGACAATCCCAAAAAAAAGGAAATTTTGTGCGGGGATAACTGACAAGTATTTATGAGGAGATTATTTATTTAATAGTCCCCAGTTGTGCGGGGACAATTCAATAAAAAACGAAATTTTGTGCGGGGACAAATGATGGATTGATATATTCAGTCATAAATAGAGATCATTGCATAGGGATTAATACTTTGAAAATCCACGATAAATACTTTGATACTTCAAGTTAAATACTAACAGTTTCTGCGGAGCATTAATGATTAAGCGGCCCCCCATGACTTTTTTGGCAGTTTGTGCGGGGTTTTTTGCGGAATTGAGACTGCGGGGATTATTATCAGGATCCTTGATTTAATAAGTTATCAATTTATTTGACAAGTATCCGAGAGATATAAAGATATGATACGAATAAGACTAGTATTTAATATAGAAAGGTAGGCAAGCTTAATTTTTAACAAATATAGATATGGATATAAAAAGACCCATGCCATAACCCTAAAAAAAGTAAATATTTCAATTTTTATTCCCTTAAATTAAATTTATTTTTTACGGCTCAACGCTGGGTGTGTGTGTGTGTATTATTCAATTAACCTTGACTTATCTATTCGTTCCATAAAACAATTATTTCAACATCAAGTTTTATATCCCCATATATAGGGGTGTAAACGGAGCGGATAATGCTAATGTCATATCCGTATCTGTTTTTCAATGAACGGATACAAATATAGATAGTAAATGAATATCAAAATTTAAAACCATATCCACCTTAAACGGATATGAATATGGAGCGGTACTTTTTTTTTTTTTTTTTTTTAAATATAATCATCCTCTTTTGTATAATGAACTTTTTTAATTACGAAAAAAAGGTTCATCAATTTCACCGTTGGATTTGTGAAAAAAAAAATGTTCTATAATTAAATCCATTGGTACGGTTATTTAGCAAGATGAGTCCTCTAAAATTCATGATCTGAGCTAGAGGATTGCTAAAACCCGAACGGGTAGTACCCGTTTTGCCTGGCCTGTACCCGTTACCCGAGGTATTCGTACCCGTGTCCGGGTATAGGCGGGTACACGGGTACGGGTTTGAGACGGGTAGAGTACCAATATTTGGAAAAAAAAACCCGTCCAACCTGTACCCGCCTTACCCGTACCCACACCCATTTACCCGAACCCGCATACTTTATCCGTTCTACCCACACCCTTTACCCATTAATCCGTACCCATTAACCCGTTTAATTTTGAAATTCAAATTTAAAAAAAAAATCCCGCTGGTTTGTAAAAAGAAAAAGAAAAAAGAAAAAGAAAAAAAACACAAAAAAATAGAAAGAAAAAAAACAGAAAAAAACCAGAAAAAAAAACCCGTACCCTACCCGAGGTACCCGTTACCCGAGACGGGCACGGGTATGAAACGGGTAGGGTACACTTTTTTTAAAAATTATCCGACCTACCTGTACCCGTTCTACCCGACTACCCGTTCTACCCGTACCCGCCCTACCCGTTACCCGTCGCGGATTTACCAGAGGTACCCGTACCCTACCCGAGAGCACAACACTAATCTGAGCCGAGCAGGTAGCAAATCTGCTTGATGTAGTAATACTGGTACGGAGCGGGTGGACCAGTTGTGGGACATCAACATTTCTTTGATCAATGCATTTTTTTTTTTTGACTCAGTACAAATAAGTACATATATGTCTCAGTTCATAAGAGCAGTACTTCAAGATTCATTGACCTTCTGGTTATTAACAAAGGACTCGAATGAATTATCCCAAAAATAGTACTGGTAACTTATTACGGGTGTAAAGTTGTGATACAGATTTTGGGAAATAAATCTGCTGTGTTTTCAATGGAATAACAGGAATTTTTTTTATAAACCATAATTAATTAAATCAAATTTAGCAAACTAGTATGATTAGTTTTTTTTTTCAAAAACCATAAAGACCGAAATGGCCATTCGGTCTCCAATATTTTTTTTTTATAAACTCATTTATTTTATAATATATGTATAATATATACATATATATAGAGAGTGACTAATATGCATTCGGTAGCATATGGGCCGAAATGCATACAGTTCAAATTTGAAATTTCAAAATCCAAAAAGTCGATCTGAACCGTTCATCTTGTTCTTCATATTAATATGTGTTTGGAGACCAAATTTTAGATTTTTCTGAATTTTTTTACTATTTATTAAGCCACTTTGAAAATTGCTGATCCAACGGTGGCTGCTGATTTTACTGTTTTGTTAAGCCACCGTTGGATCAACAATTTTCAAAGTGGCTTAATAAATAGTAAAAGAATCCATAAAAATGTAAAATTTGGTCTCCAAACACATATTAATATGGAGAACAAGATGAACAGTTTAGATCGACTTTTTGAATTTTGAAATTTCAAATTTGGACCGTATGCATTTTGACTCATATGCTACCGAATGCATATTAGTCACTCTCTGTATATAATATATGTATACGTATGTATATATAATATATCTATACGTATATGTATATAATACATGAGGAGGGATTAAGTTACAACAAGTTACCACAACTATTTTCTACATTTTTAAAGTCCAAATCGTCGATCTAAACCGTTAGATGTGATCTCTACAAGCACATTTCAATATGGAGATCATGTTGAGTGGTTCGGATCGACATTTTGAACTTTAAAATCACAAAATATTAGCATGAAGTAAAATAGTCGCTTTACTTCTCAACTCACCGTAGCCCAACTCTATATTATATTATATAAACATATATTATACAAATATTATATGAGGAGGGATCAAGTTACAACAATTTTTGAGTTACAACAAGTTACCACAACCATTTTCTACATTTTTAAAGTCTAAATTGTCGATCCAAACCGTTAGATGTGATCTTTACAATAAAATGTGCTTGGATACCAAATTTTACATTTTTTAGAATTTTTTTACTATTTATTAAGATGGGTACAAAAACTAGTCAAATTCAAACCATTGAATTTTGTAACCATCTTAATAAATAGTAAAAAAATTTCAAAAAATGTAAAATTTGGTCTCCAAGCACATTTTATTATAGAAATCACATCTAACGGTTTGGATCGACGATTTGGACTTTGAAAATGTAGAAAATTGTTGTAGTAACTTGTTGTAACTCAAAAAATTGTTGTAACTTGATTCCTCCTCATATTATATATACATAAAAAGGGATTATTTGAATCTTCTGTGGCCGCGTCTGTGAAAAATTGTGAAAAGTGAAAAAAATGGTGGAGACCGAATGGCTATTTCGGCCTAGAGGAAAAAAAATTTGGAGACCGAATGGCTATTTTAGTCTTTATGATTTTTGAAAAAAAAAATAATCATATTGGTTTGCTAAATTTGATTTAATTAATTATAGTTTATAAAAAAAATTCGAATAAAAGGGTCCTTTATATGTCATGTTGCTCTGTAACCAACATAGTTTGGTACGAAATTTATGTAAAAGGAATAGGCGGTCAAACTGTTAGTACAATTCTTATTAATATGATTGGTACCACAAACAGGACCCATTCCCTAAATTTTTATTATTACCATATTATAAAAAAATAAATTAAAAACCCAATTTTGATTATGTCATTTATTTTTAAAATATCGGTCATTTGAAATGTCGTTTGTATATATACGAAGAAAAATTACGAGGAGAGATTTAAATAATACTATACCTTGGCATCTTAAATAGGCATGACCAGGTCTGCGGCTCGGCGTAATGCCTCTGCACCTTGGTCGAACACCTGATCGACAGTCTCACCGTTCTGGACACTATGGAACAATGCATCATCATCAGCGTACTAGACGTAAATGTCAAGCTTGTTAGATATGTCATCAATCTGATCACATGAGCCCACTCCAGCGCATCTGAGTAGAGAATCAAGACGCGAGTGACCATCTTTCAGATTCAGAATAAACGACTTTTCCAACGACCGATATTTTAAAAATAAATGAGATAATCAAAATTTTGACATGACAGACAAATAATATTTTAAAAATAAACGATATATCCATTAAACAGCATTTAAAAAAATAACAATTAAACATAATAAATAAACTATATAAAAACAATTTATGTTTACCAAAATGAAGGGGGAGAATGTCACTTGGCAACACTAACAATGGATCTGCAACTAGAGTGGAAAAATGGCACGACGGAGCCGGCTTCGTCAAGGAACAACACGGTACGTGTGACTATTTCATGCTGTGACCAGTCTTTGAAAAATTTGGCACGACAAGCACGTCACACGAAAGATCCGGTCATGACACGGCATATCATGTAATTAGGACTATTAGGTCTTAATCAAATGGTGAATCTTGAATAAACTAACTTAAATTATGAAAAAAATAGTTAAACGTGAGAAACGTAACCAGTTACATTTGGACACAGTATGCGAGTAATCACGGCGTGACTCGCGTGCCGTGACCACCCCTCAATATTTTCGTCACGACACAGCACGGCACATGTTGTTGTTTACCTGGTCACGACACGTGTCACTGTTAACTTGATTACGACATGATACGAGATCAAAGTCACAGCGAGTTAGTCACAACACGGCACGTTTTTTCCACTCTAGCTGCAACGACACATGACAACCCTAAAAAATAGAGCTGCCAAGTGCCATTACGGTTCTGATATTTTTCGAAAAAACTGTTTTTTTTTTAAATGGTAATAATAAAAATTTCGACAGTTTTTTTAAAATAACAATTCATAAATTTTTTTATTTTTGAGATGAGATGAGAGTCAGATTACCTTTCAACTTTAACTATTCACAAAAAGTTAGTCGAATTTAAAACATATGACTTCCGACTCATAAAATATTATATTGGTAAATTTAAATTTTTTAATAAAGATCGGATAGTCAAATTATCAAACTACTTAATATCTACAAAAGATTATATTGTTCTTTCAGATTTCAAACATGCAATCTCCTATACAGAGAGCATTATCTTTACTACTAAATTAAAGATTAATTCTCACAAATTCAAATTAGTAAAACCGATTTACCAAATAGTGCTGATCTGGTAATCTCTTAGGACTTCCGATTTTTTGCTTATATTAGCTTAAATATTGTTATATATTTGTTGATTGTTTCAGATATAGTTAACTTGTTTTTGTAATGTCTTTTAGGGCTTAGTTTTTGATCTAAATTATTTCCGAATTATACGGTACCGGTACTGTAAAGAACTATTCGTTTGATTCTCACAATTTTTCTTCTTTGTTGTACCGAATCATTCCCGAATTATATTCGAATCACGAATTTTTGACCCTGCCGAATCGAATCCGAACTATTCATTTGTTACTATGCTTACACATCCTAAGCTCTATATATAAGGAAGAAAAAAAAATGAAATAAACAATCCGGAAAGAACTCTCACATAAACTAGAAATTCAAGTAAATTATTCTTAATTGCTATCAACAAGAGCCACTTTTCATCAACGAAAACAAAAAAAAAGTTTGAAACCTCATCATTTTCCACGCCTTGGGATTTAAACAAACACTAACAAAAAGAGCATAGGGAAGATAAAAATAAATATAGTACCTCCATTTTTAATGTCAACACCGCTAAACCTTTCAATAAAATAATAATAACAAAAAACAAAGATAAACCTGTTTAAGATGGACATAAAATTGTATTGCACAAACTGGTGCACAATTACATTTGTTTTTTTTTTTTTTAATTTCATTATTTGTGGAGAATATTATGCGGTCAAAATAGGTCTTCAACTTTCCATAAAAGAAATCAAGGGGGGAAAAAAAGGAAAGACAAGTAAAAAAGTGGATGAGCTGCTAGTGTGTGACATAGTATAACACAGTACGTGAATTTATCTGATCATAGCATGGCACGTAATCACCCGAGTTATGGTTGATCATTAGATCTTGATGAATTTTGAATAAACTTACAAAAAAATAGTTAAAAGTGATAAAATATGACAAATATGATCGGACACGGCGTGACTAACAACCGTGATCATTCATGCCAATTTGATCACGGTACAACACAACACGTATAAAAAAATCTAACTTAATTATAACATGTCACGACACATGACCCAAGTCATGACGTGATTAATCACATTATAGTAAATATTTACAATTCTATGAGCTGCCACCCAACATCTATAATTTATGGACTTGGATACTGTTAATATTACCAATTTATTTAGAATATGAAATTTCTCAATGGTGGATTTGATTATAACTCACTTTCTTTCTTATTTTAAAAAGAAGAAGCAAGTAGTAGACCAAAGTGGTTTGTACAATATATATGTGTCTTTTTGGCTAAAAATTGAACCATATAGTCTAACAAGAAGGGGAGCTAAAAGATTGTGATAAAATTTAAAGAAACAAAATTTTCAATTTTCAATTTATAGCGGGGCTTAGATCCTTTTTTCTTCACTGCCATTGCATCTGAGTCTAACAACAACAACACAAACTTGTCAACAAAAGTATTACAAGAACTACAGCTAACAATCTGAGCATGAATAAAAAAAATTCTTACAAGCTCACTATGTGCTGACTGAGTGCAATAACTTTTGGTTCTGTTTTTTTTTTTTTCTGAATTTTTTTTGCCTATTTTTAGAAAGAGTTTCAGTTGTAATAGTATAAGTATTGGTACAAATGTTGTATGTACTAGGGGCGGACCCAGCACTATACAGGGGGTAACCGTCCCCCCTGGATTTTGAGTTTTAGTGGTGATCTGTCGATACTGATCGACTTTGCCCACCCCTGAAAATTTTTTTGCTCCCCTTTGGATGTTTGATTTGTAATTCGGGTTAAATTTAGTATTAAAATCAAAATAAATTTTTTGGATTGTGATTGGTAATTAGAATTATAAGTTAAAGAATAAAAAATTATAAGTCAGAGCATTGGAAAATATAAGTCAAAGTATTATTTTTTTTATCGAGTACCTAATTTGTTAATGAGTTTAAATACAATTAACTATTTAAATTTGATTCGATATTTTTTTGTCTTTCTCTGACGAAAATTTTGGATCCACCCTTGATATGTACCGATACAAAACGACCTGCAACTGGATTTTTGTCGAAATATCGTACGGCTTTCAACCCCCAAAAAAAAAAAAAAACTACAGCTAACATAACTAGTTAAGATAAAAGATTGCATAATTAAAATTGATTATTATAAGTGGACAATATAAAAGTAATTTATTATTACAATAATCAGAATAAGGTGATTTGACATCATTCTATATTTCTCAGGCAGAGCTGCAGCGCAACAGCAGCTACCGCATTAATTGGGCCAAATTACAAATTGGTAGTTCCAACAGAGGCATTAAAACAGACCCAAAAAGTAGAACCTACAGATGTAGGTCTTAAGTTTCAGACTTAACAAAAAAATAATTGCATGGTTACACACACATACATCTGTTAATATGAAGACAAAAGCGAGAATAATTTAAGGTTAATTTAAAAGTCTAAGCAAGGCCTAATTATGGCCTGGTGCTATTCATGTAGAGCTAACCTTATACCAGATTCTTTCTCTCAGAACCAAATTTTGACCAGAGTTAAGAAACAGTAAAGACTTTCTTTGGTTAGTTCAAATCAGTTCTCATTGGTTACTTAAAAGCCTATGTAGAGGTTATATTAATTAAAATTCTACGAGAGACCTAAAAGTATGACACGCTTTGCAAGGTTCTGTTATTGAAAATTTATGGTAATATATGGTCCTAATATGTATATAAAATTTGTATTTATTAATTCATGTAAATAGATATGAATTGAGAGTTGCAATTTTTTTCTTGGAAGTTGTAATTTTGTCTTCTGCTTCAAAATTTTGTCAATTTAAGATTATATATGCTTATAGGTGACAATTTTTTTTCTATTTATTTTTCAATAAAAAGAGGAAATTAATTTGGCAGTTTCTTTTTGCAATTGCACTATTCTAGCATGCCAAAATTAAGAACTATTGCAACTGGCATTGTACTAATAAACCCCTCATAGATTTTAGTTTGACAAAAGTTAAAAACTTTATGAATGAAGATTTTAATTTGATGCAAAATTGCCAATAGATATCAATTTAATTTTGATGCAAAATGATATGCAATGTTGAGGGTTGCTTACCTCCTAGAAAGTGACTACTCGGGATGGTACAAGGGCAATATTATTTGTGCTTTGAGATTCGTGTCAATTTAAACATCTGGACTGAGAGTAAATCTGAGCCGTCTGTTTCAGTCAGGTCCATCTGTGATTTGTTACAAGCTGATAAAGGGTTAGATAAGGGTTTGTTGCAGAAATGCAGGGTTTGTTTTGGTTTTGTGTGCTTGTAAGGATTGGTAGTTGCTCCATCTGTGTTCTGTTCTCAGGAAATAATCAGATTTTCCTGCTGCTTTACTTAAATGCAGTGATGCTGATGCTGATGCAGATGCACATGCACCGCATCAATTAGTATTTATATTATGAGTTACATTTTCTTATTTTTAATGTTTTGACAAACAAATAATATTTTTCTTTCCTAACAAAAGTACATGTTCCAGTTTCCAACTTCCAAGCAAAGAATGTTCATGACTGTTTCAAATTTTTTTTTTTTTCATGATGTATGATATAACGCAATTATTTTACCAGCTTAAACCGGTAGATCAAATATTGGTTCTAAAAAATATTTAAAGAGCAATTTAAAGTGCTTGGATAATATATATATTTTTTATCTCGCAATCTAAAGAGCAATTTTTCAAAATCACAACCGCTCAAGTTAACCAATGTTAGTGTATTTTCATCCCACCTGTAAAACAATTGGACTTGTTAATTTGACAATTGCAATCACAATTGTAAAAATGGTGGAACAATTCTTAAATTAATAATCTTTCTTTCAATTGTTGAAATTGAAAATTATAGATATGGAAATCTTAATTTTTTTTATGGTTAGTTGATTTAAATACCTACTAACAGTATACTAATTTTATTGATTAAAAATATATTTATAACAAATCAAATGAACCTAATTTCTAGAACTACTCTTTCATTAACACAAAATTTTCTAAATTACTCTAATATACTCGTCCTACTTATATACACTCTTAATAATCCCATTATCTTAATCCCCATCTTTCTTCAGGACCGTATTCGTTTTTCTCGACTATCGTCACGCTCCGATGATCATATCTACTCACAGTTGCATCTTGATTGAAACTGCACTCTCAGCTCCGGTCAGTTCCAGTTGGTTCGACTCCCTCCCCTCTCTCTCATTCTCCTTTCCGCTCGAGGGGGCGGGGTGGGGAGTTGGGCGGCTGCTATGATTTTAAACTTAATAATTACTAAGCACAACTAAAATTACAAAAAAAAAATGTGATATCAAAATTTATTAAGAATTTTTCTTATTAAAATTACCGATATGATCTAAAAAAATAATCAACTTTTACAATTTGAAATATTTTTATACCTTTTAGACTACAATTGAATCATCCAATGAACTAAACTATCTTATCTCTCTCTCTGTCAATCCACCCGTGCTACACAATCCTCTTTCCATTTCCTTTTTTGGATTTCTTTTGGGCAATTGCTGTCTGTAGACCGTCAGTAAAATGACCTAACTGTCCCAAATCCCTGCCATTGTCCGCTTCAATAGGAAGGAAAAAAAAAAAAAGTGAAGAACTAACCTAAAAATGCCAAAAGACAAGTCGACCTTTTATTGGGCTTGTCATTTCCTTGCCTGATTGCCTTCATCAGTCCCTTTCATACAAGATACACTAGGTCTTGCACAAAAAAAGCTACACCAATAGGTGCATGTGTTGCATTGCATGATGTCAGTAGCTAATAACCTACCATATATACATGTATGCATGCATCATTTAAATTACAGAATTGCCCTTCTGATATATGCACCACTATAACTCTATAAGCAAGCCAAGAACTACCATATATACATGTATAATACATCATTTAAATTGTAGAATTGCCTTTCTGATATATGCACCACTATAACTCTATAAGCAAGAACTAGCCTAACCTACCATATATACAAGTATACATACATCATTTAAATTACAGAATTGCCCTTCTGATATATATATGCACCATATAACTCTATAAGCAAGAACTACCATATATATATGTATACATACATCTATTAAATTACAGAATTGCCCTTCTGATATATGCACCACTATAACTCTATAAGCAAGAACCAGCCACATATATAAAAAAAAAGAACTAGCCTCATATATATTCATATTAAATTTCCCTTCAGATATACAACTGTGTTGTTAATTGTTATATATTATATATATGTGGGTCTAGTTACCCAGTCACCAAATCATATTAAATTATTGAGCTTACAGATGACACTCTGATATATGCATCAATGCATGCACTTCAAAGGAGAACCACATATCTTTGAGATATTTATCAAAGCACAAAGCTTGCTCATACCGTTTTGTGGTGGTATATACACACATATGTATACTTTTTCTTTTTAGAATGATACATCATACACGACATGCTGATTTGTTGGTCAGACTTTTTTTTTCGTTAGTATGAATTTGGGGGGAATTTTTTATTGGTATTAATTAATAGAAAAGAAGAGAGAGACAGAAATAGTACAGCTATTTTTCAATGGGAGAGGGGGGCGTCCGACGTCCATCGAACCACTTTTGTGTTCGATGGGTTCTCTTCACTGTCGGTCTGCTTTAAAATCCGTACACACGAATTTTAAAGCAGATCTGACGGTGAGAGAATCCATCGAACACAAAAGTGGTCCGATGGCCATCGGACAGCCCCCTCTTCCTTTTTCAATTGATAGTAAGATCGGTACTAGCTATACCGATCCTAACTTTGGTCTGTTTTAATTAAGTTGCAAAAAAAAAAAGTTAGATCAGTATGAACAGTACTGATCCAAACTTTAGTCTGTTTTAATTAAGTTGCAAAAAAAACAAGTTTAGATCAATATGAACAGTACCGATCTAAATTTTAATATGTTTTAATTAAGTTGCAAAAAAAAAGTTTAAATCGGTATAACAGTACCGATCTTACTATATATAGAGAAATAGTTGTACTATTTCTGTTTTTCTCTCTTCTTTTTTTATTAATTACAGCCAATAAAAAAATTCTCGAATTTGGGTTTCACAGACTTGACTTTTATTTTTTGTTTTTTTGTTTTTTGTTTCAGGTAAGGGCTTCACAGAGAGTCAGAGACTTAGTGAACGACAAACTCTGATTTTTTCTCTCTCTAGAAATCAAACACGCATACACATACGCATTTAATGCTTGCGTTGATCAGACTATCAAAGTCAGGGTAAGGGTCTAAGAAATTTATTATTATTTTTTTACTTGAGAAGTGTTATTCAAAGAGATGAGAGGTGGAGGTAGCCTAATTTTGGGTTCCAAGGGAAGCTACAAAAAGGTTAAATGGGGGCTATTGTGGCCCCATTTGGGTAGTAGGTCTGACGTGGAGATAAAAATATTGCTTTGGTTTGTGCATCAAGTGTTTCATGTTTCGGTTCATTTTTTTTCTTGTTTTTATTTCTTTTTATCCATTTTACACAAGACCGTTGCCCTTTCTTTGTTTTTTTCTTGAAAGATGTTTTAGTTCAGTCCCTTGCACTCTTGATAAAAGTAGCAATTTGAAATGCTTTATATGAAACTTCATCATCATATCATGTGTGTGTGTACAATTTGCACTTTATATGCAAGTAAATGAGATTAACAGTTGTGTTATTTTAATTTCATCCGGATTTTTTTATTATTATTTATGAGGAGAGTTTTTGTTACAACAAAATAGAATATTTTTTCAATGTTTATATATTAGACTTTAAAAATCCAAACATCGAAGTTAAATAATTGATCTTATTTTTTTTTTCACTATTTTTTAGTTCTGTTTTATTGACATTTTTGGGACATGGTTAAAGATAAGTTAGGAAATTTGGTTAATTTTTTTATCAAGGTATTGGAAATTGATAAATTAAATGTAGCCAATATATGTTTGATTTCAAAGGTGATTGATACAATTATTAGTAGTAGTATAGGGCTATTTGTATAATTAAATGTAGTTTTTAAACTACAATTACACCTATTGTGATGGATAGTTCAATCAATACCTCTCTTATAAAAATAGAGTCATTTTGATAATATAAATTGTGTTCATGAAATTCTTCATAGACTAAAGTAACTATAATTAAAGAAATTTTATTTAAAATTTCGTTTTGAAGCTTGATATATTTTTTAATGCAAAAGAAGTCTAAGACTGTGATCCTCTTTCACCTTTTCTCTCTGATTTAACAAGTACACGTGTTTTTAACAAAATTCTTCTTATGACATTTAGGTGATTTCTACAATGATAGTAAGGGCATCAATAATTGACTCTATTTAATAACTAGCCCTTAAAATTAATTTTGCTAAATGTAAAATAGGGGCCTTCAATCTATGAAGGAGAAAAAGAAAATTATCTACTATATGAGAGAAATTGTAGTTTCGAAATTTAGCTGGAGATCTCTTTAAAGTTTAAAGACTCTTCTATCTGACAAAAAAAAAAGGGGGAATTTCACGTATACCCCTCAAAAACTTCAAAATTACGTATATCCCCCTCTAAAATTTGAAATTACATATTTCTCCCTCTAAATTTCATAAACTCACATATTTACCCATTTTATTGTCTTTTCTATTAAAACACATTCTAAATTTATAAAATACCTATTTTACCCTTTTATTAAAAAGCATAAAACACCCATCTGACTCCAATTTGAATCTAAAGGTTCCTCTACCGTCTGAATTGCTTTGAGATCTGTGCGCGCTAGATCAGCAAGAATCTTGAAGCAAACAAACACTGAAATTGATGCAATGTACACAGATCTTAATGCAATGCACACATATCAAAATTGCTTTGAGATTCGTGCATGCTAGATTAGCACGAATCTTGAAGCGAACACGTAATAATCTTATTGCAATACGTGCGGATCGAACGGTAGAAAAACTCTTCAGATTCAAATTTGAGTTAGATGGGGTTTTTTATGCTTTTAATGAAGGGTAAAATAGGTATTTTATAAATTTAGAATGAGTTTTAATATAAAAAACAATGAAATGGGTAAATATGTGAGTTTTTGAACTTTAGAGGGGGAATATGTAATTTTCAAATTTAGAGGGGGAAATACGTAATTTTGAAGTTTTTGAGGGGTATACGTGAAATTCCCCCAAAAAAAAACTCAGCATCAACGGTTGTAATTTGGCAGGGTTTCTAATTGGGGAAATTTGATGCATAACCCTAAAAAAAAAAATTTAATTATGTATTTTTCCCTTCTAAAATTTGTCATATCATATTTACCTTTTTAAATTTTAAAAACTCACAAATTTACTCAATTTATTGTTTTCGTTATTAAAACTTATTTTAAATTTATAAGTACTCATTTTATCCTTTATTAAAAAAACATGTAGCATGTGAAAGAATATTGTTGGCCAGTTTGTGAGGACAAATGATTCATTTCTCTATTGTTGAAGAAAAATGAATCCTTTGTCCTCGCAAACATGTTAATTAGAAGACTGAATATTCCTTACACATGCTACATATATTTTTTTTAATAAGGATAAAATGAGAACTTCAAAAATTTAAAATGAGTTTTACTGGAAAATAATAATAATTTGAGTAAATTTGTGAGTTCTTAAAATAATAAAAATTAAATATGACATTGTAATTTTTAAAAGAGAAAATACGCAATTTTGAGATCTTCATTTGAGGGATACATGAAATTGAGAACTTCATCTTAATTTGAAAATAAGCTTTCCTACGGTCCGTTAAAATAAGGTAAATTTTAACAAAACGATCTCTAAAAAAAGGGCGGGCAGGATATATGTTAAGAATGGGACAATATTCGCATGGGTAAAAAAAATATTATTGCCGAGAGTACACCGACAAAAATGTACTATTTTTTAGCGTATTAATATTACTGACTGGAGTATATGCGACAATACCATCGGAAAAAAAAAACATTTTACTCTCTCGGATACTGTTTTTATGGAGCTTGGAGAAGATTGATTGTTTACTTGTTAATTGCTCTGTCATTTCCAGCATTCAGAATTGAATTTGTTCTTGTAATTTTTATAAATCAAATGGCGTTTAAGAACCTGAAAAGGCAGCTATCATCGAATTATAACAATTCCTTTTATATCCTGTTAGATCCTAAACTACCCAAATCGAATTAGACAAAGCTCGAACTCAGTTCCATGTTAGAACGAGTCGAGCCAGTCCGTTAATAACTTGTTTGTACCATGAATCGCACATAGACTAGAAGTCGGAAAATAATTTTGTTTTCTTCTTACAATGAGCTTCATTATCTAATAATGGACACAAAAGAACAGTAGTGAGAAAGAATCAGGAAGATATCTTGATATTCGTCTTTCCTGGTACACGAGTCTAATTGTATCGAACTTTCTGAATCATTAAAACAACGATTTTAAAACAGACTTAAAAATTTAAAAAATAAAATAAAATTTGGTCTCCAAACATATTTTAATAAAAATTGAATATTAAACAATTTGAATCGACTGTTTGAATTTTGAATACATAAAAACCGAAACATTTGTTCCAAGCCTAAAAACAAACGTTTTGATATTAGTCAAACCCCTCTCTCTATACACACACACACACACACGAACTAGGGTGTTCTTAAGCTCACCAAGCCTCTTGGTGAACTCAAGTCTAAAACCCATCGAATTGGCTTCAAATGACAAACCCAAACCGTTGAAATCTGCCTACCTTACGAGTGATGCGTCTACGTGTGAAAATATTAAACATTCGAATTAATTTAGTTTAAATTCAAGTGGTTAAAATTAGAGTGTTAATAAATTAATTTTAATGCATTCATTTTTTTTTATCTTTTTTGACAACTTGACTATATGCAAAATTAATTTCAAAATTAAAAAAATTTACATGTAGATGCATCACTCTTAAGGTAAGCGGGTTTCAACGGTTTATATTCGTCGTTTGAAACCGATTCGATGAGTTTTAGACTTGAATTCTTAAGAACACCCTAGTTCTACTCTATGGTCATGTTTGGTTGTGAAGTGGAGTAAACCCTTCACTCTACTTTTTTAAGGAGCCAAAAGTAAATTTGAAGGAGTAAGGTAAAGTAATATTTGAGTTAATCTGGATTAAGTTACTCTACCTTTCTAGGTGGAGTAACTTACTCTACCTGTGGGTTCCGCGGTTAGAGTAACATCATGTTATAATTTTCTATTTCTTTATAAAAGTTACTCCAGCAAATGTCAATTAAACTCCAACCAAACATGATTATTTTAATCTACGTCAACTCAGAGTAAGAAATTTAATCCGGATTAACTTTACTCCACAGCCAAACATAACCTATATATACATAACACCAAAATGAATGAAAAACATAGCTGGTTCAATTTTCAACAACCGACAAGAAGCAGTGATGGAGAGAGCGAAAGATGAAATTTAAGGCAGATCGCACTCCAGATCTCTTTTCTTTTCATCAAACCTTCTTTCCGTACAAATAAATCATTTCGAGTCTTATTTAAAAGGAGCAAAATTATAGAACTGTGTTGCCTTTTTCATTTAATTCTGCAACTATGAACATACCTGTCATAACGAATTTTAATCTGCTCTAATTTCAACTATTTCGTGAATCTAAATTGTTTATGCAAATCAGACGACGTAATTCAGTCCGACGTCCAATGGAACCCGCTTCGTGTTTTTTTTAAAAAAATATTTTACCGGCTTTTTTGGGCAGAGATATTATATTTTTCTTTGACAAAGTTAGTAAATCTCTGTCAATGTACATTCTTTTACAAAAACTAAAATAAATTCCTACAATAATAAACCGCTAGTAGTTCTTTTTTGTTACAAAAATGTCACAATATTGGTTTTTGTTAAAAACAATTTTTGTTTGGAACTTGATATAGAGCCGTGCTTAAAACAAATAACCGAATCAGAATCCGATATGCACCGAATCAAGCTATATGTGGGCCACAAGATCTGTTGGGCTTAATTTAAAAATTGGTAGCATTGATTCGAATTTTTGAGGCCCAAATTTCTCCAACCCTTTTTTCTGAAACTATTATAGCCTGTGCATTGCAACTTTGCAAGTACAACTGTAAGTAGAACTGTAAAGATAATTTTTACAGCGGAAAAACTGGAGACAGCTAAGACAGAAACAACCACAGCAGATAAAAAGTTATCAGTGTCATCTATGATCGATCTATCACATGTAAAAAAACAAAGAAATGATGCTAACAAGCCAAAATAAAAAGAGAGAAAGGCTGAGGGGGAACAAGAGCTTGCCTCCTCCTTTGAGGTGTAATGGTATGGCTCTGTGCAAATCCGTAAAATTGTCGCTTCTATCAGAGATTTTGGAATTTGGATCAATTATATTCATTATTGTATGGACCACCAAATAACATTCTAACCGCTGTGGAGGGTTTTTAAGTATAGTTTTGAAAGGATTATTTTTGTATACCCTGAAAGGAAACAACTATGAATTAAAAGAAACTTTGTATAATTTTTCATAAAGGAAATATGCCTTTTGGTCTAACTTCTTTCGAATAATTATCGATTTTAATTCGGGGTCGATATATCTTTCAGTCCTTTCAACATAGAATTTTACTTTAGTACATCAAAATAGCCCTACTTGCCAATCTTTTTTGCAACAAATAATGTAACTTTATTTTTTATATCCAGAGAAGGAAACATCTATGAATTAGAAGTAACTTTGTATATCCTGGTATTGTTTTTCATAAACGAAATATGTCCTTTGGTCCTACTTCTTTCGAATAATTTTCTATATTTTAATTCAGGGTCGATATATTTTTCCGTCCTTTCAAGATAGTACATCAAAATAGCCAATTTGTGGTTGATATATATATATATATATATATATATATATATAGAGTACGGCTAACGCGCTTCCTCTAGCATATGGGCCGAAATGCTTCCGGTAGAAATTGAAAATTTCAAAATCCCAAAAGTCGATCTGAACCGTTCATCTCCTTCTCCATATTAATATCTGCTTGGAGACCAAATTTTACATTTTTCTGAAATTTTTTACTATTTATTAAGCCACTTTGAAAATCGCTTATCCAACGGTGGCTTAACAAAACAGTAAAACCATTGGATCAGTGATTTTCAAAGTGGCTTAATAAATAGTAAAAAATTTCAGAAAAATGTAAAATTTGGTCTCCAAGCAGATATTAATATGGAGAAGAAGATGAACGGTTCAGATCGACTTTTTGGATTTTGAAATTTCAAATTTCCACTGGAGGCATTTCGGCCCATATGCTAGAGGAAGCGCGTTAGCCGTACTCTATATATATATATATAGATGAGCTACGGTGAGCTATAGAGTAAAACACGTTTATACTCCACGTAATATCTTCATTTTCAAAGTTCAAATAGCCGATTCGAACCTTCCAACATGTTCTTCATAATAAAATATGCTTGGAAACTAAATTTTACATTTTTTTGAAATTTTTTTACTATTTATTAAGCCACTTTGAAAATCTGAAAATCCGGGTGAACAATAAAAACAGTAAAAATTTCTGGATCACCGGATCGGCAATTTTCAAAGTGGCTTAATAAATAGTAAAAAAAAAAATTTCAAAAAATATAAAATTTGGTCTCCAAGCACATTTCAATATGGAGATCATGTTGAGCGATTCGGATCGGTTGTTTGGATTTTTAAAATGAAAATTTTTAGCCATGGAGTAAAAAACCTCTTTTACTCTGTAGCTCACCATAGCTCATCTCTCTCTCTCTATTTTTTTTTGCAGTCCTAGAAAAACAGAATTTTACTTTAGTTCATCAAAATAGACCTACTTGCCAAGCTTTTGCAACTGATAATGAAAGGATTTTTTGTATTTTTTTTAAGGATGATTTTGTATACCCAGGAAAGGAAACAGCTGTGAATTAAAGGCAACTTATGTATGAGATTGTATATAGAGAGTTGTATATACATCATGTTATTTTTTTATAAACTAAATATGTTTTGGATCCTAATTCTTTTTAATTGTTTCGGGTCCTTGTAAAATAGAATTTTATTTCTGTACATAAAAATATATCACCTTTTTTTTTTGATAAAAAATGGTGAAAATTTGGGTACATCAAAATAGATCACCTATTTACCAAACTTTTGCAACTAATAATGATTTCATTCATGTAACCGAGAAGCAAGTGAAAATCTTTAATTCTTCTTTTGTTCAAGAAAATGTAGGCAATCTGGTACTCAGTCTCTTCTATAAATCTGCAGAGTAAATTCTAACAAACACCGTTTTACCAGAAAAAGCCACTCAAACTCTCTCATGCAGTGTACCAATGGACTAATGGACATATAGACTTTAGTGGCCCACCAATCGGTACCATTCATAGTAGATATCCTTTTCCTTTTCATTTTTTCCTCTCTAGGAAAGGTACCGGTCATAGTAGAGGTCAAGTAGTGTGTCTAGGAGGGACCAGAAAAGGTATTATTGCTCAGATAAGATGCAATTAATAATTAGTGCAAACTCAGTCCCACTTGTCATGTTAGATTTAATCAAAAGGTCAATGGAAAGGAGTGGTCCTGATCATGGCCTGGGCCCAAGCCCCTTGGTAGAAAACCATTATTTTGTAAACTTGGGCTCCATTTCTCTGACGGCCCAACAAGTGTTAGATGTGGTAATAAATGCAAATGCATTGTTGGACCCACCCAAAATGGATTTCTCCTCTATTTTTGTTTTTTCCTCTGTTGCCTTGCCTAGCACAGGTTTGAGGTTTTTCTGCTTGTAATTTAACCTATTTTGGTTTGGAGAAAATGAGCTTTTGAAATTAGAATCATGAATCTGATTTGCATGGGATTTTATTGAGGATGATATTATAAAGTGGCTTTGATAATATGCCATATTTTTTTTTTATTAGTCTTTTTGAGAGGAAATGAGGAATAGAGCATTGTACCCATGACAGTTTAATGAATGGCCTTAAATTGAGCTAACTTTATTTTCAGCCCAGTTTCAATTCAGGTCCAATGGTATTGAAAAAACAGAGGCCTTCATCCTTTAATCAACAACCCACAAGTTTATTTCACAAAAAAAAAATTTCATATCTAAGAAGTTACACAAGTAGAATAAAAACCAAGAAATTCTGATGACAAATGAAAGAAAAATTCTCAAATTTTATTAACATACAATAAAGAATAAAATGTGGGGTCGCCTTGTCTATTACATGTAACCTTTAACTGTTTAGAAGGAAATATCAAAATCTCCAACTTTTGAACATGTAAGCAGGCCATTATTAATAATTTATTAAATTTTCTAAGATATAATTATCTAATTTTGTGTGTACTGTTATTATTATTATTAGCCGGTATATACGCTCATTGCATTTTAAATTAATAAAATTCACTTTTTATTCAGTGGTTGAGCGTCTTCTATGAATAATGTACTTGACAACTTCATAAGAAGAAACCACAATGCCGACCGATGGACCTGCCCTCCCAACCCGTGGGCCCACTCCTCTAAACAGTCCCTTTATACCTTCATTCCTGTGCAAGGATCATAAATTTGTGTTAAAAAACAAATAAACAAATAAACATAGCAAGCCTCATAAATAAAATTAAAATGTATATTGGAGCAGTGTACCTCCAAACTTCAAGTAGTATTTGTCGCGTATTCATATTCTTGACTCTTGCTGGATCCTTCTGTGAGTATGAGAATCAGATACTACAGTTTACATCTCTGTTCTTATAATTTATATTTCTATTTTTCTATAATATATTTATTTTCTGATACTTGCCTCGATTTGCCGTCTAGTCTTAGCAACATCAAGAGGGCATGTAGCAGATGCTGCAAGAATTCCAGCTACAAATCCAGCTGAAAAATTGGTGCCAATTACACTTGTCACATTTCCTTCCTCTCCTACCAACTCCATTAATCGCCTTCTAATCTAAAAAAACAAATCAGATAAATATTAAATCATACCATCATCCCACCCAAGGCCGTGTGCTTGTACATTATTTTCTATATCGTTTCGAGTAAAATGCTATTGGTAATGTAAAATTGACCCCCATACTTAGCATGAAAAAATTATATGATTTGACCCCCCAATGTGTGTTTAACTCCTATAGCTTAATAGTCTGGCTCTGCCCCCAATCCTGCCTATCTTTAGAAAAATATTCATACAAAATCAGGGTAAAAAATACTCACTGGTTCAAGAGTAGTCCAGCATATGGCAGAGAAAGGTACATCACGTGCAAGTTGAGCTCCCAAACCAGTCCAAAGTAAACGATAGCCTGGAACTTGCGTTACATTGCAACTCTTAGTCTACTTTAATAGCAATACAAACACAAATATTTCTTATTTTTTATTATTGAATGGAAAAGGGTCACAATTCCTGCATAAACATATCAACTGTGAACAAAATTTAACATGTGTAGGGTTAAAATGCTTAATTGTTCTTGTGCCCCAATCATGTCTCATATCCTTTTCTTTGTTTTGAAAGTCCAAGAAGTCGATCCGAACCACTCAACATGATCTCCATATTAAAATGTGCTGGAGACCAAATTTTATATTTTTTTGGAAAAAGTTTACTATTTATTTTAGATAGATACAAAATCACTGTTTTTAGATGGTCCACAATCTTCCGAAAAACAATGATATTGTATCTATCTAAAAAAATAGTAAAAAATTTCCAAAAAGGAATATTCTTCCAATTATGTTAAGAAAGTTGGCCAGGTAAGCAAGTTATATACCTATCTCACCAAGCAAATCTCACTATCTGTTTGTTCTTGCAAGTTCAGTTCATATTTGAGCGAGGGCATAGCTTGAGACTTCGTTGGACTTTACTTTGATCGACTTGTCCACAGTCTTTTTTTAGAGAATAGATCAGTTCGAAAGTTGTCTTTTGTAAAAATAAAAAAATTTGGTCTCCGAGCACATTTTAAAATGGAGATCATGTTGAGAAGTTTGGATTGAGTGTTTGAACTTTGAAAACGAAGATAAGGATGTGAGGCACGCTTGAGGCATGAAAGTCACAAGGCATTTGAACACTGCTCTATTTACTTTTTTATTGAATGGAAAAGGGTCATAACTCCCGTGTAAACATACCAATTGTGAACAAAATTTAACTTAAAGGCACATACCATTCCCTGTGCTACTTGTATTTTGCCGAAGAGAGAGAACACTAAGTAGAGTCTTCCACATGCCTGGGGCTTTTGCTCCAGGTCCAAACTCTTTAAATGCCTATGGAAAGGTATTTTCAGAAACGTGAGACAATAAAATCAGAAGTAGGTAATTGCATATTATACTAGTTCTTATGTAGATTGTAGACCGTGAAATAAGTTCAAAAGAAAAAAAAAGTTGAAATTAACAAGCACCTGCATACGCGTCCTAGCCAACTCAATCGGGGAACAAGCAATGCAAGCCAAAGTGCGTGCCATTGACCCAGCGAATAGAGGTGCATAAGGAGTTAAGTGTGGATAGCTTTGATTTGTGTATCCTTCGATCCAGTTTCTCAATAGGTCATATGACGGCAAATAGATCCCGACCTGTTATATATTATTAAACAAAGGGGAGTTCTTAAGTTCAACAGATGATGCATGCAAAATATACTAGGGTTTATAATATTAAATTGGAACAAAAAGAAGCTTACTGTGGGTACAGCTAATACTAAACTAGCACCAGTGCCCCTCCATAGCATACCAAAGCCTTCCTGAAATTCAGAATTTGAATAAGATTTAAAACATAAAAGTAAAACTAGGTTAAACTTTTACACATCAAAATTAATGCAAGTAATTGTACCTGTCTACCAATCTTGTAAAATACATCCATTGTTCCTTTGTACTGAAAGCACTCAGGATTACAAGCTGGACCTGATCCATGTAGACCACTAGGGCTGCACGAAGGATAGCACCTAAAATCTGGCCACATCTGAGCCAAAAAATTATTCATATCTGACAACAATTGTTTTTCATATAGTTATAAAGTATGTAGTTGGTATTAAAACAACTGCGCACATCATTTTATTTTTCTTTATTGCAATAAAATTCATTACCTAATTAACCAAGTAAGGAAGGACTAAAGAGCAATACCGGGTTATAGACTACACCAGCTGCTTGTGCTTGCAACCTTGTCTATGAAACAAATAACAAAATTGTAACAAATTGATATTCAGACTTTATTTGGTCTAATTTAAATTCAATACCACAAAACCAGCATATATTACCAATAGTTTGATGTTCAGAGCAAAGTTCCAAGTTGTTTATGGGTTCCATTGAAATTAAGGTCACCAACACATCAAAATTTAGACTGTGAATACATGATACAGATTGCCCTTTTCTAATTCAAAATAGGCAGAGCTCACAAACTAACATTACTATAATGCTTTGTCCCTCAACATCTTTCTTCAAAATTGATTAAGCAAATAGTTGAATTTTCCCTGAGAAATAACATTTCCATATATAAATGTATACCTTAGCAACATCAAGGGGATTGACGAGTACAGCAGAGACCACAGCAGCTCCCGCCGCAGCTACCGAACGCTCAGAAAATCCCATTGTGTAGTCATGCGGCAACGAATTTTCCAAGGAAGAAGAGGAAGAAGAAGGCTCCATGGGAGAAGCAAATTCGGTAAAAAACACGCTTCTTTTCTTTTCGTCCAATTTTTGTTTTTTTGTTATTTGTTTAAAAGAGCAATTTTGTGCCTTTTAACCATTTTGGTTCGCGCAATGTCTCGGGAGAGGGGAAAGAGAAGCCGTGCCGTGGAGCGATTTGAGAGGGATGACGTGGAGTTTTGCTGAGGAGTTCGGATCTTCTGTGGTTTAAGTGGTCCTCACACATTGTACAGCGAGTTAAAAACAGGATAATCAAGAGACCAAAGGTGAAATTTCAGTTAATATTAGGCTTATTAGCATAGTAACAACATATTATTCACGTTTTATTCGTTTTTTTGACGTTTTTAAATCGAATTCTGAATAAAACGTAAAAAAACTTATAATATGAAAACACGAGTCACAAATTATTCATGATAAAACACAAACAATTTCCTTTTTAGATATTTTTTTTTGCTTCTTGATTGTATTGAATAATTTCTAAATTATATCCGAATTATAAAATTTTGACCATGTCGAACTGAATTTAAACTATTTGTTTGTCACTGTGAATATTAGAGAGAGCCTAATGTATTAGGAACACAGTAATATGAGTACTGATAAAATGTTAATAAAATCAAATCGAACCAGGCGGTCCGACCGAAATAAACTGGATTCAAACAGATTTTCTATTTGGTTCATTATTATAATGGGACATACAATAAGCCAAAATTTAAAATCCCGGACCCAATGAATCATAAAGGGACCCTTGAAAGCTTCTGTTAAGATTTTTTTTAAAAAAAAATTCATAAAAGGGAGGTGCTATTTTGAAAGCAACAATTAATTTTTTAAGTACTTTCTTATTTTTGCTTTTAATATAATGCAGCTATAAATTAATTCAAGGAAATTTTTGATATATTTGATAAGATTGCCTTATTTTTTGTATAATATGTATTTCACCATTAAGATTTCTTACCCTTCTTTATTTATTTTATGGTCATGATAATCAGATTATGTATAGGAAGAATCACATATTAGATTTATCTACACAAAGAAATAAATCAGCAGCAAATAAATATTTAATTATAAATAATAGATAGATATGTGAAATTGTAAACTATTTTTAGAATACTAATATAAAATATTAGAAAATATTTTATTTTAAAATAGACAATACATCCTCAAATGAAATAACATTAAAAAATCCACATAATGTAATGATATAAATTTACATACCAAGACTTAAATTTAGATATAAAATACATGGATTTTGTATCATGTTATTCTTCATATATTTGCAACTTCACATATTTATTTATTTTATAATCTCCATTCCATTATTAAGCACGTAGGGTGTCCGATCCGCCAATGGCTACGGTTGAAAGATGAAATTTCAAATTTAATCACAACTCTCCAATTACATAATATGTCTTCTTTTGATTAAATGCATCTGAATAATGTGTAGAAGTCTAAATTAAATTAAAAACATACTCGCCACATGTATTGTCACACGATGCATTACAATTAAAATTAAATAAATTCTGAAATTGAGCTATATAATATGTTTCCTTATTTCTCCCTTTTCAATTTAGCGATATAATTAAGTTTCCTTATTTTTTTTCATTCCTTATTTCTCTTCTATGTTTCTATAGCTATTGCTGTAAGAATTCTACAAATATTATCAATTCTGTTTCTATATAGGTCTATACAAATCACAATGAAAATCAATTGAAAATCTTAGAAGCACAAATCAGTGGGACATGAAGAAGGGAAAAAAAAAACAAAATTGGAAAGGTCATCAAAAATATAAAATCATTGGTACTTAAAATATGTATTTGTAATTTCAAATTTCTTCATTCAGTTTGCTTACAACATGGGTATTATATCTAATCAGCTGTATCATATATTCTATTTTGTATAAATTAATTTAAAATTAGAAAGCTATTATTTCAAATCATTGGTACTTAAAATACAGGATCATCACATCATCAAATTGTTATAAGAGATCATGATTCAAAGTAATTCTACTCAAAGATCATGTCCCTCAATTTTTGAATAATTATTAATTTTATTGAATGTTTTTTTCATAATTTTTTTTTTCCTGTTATAGTATGTCCCGTTGCAACTCACGAGCATTCTAAAGCATTCTAAAATTTTAAGTCTTGGTTTGTTTAATATCTTAAAAGGAAACATTAAACTCTAAAATCAGAAAAAAATCATAACAAACAAGATAACATAAGATATTAAAATAAGTAAAGAATAAAATTTCTGTTTTCAAACCTACAGGCTTCAAGTCAAAATAAATAAATAAAAAATTGTTTCCAATAATCAGTGATTAATGGAAGCTAATTAATGGAACTTTCTTATTTTAGCAACTTAATAAAAAGCAAATTAATGGAAGCTAATATGGAAGTGCTGCACGAAATCTTTCAATATGATCTTATTTAGATAATTTTCCTTCATATTTACTTTGTTTCTATTTCGTGGGTCTTCAATTAAATATGAAATTTATATTATAAGAACAAAAATGTTCCCCATACATTTAAATATCATTTGACGGACCTAATTATGTCAATGATATACGTTGGTCCTCAATGTACCACTTCCATATTTAACATATATATTTGAGTGGAGAGTTCTAACAAGTCATGTTTTTCATACTTTATCATATCTCATATTTTATATTTTTGTTTTAAAGTTCAAACTGTCGATCTGAACTGCTTAACATGATATTCATACTAAAATATGTATGGAGATGAAATTTTATAACTTTTAGAATATTTTACTATTTTTAAAGATATGTACAAAATCACCGTTTTTGGACCGTTCAAAAACAATGATTTTCTACCCATCTTAGAAAATAGTAAAAAACTTCATCCCCAAGCATATTTTAGCATGGATATCATGTTGACCGGTTCGGATCGACAGTTTGGACTATGAAAATGAAGATATAAAATATGAGGTATGATGAGGTATTGGAACCCTCCTCTATATTTGAATATTTTTCTTAATAATTATGTAATAACATAGATTTTTTAAGTGCGCGGATTTTATAATAAGGAGAGTTAAAATGCACCAATAATTTGTGTTCCAACTATATCCCACATCTTTATCATTGTTCTCAAAATTCAATCAGTTGATGAGAACCGCTCAACATAATCTACATATCAAAATGTACTCAAAGACCAAATTTTATATTTTTTGAAAGTTTTTTACTATTTTTTAGATAGTTACAAAATCACTGTTTTTGGATTTAAATGCGAAATAAATAATCTCTGTTGTTTTCTGTTTCGCTTTTTTCTGGCTTCTTTTATATCTTTTATTTATAAGCCTATTTATTTATCGTGTATTTGAAACAGCTTGGTGCATGTTTCCCTGAAGGTAGCATTTTCTCCTAATCTCCAGTATGATTTCTTTTCATTACCATAAACATTGATTACCAGTAGGATAATGATTCCTCTTCAGATGTTGGGTCCATTAACAAGAATTACTGATGGCATGCATGAGATCCCAATTTCAGCTGGCTAATTTTGTTTTGATGCTTGTGTTGCTTGAAAAGTTGTACTAGTGATGTTTAAAGTGTTTGTTGTATGCTTTGTTGGTACCAGTGATGCTAGATACTGGTCTGTTGGTTTGCGATGCTGTTTTAATTTTGTGGGTTAAGTTGATTGAATTTTTAATGGAAGGGACAAATGGGCACTGTTGAAAAGGGTGTGTTTCCTGAATTTTAAGCACTTCTAAATTTGGGTTTCAGTTGCCTATGTACCAGTTACTGGTAATCTCAAACTTATAACTATATATTGTTGTTGTTTCTCATAACAGAAGTTGCTGACCTACCTTAGGCCAAACACATAAACCAACAACATAGCATGCAACTGTACTTCTGTAACAAAAAGGTTTGAAAGTATACACTTTTGTGGGAATAAAAGATCGCAAAACTGGTGGCCCAGTAATTAGTTTTCACAAATTATCCACAAACATATCATTGAAAGAAACATGTATGAGACAGTTTGCAAGACAACTTTACAATTAGCTTTGTTGGTGACTTGGTGGAGAGGTTTATAAAATATAAATTCAGACCTCACTTGAAAAACGATGAGAAGCAGCAGCAGGGGCAGAACAACTGACAGAGTACAACTAGTTCCTTTGGCTCTCTCACTGAAACCTAGGATTTTAATGTTGACTGAATTAAATTTTCAAATAAAAGAGAAAACAACGAATACAGGCTTGAAATTTACAAATGATTTTCATATCTAGTTAGAGTTTCTCGTGCTGAATGAGTTCTATGCATATGGTACTTAGCACAGTATTTTCTATGCATGTGTTACTTAGCACTTAATATGATTTAATTACAAGTTTTTAACAGTAAAGCAAAGCATCATAACTGAGAATGCTCATAATATGTTTAAACTCAGAGATCAATATGAATCTCTAATTCTCAATGCGGTCCATGATTTTCAGATCAAATCCTTGTTTTAGATCCATTTTAATATATACTTTGTTATTTGAAAATTAGCTGTTTTGAAAGAAAGTGTAATAATAAAAAGAGCAGGGACCAATCCGTAAGTTTTACATGAACTCATTGTCAGATACTACTTTGCTATGTTGAAATGAGAGTGCTTTAATTACTTGACATATAAAGACGAGTAATCTTAAATTTATAAGCACTCTGATTTTCACCTTAAGTTCAACTTTTGAATCTGCCAAATCATAAAATAACGAAACAGCAGGGGTTAATTTGCAATTTTGTTTTTCTTCCCTTGTCAGCTTTCCCTTTGATCTTTATGTCTTCATTATCTTCTTTTGATTTAGTTTCATAATTGCATCATTTGGATTGAATCTTTTAGGCACATTACGGTGAAACAAGAATGATGATCATGATGATAAACAATGACATGTACCAGTCCACATTTAAAAATTGATAAACATAAAATTGATTTCATTAAAGACAAACTTAAGTCAACCCCAGTTGTAATTGAATTGATTCACATGATTGAAAAACAACTAGTATGAAGAGCTGACACCATAATCATTTTCAAGTAAATAGCAAAATAACTATTAAACAAGAAATTATGACTGGTACCATGTGAATCCATCTAATTCAGCATCAGCACACAAAATTAAAGTTAATAAAGCATTTGACACATGAAAAGAATGGCTAGATTATTTCGACAAAAATGTAATTGCTGGTAGAATTTTTGGTGAAGGCCAACCACAAAGCACCTGTTCTGATTTCTAAGTCTCCCAAATTTTTATACTGAACAAATTATTTATTGCAAGATTCATTATACATTATTCCAATGTTCGTCTCATCTCTCTTAGAAAGAGTTCTTCAAGTCTTCAAGCCTTATTATTTGTTAATTTATTTATTGTGCTGGAAGCTTTTTGCTCTTCTTCTCCATGACACTTTCTATTCACAATAATAAAAAACAGTATCAGAAAATGTAACGACTGAACTGAAGAAAGATAAAAGTAGGGGTGAAAACAGATCAGATACGGAACGGATAGTTGTAAAACCATATCTATATTCATTTTTATTTTCGGATATGGATAAGAATACGGATATTTATAAAGAAAATATAATTAAAAATTACTAAAGTTCATTATATTTATTTAAAAATAATGGTTAATAAGATATTTTTTTTCGTAATATATATTAAACATATGATACATATCTACTATTTGGATATGGATAATTAAAACTTAAAATCATATTTGTATCAGTATCCACACGGATATTTGGATACGAATATCCATTTCTAATTTTTTGAATATGGATTAAATACAGATCGCATATTGTCCTCTCCGTTTTCACCCCTAGAAAATGGAAAATATTTGCCATTAATGTACAATAAAGATATATAAAAGAACTAAAACAAACCCTGTAAATCCATTACGTCAACAAAAGATAACATATTTATAGTGTTGATTTTATTAGAATCACCAGTTTTGTAATATTAGTATGTACTTGGAGAAAATCAGCATCAACCTGCTGCAGTTTTTTCTCGACTTGAATCACCCTAACCAGAGCCTTTGATTTCCCTTATTCTCAGGGACGGATTTACAACTAATCACATGGGTGCTCAGTCACCCCTATGATTTTAAAATTTTAATTATGTATATCCAAATTTAATTAAATTTCATTTTTTTGAAGTTTTATTTCCTCTGTCTCATTATAAATTTTTTGAATGTTTACTTGTACCTTAGTGATTGGATTTCCATTTTGCCTTTGTGGAGATTTGTATTCAAATTCTATATACCACATATTGTCCAATTTATGTTTTAGTGCCCCAATAAAAACAAATTTAGTTCTGCTCTCAAGTTTTCGCAGAATATAATGTCAGCGTGTTCAACTAGGAAGATGAAAGCTTCACAAGATACCACCTAAATGATCCGACTGATCTCATGCTACCAGTTTGGATTACCACAAATCCATAGCAGATTATTCTGGTACTATGATTAATCATATTTTCAGTTCTCTCTACCATTGATATTATTGTCAGATTGTTAAAAAATTTCGATGCATGTTTATTTGTAGATAACATAGTACATTAGCTTGATCAATGATGAAATTGGTTATATTTTCTGATCACCAGTTTTGTATTTTTTTTTTTTAGTTTATATATTTGTAAAAAGTTCATCTTTAAAGGAATAAACTGATTTTTTTTTTGCTTAGCTAGCCTAGGCAATTGCTTAAAATTAACATTGAACATGCAACAACAAATGGGTAAATTTTAATTAAGCTTTAACTTTGAACTCTTCAATAAACAAACAATTTGCATAATATCAACATCACAGGGAAAAAGGAAGTGCATGTCATTGTTAGCAAGTAATCTAACAAAAATAGACATACAGCCTCATAAATAATGCTGTTACTAACTTTGTTAGTCATAACATTGTTCAAGCATCTCATTCCCAGAAATATCATGGAAACAATAGCTGATGGTAGAAAAATCATATAGAAATTCTTATACAAAATTTAACGAATTTTTTTGCGGTGAGCCAACAAAAATGCTATTTATTCTGGGCCTCTAAAATTAAATACTGACTTAATTTCTAAGAGCAATGGGGATCCACACTACATTGCTCATTTGTCTCTTGTCAAAGAGTGCTTGAAGGCTTCTCAATTTTTTTGAACTGGAGGTGTCTGGCTCGTCTCAGCCAATGAGAACTTCTTCACTTTCTATTCACAAAACAAGAAACTAGGTATCAGAATATGTAAAAACTTGATTGAAGAAATTTCAAAAAGAAAAGAAAAGAAAAGAAATGGAAAACACTTACCATGAATGTACAATAAAAATGTGGAAAAGAACTGAAAAGCAAATTCTGAAAATTAATTGCCACAATTTAAAGAAAAATCTACAATGTTATATCAGAATCATGACTGTTGCTAAGTGACTAGTATGCACTAGAAAAGGAATTTGCATCCTCTGAAAAAATCTCAAACTTTGAGTTGATCTGTAGAAAATCCGGACCGTTCAAATCCTTTTTGCATGAATCTCAAAGCACAATAATACTGCCTCATGCATTCTGAATAGGCACCGGAAAAAAAAGGCCCAACTTGAGATAAACTGAAAATTTGAGATATCTCAGAGGATACAGACTCCTAGAAAAGATGGTGAAAAACTTTTGCTAAAGTTATTACACTGCAAGTACAAACCCAGACTACACATTACACAATAAACACATCCAGGTGGTTCAGAAAATCTAATCTCACTTTTTTTCTGTGACAGTAGCAGCGATGTTCTATGTATCTCATTTTAAAACGTACTGTAGTTTCCTCAGTAGCTCATTTTTTTTGGTTAGTTTTGTAAGGAATATACAATTAGCTCAACTTTAAATGAATCAATTAAAAGTTAAAACCAACATTGGTAATAAAAGTGGCGCACATACAGTAGAACTCAATAAACTAGAATAAAACCTTCACCTACATGTATGACGAAACCAAATTACAAATAGACCCACAAAATGACTAAACATGTGTCTAAAAAGATAACAGAGGGAGAGGTGATCCGTATGAGAGTAATAATAATTTGTCAACTTTCACACAAATCTATATAATCAAATATTTCTTTTCTCTCTCCAAAATTAGGAGGCAGGATTGGTTTCTTTTCTCTCGAGTTGACTTAACCAAGAGTCAAGCTTTTCAACATCTATCGACCCGACATAGGTCGGAATATCAATTCTAGCCTCCACCTTGAAAGGTCTTGGCTGTGTTGACTCCTCTTCATTTCGTCGACGAGGCTTCTTATTTTTATGTTTTGGACCCGTTTCAGGGCTCTTTATAGTTTCCGTGGAATCCGCATCATCGACTTCCTCTTCATCTTGCTGGGCAATCCAGTCAAGAACTGTTTTCATCTGTTCTGACAATGCATCTACATCTTTAGCTAAATCTGCTATTGTAGTTTCTTCTGACATTGTTACAGTTGGAGATGTTGTTTTTCGTGGTTGTCGGTGAATTTTTAATTATGAGAAAGATTCATTGGTCTCCTTGTAATCACTTCTTGTGAATACCATAGTAAGAACCAGCTCTGATACCAAAACTTGATCCGTATGAGAGTAATAATAATTTGACAACTTTCATACAAATCAGTATAATCAAATATTTCTTTTCTCTCTCCAAAAATAGGAGGCAGGATTGGTTTCTTGTCTTTTTTTCTGTCTTTTCTTTTACATTTTCATTCCTTTATATAGGAGGCGATATCTCTTTTGCTTAACGCTTACAATTCCTTTCGTTCATTCATTTTCACTGGACTTTAACAATCTATCTTAAATAAGTAAAACAAATATCTAAAACTAGTAAAAATAGTTATTAATTGCTTTACTTTGTTTTATCGTCCTGGATCAAGAGGGCAAATAAGTAATTCATTTTGCCGAAGCACAAGGGAAGTGATAAATACCTTTTATTCAAGTTCTAACAAATGAAAGTACAACTATGTAGTTGTAATTACATTTATTCAGTCAATAAACCTGATATCATACCCATTTAATCCAAAACCCGTTAGGTACTGATGTATACTAAGAATGCCTTGACCCTATTGGATAATCTCCAATCAAATCTTATTATCTGCTGAATTTAATCAATTATATTTTTATGTTGTACCTTAATTTATGCTTCATTCATCCCCGTAAGAATAAAAGTTCAAAACAAAACGGAATATTACTGGTGCATACTTATTTGTTAGCCTGTATTAGATGCTTAATAAAGACAGAATTTGTAGTTACTAATTACAGTTATGGGCTCATTTTATTTAATTTTTTTTAAAAAAAGGCCAGGCAGATTATTCATTGATAGAAAATTAAATACAGCTAGCAACGGCATGGGCTAATTAGAAAGGGAAATGTTCAACGTATATCTTAATTTCTTGGCCATTATAACAAGTTAACCAGGAACCTTAATTATACAGTAGAACTTTCATTTTATTTTATTTTGACTATGTAATTTAAATAAATTAGGCCAAATAGAATATATTCAACAAAGAAAAGGTTTCTAAAAACCCATGTCATTAATAATTAACACAAGGCACACACTTTTACAAAATTCTGTTACCCAGCAAAATATGTTTTAAACAATAAATAATACTGTGCATTTTATCATATGGGCATCAAATTTTCACTGATGGGCTCCTCCTAAAATAGTGTTATTTTAGATTGAAATATGGGCACAATTTTAGATAATTCTAGTGGCAACAGCAACAAATGCTGAGACTTTGAAACCCTTTTAGCTCTATTGAAAGACAATATAGTTTCTTAACCAAATACTGAAATTGGTATAGTCAAATTAAACAAAGAAAACCCAAACACAAGAGCAGAAAAAGTGAGAAAAACAATGAAGTAGAGAAAATTAGAGAGAAAAAGAAACCTTTTGGAGAACGCAGCTCCTAACAGCGTCTAGCAATTTGACACACTTGTCGCGGTCGTAGGAGGACTCGGCGAGGCAGTTAAGCAGATCCAGCGCCTCCTGCGCGCACTCCGGATGAGCGGTCACCTTCTCCATTTTTATTTTCTGAATTAACTTCACCGACGCTGAGCTACAGATCAAATCAGAGAAAAATAAGAAAAGTGCGGATACGCCGATACTCGGGAATCGGATACTGTGGGGTCAAGACACGGGAGTCGGATACTCGGATTCCACTAGGACGTATCCTCTGAGATACCTCAACTTTTGTGTGACCAACGTGTACGGTGCTTATTCGGGGATAGCTTGGGGGCCAATATTATTTGAGCTTTACGATTTGTGCAGAACGTATTTAACGGTTGTGATTTTTCAAAAGAGTGAATTCGGATTCCACTTGTAGGGCTTAAATTTTATGCGGTTTGCATGTAAATGGCACCACGTGTAACAAGTCATAGATACCTTTATGGATCCGGTGGGTTCCTGGTTCAGAGCCATTGTGTGATGGTCTACTAGAGTTTTTGTTCTTCCAGTACTTGAGGTGCAATTTAAAAAAAAAAAAAAACGGTTCAGATTAAGTCTAACTGAATCAAACAAATTATGAAATAAAATGATTATCAGTTACAGGACTCTACTATTTATATTTGTTGAGAACAAAACAACGAAAAAATTCCAATGACATTCACAGCTGTTACATAAAATATTGGAATCCAGCATAGTGACAAATAAATTATTCGGGTACAGTTCGGTATAGTTAGAAGTTCGTGATTCAGAAATAATTAGATATTATCAGGACTAGAGATCTCAAATCTTCAAGGAAGCAAAAAAAAATATATATCTATATTATGGAAAAAATTCGAGAAAAATTCGTGAATAATTCAGTCAACCAAATATTCGACGTTTGGTTCGTCTTCACAAAAAGAAGAAATAATTCTCACAAAAAGAAGAAATAATTCGTTAATCTTGTGACTATGAACTTAGCGTGCAAAATGAAAATGACTACACGGAAGGATGCACAAAAAGTGCAGCGGAAATTTCTTCGTTCTGTGCGAGCCACGCGTCGCCCATTGCAGCCTTATGAGGCAGAGGATGGAGAATGGAATTCGCATACTCTGAGATACTTCAAAACTTTGAGCGTTTTTTCGGAAAATCTTAACCGTTCAAATACGTTATGCACGAATCTCAAAATACAAATAATAATGGTTTCCTTAGAGATGCTACTTTTACCCGATTACCCAGATCTGATATGAAACCGAACCGGATCCGACCCGAAACCGATTAATTTGAATAGGGTATGGTTTAAAAAATATAACCGGTTAAATTATAGGTACGATTACAAAATTAATAATTTAATATCCGATCTGGATCCGAACCGGAACCGATACTGTAATGGGTAAGATATGGATTTCATTTAATTATCTGACTCATAACCAAACCCGACCCGATACCCGTATAAATACCCGATAAAACATATATTAATAACTATTAATATATAAAAATACAACTTTGCATATTAATTTTTGCATAAGCCGTGGTGAGCCCAGTATTTTTTCACAACTTGAATGTGAGAAAATATAATGCAGTCACATATTCGCTATGTTTATACACACAGATGGATGTCAAATTTATTATTTCTATAACAACCGCATTAATTTTTTAAATAAAATTTATTGCTATGAATACATCCTTCAATATTTGCCTTAATATCTTCTGCATAATAATGAAAATTTATTGCTCTCATTGATATGTCATTTCTACAAATTATTAGTATTTCATTTATAGATTTTTTGAATCATAGAAAAGAAAATCACAATCTCCAATATTTTACTTTCTAAAAATTATATCTCTTCTTCAACCATAGAGTTGTTATTTTTATTGTGTTATGTAGGATGATATATTTTATTATTTATGAACAAGATTAATAGTATAATTTTTATTTTGCAGTAGTTTTTAATTTATATTATAATGATTTATGATATGAGATGTTTAAGAAATTATTATATTTAATTGTAAATGATTTTTTAAATGCTTTGGAGTTGTGACATATACCTGCTTTGGATTCGAAACCGCCCCGTATCCGAACCAGACCCGATAATCTACAAACGAGTTATGGGTATCTATCTACCCGGAACCGAAAGATTGGACTCGAAATATCTTCGGGTAGATAGGTATCTAGATCCGGATCTGATCCGATTTGAAACAAATAAGTATATGTATAGAAATTTGGACCTGAACGCTTTTAGGGTACGGATTCAAATATAATAGTATCCCGACCCGACCCGACCCGACCCGACCCGATAGCACCTCTAGGTTTCCTGCGCTATCCCTGAATAAACATTGTACACGTCGGTCTCGCGCAAAAGTTGAGATATCTCAGAGGATACGCCCTCGAATCTTCCGATGTGAGCTCACAACTGGTAAACATGACTTTATATTGGGCCTTAAAATTTCCGATCTATAATGATTTATCAGGCCCAATTATACTTTGAGCTCTTCTAATTTTATAGTTGGGCCTTCGGGCAATTACGGGTTCATTTTGGATTCGGCCTAATCTGGCAGAATGGACGTAGAGCAGATTTATACCTAAATGAACGCTCAGCTAGGTTATAACTACAAAACAGACACATTTTCCTTAAATAACAGAAATATACCAAAAATGTTCTATGGTAATTGAGGAAATTAAAATGATTTCTTAAATAATTTCATATTTTTTTCAGAATTATTATTTTTTCCCGAAATAAACACACCAATATCTGAAATAACCAAAAAGCTGGAACATAACTTCTTTATTGTGATATTATAAGATAATTGCTTCCTCAAAGAAGGATGGGAGTATTTTGGGCTTCAAGGTCCGAAACAGGCCCTTTTGGCCCAATATTTGGCCAGATGAAAGCTTGAATATTTACTTGCTCATGGGGTGTAAACGGATACGGATAATTCGCTCCGTATCTGGACATTATTCGAATCCGGATTAAACAGATACGGATAATTGCAGATATAGATATATTTTGCATATGGTGAAATAATGACGGATACGGATACATATAATTTCATAAAGGTGAATATCCGTATCTGTATCTGCAATTATTCTGGATCCGAAATTGCTCCCAACCGGCTTCGACTTTACTGCTCCGGATAGAAGTTGTTATATAATTATCCCATATTCATTTCAGTCTTGATTGTGGGATAAATAATAATACGATATGGTTTCTAATTTAATCTTTTTTTCGCTGGTGATAGTACTATTTTCTTTCATTTTTACCTTCATATCTTCATTCTCCATTCTTTTCCATTTAAGACTATAGCTTGTGAATGTAGTATGCTTTTAGTCCATACTAAATTGATTTTAGTCATTGTTTCAAGACAACAACAAAACATCTTTTGTATCTTAAAGTGTATAACTCAATTATCCGACAATTATTCGTATCTTATCCGTATTCGTAGATTATTCGCTCCGTATCTATATCCGTTTATGGCGAATTTGGTTTTAAATTTTGATATCTGTTTGCTATTTGTATCCGTATCCACTCATTGAAAGACGGATACGGATATGGTATTAGCATTATCCGCTCCGTTTACACCCCTGCCTCCCCATGATTAAATTAATTAATTAATAATTCAATACATCTGGATGGATTCTGTCAGCAAGTATCACATCATTACTCTGTTGAAACCTTCCTAAGCCCCAGTTAATCATGTACCCGGTACCAACCTGCACAGGGAAAGATTCAGCCTCCACTACCAACAAAAAGTACTGAAATTTCTGTTCACAAATACAGTGTGGCAATTTGCAAGGCAAATATGTATATTGGTGAAATTACAGTAACCTGCTATTAAATCTCTTAATCAGCTAATTATTTCAGGAAAAAGGGAAGTATATAACAAATTCAATGGAATTTGTAAGAACAAAACAAAATTCATAACTCAAGTAAAGATCAGTAAAAATAGAAATATTGTACAATTTTGCAAATAAAAGTCTTGATTATATCTAAAATTAGTATCATCATCCAGTTTTGATCTAAAGGAATCTCTGCAATATGGAGGACCACACCAACATAATGCAAAAAGTCAAGGTGGTATACACCTGTTGACTTGCTCAGACAATAACCGACCGCCTCCATTGAAGAGAACACAGTGCCTGATTAACTTGGCCATACAAAATGAAAAAAAAGTGTGCCTTTGCATGCTCAATTGGGTCTCAGGTTTACAGTGCTCAGCCACCTTTGTCTCCTAAACATACAAATGCTGATAAGAAAGGTGAAACGTACCATGTGATTATGTGCATTCCTTCCCTGGATTACACCTGTTGGCGACTAACTCATATATATGCATCATCAATATTCTGATTCACCATCATTGTTGCATGCTGTTACCAGCTGATTTAGGTAATTCCTATACTTCCATTGTGTTTCTATAGAACTAAGACTATTTCAATTGAAATCCAAATTACACAAAAATAGTGGTTCTATAGGATAAAGGAGTACTTGAATTGGAACCTATATTCTATATATTGACAAATATTTACAATTATACATATATATCACAGGAAAAACAATTATACAAAGATTGAATTTTAATAATAGCAAATTAATTTATACGAATAATGTGAAAATAACATTCCTTTTGAGGTTAGTTGGCTACAAACTAACATAATATATTAAAATTAAAATGTCAACAATTTTATAACCATAACTTTTTTGTTTGAAAAAGTTTTTTTTTATGATCATACACATGTCGACAGAATCATGTCATATATAGATAATATAGCACAAATGTGCAGTAACACATATAGGAAGTGACAGCGCACACTACAAAAGGGAACCTATGGATTTTATTCGAGAGAGGCAACTTGCAAAAGCAATTGAGGACTGGTACCAGTATGTGCAATTGGTTCTGAAAAAGTGCAGAGATCTAACACCTGAGTGGCAAATCTTTGGCAGTAAGATTCTATTATATTCTTTCAAGTATCCAATCATCTAGTATATATTATGTCTTCTCAGAGATTTATATATAGATTCCTGTCACTAACTCCACATGGTTAGGAATTGGTTGTTAACTGAAATTCCAACAAAATCGCATTATTTGATGTCTTGAACTCTTGACCACCGATTTGTTGTCTGAGAAAGAAAAAAAAAAAAAAAAGAAGAAGGAAAAGAGGACTATCTGTTTGTCAATATGAAGTATGAAAATGTACATTGATTTTGATAAAAATACTAATGAGGGGCGAAGAGAAGGTTCAAAGGGGGAAAGGCCGAGAGGGGTGGGGTGGGGGGGGGGGGGGGGGGGGGGGGGGGGGGGGGTCACCCTGTAAATCAGAAAATTATATATATTTTTAAAGATATTAGAAAATTTGCCAATATAAATATTGATGGGCTCCCTCACTAGATTAAAATCTCACCAGTAATTATAGGACCCCAATAATTTTAATTTTCTAACTTTGCTCCTATTATGCTTTGTTCCCATATCATAAATATGAAAATTATTATTAATTTGATATATGTTTTATTATTCATCAAATGACTTTGAATTTATAACTTTGATAATATGTCAAATAACACTAAAATTGTATATATGAAACTTGATACACAATCAAGGTTGTAAATAGCGATTATCGCGTCATTACTTATAAGGTCTGAAAAAATTATAGCGCAGCTATAGCTAGCTATTGAAAATTCTAATAAAAGAAAAGTGTTTGATAGCACCGTAGCTTTTAAGGTCTGAAAAAGCTATAGCTAGTTATTTAGAACGCTGACACAATCAATTTATATATAATGCTAAATATATAACTATGAATCTTGTGAGCATTGCTAATAGATCATTACTAAATAGTCTATACTCTATAGTGATATATTAAAAACTTCTAGTTGGTAAAATTTCTTGTAATTGCAGAGAACAAAGAAACAATATGACAAATAGGTTTTTGATTCACCGGCTAGCCAATGGGGTTGCTCCCAATGGTATATGTGAGATTCTATCAAGATGCTATCGTACATACTGAATGATGATGGGTCAACCGCTAGAGAAACAGCATCCATCCATGATTCATCAGTGGCATCATGGCATGACATGCAGTGGTAATGCATGACTTGAGGGCTATGAAATGATGCTTTCATACAGGCCCATACAGTAACAGATACAAGTGCATGTATGCTTAAATATTAGAGAGAGAAAAAAGAGAAGAGTATGTGCTATGCCTAGAGGATACAGCTAACAACTACTACTAGCTACTAGCTAGCTTGCAACCAGGCAGGGAGCAAGCGAATATTACTGTTGATATTGCGATTTGCTATAACATTCCAACTACAACTTATTTTATAAATAAAAAAAAAAAATCAATTTTTCGAAAATAAGCTTGATTATTTTTTGTTCTCGATAAATAAATGGAACCACTTTTTTAATCTTGTTTTGGACAAATTGGTTAATTAATATCTAAAAAATAATAAAACTGTTGCAACTATGCCATAATTTTCTGTTTTTGAAACAAGATCTTGATTATGTGTCCAATTTGAGGTACTTGCACCTTAGAAACCAATCTTATTTGAGGTACTTGCACCTTATATTTTTATATATATATAACAAGGAAAATATAGCCTGAACAAATAAGAAGTTGCCCCAAAAAGTAATGCTAAATTTGTCTTGCAATTGATTGAGTTCAGAACATACATGAGTACGTGAGGCCAAACAATTACATTGCAATTTGCAACCCTTGTGAATTTTGAACAAAACCTTTTAGAGCTATCAAAACTTTGAAGTAAAAAAACCTACTTTCAATAACATAATATACATAGAAGGCCTGGGAATGTTCAACTATTGATCTCACAAATTATTCACAACATCTGAAAAATATATTATATGCTGAACTAATACTGAAGTTGTTAGATATGCATGTCAGCCTCCACAATAGAAACTGTAGATACATGTGGTGGTGGGAATAAAACACCAAGATTTATTGTCTGAACTGGAGATGGCCTGCTGTTGCTAATTGCCATCTTAATTGTGTAGTGATAAGTAAAAACTAGACAGAGTGCCTTCAATTAATCATGTGATAACGACGTGAGGCCCATAATGCTTCCTTGCTTGTACCCATTTTTAAGTCTGATCTGGTTGTTAGTCACACACACATGCATATATGTACTTCACATGCACATAGATAGCTTGTTAGCCAGCGCTGCTTCCAAAATATAAAGTGCATAATCAACTTAATTAATTGGGGATCGTTGCTCAGGTGTCGCCTTGGATGAAGACACCTGTCAAGGATCTACGGCTAGGGACCCACTAGAGATTTTGCCCTTTCAGGAAGCCTAAAACAAAAGTTTGCTTTATTTGGTAAATTAATCTGATTCCGTGTTTTGCCTTTTAATTTGTATCCCACATAAATTAGTGCGGTTCGACTTCTGTGGCCTTGCTGTACAGGAACAATTTTGATGGCAATATTTTGCATTTTTTCTATAATAGTTCTTCATTAAGATAGCAATCCTACTTTAAATTAAATCTGAAATTGTTTAAATAGTATTTATAGTGTCCGCTATATAACATGTTGGAGTTGACTCTAATTGAGCTTGATTCACTAGTACATAAAACACGACCATACACGACATATCATATACGAATGAGAAAAAATTGCACATTAACAGTGTGTAATAGAAGAAGGTGTTTGCGCAAAAAAAGCTCACACATACCCACATGTGTCCACTAGTAATGAACCGTATCTGGAAGTCACCAACTTTTATTCACGGTTTTATAATACTGAATCGTACATTATAGTATATAATTAATCGTACACAGTTAGTTAATTAAAGGCCGTGTATGGTTATCACCAATCTCCAAACACAGATTTATACTTTAAACCATGCAGTTTGTGTTCTCGCTTTTTCAACCAAGCCTGCTCAAAATTAATTTCTTGTACCAATCACCCCTCGCTATACACGCCTTTTCATCTTCTGTTCTTGAATCCAATTTAAATCCGATCCCCTCTCCCTTGGGAAATAAATTTGCTACGATTCCAAAGAATTGTACGGACCATGCTTTTCCAAATCCAACCACTTATTTGTTTTGAGATTCGTGCATGAAAACTAATTGCTTTTGAGATTCGTGCATTCTTAAATATTAATGGTTGGATTTGGAAAAGCATGGTCCCTACAATTTTTTGGAATCGTAGCAAATTTATTTCCCTCTCGATCCCTTGTCTCTCCATTTTCTCTCTTAGGATTTTATCTATATGGTGTGGAGATTTAGATTATCAATTGTGTTGGCACTCATCTTCTCATGCATCTATCAAGATGAGATCTGACACAATTGATAACTTAAATCTCGATTTCACCTGTTAATTGCTTGATTGTTTTACACCCGTAAAGGATAAGGCCAGATCATATATATACATACATACATATAAATACATAAATACATATATAGACATATACATACATACATATATATATACAAATATGAGGAGGGTTCAAATTCCTCCATTTTTTGTGCCTCCATCATGCTTCAATTTTTAAAAACTTAAATAACTCAAAGTTTAAAACTTAAACGTCAAAATAAAACCGTTAGATGTGATCTATGTTATTTTCTATATGTGCCCATAAAAAAATATTACATTTTGATTTTGCTTTTATGTGAATCAATAAGTTAAAAAAATCAACGTCTAGAAATTATCCACATTAGTATACATTTTTACAAGCTCAAGATGAGAACCAAAACAAAGTTGAAATCCACACATTAGTATACATTTTTACAAGCAATAATTTTTTACACTTGCATAGATAAAATGATGTAGTTCATGTCCAATAATTTTATTTTGAATTTTAAGATTTAAATTTTGAGTTATTAAAGTTTTTAAAAAGGAGGCACTTGAACCCTCCTCTACACATACACATACACATACACATACACATACACATACACATACACATACATATACATGCATTATACATGTACATTATACATTATACCTTATACCTTATACCTATATATATACCTATACATTATACATTGTACATTGTACATATACATATATGTGTGTGTGTGTATATATGAGGAGTTCAAATGCACCATAATTTTTGTGCTCTAATATTCTCCACATCTTTTATCTCCGTTTTTAAGGTCCGAACAGTCGATCCGAACTGCTCAACATAATCTTCATAATAAAATATTCTTTGAGACCAAATTTTATATTTTTTTTCATTTTTTTAGATAGATACAAAATCACTGTATTAAGGAGATTCTGGACCATCCAATAAAGTGATATTGTACCTATGTAAAAAGTTAGTAAAAAAATTATAAAAAATATAAAATTTGGTCTCCAAGAATATTTCATTATGAAGACTATGTTGAGTGGTTCGGATCGACTGTTCGGACTTTAAAAACAGAGATAAAGGATGTGGAGCATATTGGAGCACAAAGTTATGGTGCATTTGAACCTTGATGTATGTATGTATGTATGTATGTATGTATGTATACAACAATTTTGAGTTACAATAAAGTTACCACAATCATTTTCTACATTTTCAAAGTCTAAATAGTCTATCCAAACCGTTCAACATGATCTCCACAATAAAATGTGCTTCTAGATTAAATTTTATATTTTTTGAAATTTTTTTACTATTTATTAAGATGGGTACAAAATTCAATGGTCTAAAATTGACTAGTTTTTGTAAAATGCGTAATAAATAGCAAAAAAATTCCAAAAATTGTAAAATTTGATCTACAAGCACATTTTATTGTGGAGATCATGTTGAATGGTTTGGATCGGTGATTTGGACTTTGAAAATGTAAAAAATGATTGTGGTAACTTTGTTGTAACTCGATCCCTCCTCATATATATATATATATAGAGAGAGAGAGAGAGAGAGAGAGTAAGGCTACGGTGAGTTGCGAAGTAAAACACGTTTTTACTTCATGCAATATCTTCATTTTCAAAGTTCAAATAGCTGATCCAAACCGTTAGATGTTTAATCTAGGGTAAATTTCGTTGTAGGTCACTAAACTTTGTTATTTGTCACGAATTGGTCACTCAAATTTGATTTGTCCCTTTTGAGTCACTCAATTTTGTTATTTGTCCCAATCAAGTCCCTCTATATTTTTCCATCCAAAATTTTAACAGAATATTCCTATTCCGTCCAAAAAATTAACATAATATACTCATTTCATCCAAAATATTAATGGAATTAACATATTCCGTTAAAAATTTGGATGAAAAAATATAGAGGAACTTGATTGGGACAAATAACAAAGTTGAGTGACTCAAAATGGACAAATCAAACTTGAGTGACTAATTCGTGACAAATAATAAAGTTTAGTGACCTACAGCGAAATTTACCCTTTAATCTATATTAAAATATGCTTGCTAAACTAAATTTTATATTTTTTGAATTTTTTTTACTATTTATTAAGCCACTTTGAAAATCTGGGTGAACAGTAAAAATAGTAAAAATTTCTGGACCGCTGGATCGGCGATTTTCAAAGTGGCTTAATAAATAGTAAAAAAATTCCAAAAAATGTAAAATTTGGTCTCCAAGCACATTTCAATATGGAGATCATGTTAAGCGGTTCGGAGCAACATTTTGAACTTTAAAATTGCAAAATATGAGCGTGAAGTAAAATAGTCGCTTTACTTTGCAACTCACCGTAGCCCAACTATATATATATAGTTGGGCTATAGTGCTTTGCGAAGTAAAATAAGTGTTTTACTTCACATTTATTTCTTCAATATAAAGTTCAAAACGTCGATCCGAACCGTTCAAGTTGATCTCCATATTAAATTGTGCTTGGAGACCAAATTTTATATTTTTTGGAAATTTTTTACTATTTTTTTAGAATTTTTTAAAATCGCCGTTTTTGATGGTCCAGAATTTTCTGAAAAATAGTGATTTTAAAAATTCTAAAAAAATAGTAAAAAATTTCCAAAAATTGTAAAATTTGGTCTCCAAGCACAATTTAATATGGAGATCAACTTGAACGGTTCAGATCGACATTTTGAACTTTTAAATTGAAGATATAGACGTGAAGTAAAACACTCACTTTACTTCGTGAAGTACCGTAGCCCAACTTTCTCTCTCTCTCTATATATATATATATATACAATTTAAGTAACTTAATAAATTGGTTATATATATATATATAATTTAAGTAACTTAATAAATTGGTTATATATATATATAGAGAGAGAGAGATGGGCTATGGTGCATTGCAATGCATAGGCTATGGTGTGCATTGGACCATAAATCACCGATTCAAAGTTCAAATGACCGATCCAAACCGTTCATCTTGTTCTCCATATTAATATGTGCTTGGAGACCAAATTTTACATTTTTTGGAATTTTTTTACTATTTATTAAGCCACTTTGAAAATCGCTGATCCAACGGTGGCTTCTGATTTTACTGTTCCAAACAGTCACCGTTGGATCAGCGATTTTCAAAGTGGCTTAATAAATAGTAAAAAAATTCCAAAAAATGTAAAATTTGGTCTCCAAGCACATATTAATATGGAGAACAAGATAAACGGTTTGGATCGGTCATTTGGACTTTGAATCGGTGATTTATGGTCCAATGCACACCATGGCCTATGCATTGCAATGCACCATAGCCCATCTCTCTCTCTCTCTCTCTATATATATATATACAATTTAAGTAACTTAATAAATTGGTTATATATATATAATGAGGAGGGATCCAATTACACCCTATATTTTTAAAGTCTAAACAGTCGATCCAAACCGTTCAACATGACGGATATATTAAAATATACATGTAGTTCAAATTTTTCATTTTTCTATTTTTTTTTACTATTTATTAAGATGGGTACAAAAATTCAATGGTCTGAATATAGCGATTTTGTTAAATACTTAATATATAGTAAAAAAATTCGAAAAAAATATAAAATTTGATCTACAAGCACATTTTAATATATATATCCATTATGTTGAACGGTTTGGATTGACTATTTGAACTTTGAAAACTTTGTAAATGGAAAGTGTAAGTCGATGTCACCAAAAAGGATGTAATTGGATCCCTCCTCATATATAATATATGTATATGTACATACATACATATGTATGTATAATATACGTATATATGTATATATAGAGTTTGGCTAATATAACATTAGTGTCATTTTAGCTTATATAACACCAACTCTAAAACCTATCAAATCGACTTTGAACGACTAATCCAAACCGTTCAAACTGATTTACATTATGAGTGATGCATTTACATACAATTTTTTTTTAATATTTTCAAGTTATTTTAGTATCAAATCAAGCGGTAAAAAATATTGAAAAATGAATGTATTAAAATTAACTTAAAAACTCACACATTTGACCACTTGACTTAATACTAAATAAATTCGAAAAGTTATAGATTTTGTATGTAAATGTACAACTAATGAAGTAGATCGGTTTGAATGGTTTGAATTCACAATTTGAAGTCGATTTGATAGGTTTTAGAGTTGGTGTTATATAGGTTAAAATGACACTGATGTTATACTAGCCAAACTCATATATATATATATATATATATATAATATAATATAGAGTACGGCTAACGCGCTTCCTCTAGCATATGGGCCGAAATGCTTCCGGTGAAAAGTTGAAATTTCAAAATCCAAAAAGTCGATCTGAACCGTTCATCTTCTTCTCCATATTAATATCTGCTTGGAGACCAAATTTTACATTTTTCTGAAATTTTTTACTATTTATTAAGCCATTTTGAAAATCGCTGATCCAACGGTGGCTTACCAAACAGTAAAAATCAGAAGCTACCGTTGGATCAGCGATTTTCAAAATGGCTTAATAAATAGTAAAAAATTTCAGAAAAATGTAAAATTTGGTCTCCAAGCAGATATTAATATGGAGAAGAAGATGAACGGTTCAGATCGACTTTTTGGATTTTGAAATTTTAACTTTCCACCGGAAGCATTTCGGCTCATATGCTAGAGGAAGCGCGTTAGCCGTACTCTATATATATATATATATATATATATATATAGTGACTAATGTGCATTCATATGCATACGGTCCAAATTTAAAATTTCAAAATATAAAACGTTGATCCGAACCGTTCATCTTGTTCTCCAAATTAATGTGCTTGGAGACCAAATTTTACATTTTCCGAATTTTTTTACCATTTATTAAGTCACTTTGAAAATTGCTGATCCAACGGTGGCTGCTGATTTCAAAGTCCAAATAACAAATTCAAACCGTTCATCTTGTTCTCCATATTAATATGTATTTGAAAACCAAATTTTACATTTTTTTGGAAATTTTTTACTATTTTTTTAGATTTATTGAAAATCGCTATTTCAGACAAATCTGGACCATAAAAAACTGCGATTTTCAATAAATCTAAAAAAATAGTAAAAAATTTCCAAAAAATATAAAATTCGGTTTCTAAGTACATTTTCATATAGAGATCATATTGAGCAATTTTGATCCATTGTTTGAATTTTGAAAACAAAGATAAAGATCATGTAGAGCGTGGTCGAGGGCCTGGGGCACAAAATGAATAGTGAGGCTAGAATAAAGGGGTAGCCACCTAGGGGATAACTATAAGGTGACAAGTGCCATAGGATCAGAACACAGTTAATGCAGAATTTGGTGCGAGTTTCACCAGAAATATATTAAAGTAAAAAGAATCATCATTGGTAATCTTAGATCCTGCCTAGATTCCCATATTTCTGTGGGGGTTACATAACGGAAGCATGAAATGCAATAAATAGTGCTAGAAGTGTCAGGAGCAAGAGAAAAGGTATAAAATGTAAAACTATATATATCGACTAATTAAATGATAATTACATCATTCACAATGATACTGAATATTAATATTATTATTATTATTATTATTATTATTATTATTATTATTATCAGTATTAGTGACATTATTGTTAATTACTATATAGTTGTCATCATATAGTCACTAATCCTCAAGTTTCGTTTTTTCTCGTCTGGAAGCATGAGGTGTCATATCTTGTTGTTGTTGTTTTTTTTTTTTTTTTTTTTCCCTATTCTTCCTCAATGTCTAAAAAGCTAAAACAAGCATTAATATTAATACTTTGTAAATTTTGAAGTATATCAACAATGGCGCACTATTAATTGTTTATATGCACTCTTTATATATACATTGTTTCGAGGAAGCTCCGGCAACAAGAACAAGAAAACCATGTATAGTTAGTGCTTGCAAATATGTATATGATCATATTAAAAAAGGATAGAAAGAAAGTAAAAAAAAAACTATCCCCTTTACACTACTAGACTATGGTGTTGTGTGTATTGGATTTTTGAACCTTATCTAAATAATGAGGAAAAGCAAGGTAGAGGAAGGAGATGATTGCATGCCCCATGGAATCTTAATGGCCACAACAGGAAGAGCTCCAGCCATTGGCTCTTCAAAGGACCACCGCTTAACACAATTAGAGGCATGAAATTTTATAAAATAGCTTCAACTAAAAATCTTTTAGTTAATATTATAAAAATAAAAGGTTATGGGGTGACAAATGATAAGCAATGATATGCAGTGAAAGTGACCCTGACAAACCTCCAACTTCTGATCTTTGCTCTATACATCATTTAAAGATATCTCATAAATGAAAAGTGAATTAACAAATTTTTAATGCTAATGGACCACATAATGTGGTCCTGTACTTCATTGAAACAAAGTTAATGATGCATACAAAATATTATATATACATATCCCACTTAAATCCAATTGCATATGCACATCTCATATCCAGACTCAGAGATGATGCATGGGAGCTCAAGCTCTTACCCTTGTCACGGCATACCTCACCATTATATATATATTCTGGCCATTGTTTCAGTGATCATGCAAGAATTTTATATAGTTCTTTACTTTTTTTTTTATATCAAAGGTTACAGCAGATAGGCAGGTTAGGTCAGAAATTTTCCAATTGTTGGATCAGTAAAGAAAGGGATATGATTTATATAGGATTTATAAATTTCCAATGTGTACCAAACAATAGAAATGATGATGATAAGTAACCAGAAAGAAATATAAGAAGATACGCAATCATCAAAACATAAGCAATTTAGCACACAAATAATCATTTAACCAACAAGATATAATGTATTAGAAAAAGGTTCTGTCATATATGAAACAATATATTTGCTAGCTTACTTATTTAGTTGTTTACTCCAAATATGTTGATAAATAATTTCTTCACCTCTGAGGAAGTACATTTTGCATGTTGTTCTCAGTGCTGTTTAAAAATTCATCTACTCATTATCATTTTAAAGTAATAAAAAAATAACTTATTATATTTGTCTGTACTGTTTATTTTATCTAACGTTATAAACTTGAAAATTCATCTCAGTGCTGTTTGAAAAAATAACATATTATATTTGCTTATTTTTGTTTCGATGTTCATATGAGATCTTCCATTGAACGTGCGACATTTTACGTGAAGATCCTTGAGAAGTTGGAAATGAATGTAGGGTATTAATTTCTAATTTCAATCCTTCTACCTACTCTCTTGAGTTTCATTTTATTATAACTAATTTTAATAAATTAAAGTCACAAGATCGTTTCTGATGAATACTGGCCAGAATAATTATACCAAAACCACTACTAGTATATTACGATAAACTTTTTAACTTGTAATTTCATAGAGTAAAGCTAGGGTGTGATGTGTTCACCAAGAGGGTTTGGTGTGCACAACTCCAAAAGTATATCGGATTGACTTTAAATGCTGAATCCAAACCGTTGAAATCCATGTACTTCATTAGTGATGCATGTACACGCAAAATTTTAAAAGTTTCGAGTTTATTTGCTACAAGGTCAAGCGGTCAAAGGAATGAACATTTTATAAGTTAATTTATAAGTTGTTTTATATATTCAATTTTTATCATTCTTTTGACCGCTTGACCTTATAGTAAATAAATTCGAAATTTTCAAAATTTTGCATGTACATGCATCACTCATGAAGTACATGGATTTCAACGGTTTGAATTCGGCATTTAAAGTTGATCCGATATACTTTTGAAGTTGTGCTCACCAAACTCTCTTGGTGAGCATATCACACCCTAGCTTTACTCATTCATATATATATGAGTAAAGGACTAGTGCATGGTGCACACCTTTGTGCTTGAAATATATTGTAATCAAATTTATAGTATAGTCCATTTGTCATTAATTAAGTATATTCAAAATCAAAATCAAATTTATATACACCTATATATCCGGATATTTGAACGGAGCTCCTGATCATCTTCTCATCTTAAGACTCTAGGTGATACTTAATTGTGGAAGAAGTGAGGCTGAGTGGATAACATTTGGTAGTTCATGCATGGGTAATTTTTTTTTCATATATTAATTTTTTACTTATAAATTCTTGCGTTGACTTTGGTCTGTTTACCCTAAAAAAAATAAACTATTTCAACCAGAATTCAGACCCAGGGCAATAAATTACCATGTAGAGATCTGAATTTAATCTGGTACGAATCTCAAAGTGAACCCTTATATTCCAAATTGGCATCGAATTGATTTTGGTCCGATTGTGAGTATTCTATACAGTCAAGTACCTTATGGGATACTTACTCTTTCAACCATAACAGTTCCCATTAACATAATTGTTATGTTTATCAGCTTAATATTTTGCTGTGCAACCTCTATGATAATGAATGAACCTCTTTCTCTCTCTCTCTCTCTCTCTTAAAGGTTGGAGATTAACTCATCTAACTGACATCACATATATCATAGAGAACATTGTCTTTGCCGCTAAATCAAAAATTGATTAACTTTACATTACAAACTTTTGATTTTCTTAACATCATATAAATTGTGTAATAATGTTTGTCTTTGCAAACCTCCAAGCTTAATTAATTAAATATTAACCTAAATATCAATGTGCCGAATTGATTTCGTGGAACATTTATGAGCACGATATTTTGCTTTAGTAATTATTTAATTACGTGGGTCATATATAATTAACACCATTATGAAAAGCGCATATATATATAAGATCAAAGAGATGCGATCCATTGTCAGCATGGCAACTGGCATCTAATTCTTGTACGAACTGCTATATTTATGTTATCAAACTAGAGTGTTTCAATATTTAATATAAGATTTCCCATCAAAAAGAAAAAGAAGAAAAAGGAAAAATGATAAGACTTTAGATGGACCCACACATTTATTTTAATTGTAATAATGACAATGCATGTATATAGTTGATTAATTATCAGGTGTGATTAATTTTTATTTGCAACAATCTTTAAAGAATGAGCAATTCTAGATGTTGTACAAATAATGATATCACGCATAAATTGAAAATAATATCCACTCTTAGGATCTCTTTCTTTATCTTATATCTCCTTTCAAATTTTTGGTTGGCAAATCCAATTTGGATGTTCATGCATCTCCTCGAATGTTGGCCGGGATTATGGTGCTCGATCTCTTTAATTATTAAAATTTGAGTAATTATTAACCCATTATCAACCAAAACAATATATGTAAAGGCTTTGTATAATAATTTGAAGGTCTATAATATGCGCAAGTGTAATTATACTGCTCAAGTTTAAACCCTAGTTGCATATGATTGCATGATATATATTACTAGTGTAGATTATTATATAGAGAAGACATAACTGGATTTGGTAATATTTTTTTGAGTAAAGTTAGAAGTCAAGTCACCTAACTGTTTTAATATCTACAAGATATTTTTCATTCGGATTTCAAATCTATAACCTTTCACAAGAAAAACATTGTTATTGTCACTAGATCAAAAACTAATTATCATATTTTGTAATACTTAACCCAAATTCTAGAGCTAGGTTCATGATTATTATATTTTGTAATATTTAACCCAAATGTTAGAGTTAGGTTGACATATATCAGTGGCGGATCCAAGAAGGGTCAGGGGTAGGCAAGTGCCTACCCCTGAATTCGAATTTTTTTTAGACTCAGTGCTATTTTATACTTGTGCCTACGTACCCCTAAATTTATTTCATGGTCCGATAGAAGAAATTGTACGAAAATGAAAATCAGTTCAGACTGATGCGTGTAAAAAAAGAAAAAAGAGGTATGCTGCTAAGGATATAAATATGTACAGTGTCGTGATTAGTTGCATCATAACTTGGATCATGTGTCTTATTGTGTTGTGATTAAATTTGGATGGATGATCATCTCAAGTGAATGACCACAACATGTTAATCACGTCGTGGTCATGGCACGTCGTGACAAGACGTGTCCAAACTTAATCGGTCACGTTTGTCATATTTAACTATTTTTTTTCATAATTTAAGTTAGTTTATTTAATATTTACCATTTGATTAAGATCTAATGGTCTTAATTACACGTGACAATGTGTCGTGACCAAATCTTTTGCGTGACGTATCTTGTCGTGTCAAAATTTTTGAAAAATGGTCATGTCACGTGGATGGTCACGGCACGTAACTGGCACACGTGCTGTGAAGCAACCGTATCGTACCGTGACGAAACTGTGTTATACCATGACATATCTGATCATACCGTGACTATTTTAGATCTCTATCTACTACTTTATTTCAATTCGTCAGGAAAAAAAAATTATACTCTTGTTAATATTCTGTGCCTACACCCCTGCATATATTGGACAAGAAAATAGTGCAACAATAAAGTAATTTAAACAATTTATTAGAAAAAGGTGTACGACAAAAGGAATTCTCAACTCTTTCTATGTTTAGAATGTAGTATATCAAAATATTCATTGGTTAGTCCCCCGTGGCTTGCACTAGGTAGCATGGTGGAGACACATTTAATGGGCCGACAAATTACCGACTCTTTTTACCAAAAAGTGCTAGATGGAATTAAAACCTTCAAGTGCTAAATAGACATAATTGGATCCGCATAGTAGTGTGAGAGATTCATCTAATTAATCTTTACTAGCTAGTTTGCAGTACGGAGAGGATCCGGGTTCTCTCATGCGTATAAGATTAAATTTACGGAACAATTGAGATTAGTGCAGATTTAAATATGCTCACACAAATCTCGATGCAATTCAAACGGTTTAGACGGGACATCGAACGGATTCCGATATGATGCCTATTGAAAAATCACCGTCCCGTTTGTTGTATCACTCGCACTCTTAACTGTTAAACTAAAAAACAATATTACTTTTCACTAATATATATATATGGAAAATGCTAATATGCTATGCGTAGCATAGAGGGCCTCTGTGCAATGGCTCAATATTCGACTTTTCAAAATCCTAACGGTCGATCCGAACTATTTATCTTGTTCTCCATATTAATATGTGTTTGGACACCAAATTTTATATTTTTTTTGAAATTTATTTACTATTTTTTTAGATTTATTCAAAATCGCTGTTTTCAGCAAATCTAGACCATAAAAAACAGCGATTTTCAATAAATCTAATAAAATAGTAAACAAATACCAAAAAAATGTAAAATTTGGTCTCCAAATACATATTTATATGGAGAACAAGATGAACGATTCAGATCGACCGTTAGAATTTTAAAAAGTCGAATATTGAGCCGTTGCACGGAGGCCCTCTATGCTACGCGTAGCATGCTAGCAGGTTCCTATATATATATATATATATATATATATATATATAGAGAGAGAGAGAGAGAGAGAGAGAGAGTAAAGCTAGTGTGTGATATGCTCACCAAGAGGGTTTGGTGAGAACAACTCCAAAAGTTCATCGGATCTACTCCATACGCCGAATCCAAACCGTTGAAATTCATGTACTTCATGAGTGATGCATATATATGCAAAATTTTGAAAGTTTCGAGTTTATTTGCTACATGGTTAAGTGGTCAAATAAATGAACATTTTATAAGTTAATTTATAAGTTATTTTATATATTCAATTTTTATTATTTCTTTGACTGCTTGACCTTGTTACAAATAAACTCGAAACTTTCAAAATTTTGCATGTATATGCATCACTCATGAAGTACATGGATTTCAATGGTTTGAATTCGGCGTATGGAGTCGATCCGATGAACTTTTGGAGTTGTGCTCACCAAACCCTCTTGGTGAGCACATCACACCCTAGCTTTATATATATATATATATATATAGAGAGAGAGAGAGAGAGAGAGAGAGTGTGACTAATGTGCATTCGTATGCATATGACCCGATATGCATACGGTCCAAATTTAAATTTTCAAAATCCAAAACGTCGATCCGAACCGTTCATCTTGTTCTCCATATTAATATGTGCTTGGAGACCAACTTTTACATTTTTCTGAATTTGTTTACTATTTATTAAGCCACTTTGAAAATTGTTGATCCAACGGTGGCTTAACAAAACAGTAAAATTAGCAGCCACTGTTGGATCAGCAATTTTCAAAGTGGCTTAATAAATAGTAAAAAAATTCATAAAAATGTAAAGGTTGGTCTCCAATCACATATTAATATGGAGAACAAGATGAACGGTTCGGATCGACGTTTTGGATTTTGAAATTTCAAATTTGGACCGTATGCATATCGAGTCATATGCATACGAATGCACATTAATTAGTCACTCTCTCTCTCTCTCTACACACACACACAGAAAGTACTTCAAGAAGTGAGAATCACATTTTCTTATAAGCATATTTACTACTTACACCTTAGATGTGCTAATATTTTATTTCAAAAATATTTATAGTTAATGATAAAGGTTTTTTATTTTTTATCTTACATTATAAAGAATAGAAACTCGGATACTTATAATTTAACATTTCTAACAAAACAAAATTAACTTGAAACCTCTTTATAATTATTCAGAACAAGATAAATAGTGAACATTTTTCACATTGGATATAAATACTTGTGAATTCAGATATATTTAGGATTACATTGCTCAATTCACAAATCAAAGTGCTTAACAAGATCGTATATAATCAAGATAAATAATTGAAAATATGAACTTATTAGATTAGAGATACATATTAGAGAACCAACCATAGTCATAATATCGTGTAAATAAATTGCATGATTGTTTTGTTTTTGGTATAAATATGAAATTTTGTGATAAATGTGATGCTAATAACACTTATTTCTGTGGAACTATATTCTTGATCCATTGACAGCTTTGCTTGCTATATATGACCATTCCACATATATATATACTCAGGTTTGACCTACCAATAATGAAAATTGTTGTACCTGTACATATATATTATTTATTACGTTCAAATCCAAATATCCATATTAATTTACTACTAATATGAAATATGCATGTCATTTTCTAAATTAGCTAGCGAAGTCAATTCTTAAACTTAAAAAAGGTCGTATGTTTTAACACATGCATGTCACTATAAGAAATGACATGGCCAATGGAAAGATCGTCAAGTAGTCTCCGGGTCCAAGTTTTGTTGTGCTCTGGAGTCTGGTACAACGCTGATTCAAAGGAGATTGGTACATGCCAGATAGAGATATAGAGAAAGAGAGAGATTGAGGTGTTGTCACTGTAGTTGGGACCGCCACTTACAAGTTGCCCATGCCGAGATCGCCTTCTCTCCTCTCAATCATTAGAGCCTTGTGATTCTTCCGCACATGTGGCACCTTGATTCCCTAGTGGACAGCGGGCAGCTAGTCAAGATACGTCTCTAGCTGCCCTTTTCATTTATTTCCCTTTATTATCTTTTCAAAATTTTTTTGAACTACATAATTAATTTTTAGTCTGATGATAAAGATTAAAACTACAAGAATGGAATAGTATCTGCGAGGGGATACTGACAGAAAGATGTTTTTTTCTATTAGCGACGGGAGTATCCTTGAGAGTATACCGACAATATTCCTCGTGGATACTGTCCCATTATTGTATGTGGATCTTTTGCAAAAGATTTGAATATTATATTTTGATTTAATGACAAAGATAATAAAAAACAATATTATTTTTTGATCTAGTTTAATGTAATTTTATTTATAGAAATAATTGAAAAATATAAATACATGTAAAAATTATAAATTTGTGGACATGCTAGAAATTTTCAATTTATGAGAGATATTACAAGTTCGTTACTTCTACCCATCATGATAACGAGTGGATTGGGTGGAAGCATTTTATACCTGTACCCATTATGATAACGAACAAAAAAAATCTTTACTCATACCTACATCCGTACCCGATAAGTTAACAAAAAATAAATCTTATCATTATCTACCTTTTCAAATAGGATTGTGTAAATGGATAAATAAGTACCATTGACATCTCGATTTGTGTTTTTGATAAGATATTTTTCAAAACAAGAATATTTAGAATAGTCAAATAAAAAATAGTTAAAAATAGTTATTCTTTGTCTTATTAAAATAATCAAATCTTAAAAGCCTTAGTAATAGCCTATTTTAATAAGACAAAAAGTTTGGATTCCATATTATAACTATTATAATCCAACCAAATACCAAATAAGCTATTCCGAATAGTCTAACTTCAAGAATAGCCTATTCTCAACGTAAGCAAACATACCCAATTTGTATTATGAAAATTTAGTAAAGTGCAAAACTTTGCCGTATTATATATCATCTTCATACATATCTATATATAATTTAATTTTAAATTTTTATCTTATAGGATAACAGATAAGAAATGGTCTTTGTTCGTACTCTTGCCTCCGTTATAATAAAAAAATATATATTTTGCCCTTATCTGAATAAGTTACCAATTTTTTATTTTTACCTTTATGTGTCTTTCCAAATACAATACGGTCAGGTAATTAAATAGATAAAAGGGTATCATGGAGCTGAAATTTTTATTAATAGAAAATAAATTAAATAAATATCAATATTAGAGAATGATTTTAATTTTTTTCGAGATATAGGAAAAACGTGATAGACTATCATGATCAAAATTAGCGCTAATTAATTCCCTCGTTAACTAACTAAACTGCGAAGGAAAAAACCGGAAAAATCCAAGGTCGTGATACTCCATCACGGCTAGAGATTTGTGGGAAAAAAAATTCAGACCGTAATAGAGTATCACGGCCAGAGATTTGAAAAAAAAAAAAAAAACATTTCTTTTGGCCTGTCCTTGATCAATATAAAGAGTTCTACATCTTTCTACCAATATCTCGCGTGGCAAAGCTATAGTCACAGTCATGAAAGGGTAGGTAAGCGCAGCAGCGCATTGATTCTTTAGTAGAAATTGGTAAATATAAGTAGGTAAACAAAAATGTAATTTTTCTGCGGAGGAAGAATTGTTGCCGAATTTTTATTTTTTCACAAATCTCTGGCCGTGATGGAGTATCGCAGCCTGGGTTTTTTTCTTGCATGGTTCAGTTCGATTCAGTTAGTTGACAAGAGGATTAATTAGTCTATAACGGTCAGAGACCATGATAATCGAAAAAAATCAAAACGTTATCTAATATCGATATTTATTTAATTTATTTTCTATTAATAAAAATTTCGGATTATTGAGTACGTACCTCTAACTACCAACGGTCCAAAAAAAACAATATTTTCGTATGAAAGATCCTAAATTCATTGAGTACCTCTAACTTTACTCTGGATATTTTTGAGGAAATTTGTTTGTTCCTCAACCCTTTAACTATTTAAATACTGTACTCTGGATATTTTCGCATGAAAGATCCTAAAATATTAAATACTTTACTCTGGATATTTTTGAGGAAATTTGTTTGTTCCTCATCTATACATGCATCCCTTAAACTATTTAAGTACTTTTTTTCTGTTAGATCAGATCGATCTGTGACTAGCTGTGAGTGAGTGAGTGACAGTGGACTTGGTAAAAATAAAGGCAAGGAATCAGGCGCACGAGCTCTCCGTCTCTATTTAGCTTCTAGTTTAAAGCTAAATTGTTCTTGTCTTCACACAGTTTATACCAAGATTCCAGGTATTGGTGACCAAACAATTCTGGATCTTCTGTGTCATGAGTAAAGTTGGCCTAACTGTGTCTTCTGGTACAACAGACTAATTTATATCCGAAATTTTTATTTTTAGCATAAAAAAAAATTATATTTGAAATTTTGAATCGGATTTGATCAGAGGGCTGTCCCTGTTCATCATGCTTTATTCAATTTCCAAGAGATACTTTACAAAGATTGACAAAAAATCAAGATTGCATACAGTTGCACATAAATTAACTTTTTTGTTTTTTATTAATAAATTTTCTGTAATAAAAAAAAAGTTGAGGCTGTAGAATCATTATGCGGACTCCAGTTTTGGGTCGCTAAATGCCTCCGCGGCGCAGGTATTTGTCAAATTCTGACCAAACAGAGGTGATTTCGTTTTTTTATTTTTTATTTTTATTTTGTATGCTAGAAATAAAAATTTGAGAATTTATATAAGATATACCAATCAGTGCATGATCTCTTCTTTAATTTTATAACCATCAATTCTTATCCTTGATTTCGTGCACTATTAAGCTAATCAAAAGATGGGCTGCGCAAATGGAACGTGCAATTAATTGTAAAATATGGTTCATCTCGATCTAAATTAAAAATTAATTGCGTAAATTAAACATATAATCTTTAATTCTCGAATATGTTTCACCTCGGTCTAAATTAGAAAACGTAAGTATGTTGTAAAATATTTCATAAAATGACATTTGTTCACTTACAACACAATTTTTTTTTTTTTTTTTTGGCAAATTGTGTCGAATATTTAAATTTTAGAACTACACTAATAGTTAAAACGTTTTGTGTTATATGAACAAACAATTAAATTTTACATATAACAATGCAGCTGTACATCCACTATTTGTTATAAAAAAAATTCATGATTGTAATTCGCATTTTAAATCTTTAACCGTTATATATCAAAATTGAGTTTGAATTCACTTGTAAAATTTAAACATTGAATTATATATACCATCATAAATATTAAGATAATATACTTGTCAACATTTATGATAATATACTTGTCACCAAGTGAGTTTGGTTAGCATAACTCCAAAAGTTCATCGGATCGACTTCAAACGCCGAATTCAAACCGTTGAAATCCATGTGCTTCATGAGTGATGCATGTGTATGCAAAATTTTGAAAGTTTCGAGTTCATTTGCTACACGGTCAAGCGGTCAAAGAAATAAACATTTTATTAAGTTAATTTATAAGTTGTTTTATATAATCAATTTTTATTATTTCTTTGACCACTTAACCGTGTAACAAATAAACTCAAAACTTTCAAAATTTTGCATGCACACGCATCACTCATGAAGCACATGGATTTCAACAATTTGAATTTAGCGTTTGAAGTCAATCCGATGAACTTTTGAAATTGTGCTCACCAAATTTTCTTGATGAACACATCACACCCTAGCTTTACTCTTAATATATTATTAATGAACATCGCATCTTGAAATTAGCTAAGCAACAAGATGCCACAAACAAAACATTCAGTAGGACGGGACATCAAATCGGTGTTAGCATCAGAAAACAAGTTCCAAGAAAAGGGAGCATTGAAGAAGAAAACAATCCCCTTTTACTTATGCCATCAGCAAATATTCCTTTTCTATTTTTTTATTTTAAATACATCAATTGCTTTTTCTTGCTCAACATTGTTTTGTTGAAGGTTCTAATTGCTATTATTGTATCATAGCGGAAAGGTCTAAAAAAAGCTATCACGATAGTGTAGTTATAACGAAAGCTATCATATATAGCGGTTTTTATTTAAAAAAATTATATTTTATATTTCTACTAATTATCACATTATCTAAAGTTTCATAAAGCAATAAGTAACACAAAATTAATTAAAAAATTAGAATATTCATATTAAACCAGAACAAAGTTCAAATTGCTATTCAAAATATCCCTAATAATATCATAAACTATCTATCTTTTTTCACTCAAAATAAGCATCATGGCAAAAACCATATATTTTGTCCTATTAAAAACCTAAGCATCATGGAATAAACTATCTGTTTTTTCTATTTAAAAGCAAAATCAATCTGCACCTTGAAAAAAATTAATCTTTAAAATTAATTTTCAGTTGGGCCTTATATAATGCCTATATAGAATAGCGTGCGCTATAGCGTGTAGCGGGTAGCACAGATAGCAGACCCCTATTACCTCTATAACGTTTGTAGCTAAAATCACGCACTTTTATCCCATAGCTTACCGTTTAAGAGCCAAAGACGCTATAGCGCCGCTATAACACGCAATTGAGAACACTGGTTTTGTTTGACCTCATGTTTTATGTTCCAAAGACATGTTGTGTTGTCATGTATTATGTGATATTATGTAATGAGCGAGTTTACACAGTTCAAAATTTACAAATTAATTTATGATAATATAATTTTAAAAAATGTTCGAAAATAATTATGAGAATGTGTTGAAATGAATATTATTTGTACTGTAAGTGTTAGTGTTGTGATTTAGAAGTCAATTATAGGATGATTGTATTCTAAGTTTTGTTCATGTAATTGGATGATTTGTTTATCATTTTGTTCCTTGAGTATTTCATTACTTATAGATCATTCAGGTTGAGGACTTGGAATTGTGGAACTCTATACAGGAGTTAATGAATACTCTAAAGTGTTTCTAGTCTTGGTAATTAACAAGGAACATTAATTACCGGCATAAGATTAGCATTTGGATTAAATGATGATCATGTTCTGCAGATCATATGACAAGGAGTTGTCAATCTAATCAAATGGATACCTGATGGAGATCAGGGGATTGGATGTGACCAAAATAAAACATTTAATATAGATTTTGTTTGTGTCATTAATGTTTTATTTGTGTATGAAATTCTAAGGTATGAGATGATTGTTTCTCTCACATGAGAATGCATATTCATGAGTATTATCCAACACTGTCCTTACTGGCAGTCATATAGATTCTACCTCAGTATGTATTGCTTATGTGGAGAGATAGTAATCATCAAGAATACCAATGTCCTTCATATAAATGAGTGATGATATCACTGGGCCCCTTGATGAAATAATACAAGTATGTGCACATATGATTAAGGAGTTAATCATTATTACTGAATTATTTCAGAATCAAGAAACAAGTAGATTTGCAAGAATGACACATTCCTACCTTGAATCTATTCATGAGACATGGAATTGACACGAGACAATTGTTGCTTTAGGGATCGTGATATAGCAGGTACTTATGATTTGTGTCTTTTGGGTAATTACAATGCATATTGCTAGGCACCGCTTGTAATTTATGGAATCGAAAGGAGTTTCAGATTTCATTGCCAAATGACATAGGTCCCACAGGGTCACACCAATAAGGAATTAATTAGAAAGGCTCCTTGATTTATTTTACATGTATGACACGGCTGATAAATTGAGTTCTCTATCTAAATATGAGATAAATAATTATGTGGATATTTATATGATATTATGGATTTAATTAAATGGTTTAATAAAATTCAAATATCGAAAAAAAAAATCAAAATGGAAGAAGCTTTATGAGCCACAAAAAAGAGTTTTTGTGTGCAGTAAAGAGTTATGTATTTTCACAGCTTTTTATGTGAACAGAACTTAAAACAGACATATCTCATCAACCATAACTCTGTTTTCAGTGTTCTATGACTTTTTAGAAAGCTTGCGAGAAGATATACAGTTTGATATATAATAAGATGTAGGTCTATGTCGCATGTGGTGTGCCTATGTCGCATATGGTATCGTGCAGTGCGCTGTTGGCCCAGAATCGGCTAATTTTGGCCTATAACTAAAAAAAGAAGTCAGTGGAGAATATGGCAAAACGTGAGAAACGTGTCTAGGTCGGTGGGACTCTTCTGGACAGTAAGTAGACTATATAAAGAGGCCCCTACTGCCTAGAGAATCATCCCATTCATTACTCTTCTTCCTTAGAGAGCCGAAACTTTGTCTCTCCTATTCATTACTCTTCAGTGGAGAATATGGCAAAACTTGATATTGATTCTAGGGTTTGATTTTTATATATTCTTCTATAAGTTAAATTATTCTATTATCGAAAGACCAGCGAACGCGCTTCAGAATATTCACTAGTGGAAAAACAGGAATCAAGATCGGCCTATCTGGATCGGCTATATGAAACAACCGATACTAATATCTATCAGGATCGGTTGTTTATACAAAATCGATCCTAAAAACTAATAAGATCGGATTTTTTAGTCAACTGATCCTGATAGTTCAGCTATCAGGATCGGTTGTTTATAAAAACCAATCCAGATAGTATCATGATCGGTTTTTACAAACAACTGATCCTGATACTATCAATATTGGTTTTTTATATACAACTGATCCTAATAGTTGAACTATTATGATTAGTTGTTAAGAACAACTAAACAACTGATCCTAATAGTTGTACTATTAGGATCAATTGTTTAGAACAACTAAACAACTGATCTAGTTATATTATAAATTATTTTAATAAATTATCTTAAAATTTTTAATGTTATTTTTAGTAGCTTATTTTATTTCATGTTAAAAGTAGTTTTCGAGTTTTAATTTTGTTGTAACTTATTTTTTTTGGATGTTTTAAACAAATTTTTCAGAAATATATTATTGATTGAAAAAGTCTTATTATTCATAAATAGTTGTACCAAAATTTTAATATTTCTTAAGCATGTCATAATATTGGTTCCTAAAGTTTTAATATTTCTTAAGCAAGTCATAATATTGGTTCCTAAAGACTATCTGGATCGGTTCCTTGATTAAGAACCGATCCAGATAGTATCAGGATCGGTTCGTAGCTTAAGAACCGATCCAGATAGTTATAAGGAGCGGTTCTTAAGCTAGGAACCGATCCTGATAACTATCTGGATCGGTTCTTAACCTAGGAACCGATCCAGATAGTACTCCCTTCTCCAAATAAAGTGTTTTATGGGGGAGGAAATTGGAATTATTAAAGTGTTTTATTTGAGGGAATTTAGAATATATATATATATATATATATATATATATGTTATGAAGCTAATTATGTTTTTTAATGACCAATCAGTACTATTGGATTAAATCTAAATTGCTGTAATGAAATTAATTGTTGCAAATAATAATATATGTTATTTCAACATTATTTGTTAATTTCTTTGATTGCATGATCGATGTGATGCAATGGTACGTATATTTCTCTTGTTCAGATGAGATTGAGATGATCATTTTATGGATGCATTTCGTCTCATTAATTAATTTGCTTCCAGGATCCATGAAGCCAAAGAATTATATATATATATAGAGAGAGAGATTGGCTATGGTGCATTGCAATGCATAGGCACCCTTGTGCATTGGACCATAAATTATCGATTCAAAGTCCAAATGACCGATCCAAACCGTTCATCTTGTTCTCCATAGTAATATGTGCTTGGAGACCAAATTTTACATTTTTTGGAATTTTTTTTACTATTTATTAAGCCACTTTGAAAATCGCTGATCTGATGGTCCAGAAATTTTTACTGTTTTTACTGTTCACACAGATTTTCAATAAATCTAAAAAAATAGTAAAAAAATTCCAAAAAATGTAAAATTTGGTCTCCAAGCACATATTACTATGGAGAACAAGATGAACGGTTTGGATCGGTCATTTGGACTTTGAATCGATAATTTATGGTCCAATGCACAAGGGTGCCTATGCATTGCAATGCACCATAGCCCATCTCTCTCTCTCTTTATATATATATATAAGTCTGTACAAGACATTCTAATTAATATGCATTAATTCATGATCTGTGCAAGAAGTGATCAATGTTTTAAATATTAGAGAAGATACATGGAGCATAGCATGCAATAAAAATATGCATGACTTATATATATGTATACAGGCTAGCTAGCTAGGCTTGACTATACATATATGTACTATGTACACACTTGTTGAATGGTCTATAAACTTTAGGTCAAGTGATTTTCTATCTATATATCTAAAAAAATAGTAAATAAATTCAGTAAAATGTAAAATTTGGTATTAAAATACATTTTCATATGGAGAATTTGTTGAGCAGTTCAAATTGACAATTTGGTATTAAAGTACATTTTCATATGGAGAATTTGTTGATACTATCAGAATTCTGTAAAATGATACTATCAGGATCAGTTCGAAAATTATAGAAATAAGAAAATAATGGAATAACCTAATCTTAATGCTGATATGAAATATGTATAGATTACTTTTGTTAGGTCCCTATAGACAAATTAAAAATAGACAATTCAACAAACACTTTGTGGTTACAGAATAGAATATGCCATATTTGTTTTCTGAAAGTTAAAGGCAAAAAACAACCGAATTGAGTTTGGCCTACCTAGATTTAATCCAAATCGTCATTTAGATATTGTATCCCTCCAAAACCTGAGGCAAGACATCCTTATGATACGGACTAATTAAGCTATACCGTCGATTTCTATTTAAACCTTTTTAAATAGTGAAGCACTAGAAAGTTCACACGGAAGATGAACACATAGGGACCGTTTGATTTTGTACATGGTTCCCGTTTGTGGGTACACGTGATAAGTGTGCTGACTGCTGAGCAGTGAAATTACTCTGGAGAATTGTTGGCATGTCAGAAATAGTTATTGCTAATAGTAATGAAAATATAATCTTCATTTTTCTGGCCAAATTTTCAGCATCATAGAATAATACGTCAGCAAAATTTCATGATTTTTGCCAAACATTCAATGTCATGATTTAACCAAGAAACCCTTTTATAACTATCAGGATCGGTTGTTTAACCAAAAAACCGATCCTGATAGTTACTAAATCAGTTGTTTGAAACAACCGATCCTGATAGTTACTATCAGGATCGATTATTTTGAAACAACCAATCCTAATAACTCCATAGGGTTCTTATTTTGATTCCGCGCCTCTCATTTTCAACTTAGTGAAAATCAAACCCGCCTCTCAACTCCTCCGTCTCTCTCTCTGTCTCAGTCTCTCCCTCTTCTAGGGTTCTTATTTTCATTTTGCGCCTCTCATTTTCAACTTAGCAAAAATCAAACCCCCCTCTCAACTCGTCCGTCTCTCTCTCTCGATCATGTAAAAAAAAGGCAAAGAAGACGAAAACTAACAAGGATGTGTCATCCATCTCTACCAAGTTCATGGAATGAGATGAAGGATGATGCCCCGGCTTATGCCCTTAAATTATACTCAAGGTACATACTGTTTATTTCCTCAAATCTCTTATGTACATTTGAGCATCTTTTGTATTTTTAATTTACACTAAATTGCAGTATTATAGTTCATGGTTTTAATTTTTTTTTTTTTCATTTGAGCAAGGCTTTTTGAGATTATTCCATCAGCGGTGAAGAGGTACACTTTGAGGTATGCTAGCTAGGTTTTCCTTGTCTTTCAATTTAAATAATACATGTATCGAAGATGCACAAGTAAGCAATTAATGATATAAATATTTGTTCAGATTTTGAAGTTTGCACTGGTGGAGACGATAAAAGAGGGAGTGCCATACATGTGGCTGAATTTTATTTTTCTATTGCACCAAATTTCTTCAAATATTATTGTACTTCTTTTTGTGTTTCATGAATTTTATTTTGTGTTCTTAATTGGTTTTGAGCTCCAATAAATCAATGGTAAATAAAAAAAAATTTATACTGGCCAGCAAATATATATGGAAGCTGGCCAAATAAAAAAAAAATTTAGATCCAATATAACATCAGGATCGGTTGTTTGAAACAACTAATCCTGATAACTATCAGGATCGGTTGTTTATGAAACAACTGATCAGTATCGCCTTCATCAGGATCGGTTGTATTCCGATACTAATATGCGTATATAACCGATCCTGATTCCATATTTTCCACTAGTGATTAATATATCATTCCATCAAAATTCTTACAAATTCTCATAAAAAATGGGTCCTCTAAACATGTCCTAAGTTTGGCTGTGTGGTTGAGATGACCATGGCATTGTTCGGAAAGTAGAATTAAAGTTTAATTTACACTAAAAGATTGTTATTCGGTTATTTTAATATGCAAATATAGATCAATTAGATATAATTTAGAAATGGAAGTTTCTCTAAGGTTTGCATTGAAATTAAAATTTCCGACAAAAAATATTTAAAAAGGTAATCGTAGTTAGCATTAAATAATCAATATTCGAAGTATTTACCGACTAGGAAAATTGAAAAAAAAAATTATAAATAAAATATTGCGGAACGATCTCCTTGTAATTGCCTTCTTAATTATCTCGGCATATAATTTCATTAAAATGTACTTACGGACATAAAAACTACTTTTGAGTTCAAATGTCCTCATTTTTTGTGCTTCTATCATGTGTTCATTTTTAAAAACTTTAATAACTCAAAATTTAAATCTTAAAATTCAAAATAAAACTGTTGGACATAAACTACATCATGTTATCTATGCACGTGCAAAAAATTATGACATTTTAACTTTGTTTTGGTTGTCATCTTGAGCTTCTAAAAATTTATACTAATGTGAATAATTTTTAGACGTTGATTTTTCAACTTATTGATTCATATAAAAGTAAAATCAAAATGTGACAATTTTAATTTGACGTTTAAGTTTTAAATTTTGAGTTATTAAAGTTTTTTAAAACTCGTGAAGGCATAATGGAGGCACAAAAAATGGAGGTATTTGAACCCTCATCTTTAAATTATACTATATAAGTGGCAATCGGACATATTTTAATTCGAATATAGATATTTAAAATTAAAATTAAATAGTTTCTTTAAATGAATATGGATAAGGACATATTGTGTTTAAAACTATAAATTTTAATATTTTACTTTTTGATTAAATGACTAATTTGATATATTAAGTTTTAAAATTGGTGTCGCTTAAAGCGGACGCTATACTATTATATTTATAATAGAATCAAGTCACCTAACTATTAAATATTCGTATTTCACAAAAAAAATTATGTATTTAGATTTCAAACCTATAACTTTCTACACTGAGAGTTTTATCTTTGCTACCGTACCAAAAAACTGATTCCCTTGCATTTATTTGATAAGTTTCTTTTTTGATTCAAATTGACGCAAAATCAGATAGAAAAATACGATTATCTAATATGTTTGAATTAACATTGTCAAGGCCACATAAGACCAAAGCGCAAACTATAAAAAGGAGCATGTATTAAAAGGCTGAATGATGGGCTACTCATGGAAAAAGCAAAGGAGCAGCCAAGTCGACCGTTGCACGCGCTAAGTTATAAACTAAAGAATATGCCTTGCAACTAGAATGATCGATCAGAGGGTACATAATACAGATAACTGATACATCAAATGCATGTATAGAGACTACACATATTGATGTAGACGACTAGACCATATGTAACAAGTACTTCAATCTTATCTCCTTTAGCTGTTTGAAGGAAGTTTGATTCTCTCTGCATGTATTTATCAACCTCAGTCACTACTCTACCTAGTGGGTGGTCCTGTTTATGTAACTCTTGATATACATAAACAAATATTATTAGTATCTTTTTTGTATTTTGTCATCAACACGTTTGGTATATATAATTTGTTGGTTTTGAAGTACATTAAACATTTACATCTGTTAGGAAAAAGATATGATTGTTGTTGAACTGACGGCATGAAACTTTTTATACAAGAAAAGGAGAACAATTATATTGGGGGTGACAATTACTAACCAATAATGTTGCCTTCCACAAATTGTTTTGCTTGATGGATATATATATTATTCCTGATAACAATAGGAGAATCAATGGGTGTATTGATCAATATTGTAAATAACAGTATGCACTCATTGAACAGGATATCTCAAGTAATATGTGGTTGTTTAATTGAATTTTGAAGACAATTATGTGTTTCATTAAAGTTATGTACATATATACACTCATAATTTATTAAAAATAATTATTTTAACTCATTAAACTTATTAAATAAACTTATTTTAATATGATTTTCTTGTTATTTAATAAAGTTTAATGATATTGTCATTTTGAAAAAATCCAGATAAGACAAGATAAAGCATGCATGTAACGGATTAATCGGATAAATCAATCGATTAGATGGATTAAACAATCCAATATATAATACATCATTGTCCAATAATTGACCGAAAATAAAAGGCCTATAGGTCTTGTGATTTCATGTATGCTGCTCAAAAACCTTGAAATTACGTATCCCCCTCTAAAATGCATAATATCATATTTATCCTTCTAAAATTTAGAAATTAACTCACAAATTTACCCAATTTATTGACTTCTCTATTAAAACTCATTTAAATTTATGAAGTATCAAATTTTCCATTTATTAATAAAATAAAAATATGTAGTCTATGTAAAAAAAATGTTCATCTTCTAACCGAATCTTTGAGAACAAGTGTGATAGGGCCATGTTTCAAAGGCCCTTTTAGCTTCAATATAGGCCATAAACAAGGCCGGGATTCGGATATCACTTAGAGGCCAACTCGGGATATGAATGAAAGGCCTGTATTGAAGCCCGCAATTGTGAAAGCCCAGGCCCGACATAAATGGGCCGAGATTGTAGCTTATCTGGCTTAAAGTCTCACAATGCTGCCCTTCGGGCGACATAACTACTCGCGATGTTGGTTACGACGTAACCATCAGCGAGATCGGTTACAACGTGGCCATGATCACACGATCTCATAACTGTCCCATGAATTGGTTTATCCCCTGTGTGCGTAAGGCGGTTCAAAGGACAGAGGTCAGACTATATAAAGCCTCTCCTTTGACAGGACAAGGGCCAACCCCAAGGAATACACACTTGCATACCCATATACTCGGAGGTACCATACAGGTTAGAGTTCAATACTCCCAAGATCTTCCTTTGTCTCTGAAGTCATTACCCGACTTTCGAGACCCGAGATCATCCGTTGATCTCCAAGACACAACAATCTCTCGGCCTGCGACTTCGAGCAGGACGAGCCCAATCCAAGCCCTTTTTTTCATACGGCCTGTTGTCCCGAGATAACCCGTATCAAAGTGGTTCATTTCTTTACTTGTGATGCATATAAAGTGACAATATAGGCATAATCTTGTGTGTCCGTCACAAGTAATTAAGAAAAATAACCATTTTATCTCAAAACTGACAAATTAGAAAACTATTTCTCTTAAACATATTACATATTTTTTATTTTTTAATAAATGATAAAATGATTACTTAATAAAGAGTTAAACTAGGGTGTTCTTAAGTTCACCAAGTCCATTTGTTAACTCTAAAATCTATCATCTTGGTTTCAAACGACGAATCTGAATTGTTAAAACTCATCTACCTTATGAGTTATACATCTACATGCAAAAATTTTAAACTTTCAAATTAATTTTGGTATAAAGTCGAGTGGTCAAAATTTGAAGGTTTATAAATTAATTTTAATGCATTCATTTTTTGAACGTTATTTTGACTACTTGACTCTATACAAAATTAATTTCAAAATTTAAACTTTTCGCATATAGACGCATCACTTGTAAGGTAGATGTGTTTCAATGGTTTGGATTTGTCGCTTGAAGCCAATCCGATAGATTGTAGACTTTAGTTCACAAAGGAGCTTGTTGAACTTAATTAAGAACACCCTAATTCTACTTCTTTATAAATTTAAAATGAGATTTAATAAAATAGTGAATTGGGTAAATTTGTGTGTTTTTTAAATTAGAAGGGTAAAAATGATGTTAAGAATTGTGCAGGGAGAAATACATAATTTTGAGATTCTTTTTTTTTTAGGATATACACTTGTTCTTACACTTGTTTTATTTATCTTGTCTTTTTAAATTTCCTTTTTCTTATCATTAACTATGTTTTTATTTACCTCTCTGTTGGAACTTGGAAGATAATCATCTGCCAATCTTAAGAAAAAAGAAGATAAAAGAAATTAAGAGAACCAACATATATATACATATATGTATATGCCCGTACTCATATATAAGTCATATATATCCATCCCTTTGTCAAATTTTCAAAATTTTATCGTTTCTGTATTCATATTATACAAAGTACAACCTTAATTGACCACATAGAGAAGAAAGAAAAAAAAAAAAAAAAAAAAAAATCAAAAGCCTCATATTTGATTCAATGAGCGTCCCAAAACAAAAATCTTTCCAAGTCCACCCCATGCAGATTGAAAAATAACAAACAAAACCATCAATCTAGATTTGCATTCCCTCACCACAATCTCTCTTCCTCTCCCTTTCTTTCCTGTCAGTCAAATCAAATAAGAAAAACCGCTGACAATATACAACATATACAAAACATCTACTAATAAAACTAATTAAAACAGTTGAATATTGTGTAGTAACCAAGGGAGGACCCCATGCATCATGTCATGTGGATGGCATATACAAGTGATGATTCAGTTGTTTGGTCATGTCTTGCCAGCATTGGGCTATGTCATGAGCAATCCTTGTTGCATCCATTGATGCACCTAACAAACCTTTTTTTGTAAAACCAACTGAGTATAGACCTTGTCTTCCTTTCCATCCATTGGGAAATGGCCTTCTTGGATATCCATCTTTCTCAGAGAAGAGCTCTGTATCCTGACATATTATAAACATATTAGCTTACAAATATATTATGATGGTGACTAGCTACTTCAATAAGAAGATAATTTGAATTTGAACACAGAATAATATCCGAATAATGTTTTACAAACATATTAGCTTACAAATTATTTTCTTATATTGATATGAATCAAGCTTAATTTATATATAGTGGAATGTTTTACAGCCATTCAGACCCCATTCTATCCTAATTAATGTTTTATAAGATTTTATTGTTAATTAGTAATAAGTATTGTAAAATGGATATACCTTAAGCCAAGAAGGCACGTTACTCCTATATCCAGTGGCCAAAACAACTGCATCAAATTCTTCCATTCGACCATCGATGAACTCTGCACCATGCTTTGTAAAACTTTTTATTGCGGGAAAGATCTATCGGAAAAATAAAGTTGTGTAAGTCATTAATATAATGCAAAATATATGTATATAGAAAACAATTTCGATATTGTATGATGTGTTGAGTTTATGTCAAGTACCTTAATATGTCCTGATTTTATTTTTTCCAAGGTACCAACATCAAGTACAGGAGTCTTGCCTGAGACTGCCTTGAGCTCCATCGGACCAAAATGTGGCCGCTCGAGCCCGCATTGTGATGTGTCTCCTAACATTAACCGTGCCATTAGAAGAAGAAACCGATCAACGGTTTGCATTGGTAACCACTTTAAAAGCCACATGGAGAGGCCAAATGTGGAGCTCCAAAACATTTCTCTAGGCAATATGTGCACCTGCAGAGAATTAAATAATAATTTAATACAATAACATTCCAAGTATAAAAAAAGCTAGAATGCCGAAAGATGAACAATGATGATTTGTATTATATTGGTCATACGTTAGGAGGTTGGTCCCATGCATACACTAAACCTTGCTTTATGGCATATAACCTTGTAAGGCACTAGTATTGCTAGTAGTACGAATGCAACTTTGTTTTTGAAATGTACAACTTGGTGCAGCCTCCACAATATCTCATAAAAGATGTTTTCTCAAAACAAAAAAAAATAACATTATGAGTTATCAGTTGGAAACCCATATCCTCTCTAAAATACTCCAATTGCTCTATGATACAATTCCTCAATATCTTTTGTAAAAACATGCACAAGTGCAATAATCAAATGAATTTGTACATGCACCTAGTATACAAACTATAATTACATGCAAATAATAACAAAAAAAAAACATTAATTTTTTGAACCCATATATATATATATCATCTGTAAACATGAGCTAATTAATTGTTTATATTTATATTTCTAAACTACCTACTTTCTGGTTAAAAGGAACAAAGTGCAAGTATAGAACCTCTATAGGTTGTCTAAGTGTGAATTTGATGTGGAAAAAAATGTTCAAAGAGGCAAGATGTAATGGTGATGGGGCCAGACCAGTAAGATATATTTTCTTGCTTAATGTTGGTGTTTCAAATGACAAGGTTTTTGCGTCTGTTGATTTGGCGATTACGACCCCTTTGATCTCGGTGCAATATCTCGCGTGCTGTTTTGCTCAGCTTTTGATCCAAACAAACCCCCCCCCCCCAAAAAAAAAAAAAAACATAAAGGGAAAATGTATATTCCCAAGAAAAAGGAAGAAGATTCGCACAGAAAACGACTTCCAATTAATGGAAAACCATCTCCTCTTTCTTCGCATGCCTTGGTTATGTCTCTCTTTTAATTCCAAAAAATATTCAATTTGTGGGTAGTTTAAAAAGGAATTTAATTAAGCAGCTAATACGAGGGATGTGAAGTTGCACGTGAGTGTAGCTAGGCTGTATAGTGTACCTGATGATTTGTTCACTAAATCAAGATAGAATAAACAATGCAAGAAAACAGTGAAAAAAGAACTTGCACTAATAAAGAGGTAATATATATCTAGGCTGTTCTTATAATAATACTTAATAAAGTAGATTAATAAGTTCCATCCATATCTGTGTAGAAGTAGAACCAAACTTTATGTACTTGTTTATATCAGCGCTAAGATTTCAATCATTATGGAATCTCAAATTTTATATTTTATGTCGTTGGAGAAACCCTCATGTACATAATATAAAGAAAGAACAACATTCTCTTGATCTTTTCATTAGATAATAATAAGTAAATTCATAGTATCATAAGCTGTATTAAATATCTTTTTTATTTTCAAATGTAACTATCTAGTATATATATAATACTTTGTCCCTAATTAGTTTTTTTCATGAAAATTAAGAAAGATGAGCACAAACAAACATAATATATTATCAATACTGTCACAGACACAATATTATAAAATTGAGATGATGAGAATCAGAACAAAAAAAAGAATGCTAGACATACCGCTTCTCTTACAACAATTGAAGGCATGGCACCATGATTGCAGAGATCTAAGCTCACCTCCATGCCAGAGTTACCACAACCCACAACAAGAACTTTTTTGCCTTGGTACATATCCCCACTTCTGTATGCACTGGTATGTACCACTGTCCCCTTATACTTCTCCAATCCCTCTATCTCTGGTAACACTGCCTCAGCATTTTCTCCTGTCGCCACCACCAGCCACCGGCAGAGATACTCCCTTCCCTCCTCTGTTCTCACTCTCCAAGCACCATCTTCATATTCAGCCGATACCACTGTCTGGTTAAATACCGGCTTTATGTCATACTGTTTTGCATATGCTTCTAAGTAGGCTATAAACTGTTGTTTGGTTGGATATGTTGGGAAGCCCGGTGGGTACGACATGAGAGGAAGCTCACAAAATTTTTTAGGCAAATGGAGGTGGAGGCGGTCGTAGGTTTTGAGCTGCCAGAGAGAGGCGATGCAGTTAGAACGCTCGAGGATTAGGCTTGGTATACCTTGTTTTTTCAAGCATGCTGCCACAGCAAGTCCTGAAGGACCCGCTCCGATTATCACTGGATCATCTACAACGATGCATTTGTCCGGTTTCGATGGGACGATGTTGTGGTATAATGGATCGTGTACCCGCTTCCCTTCGGATTCAGTCCAAACTGCCATTTGATAGCTATAGAGAAAAAAAATAAAAGAATGATGAGGGATATGTGTGTATATATATAACAGGAGAGAGGGAGGTGGCGGTGGGGGAGATTAGTTATGTGGATAAGCAGAGGAAAGCTTATCCAGAAAACGATTATAGAGAGAGAAAAAAGAGAGGGAGAGAGAGCCTACCTCTCCGAGGAGAGAAGTGTAGTTAGGACGGTAGGAGAGAAATGAGAGATGCAAGAGATGAATGGGGTTATATATAAATTTTCCATAAGCATTATATATATGTGATATGATATTTGTGCTTGTGATTATATAATTACAGTGAATCTTGGACGTTGGTTTGGAATTGGAATTGGAATTGGAATTATTTTTGGCCTTATTCCTTGAGTTCCCGGCATCTTTCGAACTATTATCTTTTTTTTTTTCTTTATAACTAATGATTAGCTCTTAAAAGAGCTGTTGCTGTTGTGAACTGGGATGGCTCATTTTTTCCGTTACGGTGTTATTAAGCATCAAACAAACTGTATGTCTTTTTATAATTTAAACAAAATGTTTAAAAAAAAATTGCTGTTAGGACTTAATTAGGAGATTGTTTGGAAGCTATATATCAGGCTAAGATAGTTATGTTGGTGTAGAATTTAGGTACAAAAGTTTGCTTTTGATATGCATCTCTGTTAGTATGTGTTTTTTAATTTATAGAGGATAATCTTTCTTGGTTAAAATAAGCGCAACTTTGTTAGCTATATAGCTTCAAATGAGGAGGGCTCAAATGTCCCATTACTTCATACCCCAACCGTATTACAATATTTTTAAAATGATATCCATGTTAAAATGTGCTTAGATATCAAATTTTATATATTGTGAAAAAAAAAATTTAAGATAGATACAAAATCACTGTTTTTCAGGTCATTGTGGAAATCTAAAAATAGTGATTAATTTTGTATCTATCTTAAAAAATAATATATATAAAAAAATAGTGAATAATTCGAAAGGTGAACGGTTCAGATCGACTTTTTGAAGATGGTGCCATTTGCAGCTGTTTGATTAATAATATACTGACAAAAAAAAATTCAGCATGATATTAATAAAAATAAAAATTATTTTGTTGAACATTTTCTTCTATCTTGCTTTTTACATATGGCATCTATATATATACATATTTGATCTTTTAAGAACTAATATTTTGCAGTGCAAAAAATGAACTAATCTGTTTTAAACTAAAGTTAAACTCCTCTAACTAATTGTTTTAGGTAACTTATATATTTTAAAAAAACAAACATATTACAATAAACGGAAATTTCCATGTTAAATCGAAATAGCATATTAGCATATATAGTAGCATTTTCCTATATATATCTTTTGTAGGTGGCAACACGCTCTCTCTTTTGGTGAAAATGACGGTGACAGCATAGTAAAACCTGTAATTTAGAATTGTTCTACTATTAAATAGTGTGTGCTGCTTTTTCTTAAAAAATGAACCGTTTAATTATTAATTAACAAAAAGATATTACATCCATCATAACCTGTACATGATAGTAACAAAAAGTGCAACCAATAAGATGAACCGACATAGATACACCACTTGCGGTGTTCATATTTTATTCTCTGTGTAAACCACCTATGAAGGAAAAATTAATTAATAAAAAAAAATTAAAGAAGTAAACAATGAATTAAGAAATAAGAAATACTCTGCGACTAGATCAAGGGTGGCCAGTAGTGGGCCGGGCCTGGGTTTTTACAATTCATTTAAAAAATTGAGTCCTTGATCTTCTGTGGCAATATCATGGACAATGGCTGTTGGTAAATGGTAAGAATTTGAAACCAATATAAAATAAAGAATTTTTTTTTTTTATGGTCTAGAATAAAGGATTGTTTATGTAATTTTTTTTTTCTTTTTGAGTAAGAGGTTGGGGTAAAACCACCCACTCATTAATATTTTGTGCGAGTAATTAATTTTTATTTGAATTTCGAGCATGTAACCTCTCACAAAAAATGTATTGTCTTTGGTTACTGAATGAAATATTGATTCTCAAGCTTATGAATATTATTGACAGTAAACATGCCAACTAAAAGATTGGAACAGTGGGACAAATTTCTCATTGCATAGTTATGATGTAGCTATTAACATAAAGGTATATATATATATATAGTTCTAGTGCACCTCTCACTTTTATTGTACATCCGTGTGGTATGTTGAAAAATATTGTTCAAATTAGAAAGTAAAAAAATTGTAGTTGTGTTATTTGTTTCTTAAATTGCATGTCTATTAAATTTAAATAGGTTTGAAGTTGTTTAGCTTTTTATTAAATATAAAAAAAAATTAAGTTAAGAGTTATAATAATGGCTTTATGATAGGTGATCAATTAAATTTCCTATTGATTCAAATTTGATGCATGTCATATTTAAATAATTGACAAAACATCTATAATTTTACTGTTTTAGTGTGAATGATATTATTTTTAAATATTAAATAGACATACCATAAAAGCTAAATATATGCTAAATTAATCTTAAAATATTTCACTAAATATTGCAACCACTCAATTTGCATTAAATAAAAAATAAAAAATACACAAATTGTAAAACTGGGCTCACAACAGGAGATGTGAATAGCAATGAGATTTCGGCGTGTGGTAAGAAACTTCCCAATGATAAATTAGCTGGCTTCAACTAATCTTTATTTTTCTATGGCTTCTTAAACAAAACAGAATTTTGACTAAATCAAATTTACTTAATAGGAGCTGGTCTGGTAATGCATCATGTATATTTTGTGGAGAATTAGAGACCACCGATCATTTATTTGTTACTTATTATATAGCACAGTCAATTTGGTCTTGGATTGCTAACCACAATGGTTTTAATTTTAATTGCAAAACAATCAAGGACCTTTGGCTAATTGATAGTTGCATTCCTTTGAAAGATAAGCTTTTAGTTGAACTTGTAAGAGCAGCCACCCTTTGGACATTATGGTTAACTAGAAACAAAGTTTGCTTCAATAATACTTCTATTCCCTCAGTAGCTAGCATTAGTTCTACTATAATCTCTTTAGCTTCCTTCTGGTGCAAAATTAAAAATGATGACACCTACTTTAAATTAACTTTGATTTTGCCAATGCATGCTTGTAATTTAACTCAGGTAGGCATGGTTCATCTTATGCCAGATACTATAGAGGAGGACCACAGCCAAGATACAGAGGAAGGAGGTCTTGGATCAGAGGAAATGGATCTCTCAGCATACCTGGTAGACAGGGTTGAATCTCACCACATGGCCTCCTCCTCATCTGATACAAGAATAAATGGAGGCTCTCTTTTGGATTACAACTCTGCCTCTTTTGATGCTTAACTTTTTAGTTCATCTTTGCCATTTCTAGAAGTTGCTTAATTGGTTGTTTTGGTAGTTGGTTTTGTAATATTTCCTCTGCAAATATTTGACAGTATGGTTATCTTGCACAATGAGGTTGACCTCGTTGATTTTTGTATAACTGCAACATTTTGTTTCTATAAGAAACAGGTGGGGGTTACCCACTTTTGTCAAAAAAAAAAAACTAATCTTTATTTTTAAAAATTGCTTTTAGAGGACCTTAATTGGAAAATCTTAAATTGAAGGGCCTGTTTGCAAGCTTTTATTGTGTGAAGAGCATCATCGATGACGTCAGTGACTGGTGTTAATAAATAGCTTAATGTTATGAACATGGAATTTGTGCCATTGTATTGCTTGAGCTCTCTACACAATAGCAATTTGTATCAAATTACAAGAATATTAATTTAGGGGGCAAATAAAAAAAAAATTTAGATATCACAAATTTCCTTACGAGGATAAATTAAATGTCTCTACTTTTGTGTTTCCATATATATCCATTTCATGTATACAAATAAAAAAAAAACATTAAATTAGATTGACAATAATTTAAAAGCATTAGGTTTCATCCGTATGATTTATATGTGTATGGAACCAATTGTTAAATTAAATATCACTTTCATTTATTAGGCATTAAGATGGCTTTAAAACCAATATTGATGTATGACTTTGTTGGTAATAATTAATTGGTTTGGGTGTATGACAACATCATTTGCACTTAATTTGGGTTTGTTAAATTTCAACAACATGAAAAGTGCTTTTTAATTTAATTAAATATATATCTATTATATGGAAATGACTGGAATTGCAAGCATATATATATGCATTCCTTGTAGAATGGGAAAAATGACACGGTGGAGCCAACTTCATTACAGAATGCCACAGTTATGGTATGAAACCGCACGACACATGTGTCAGTTACGTGTCGTGATTCGCGTGTCTCATGCTGTGACCATTCACGTCCCGTGATCATCTTTTGAAACTTTGGCACAGCACGACACATCATGTGAAAAATCTAATCACAGCATGGTGTGGCACATAGTCACGCAAGTCATGTGTAATTAGGACCATTAAATATTGATTAAATAGTGAGTCTTGAATAAACTAACTTAAATTATGATTAAATGGTCACGCGAGACACGTTTAAGCACGGCGTGACTCACATGGTGTGACCATTCGCGTGCCATGACTACCCCTTGATATTTTAGTCATGACACGGCACGGCACGTGAAAAATTAACTTGGTCATGACACAAGACCAAAGTCACAGCGTATTAGTCATGGCACAGCACGACACGGCACGTATTTTCCACTCTAACTCCTTGGATGCAAATTCAAGGTTGACTTAAAATTCAGTACTTCCAGAATATTATGTCGTCTTTGATGCTAATCGAAGGGATAAAGTGCTCCTAATCAGCCCCACTAATAATCTTTTTCAAAAGAGACCTTGCACCTAAAGGCGTGTTATTTTACCAAGGGATCTGCTTCTTCTCCCCAACTTGCATATGTTATTTTCAGATGGCTTAATTTGAATCCTTCCCATCCAAATGTTAAGTCCCTTTTAGAAAGGATCCAAAATAAATAAACAGTATCCTCTTGACATTTTGCAAAGTTGAAGTTGAGATAATATTTGATGGTGAATCATGATTTGGAAAGACGATCAGTATCAATCTATAATGTAGAGAATTATTTTTAAGATAGTTGGATATATAATTTGAAATCTAGTGCCTGGTGATTTCTACTGGATGATGTTTTAAAAAAAGTACAAAAATAGTATTAAGAATCTTTGATAAAAAAATGACATATGACGTGTACACGTGTACATGGATGAAAGATCATTTTAAAATAAAAATAAGAAAATTTTCATTTTTTTTTTTTTCAACTTTTTGTGTAAAATGAAATAGACTTAATTTTTCAGCCATTGAAGCTTCTTTAAAAATGGACTTAATTCAATAAAATAGTTCATTTTTAACCTTCTATTAAACGAAATATTCTGAAAAATGGGAACCTATGGTTGCCTAATTATAAGATGTGGAAAGACCCCTCGAAGCTTCATTCGTCTACAATATAAATTTTCAATCAGACCCCGAAGCTTCATTTTTTATTTTTTATTCCAACCAAACCTCATGATGCATGCGGAAAAACCCCTTTAAATTTCTCCCGGCTTGTCACGAGTTGGATTCAGCTTGAACTCGTCACGAGCTGATTTTAGAGATTCGAGCTGGACTGAACTAGCTCACGAACTGGCTGAATCTTGTTTTAAAAAGAAAATAAATTTTACAAATTTTTTAGACCGAGCGAGAACGAGCGAATCAATCTGAATTGAGCTGAACAGTATAAAATGCCCACACATTCATACAAATTCATAAATTAATGACTAGCCAAGTTAGCTCGCGAGCTGGCGAGCAAGTTAGGCTCCAGTTTGGACTCATAAGTTCTAAACCGAGGACATACTGACTCGTTAACAACTCAGTTTAATAACAAACAAATTGTTAACGAGCAAATTAAATGCGAGTCACAATCGAGCCACAAGATACAAACTTTTTTTTGCCACCCCTACCAATCTCTCACAATAATTAATTATTGGAGTACATAAAATGTTGCCAATTGTCATTAATATTTACAATACATACGACGCAAAATGTTTTTGGATCTTGAACCTGCCAACTTTGATGGTTCAGTCTTGTTTTAAATATATATATATATATATATTATAAGACGAACCCATGTTTTGCGCGTTGATGTTAATGCATCACATATATATTCACATACTTGAACCATTGAGGACCTTTTGTTATTAGTTATATCTTAATTAATTATATGTTAATGATACTTACAATGTGATTAGACTTTTGTGGGAAGGAATGCTTTTCCATGATGTAATTAGTGGTATTGCTTTGCGGTAGTAATTGCCTTTTTAATTAATAAATTTTGTTTGGCAAAAAGTGTGGCACTCATGCCAGATTTAAATTGTACTTCCAAGCCTTGATCAGAGGCACTTGATATTGATAGTAATTAAAGGCTATATAGCCTAAAGCCCTAAACACTTGTAGGTCTTAATTAGGTATATATATTTTTACCATGCATGGTTTATGCAAAAGCCTATGACCCTATGTTATAATATATTCATATTTAAAATAGAATATTAATTGTTAGGTAGCTAGATGGAACTTCCTTTTGTTCACTTAAAACATTATAGTTCACTTAAGGAATCATTATAGGGAATGATGGGAAAGTTAGTACGTACGTAGCTTACGTTTTCTACATGAGAAAAAAAAATATATATATATAAATGCTTTTTAATTTCCTCCAAACAAGGTTTTAAAAAGGCTATGTTTACACGCTTATGTGCTTAATAGTACAATTAATCATACCCATTATTAATGTTATATATTTTAAAGGCAACTAAATCTAACAATTCAAAATTTTGCAACTATAAATTACCCGTTCAGGAAAAACACTTGTTAAATATTAAAATATTCTTAAAATTAAAAAAAATATAAAATTATGCCTTACTCTAATTTTTTTAGTCCTATCTCTAAGCTTTTCCCAAAAAATTATAAAATTGTACTTCACTCAAATATTTTGTTCCACCCTACTTCTAGTGTAAAATATTTTTATGTCACATCATATATGGCTCTAATATCTAATTAAATTAAGTTCTTCAATTTGTTGCATTTCCAATTGATGAGATGGTCTAAAAAAATTATAAATTTATGAACCACCGTACATAATCTATAAGTTGCATATGTGTTTAAATTTAGGGACAATTTCATGTATATCCCTCAAAAGTTTTAATATTACGTATTTATCCCTCCAAAATCAATAATTACATATTTATCTTTCAAAATCATACAAACTCACATATTTATCCAATCTCACTCTATAACATATAAATATTTCCAAAACTTATTAAATAATATTTTTTTAAACTTAAAAAAATATTTTACAATATTAATTAAAAAATATGTTGACTATTATGCTCCTCGTTTTTGTCTCTTTAGTCCGTCTAAGTTCTCTTCTCTCTAAGGCGCCAAACCTCCTGCCTCTCTCTCCAAACGAAAATGGAAAATTAAAGCAGCGAGGGGCAGCATAAATATGTGAAAGGGGAGGCGACTGGAGAAAGCAGAGAGAAATCTGTGATTTGGCGCATTTGGAGAGAGACGGGGGATGTTTAGCGCCTTACAGAGAAGAGAACTCAGACAGACTAAAGAGATCGAAGGGCATAATGGTCAATATATTATTAATTAATATTATAAAATAAATTTTAAAGTTTTAAAAGTATTATTTAATTATTTTTTGAGATATTTGATATGTCATAGAGTTAGCAAATATGTGAGTTTGTACAATTTTCAAGGATAAATATGTAATTACTGATTGGAGGGATAAATACGTAATATTAGAACTTTTGAGGGATGTATATGAAATCCCCCCTTAAATTTAATATATTCATTCTTTTGATAGATTGATTAGATTATATATATAGAGTAAGGCTAGCATAAGGCTATCCTGTGCTACGGCCTCAAAAATCTATCGTATAACCTTTAAACTTCGACTTAAATAGCTCAATAAATTGATTATATAATAAACTTGTAGAATACTAATTTTTACTATTTATTATGATTTATGAAAGATGACCAAAAATGAATAGGAAAATAAAAGAAAATTTAGGCCATTTTTGGTCATCTTTCATAAATCATAATAAATAGTAAAAATTAGTATTCTACAAGTTTATTATATAACCAATTTATGGAGCTATTTAAATCGAAGTTTGAATGTTATACGATAAGTTTTTGAGGCCATAGCACGGCTCATATATATATATATATATATAGGAAAATACTAATATGCTACGCATAGCACAGAGGGCCTCTGTGGAACAGCTCAATATTTGAGTTTTCAAAGTCCTAACAGTCGATCCGAACCGTTCAACATGATCTCCATATGAATATGTACTAGCCAACCAAATTTTACATTTTTTAGAATTTTTTTTACCATTTTTTTATATAGGTAGAAAATCACTTGATCTAAAAATTATGTACCATTCAGATCAAGTGATTTTCTACCTATCTAAAAAAATAGTAAAAAATTCTAAAAAATTTAAAATTTGGTTTGCAAGTACATATTCATATGGAGATCATGTTGAACAGTTCGGATCGACCGTTAGGACTTTGAAAACTCAAATATTTAGCCGTTGCACGAAGACCCTCTATATATACGTTGGCTAAGATCAAAGTGGTATTTTCTAAGCTTTGGTGCTACCAATTCATTTTTCAATTTTCAAAGTTCAAAACGTCGATCCGAACTGTTCAAGTTGATCTCTATATTAAAATGTGCTTGAAGGCCAAATTTTATATTTTTCTGAATTTTTTTACTATTTATTAAGTCACTTTGAAAATTGTTGATCCAACGGTGGCTTAACAAAACAATAAAATCAGAAGTCACCGTTGGATCAGCGATTTTCAAAGTGGCTTAATAAATAGTAAAAAAATTCATAAAAATATAAAATTTGGTCTCCAAGCACATTTTAATATAGAGATCAACTTGAATAGTTCGGATCGATGTTTTGAACTTTGAAAATTAAAAAACGAATTAGTAACACCAAATCTCAGGAACTACCACTTTAATCTTAACATCAATTTGTTCGATACTTATTTGTTATTCGTGTCTATCCATTAATCTTGACAAAAATGAAAGATTACAAATAAAGATAATTTTATACGAATATGAATATGAATATGAATACAATTATATTTGATCAGTACTTTATTCACTGAAACATTACGCTTTACCTCAGAGGCGGAGGGACTTAGAGGAAATGAGGTCAATTGACCCCATATTTTTTTTTTTTAATTTTTTTGTATTTAGATATGATTTTCTATATAATTTAGAGTAAAATGATTTGATATTATAGAATTGACTCTCATTTTCAGTAAAAAAAATTGTATATAATTGACCCTCGTAGTTCGAAAACCTGGCTTCACTCCTGCTTTACCTCATTATATACCAACAATATATGATCATAACATGCATACAAATTACAAAACAATGAAGATAATAAATCCGAGCAACCACTTTTTCTCTTTATTTTTTATATTACTAACTTTCTCTCAAATTGTATTTGTTTGACAATTCAGAGCAGGTGAGAACAATTAATTGTACAAAGCTCCCTCCACCTTCGGCTTTCTTTAAAGGAGAACTTTTTTCTTTCAGCCACATATAAACCCAATATGGAAGGGCCTTATTGGGCCAAATTAGTTAGAAAAAGATCAAGATCAAACTCTTTTCCCAACTTTATTTGCATGGGAGAAATTAACTTTCCATTATGAGTATGACTTTATTTTTTTTTTTTACCCCTGCCTATGCATTTTCCATTGGAAATTGTTGCATTATATTTTTTTGTCGTATATGACCCATAACTCAAGTCTATCTTGCTAGTTTAAATGTGTAGAATCCCATACCCATAACTTTCCTGAAAATAAAATTTAATTATTGATTTGGCTATTTGGATTTTGATACATTTAGATTAAGATTGTGTGGATCCAAAGAGTAGCCAAGAACGACTTTTGCGTAGGCAAGCACGCAACAAGTCAATTTCATTTAATTAATATGCAAGTTGAAAGGATGACGCACTTGTTTCATCCTGAAATTTGCTCAAATGGAAGTTGTTTTCTTTCTCTATAATTTACATAGTTATGTATAGATGCTCTTAAGCTTATCAAGTATTATAATAAACTTAACTACAAAATTTATCCAAATGATTCTAGATAATGAATTAAAATTGAGAAACTGATTAATTCACGAATAATGCATTAACATATTAAATTTATAAAATTTTGACAAACTTTTATAAAGTTTGTAATATATTTTAATGTGTTTATTTACTTATTGTTTTTTACCGATTTACTTTATACTATTTAAAATCGAAAATTTATGACTTTGATATGTAAATACATCACGTGTGAAGTAGCTATTTCAACGATTTTGATTCCTCGTTTGAAGTCAATTTAATAAGTTTTGAAGTTTAATTCACGAAAAACTTCGTGAGCTTAGAAACACCCTAATTCTACTTCTCCAGCAACTTTGTTTTGAATCGGAAAAATAATTTAAGAATATAAAAAACAAAATCTTTTTAGTTACCACCTCAATATTTCAAAATGTTGACCTTATCATTAATTTCTTTAAAATTGAAAACTTATGACGTGCATACCTTACTTTAATTTGTTTAATCCATTTTTTTATTTGGTTTAATTTTCCGTGCCTACATAATGTATGTTTTTTTGTGCCTACTAACTTGTATGTAAAATATTCTCTCTTTTTTTTTTTTAGGATTCTGTATGTAAAATATTGAGGACAGAAGAAATAGAAAGCCTTCAAAGTAATATTTTATTAGGAAGATGGGCTATGATGCATTGCAATATATAGTCTCTTTTGTACATTGGACTATAAATTACTGAATTCAATGTCCAAATAACCGATCCAAACCGTTAATTTTGTTCTTCATATTAATATGTATTTGGAGATCAAATTTTATATTTTTTGAAAAAAATTTACTATTTTTTTAAAATTTATTGAAAATCGCTGTTTTTTATGGTCCAGATTTGTCTGAAAACAACGATTTTCAATAAATCTAAAAAAATAGTAATTTTTTTTCAAAAAATGTAAGATTTGGTCTCCAAAGGCATATTAATATGAAGAACAAGATGAACGGTTTGGATCGGTCATTTGAACTTTGAATCCGGTAATTTATAGTTCAATTTAGAAAAGAGGCTATACATTGCAATGCACCATAGCCCATCTCTTTATTATGACCCTTATAATTGAAAGTTATTTTAATTAAAATGATTAAAATACCTTTCCCCATAGAATTTTCTTCCAAGGTTAATTTTTCCTATGACAGCATGGCATAATTGCATAAATAAATGTCTTATATACGTGTGGTGTATAGAACCGAACAAGGTCGACGATTTTTATGCATTTGAGGAGCATATTGGGCCGAGTCCAAAATAAAGGCCTACTTTCCTGAAGGCCCAGTTTAAATGGAAAAGCTCAAAGCATGATTGCACCCATTTCATGTGCTTCCTTCCGCGTAACATTTGATTTGTAAGGAAGTTCAGATCCGATCTGATTCGATTTTAAATTCTCTTCTAACTATTCGATCGATGATCCGATACAGCTAGTTTGATGGTTCGCTGAAATTTTTTATGCAGCACGTCGGCAACATATTTCATTCTCCGTCATACAAGAAAATTTATCGGATTCAGGAATGGAACTCGACTTATAGAGGATCAGAAATGGATGCAAAAATTTGGTCAGAAAGAAATAGAAATTAAATACTTTGACTTTGAATATACGGTGCCATGCCTGAGTTCGTGTCCCCCGGTACCTGAGGTACAATTTGAAAAAATAAACGGCCCAGATTAATCTCAACTGGGTGAAATTCAATCCGGGATCACTTGGAACTATAGGGGGGTCAGCTTTAAGATTTGTGTCACGTAGAAAGAACGGTCCAGATTCATAGCTTGTACATGGGGTGATACAGATTCGCCATGCCCATGGCTCACCATACAATGAAAGTATGATTTAAGCTAATATTATTTGTTATTTCCGATATAAACAAGTATGTAGCTTATGAGAAATTCGTCACCCATTAAATTAAAAAAATATCACACGAAGTCGTATCCATATCGAATGTAATCCGAAACGGGTCAAAAGACCAACATAAAATTTGCTGTCATGAATCGAGATATGTCAAAAAAAAAATAATAATTAAATGACAATTACATGTCCAGGACGAGGTGAAATTGATTTATGGTTATTATTTATTTATTGTGTAAACGAGAATAGCCAGCTGGTTGGTTCACCATTATCTTTGGATGTGATGCATTTATGATCATTGTTGTAAATAACGGTATGAGCTCATTAGATGGATGGGGCACCGCCAAGCGATTATTTGAAGTAATCGGAAATAATCAGGCATAATCGGAAATAATCAGTTGATTATTCGAGAAAATCCGTGACGGTTCGACTAATCGGACGATTAATCGGTCTAAACGGACGTTTTTTACAACACTATTTCTGATCATTGTTGAGGAAATAATCCTGTTCTGATTCTTTGAAATTGGATCCTGTTATTTCAAATTTAATTTTTTTCATATTTTGAAATGTACGAATCTAAAAAGAAGTTGTTTTTATTATGTACGAATTTCAAAACTGATGAAGTGGTGGATTTTGAATAACAGGCTCATATGATTCTAAAAGTATGACCAGAATCAATATCCTCTAAAATATCTTAAATTTTGATTTTAGAATTCAAATTGTCCAATTATTTATTTTAAAACTGTCTTTAATCCATTCATTCAAACATTTTTATATAGAGGGTTCAAATGCCTCCATATTTTTGTGCCTCCATCATGCCTCTATTTATTTCCATCATTTTCAAAGTTCAAACAGTCGATCTGAACCGCTCTACCTAACCTCCATACTAAAATATGTTTGGAGACCAAATTTTATATTTTTAGGAATTTTTTTTACTATTTTTTTAGATAGGTAAAAAAAATACTGTTTTTAGATGGTTCAGATTTACTGATTTTGTACCTATCTAAGAAAATAGTAAAAAAATTCCTAACAATATAAAATTTGGTCTCCAAACATATTTTAATATGGAGGTTAGGTTGAGCAGTTCGGATCGACTGTTTGAACTTTGAAAATGATGGAGAGAGATGGAGGCACAAAAACATGGAGGCATTTGAACCCTCCTCTTTTATATATTAGTTTGAGAAGTTTCTTTTGAATAGTTACAACTTTACAACATAACCGCGTGATGCTATATATTCATTTATCCCAATAAAACATTTCAAAGCAAAAAAGATTTATATTCTTTCATGACACAAAAATTTGCGAAATTAGGGGAAAAAAATAGCAATCCACTTCAGACTATAGATCGTGATCTTCTTGAAATAATGCATTAGAATCTAACCTAGAAGCTATGATATGTCATAATAGTTTGTACAGCAATATCTACGTAGCGTACGTAGTATGTATAGGGGGGATAATTATTTTTAGAAAATGTAAATTTCTCTTGTTTAATGTTGTGAGATCATTTTGAAAAAGCTTGTAATTAGTTCGTTTGATTCTGATTCATGCTAACATAAACAAAGTTAAAATTTTGATTCAGCTCGACTCGTTCCTCAGCCTTTTGCAAAACTAATTCAAAACTCTTTTCTAATATTTATTAACTACCACTACTACAGAATAAGTGATTGTACACGGACATAAACATGAGAGTTACACGCATTTCCTGCCGTGTGGAATGCGAGGGTGTAGAAATCCCTGAATATTTATACACGGATATTTACCTGTATGCAATTATCAAGAGCTACACGGATTATTACATAAACAACCGTGTACAAATGCTTGCCAGTTTTGCTCTGAAAATAACCGAGCTACACGGATTATTACATAAATAGCTGTGTACGATTACTCTTTCTATACGGACATTTATTATTTCTACTACGAGAGAATAAATATCGTTGTAAGATAAAGATGTAATTATTTTTTAATTCGCGATTTATACACAACTTACAGTATAAAGTAGACGAAGATATTTGATTTATTTTTTTATTTTATTTTTTGGTTAAAAGTGCCCGTAGGCTTTCATTGCATGAAAAGGAGCTTACATAGTTGCAATTACATTGGTCTTTGTTTATTCTATATTTGATTTATGTGTGACTCACAGTATGAACAAGTTGATCGATCTGGCTTGATTTTACTTATTATGACATGAGTCAATTTCAAACTTTTTCTAATTAGGTTCGATTTGACTTTTTAAACCACTCTTAGATAACTTTTTACAGAAATTTTTTTATCTGTAGAAATTATAGTATATGCGACTCAGCTAAAATTAGATTTGACTCAGTCTCAACTTGACTCATTATGACATGAGTTAATTTCAAACTTTTTCTAATTAGCCTCGATTTGACTTTTTAAACCACTCTTAGATAACTTTTTATGAAATTTTTTTTATTTGTAGAAATTATAGTATGTGTGACTCAGCTAAAATCAGATTTGACTCAGTCTCAACTTGACTCATTATGACATGAGTCAATTTCAAACTTTTTCTAATTAGCCTCAATTTGACTTTTTAAACCACTCTTAAATAACTTTTTACGGAAATTTTTTATAAATTATAGTATGTGTGACTCAGTCTCAACTTGACTCATTATGACATGAGTCAATTTGAAACTTTTTCTAATTAGGCTCCATTTGACTTTTTAAACCACTCTTAGATAACTTTTTACATAATTTTTTTATATGTAAAAATTACTAAAATCAGACGTACGGAAATAGAAAGAGTACATCATTTCCAATAAATATAGAAATATCTGACTTATTGCGTCTGATTCAAATATCATGGATCAGACTTAATGATTCAGATCTAATGTTTTTTTAGTTTGGATCCGGATCGTCCGATTAGAGGAGAATCTAACTTTGATCCACAGATGATCCCAACAGAACATGATATTTAGATCTAGACCACTGAAATAGATTTATATATTTTGAATCAAACTCTATAAGTCAGATCTTTCTATATTTATTATAAACAATATACTCGACAAGTCCGTCTTAAAATCATGATCAATTTTGTCGGAGATTAATTTTGTGGAGATAGATATAAAAATTAATTGTGTGTGATCTAATTAGGGCTGGCAAAAAAATTCGAGGTTTGTGATTCGATTCGGGTTTGATTCGGGTTTGATTCGAGTTTAATTCGATTCGAAATGGGTTCGAATTGAAACGAACCCAACCAGGTTCGGTTCGGAATTAATTCAAACCAAACCCAAACCTAGCCTGGTTCGATCGAAATGGGTTCGATCATTTTTATGGTTCGAATCTCATAATAACATCGGCCGTCTATTTACCTGATGAAATTAAAATCCAAGATAGAGAGTCATAATTTAACTTAGCCGACACTCCCTCGCTCTCAAATCTCAATAACCTAGTTCTCTCTCCACCTCTTCCTAACTCACTCTCCCTCTAGCTCTAAAATCTAGCTGACGCTCTCGGCGGCTGGTTGTCTCTTCGGCTGTCACTCCTCTCTCCGAACTAGATGACTGTCTCTCCTCTCTCTTCGGTCGTCTCTCATAGTTTATACCAGGAAAGCCGTCTCTGATGTATTTTTTCATGAATAATTTTTCAACTTAAAAACACTCATTTCATAGTTCATACCGGTAAAAGGAAGCCATGTGAATTGTCCCGCGAAAAAAAATTAATGTATAAACTACCGGTATAACTAGGACTGCTAAAAAATAATTTAGTTCGTGATTCGATTCGAAAAATGTGTAGTTCGAAATGGATTCGGTTCGAAACGAATCAAACCAGGTTCGATTCGAAATTAATTCAAACCAAACTCAAACCTAAGATAAGTTCGGTTCGGTTCGGTTCGTTGCCACCCCTAGATCTAATGGATCTTTCTATATTTCTCGACATGAATTATGATCAATTTTGTCTTTTAATCGGATTTTATCCGTCTTAAAATCGGATTTAAGGGCAATTTGGCGTCCGCAGTGGGGGCCCAGAAATGCCTGAATATGATGTACAGAGCATTAACAGCCCAGAAGAGCCTGAATATGCATGGGCCCATGCAATAATTCCTATTTCCTACCGCATACATAAAAAGACAGAGATATTTTAAGGGCTTTGGATTTAATTCTTTAAATGCTGAAAACTATTTCACTGTCGGTCTATATATGTCATCATGTCAATCAAATAGTAGGTTATTCGGAATTATTCCCGCAATTTTTATTAATATCATTCCCAACAAAAGACTAGTAATCGTGCTTGTGCACATCAACGGGAGCAAATTATGTAGTAGAAAACATCAAGTTTCTTAATAAGAAGGAGAGATAATTTAAATCAAATTTGTAGAGAAAAATAGTTAAATACTATATTTATCTACAAAATAACACATGTAAACTCTAATGTAGTGGTAAGAATTTTGGCATCAACAGAACCCAGTTGGGTTCGAATCCCGCCTTCAGCAGAAAAAAAGAAAAAGAAAAAGGGTGTGCGGTGCACATGCTCGGTCCGCAGGTGTCGTGCGTTGTTCAGAGGCGGTCCACGGGTGCGGCGCGCGGTCTACGGGCACTGGGATCATATGCTGCGCGACCAATGCATACTTAAGTGTTGAAGCTCATAATTTGGAAAATTCATCTATGTGCGATCTGAAAATTCAACGGCTGAGCATCATTCCAAAAAAAAAAACCAGTAAATTAGGACCCTTGCAGGATCTAAACATTAAGCTCCTTAATAAGGAGGAGAGATAAATAAATAAACTATAAATTTTGGAGAATTTGATATTTACGAGAGCCACATCGATAAATGACGGCTCCAAAAATTTGTGGAGAATTCGATATTTCTCAGGGTTGCAATGACAAATGGCGGCTCCATTCGTAGAGGCCGCCATTTCTCGTTGCGGTCTCTCAAAAATAAAAAAATGCATCATAATATGCTGAGTTTTTTGAATTTTTGAGGGGCCGCAATGACAAATGGCGGCTACCAAGAATTTTTTTTACCATCTTTAAAAAAACAAGATAAATCATTTAATCATATTTTTTTTTAAAAAATTATTTTTACCTGTACCGAAAACTTACAGAACCACTCTTCTGGTTCTGCATTTTTAAACTTACAAGAATTTCTAGACTGCATTTTTAAAAACTAACAACAAATAATCATATATCTCTCTAAACCTCTGTAATTGCAATAAACTGCATTATATGAGTTGGACTCATCAGCAACGGCTTTTAAACAAATTAAGACATGATTTGATAATAGCCTTCAAAAATCTCAGTAATTTATCTACAGTATCCACAAAACATGGCTCACCCACCACATCACATCAGCAACTATCAATCGCTGTTGGCATTTACAATCTGGGCCCACATACCAGTCATGGGCTCGGTTATTTGCTATTTGGGCGTATCATCCACATCCAAATCAATCTTGATTCTTGAAGTTTCTCTGATTTTAGAATTGAGTTTTACAGCATCACAAGTACTGGTTTAATGGGCGGGCGGGTACGGGTACCCCGGGTATACCTGGGCACGGGTACGTCTCGGGTACGGGTATGACGGATACTAGGGTATACGGGTACGGGTATGTCGGGTATTTTTTTCAAAAACCATACCCTATCCGTCCTATACCTGTACCCGTTGTACCCTTGACAAGTAGGGCGGTCCGGGTACGGGTAGGGCGGGTACGGGTATTTTTTCTTTTTTTTTTTGTTGTTTTTTTTTCTGGTTTTTTTGTTTCTGTTTTTTTGTTGGCTTTTTTTTTGCTGTTTTTTTCCGTTTTTTTTTGGGGGGAGGGGGGAATTTTGAATTTTTGAAAAAAACGGGTCGGGTAGGGTACGGGTACGGGTACGGGTTAGGTCGGGTTTTCGTCCAAAAATAGCGTCCGGTCCGTTTTTTGCCCGTACCCGCGTACCCGACCCATACCCGGGCTCGAGCACGAGTATGGACCGGGTTACCCGATTCGGGTTTAATTAAACCTCTAATCACAAGTAGGGGTGTTCAAACGGTCAATTCGGTTGAAATCGAACTAAAATAATCAAACCAAATTTTTCTTCGGTTTTCAAAAATAGAATCAAAACCGAACCGAACCGATTAAACTTATAAACCAATTAAGAGCCAAACCGAACAAACTATAGTAAATTTTAGTTTCTTCGGTTCAAACCGAAGTAAACCTATTCATGCCATTATTAATGAAAATTACACATGTTTATACACAAATTGTTCAATTCCATACAAAATGTGTAGATGTTCTAAAATATTTAAACTAAAATGAAAGAAATGAAGCAATAATTGAACCAAACAAAATATATATAAACCATACTTGAACCAATATATTCAGTCAGTTCGGTTTAGTTGGTTTTGAAAAGTCTAAACTGAACCGATCCTTTAATTTAAACCGAAAAATCAAATCATTCAAACCGAAACTTTTCCGGTTCTGTTGAAAACCGAACAAACCGAACCGTTTGAACACCCCTAATCACAAGCAACATTCAAACGATATACACTGACAGGGCTTAAACTCAAAATGTACAATATGTAGTGGATGGAATTTAAATTCAAGTTTCTACAATCATAAAATAAAGCTTTCACCACTAGAATATAAATAAACATTTGATATTTATGAAGAAGGCTGGATTATATTAAATATTCTAAAAAAATAGAATTAAATTAAATTTTAATATACATAATTAAAATTTTAAAATTATAGATGATGACTTAGCATTCTCTATCAGTGAACATAGATCCGCCTTTGCAGGGAGGAGAGATTTTTCAACAAACTTCGAATTGTAATTTCGGATGTCTGAATTTGGTTGTTTGATCCTTGTTGAGATATTTGTGTGAGTGGATTTAAACCACCTCATGAATCTAAACCATTAGCGCGAATCTCAACATGAATCGAATGGCCTAGATCAGATATTAGACGAATTTTGGTCTGATGTCCATCGAAACACCTCATCTTTTCATATATTAGATGGCTTGAAACGGCCATAGAACGCTAATTAATAATTTAAAAAAAAAAAATCTATTAGCACGTGGACCGGTTTGGACTAGCAAATTTATTTTCTCTAAATAATTACATTTTTTTAAAAGAAAAATGAAGATCAAGTTTTTAAATTATATTTTTTATTATTACAATAAATGATTTCTTCCATTTAAATTTTAAACTCATGATCTTTTACATAAAGACTACGTGCCTTTGTCACTAGACTAAAAACTACTTCTTCTAAATCTAAATAATTAATTAGAGTAATAATGATAACAGTGGTAACAAACTTTTAGCTTTGTCTCAGTTTGTGCTTGCAGGTGTCTTTTTTTACATGTTTTGGCCCAATTTGATTGGTCTTTCAAGTTATCATTTCAGTGCGATTTTTTTTATTTTTTTATCATTAAGGTGCGATTTTATATAGCTCAAAAATATGCTCTTTACAAAATGAAATAATTACAGTAGCACAGTCTTAAGTAAATCAAGCTAGGTCCGATAGGCATCCAATATAACTCTCTCTCTCTCTCTCTCTCTCTCTCTCTCTCTCTCTCTCACGCGCGCACACACGCACACAGATAGCATTGATTAGATAGAAAAGGAATCTGTATAATTCAATACACTCGATGGAACTAGCAGTGTTGTACAAAATCGCTCAAATTCGTAACTCTGTTTATAACTCACTTGCTAACTGCTTACTTTAACTCGTTCATTTATAACTCGAGTTGACAGACTCATTTAATAAATAAGCTGAATTTTAGCATATCCCAATTCGCTCATTAACAACTCGAGTTATACAAATTTCGTGACAATAAATCCCATGCCCTTCTAAATAACTCCTAAAATGTTGTTTGAATTTTTTATTTTGTTAGTTGTCTTGTTAATTATATTTGAATTGTTTGTGTTTAGATACTCTTACTAAATCATTTGAATTGTTTTTGTTTAAATAAACTCTTACTAGTATATAACTATAACTAAGAAAATTGACTGGCTAAACAAGTTGTGAGCCAACTCGAGTTGGTAATGAGCTAAACTACTCGAGTTGGCTTTACAGCTCGTTATTGACATCCTAATTCGAGTTAATTCACTCATTTATTAAATGAGCTGAGCACGAGTTGGAAGTAACTCGCTCAAACTCGACTCATTTACAACTCTAGACTACACAGTCTACACTAATTAGTGGTACCTTAGTGTGATAACGATATATGTCGCATTTACTTGGTTCAACATTTCATCTATTTGAATGATTTATACCTTACTTTTGGAATTGATTTATATACATTATTATTTTCTATATCTTGTATTAATTAGTTCAATGTATATAGTTTTGCTAATTAATTAACTGTGATATATATCAGCCGATATATTAATGGGACAAAGTTTATTTTTTTTCATGTTGAAAAGGGTCAATTAGAGCATCTCAATTAAATTAACGTAATAAAATTTTGTAGAATTCTAAACAAATTATTACTATTTTTTATTTTTGAAATATGATACTAAAAAAACATCAGCATTTGCACATATTTTATATGGTCATCTTTTAAAATCTGAAAAAACAGTAAAATATCTAAAATATAGTAAAATTTGATATTTACCAAGTATTTATTTGTAGATTTTATTGAGATCAAGGTTCTAAATAGCGCGCTATAGTGCTGCTATAGCGTTTTCGGACTATAAAGATTATGGCGCTATCGGCGCTATAGCGTGATATTCTGAACTATAAAGGTTCGGATTATAAGGATAGAGTACGGATAGTTTTGTTCCGCTATGACACGATAAACGCTATTTGATTGAGATGCTTGAATTAACTGTTCCGACATGAAAAGTAAAAGTTAACCTTTTGATATATATCAGTCATTAGGTTTTTATTTTGAATACTTTTACAGTGGTACTACCACTATTTTTTAATAAAAAAAAAAGATATACATCAGTCACTATACTAAACTGTTAATGCATTAGCACAACTCCAAACAAAATATATAATTACTACAAAGTACAAACATTATAATCACTATTGTTATATTATTGTACTTCTTCTATGGATTGATCATGCTACGACCATGGTTAGAAAAATCGGCTGATTCCGAGTTGACTCGGCCGAGTCGGACCGGAATCGGCCGGAGGCGAGCCGATTTTTTCCGAGTTAACTTGGGTTTTTCAAGTTACATGCAGAAACCGATAAAATTGATTGTCAATCGAAGCAATCAGCCAAATTTCCTCTATTTCTCTTGCGTTAAGAGCAAAATTAAACTGTTTTGATGATTAAATCGAACCAATTTGTATTTTTCCATTGCCGTCGAAGAAATTTGGGGAAAACAGATGTGGCTGCGGAGAAGAGAAGGTGGTTTAAAGTATTATAAAATGTTAAATAGACCGGGTGTACGTGAACCGTATGGCTTTATTTTGAGAACATAAAGTGGTTCATGGTAGACCATGTTCATATCAACTATTGGTTTATGTAGTCAAGTAGATCCAAACTATTACGGTAGTCAACTATTGGTATATTTTCATAACTGTACAGCTCATGACACTCAAAGTGTTGTGTATATTTTTTTATTTTTATTTTTATTTGTTTGACTAAACGATGAGAGTATGGCCTAATGGGATTATGAGGTTAGAAATTTGATTGTTCTAAAAATATAGAAGTAGAAACTAAAAAATTTATATTTCTCTTGTACATATTAGTTAGTATTTTTATTTTCTTTATTTTATTTAAAAATTAAATAAATTTTATTTTTGTAAGTAATTACAATACAAATTTGATGTACATGGAAAGAGCTGATAATTGAAAAATATTCGTATACAGGTGATAGAAAAGTGAAATCTTCTTTATGGAATGATATCTTAAAATTTAGACATATTATTCAGGTAAGTAGTAGTTGGTCTGTTAGTAATGGGGAATCAATAAGATTTTGGTTAGATACATGGTGTGGAGATACGTTGCTAAGTGTTGATTTCCCTAGTCTCTTTGAAATTGCTTATGACCAAAATATTAGGGTAGCTGCATCTTTTCAAAACAATAGATTAAATATTCAATTTGCTAGACACTTCACAGAAACTCTCCTTACTGAATGGATAGCTTTAGTCAACCGTATTTCTTCTGTTAGTTTAAACCTTACTGCTGACCAAATCTCTTGGAGGTGGAATCCACATGGTACCTTTACTGTTAATTCCCTTTATAAGTTCTTAGAATTTGGTGGAGTCCCTGTTAATACTTAGAATAGTATTTGGAAGGCTAAAATTCCTTTAAAAATAAAGATTTTCTTATGGTTAGTAAGACAAAAGCGTGTCTTAACTAAAGATCGATTAAGTAAATAAGGATGGACAGGTCATACTACATGTGTGTATTGTTCCCAAAAGGAAACTGTGGACCACTTGTTTGTGACTTGCACTTTTGCACGATCGATTTGGAATTGGATAGCTAAGTATAATAACTTTTCTTTTGATTATATGACTATAGATACCCTGTGGGAAATGGATTATTGTATTCCATTAAAAGAACCAAATATTATTGAAATAATTCGAGGGTCTGTTTTATGGAATATATGGTTGGATAGAAATAGGATTATTTTTAAAGAAGGTAATATACAGCATGTGCATGCAATAGGTTCAAAAATATTAACTATGGCTAGATTTTGGACTTTAAACCAAAAAACAGATCTTACATGTCATTTGAATCTAATTTTACCTTGTGATTTGAAGGACCTGATAGGGTGTACAATGGTCATTTCCATGGAGGCTACACAAGTTTCAACCCCTATGCATGGAGTAGAGATCATTTCTAGTGATGAAGAAGGTTCCTCAACTAGTGCAGGATATAGTGGAAGCAACTTAACAATAGCGGTGACCTAATATTTTAGGGTCTTTTATGCTAAAGTTCTCTTTTGTTATGTTCTATACTTGTCTGTTAGGGTTTCTGGTTTATGAAGGCTTTGATGAACTGTTTTGAGATTTCTTTGCTTACAGGGACTATTATGCATATGTTGATACGTTGGTGATATGATAGCTTTTTAGGGGTTGGTGAGCTTATTTCTTTAGGTATTCAGAACCTAGAGCAGATGACACTATATGATGAGGATCTATTGGACCTGGCTTTATTTGAAGATCTTTGAACCGGTGTTTTTTATTATGACTGCCTTTAGTTTTTGCTATTTTGTTGTTACAAAACTATATTTCTATGTGGTGTTTTGTTCTAATTCTAGCTATGAGGATTGATGTAAGAACATAGGTGGGTTGGTACCAACTTGGTACCATCTTCACCCTTGTGATTTTCTAATGAAAATCGGTGGCAATGACCACTTATTTAAAAAAAAAACAATACAAATTTGATTGCTATCACATTAATAACTTTATTATTTAGTTTTTTTTAAAGTACTTTATTATTTAGCTCAATACAACAATATCCCTTTTTATATTTTAATACATAGGATGTCGAGATGATCTAGTATGGCCGTCATAGCAATTGACAATAAAAAATCTTTTGGTTGTAATGCTATTATATCATATTAATAGATTATATGATTATAATATTTTGTCTTAACGTAATTTCTTGACAAAACCTTTTTTTACCGATTTTTTTCTATATTTTGGCTAAAAACAAGATTCTGCCAAAAAAATCTGAGTTTTTGATCCGATTCTTCCGATTCCGACCGATTCATTCAATTTTGATTCCACGGTCAAGTATCCGATTTCGATTCTGATTCCGAGTTTCAGAACCATGGTTACAACGAGGTCCACACAACTCCACCAGGGTCGCATCAGGGCATATAGGTCAATTCACACACCTCTCAGTCATCCTCAGTACCTCCACTTCTATAAATACCAGTGTGTTTTCTTTTGCCATGCACCCCAAAACCTATTACATTTTATACATCTTTTCTACTTTCTTAATCGTAGCCATGGCCCGTTCTCTCTTCCTCCTTTCCTTCCTTTTGGTGAGCACACTATCTAAAATGTCCCAATTTTTGAAACCAACAACTATTGACTATATATATATATATTGTCCTTTTAAAATAGAAAGGTCAAAATAATGATATATCTGACAAAGTGTACTAACATCACTAGAAACACTGGTTTATTGCTTGACAGTACATACTTTGCATTCTGGCAAATTAATATTGGTTTCATCACAATTTCCTTTATGTTGCTACTTTTGGTCAATTAATTTATTGAATTGTTATCTTTAAAATTTATTTTTTGATCAGGTTGCTGTGGCATTCGGAGTAAGTGATGCTGATTCATCAGCAGAGGCGTACTGGCGGTCTGTCCTGCCAAACTCTCCAATGCCGAGTGCCATTCGTGATCTCATTTATTCCAGTTAATTTCTCCTTTTCACTTCTCGTAGATTAATAATCGAAAAAATGACAATAAATGCGACGCACAGATGCTAATCAATACATCGATCCTAGCTAGTCGGGAACTGTTAATTATCTTAAATAATTTTTAGTTTGTTTGTTTTTCATTAAATCTTAAAGAATGTTGATCTTAATAAGGACTAAATAAGGACTTAATTATCTTGATTGCTCATATGATACATAGGTTATAGAGTAGAACTAGGTTACTTGATTGCTCATATGATACATAGGTTAAGTTCACCAAGTTTTTTGATGAACTCAAGTCTAAAATTCGTTAAATCAGCTTTAAATGACGAATCTGAATCGTTGAAATCTGTCTACTTTATGAGTGATGCGTTTACATGTGAAAAATTTAAACATTTCAATTAATTTAGTATAAAGTCAGGCGGTCAAAATTAGAAGGTTAATAAATTAATTTTAATGCATTCATTTTTGAACGTTTTTTGACCACCTGACTCTATCCAAAATTAATTTCAAAATTAAAATGTTTTACATGTAGACACATCACTCGTAAAGTAGGCGGGTTTCAATGGTTCGAATTCGTCATTTGAAACTGATTTAACGGATTTTAAACTTGAGTTCATCAAGAGGCTTGGTGAACTTAAGAACACCCTAGTTCTACTCTAGGTTATATTATTCTCATTAATTAGTATCTTGGTCCAAATATTTTTCTTATGAAACAATTGCAGTTACAAAATTTCAGCAGAGTAATTATAGGAGTAAAAGGACTCATTTAGTAAATAAAATATCATGAATTAAAGTACATAAAGCAGAGCCGGTGCCACATATATATATATCGAAACAGGCAAACAGCAATTAAACTCTCTTACAATTTCTTGCAATTGGAGGATATCTATATTTTTTTTTTTATCTCTAAATAATGATATGGCTTTGCTTTGCAGGTAAGGCTGCCTTACCTGCAGCTAGCGAAGACAATGTCGGCTCCATCTTCTTCTTGGAGAAGAGCCTTCAGCCTGGCTCAACAATGACACTCCACTTCACACGTGCCACCGCTGGTGCCTCGCTTCTCCCCCGCCAGGTTGCTGACTCTATCCCTTTCTCTTCATCCAAGCTGCCCGACATCCTCTCCCGCCTCTCTGTTGAACCGAGCTCTGAAATGGCTTCCTCCATAAAGAAGACCCTAACCGAGTGCGAGTCCAAGGCTTTGCCTGGTGAGATCAAGACCTGTGCCACATCACTTGAGTCCATGGTTGACTTCGCCATGTCTGGTCTCAAATCCAAAGGCCGCAACCCCAAACCAGAAATATACCATTAACGGCTTGAACAAGGTGATTATATTTTTCAAATAATCAAATAATTTTCTATTTAACCATGCATGGTTACTGTTCTTTACTGACGTAAGAAAAATTATTTTTTTATATAAAAGTTTGAGATTTTTATACATTAATTTTTTATATATACTTTCAGGTAAAGGCATCTGAGCTGGTGGCCTGCCATGCACAAGGTTACTCCTATGCTGTGTTCCACTGCCACACGACAACTGCATCAGCCTACACTGTGTCATTGATCGGTGCTGACGGGACAAAGGTTCAGACACTTGCAGCGTGCCACATGGATGCAGCTGCCGGAGTGGAGGAGGCATACAAGAAGCTCGGTGTCAAGCCTGGCAGCGTGCCAGTTTGCCACTTCCTTCCTCAAGATGACCTCCTCTGGGCTAGGGTTTAGGAGGTCCAATCAGTTAGCTTGAAGAACAAGTGTTATCTATTTATAATGGAGCTAGTTAGCTAACTAGCTTGCTCGTCTCTGTTCTGGATTTGCATATATATTATGTGTGGATAAGGCAAGTAATTGGTATTTGTCGCCAAACAATTATGTACTGCTGTTATGCTGTATCATGTTTCGTTGTAACATAAATAATGAGTTTGGCTACTATAACATCAGTGTCATTTCAGCCTATATAACACCAATTCAAAAACCTATCAAATCGACTTCGAACGACTAATTCAAACTGTTCAAACCAATTTACATTATGTGTGATGCATTTACATACAAAATTTTTATATTTTCAAGTTATTTTAGTATCAAATCAAGCGGTAAAAATATTATAAAATTAATGTATTAAAATTAACTTAAAAACTCACATATTTGACCGCTTGACTTAATACTAAATAAATTCGAAAAGTTATAAATTTTGCATGTAAACGCACAACTAATGAAGTAAATCGGTTTGAACAGTTTGGATTTACCGTTTGAAGTCGATTTGATAGGTTTTAGAGTTGGTGTTATATAAGTTGAAATGACACTGATGTTATATTAGCCAAACTCATAAATAATATAAATAGCAGTTGTTTGTTGTGGTCCCCGTGTTTTTTTTTTAAATTAGGGGAAATTGTGAGAATGCCACTACAAAACCTTGAAATTGTGAGATTGCCACTACAAACTTCAAAATTGTGAGAATGTCACTATAAAACGTTCATAATTGTGAAAATGTCATTAACAGTGTATTTTTATAATATTTTTATCAAAAAATAACTGAAAAATACTGTTTTGATATACATAATTCTGTATTTCCGATTATATCCTTCATACAAAAAAAAGTAACACTCCAGTTGATCTCGCCTCTTCAAATTAATTTTTGATAAAAATATTATAAAAATACACTGTTAATGGCATTTTCACAATTATGGACATTTTATAGTGGCATTCTCACAATTTTGAAGTCTGTAGTGGCAATCTCACAATTTCAAGATTATGCAGTGACAATCTCACAATTTTCTTGCCCCGGCTAAAAATTGCTAGGCTGATCCAAAATCCTCCACGCCTTACAAATGTAGCCCAGTATTATAGAAGGCCCATGGACAATAAATGGGCTTATATTTTTTAGGTTTATTTAAATCATGATAACTCCAGCTCACCCTATTTTGCTTTAAATTACAAAAAAAATTATATATCTATCTGAAATTGATTAAAGAAACATCTATATTTGTTTTATGTAATTATTGAAAATGAAAAATGAATCATTGTTTTATGTAATTATTGAACCACACCCAACTTGGACCATCAAAAACAGTGACCCAACACCAGTAATGCCTAATTGCAATCATATGTTGCACTAAAAATCTCTGAATACACCATAAAAGTCATTTGGGAATACATACAAAACAATCTGTACTTAAATTTTTGCTGAAGTACTTCAATCGGTATAATAAAATGGAATTCTTCTCCCTTGTACTCGAATCCGATTAAAAGCACTAAGACCTTCTCACCTTCAAGCACGCTTTGTAAAACAGAAGCGCTCTGACCTCCAAATCCTTTGCTTTTTCAACATAATCCACCATGAGTTAGCTCCCTTCGAGAAGATTTTTACACGAATTAAAGGGTGGTTGAAGACATGATGATGCCTAAGATGAAATTCAATTTTCCTCTAAAACAAGCCTTTGGCCATCATTCCCATTCAAGAATCTCAAGGCTAACTCATAAGCAGAAAAAATGGCACCATTGACAACAAAAGCACGTGCCACAGCAGTGCCAAGACCGCGCCAAAGCACAGCTAAGCCCTCTTCACTAACACTTTTTTTAAAGCAATCAGCAATTCCAGTGTATCTCAGTTTGGTCAGGTGACCCCCCGACTGGGCCTGAAGTCGAGACTTGACCACATCTAGTGGGTAGCAAAACAACCAACTAGCCACCCCTGCAATCAGTTTGTGCTTAATTTAACTTTTCTAAGCCTTAACCTTAAATATCTTAATAAAACCAAGTTAGAAAAGTTGAGGTACCAGGGAGTTGAATACAGGTCTAAAAATGTAACAAACAAGGGACCTTAACCTCTAACCAGTGGAACCTGAACTAAGGCATAACAATCAATACAGTAAAGCATACATGCAATTAATAAAAGATCCCCTCCTGCTTTACCAGGGCATTGTAAAAAATCCCTTTCTTCTTATATATTTATAAAAAACTTGTACTTTACTGGTATATTCAGAAAGAAGTCCTATTACTGGTCCATCTTTTGCAACTTCGTATTAAGTTACACACAAAATTTGTTGGCATAACACATCAAGAAAGTTAACATGATTCAATATTAAACAAGAGATATTCTTCCCTTTTGAACTACCAAAAACATCATCCGGCAAAACTAGTGGTGCAAGAACCCAACTACATATGGATTTTGTTTTTTTACTTTTCAACAAAATAGGATGTTCCTTTGGCAAATATTCGCAACAACATGATATACTTCCTTGTAAATTTCCACATAACAAGTGCCAATTATATGTTCCAACAATTTTTCCACCGGGTACCAGTAGAGTACACTACAGAGTGAAAGCTATTACTGGATCAAATAGATCCCTGACAGATCAAAATAATCAGGTGAAATACCTGCGAGACCACCAGAGAAAAGCATGGTGGACAGACTCTCCTCTCCAGATTTTCTACAGCCAGGATGCAACCATTCACGTGTGTACTCATATGTCCAGAAATAGACTCCATGTGCTGGCGCATCTCTCAGGACCGTCACAGAGAGACCGCGGTAAATGCCACGAATCCCTTCTTTGTTGAATATCTCCTTGGCCATTGTAATTGGACCAATGCTGGGCCCGCTCATAACCTGGAGCCGGATTTTTACTAGCTCGACTGGGCAGAGAATGAGGGTTTGTATGGCACCAACACCAACACCGGCCAAAGCGACATTTTTATAAGAAGTTGGTTCATCATCTTTTGATGTATTGATAGATTTCGAGAGACTTGCATAGATTTGAAACACTGCTGCATTCTGTGCCATGAATAAAATTTAAATGAGATGAAATTTCACAATGCTTCATAACTGAGGCTTAATTAAACCATTGGGTTAATTGCAGAATGAAATTTCACAATAATGACAGTATCTAAATTTTGTACCGTGCTGCAAAATGGGAATATTCCTTAAATCTACTTTTATTAACGAAGAAGTATCACTAATTACAATATTATACTAATGCAACATGATCTAGAAATCTTTTTTTTTTCTTGTATTTGCCCCTTTTTTAAAGGAAAACGTATCTAGACTAGATTCTAGATTCCAAATTCCATACTATAGAATCAAAAATTCACTGAAAGTCCAAAGAGATATTACCAAACCATTTTTTATTGAACTAACATATTAACAACAATCCTTTGCAATCAAATAAATAATCAAAACTAAAACACAAACCTGGAATGTTATACTAGCCAGCGGGGCCCCCATTCCCCGATAAAGTGCGGAGGGACCCTCTGATCTGAGTATTCCCCTAAGCAATCCGATAGCTGACGTGGCACTGCCTCTTTGACCGGTACAGGCATTAATTGCCCTGGCTGGGTCGGGAATCGGCTGTTGGAGCCGGATCCTGAGGGTATCTAACGGATGACCCGCTAAGACCCCTGCCATGCCTCCGACCCCACCTGCCACGAATTCACGTCCCCAGCTGCTCGCCAAGAATTCAGGCCAGAACTCCATTTCAATTTGAAATTCAAATTTTCGATATTTGAAATCTGATACTTCGAATCCGAATTCGCGATTCCCCTTTTGGTTAGTGGTGCTTATTTTTGAAGAATCGATTGCTAAGCTAAGAGTAAGAGGTATATACGAAAATCTATTGCACTTTTGGTCTAATTAGAGACAAAAAGCGGTAACAATGCCAAAAAGGACCACGACACAGTGCGACAGATGAAAAGGTAGTGGTCACGAGAAAGAGAAAAGCTCGAGTTCCGCAGGAAAAGGAAAAAAGGTGGTGACGTCTGAGAGAGATAAAGAGAAGTAATTACTTGTTACTGGTTAGTGTTTAAGTGGAATGAAGAGAGAAGCTTATAGTGGCAAAATTTGTTAGTGCTTTCAATTAATGCATGTGGGTGTTTTCAACAGTCACAATCTAAACATACATTTCCTCACGTTCCCCACGAAAACTCAGTGGTAGGTAAAATAAGCCAATAAAGCATTGCCACGGTGACAGTAAAAGAAAACTGTTAAGATGTGTTTGTGGGGATTCTTTGCAACGCCTCGGGAGTCGGAGTCTTTTAGACATTAGAATGAGGTCGAATGGCGAATGGCGCGGGAAAAAGACAAAACTGCTTTCCGAGGGCGGCCTGAATGGCAAATGGTGTTGCTGGGGAGTGCGTATCCTCTGAGATATCTCAATTTTTGAGTGACCGACGTGTCGGGTGCCTATTCGGGGGTGATGTAAGGGTCAGTATTATGTATGCTTTGAGATCCGTGTAGAACATATTTAAACGGTTGGATTTTTCCATAAAGTCACGCAAAGTTTGAGATATCTGAGAGGATACGAATTCGTTGCTGGGCCGTCTGTTGTGTGAGGGAACCGTTTGTGGCTACGAGATAGGGATTTATAACAGCCAGGGTGCATGGCAAATTGGCAATCTGTTTTCTATATAATTTATGGATCCATATAGTATGGGTGCAAACAGATCGGATATTAGGAAAATCATATCCGTATCTGTTTTTATTTTTCAAATATATATTAGATATTATATGGATATAGATATGAATTATATACGAATCGGATATTAAACGGATATAAATATGAATTATATACGAATTGGATATTAAACGAATATGGATATAAATATTTATTTTTTATAAGAATGAATAACATAATCCTCTTCAAAAGAAATAATGAATAACATAAAAATTTTCATATATATATTAAATTATATAGTATATATTTATTATTCGAATATGAATAATTAAAATTTAAAACTATATTTTATATGTATCCGTATCTACACAGATATTCGGGTATCGAATATTCGTATTTAAATTTTAGATACAAATTCAAATCCAATGTTCAGTGTTTTATGTTATTATATTAGAAAAAGCAAAATTAGTATGTGTTATGTTTTTCAAGATGATTTGGATGATTGATGAATGTAATTTCAAAATTTATTAGGTATAGGTCCAAGTTGAGCGCTTGACTAGTATGTTATATGTTCATCGAAATAATTTGGATGATTGGTGAATATAACTTCAAAATTTATAGAATTAGTTTTAAATGATAAATTCAAATTGTTGAAACCAGTGTATTTTACATGTGATGCATGTACATGCAAAAGTTAAAAAAATTCAAATTCATTTAGTAGAAATAACGGTAACAAAATGATGAAAATGAAACTATTAAAATAATTTATAAAACTCTATTTTTTTACCGCTTAAAAACTTTAAAATTTTGAATGTACACGCATTACTCGTAAAGTAAATCAGTTTCAATAGTTTAAATTAGTTTTGCAAAACTAATTTAATAGATTTTAGAATAATGTTCACCAAGTCTTCTAATTATAAAGCTTTATTCATCGAGGAGGTATATTGCAAGTTGTGACTATTTAAAAAAAAAAGTTGATGTATATAATGCAACGACAATGTGTATTGCAATTGCATGTCTACAAACAATCTGGCTGCAACAAAATAACAATCAACGCGTCATTTTCCACCTTCCGAAGTACGACGAAAAGTCACAAAGGTGTTGTCAAAAGAATTCGTATCCTCTGCGTTAACTCAAAAGGGAATATTCTGAGTTCATGAATCTCGATTGTTCAATCTATTTAAAGATTCGTGCGAATTAGATCTGCACTAATATTGAAATGCTTCTATGTTATAAATAAGTTATAGATTGACTCTGTTTAATATCATATGGTTAAGATTTCTTTTGAGTTAATGCAGAGGATATGCATTCTTGTTAAAAAAAAACGTGTGATATCTCAACATTCCCGTAAAATAAAAAATATATTTTATTTTTATATTTATTTTCAGAAAATATAAAAAAAAAGGTATATCTCATTTAATTTTTTCCAAAATCCAAACTCAAAATTTTAGAATTTTGTGGAGGATACAGATTCTGGTCGTACTTTCGGAAGCGTGCAGGACCCAGGCATCAACATTCAGCAATGCTCGGAATGCATCGCATCCAGAGATTATGGGGAACCAACCGGAACCAACCAGCTGGCGATTCTCGTTTACGCAATAAATCATGACCAGAAATCAATCTATTTTTGGCTCAAATCCTTTTCACCTCGTCACATCTATTTGCTATCTCATGATTATGGACATCTCTATTTTGGACACCAAATTCTATGTTGCGTAAACGCATGCATCTCGGGGCAGGAATTTTCTACCAGTAGAGTCACTGTCGGGTGGATCCGAGGTGGATCCGAGTTCAAATATTTAAATGTTAAAAGTGATTCCGGTCCCACTCGGCAGTGGCTCTAGAGGCAGAAATTTCCTACATCCCTAGGTGATCCGGTTCCGTGCTTGAAATGTATGGACGTTCTTCTTTTTTGAAATTTCAGACAGACTTGACATCGATGATGGATACATTGAAGAATGAAGATAGATAAAACTACGAATTTGTATCCTCATAATTAACTCAGAAAGGAATCTTTTGAGTTAATGCATCTGGACCATCCGATTTGTTTTAAAATTTGTGCGGATCTAATATTAAAGAACTTTTGTGTTAAAATCAGACGGTCAGATTGATTCCGGTTAAAATCAAACGGTCAAAATATATTAACTCAAAAGATTCCTTTTAGTTAATGCAGAGGATACGTGTTCTAAAACTACATTCTAATGAAATTTAGTGATTTTGGGAGGTAATATGTCGTGCGAAATAGAAAAAAAAAAAAAATGATTTTCATGGATCAGCAAACCGTGAGTTTTAATAATGTGATATTTTTGAATTTTAATAATGCGTACTGAAAAGTACAAAAACAAATAAAATAAAAGATTACTTGAGTGGGCCGTCACTGTTAAATGCATAATTGAGGGTTTATAAAGATAGAGTCAGAAGTGAGCACCGAATTAAAAAAATGTTTTAATTTCTATTTTTACCAAAAAGTTATAGAAATATATAATTAATATTTAAAACATTATAAAAATATGATCCATCTTAATTAAAAGTTTTCAGAATAAATTATAAAAAGATACTTAATATAGAAAATAATAATCAAATTACACCGCACTTTAAAATTTGGGAAAATTTCCCATGTACCCATCAAAATTTTCAAAATAGCCCATTTCCCCATAATAATACCAAAATATCCAATATCCCCATCAAAACTTAGTTTTCTTTTTTCTATCCCCTTTATCTATTTTACCTTTTATTTAATTATTTTAAAAATAAAAAAGACAAATATACCCTTTCATCAATACCGCTAAAACTCAAATCTCATCAAGATCCGCGCACACATTGCCAATCTTGACGTTAGCCTTAATCAGAACCCACGTTTCCTACTCTCTCTCCTCTCCGTTCGCGATTTTCCGACCACAACTGTCCTAGCTGTTGACGGGATTGACATCGCCCTGATCTCAAGAGTCGAATGACCCTTGTCGACGGTCGACCATCGTCGGAATGACCAAGCCATCAGGTCGTTTTGAAAAATGTTTCTGTTTTTGTATGTACCGTGAAATTGTAGGTGCATAATTTACAAGTTAATATACATAAGAGAATACCAAGTGAGTATCCTTTAATTTGTGATGCTAAGATGATTTTTGAATAAAAAAAATCTAACATAATTATTTTTGGCATTGGAATTGTTGATTGAGTTAATGTCTCATGAATCTTATTGTTCTCAAATCATAAGACATACATCCGTGATTCAAATAATAGCTTGAATTATTCTCACATTGACATTATACTAGAGATATCCAAACACAAGGATTAGCTTCCAGAAAATTTGAAAGTTTGATAAAGTTAGATTCAATGTAACAGAATAAATTAGACTCAGTGTAACTGAATCAGGTGTATTATATATGCACCAGAGAACTGAAGCTCGATAAGAATATATGATATAATTGCAATCAAATCAAAATATGTCTGCTCTATTTGCAGGGTTATGTTTGAAGAGGTGTCAGGAGTTATAATGAATTTAGACAAAACTAAAATGTTCCCTGTTAAGTTGCATCCTGACACTACCTCTGAACTTGCATCCCTGTTAACTTACATGTCCCATTTAAATATTTAGGAGTGCCTTTGCATAATAGGAAATTAAGTGTGCAAGACTGGAGACTCATTGTTGATAAAATTAGTCATAAATTGCAAAATTGAAAATGCCAACTTCTCTCTTTGGAGGTAGGCTCACTTTAGTGAATGTTGTGATGTCTGCTGTGCCTATGTATGCTATGTCTTTATATAAGATTTCTAAAATAGTTATTGCTCAAATAGATAAATTAGGAGATTTTTCATTTGGCAAGGTACCAGTACTAAAAGAAAATATGCTCTATGCAATTGGTAGACAATGTGCATGAAAAAAAAATTTTGGAGGCATGGGTATCCTTGATATCCAGAAAATGAATTTTTCTTTGTTGGCTAAATGATTATGGAAATTCAAAGACCCCACATACAAAAACATATGGAAAACAATTATCAATTATAAATACTATGATAATCCCAATCCTTTACCATGCTCTTCATTTTGGATTGATGTTTTGAAAACTGAGCAAATTTGCTCAACTCCCTAGGTAGCACTGTGGTACCTAGCAGTCAAGGTCAAGTCTTGTTGTGGCATGATCAATGGCATGAAAATTGTGCACTCAAAATCAAGTTTCCCAAATTGTTTGATATTTGTCTTACCCCTATGATTAGAGTCCAAGAAGTTGTTCTTACACAGGAGGCTTCTATTACATTCAGGAGAACACTAGGGGGTGTTTTGATGTGTTAACAAACCCAACTATTGAACATTATTAGCAATATATCTTTTACACATGAGTTAGACAATGTGTTTTGATGTTGGAATGCTAATGGACTTTTTACAATTAGGTCCATGTACGTAGTCCTTTCTGAATTTTCCAGTAATTAAACCTACTCATCCTTTGATTTGGCGGTCTTTGCCAATTCCTCCTAAAATCCAAGCCTTTATGTGGCTAGTTACTAAACACAGAATATTGACAAAGAAAAACCTACAAAACAAAGGATGTAATGACGATATTGCCTGTCAATTTTGTAGTTATGATGAAAACTCTAACCACTTATTTTTTAGATGTTTCTATGCTAAACAGGTGTGGTTGTGGATGGGAGATTGTCGACATAGATACCAAATCTGGTCATCCATAGCTGATGTTATCCAATTTGCTTACACGTACTCTTTCCCACAATAATAGAATGGCATTTCTAATTGTTGTTTCTATAGTTATTTGGAGTATTTGGAAACACCGAAATATATAATCTATGCTTTAATAATGTTAGAATATATACTGCTTGCACCATTATCTTACAAATCTTGTCTCTTATCACTTATTGGTCAGGCACAATCAAGGATGACATACATGATGCAGAGCAAGCATGAATTCCCAAAGATCTTGATGAGATACCTCTTCAAGTGGTGGATTCGACCGATGACCTGATGTTGGAATGGGTCACTGGTGGAATCAATGAAGGCTGAACTTTTTATCATCTCCTTGTATCACACTCATTTTGTTATCAGTCTCTTGAAACTTTTTGGCTGTTATAGAGTGTGTGATATCCTTCCTTTATATACTTTTAGTGTGCCTGCGTGCACCTTGCTGTGTTTGAACTTTTGTGAGACCTTAGACTATGTATTAGGGATGTATTAGGATGCTGTCAGACACCATGGATTGAGCGAGCTCTTTGCTTTTATTCGATGGGGTTTGTGTAAGTTACCAGTTTCAAATAAATGAAACGGGCTAATGCCTTATTTTTTTTAAAAAAAAAAATTGCAGGGTTATGATATTTTGAGATTTTGTAGGATTACACATAAAAGCAGTTACCAAGCTTCTTTGATAGCAATAAGTAGTCTAAATTACAAAAAATAAATTATATGTATCTCTACTTGTTTTAATTTACTGAAACAACTTTCGAAACTGGTACGGATCTGTTACCATTTGCCAAAAGTCTACCTATATTTGATCAGTTATGTATTATAGTAATTCTCACAAACATATAGCACAATAATTTCACTACCTCAACGCAAATTTCAATTGTGTTATAATGCAACTTTAGCTCCAGTACCTAGTAATTTCAATTGCAATTTGTTTTTGTTGATCGGGTAAAATTTTGGATAGGAAGACTGGAATAGCTGATAAATTGGATTAGCTCCCTGAGAGTTAATTTTTTTTTTGTTTTTATTAATTAGTTTTCTTTTCTCAGTAACTAGTTTCAATTTTTTATTTCTTTGCTTTTGTTAATTGGTTTTCTTTTTGCTGATTCTTCCTAACTATATTTTTATGCCTGTTTGATGCAATACAAATGTTGTATGTTATGTAAAAGGGATATATGTGCATAGATGTGTGAACTTTTATTACCATTAAAATTCAATTTTTATCAATAGTTAACCGCAGGGTTTGACTTGTTCATTTTATTTTCAGATTGAGATTAATCTAGTTATTCCATCTAATCAGATTGTCTAAAAATTCTGTAAAATTTCAAAATATGTGCATTTGAACATCCTTTACTAGGGGTGTCAACGAGCTAGCTCGGTCCGACTTCCGAGCTAGGCCCTAGCTTAGCTCGTTAATTATGGACTGAGCTACAGCCGAGCGAGCTAAAACCTTAGCTTGAACTCGTGACAAGCTAGCCCGAGCTAGCTCACGAGCTGATGAGTTGACTCGCTGGGTCTGGTTGGATCTTGTTTTAAGAAGAAAATAAATTCTACAAATTTTTTGAAAGGCTCAACCGATAGACGAATGTTTCAACTTATTTACTAACTTGACACAATTCCTTTAGTTTATTGGTTGCAGACCAAGATCGGTCTAAACCGTTAGAAAATGGACGTTAGTAAATCCTGTTTTTGTAGTAGTGTCATTTACATATAATTTTTTTAATTCATTTAGTATCAAGTGAAATGGTCAAAAAGTTAAGATTTGTGCTATATATACTAATGCATTGTTGGTATGTCAACAAAGACCAACTTTCTAAAATTATTAAAAATAGTAAAAAAAATGATATTTTACCAGTTTAATATATAAGCAATTTACTGAACTACTTAACTTTAACTTGAAGTTATGAATATAAAAAATATGAAATTTGACTGTAAGTATTTCGGCCGAAGTACTTACAAAAAGCATATTAGTCGGGCTCCTGAAAATATATATAAAAGAGATCTAATTATAACAATGTAGACTATTTTAGAATCATGTTGTGACATAATTGTTGTTAGGAGATCTAATTAGATAGTCGTTTCCATTAAAAAGATAACAGAGATCTAATTATAACAAATTAGACTATTTTATCGAAACCCGTTATATTATGAAGAAATTGAAATCTTACCTTGTCTGCTTTTGACAATAATTAATATTACTTTCATTTTTGGTCTGAGCTAGAAATCAATTCTCTTATTATTCATTCCACTTTATTGGTTATTTGTAAGTGTACTCGGTGGTAAGGAATCAAATATAAGAGAATTCTATATTAATAGACAGCAGTATTGTACCAGCAGTGTTACATCCATGCATAAACAGTGGTATTGTACCAGCAGTGTTACATCCATAAGCAGCGGTACTGTACCAGAAGACTATCCACATTTAGCGCACAATCTCTATTGTCAGATTAGCCCACACGTAAAATTCAACATATGCAAAATAAGGTGGACATCCATCTCAAATTCAACAGATGCAAAACTGTCACAAAGAATGGACACCACAGCTTAAGTGTCATAACCTTCATTTAAAAAAAAGTCAATTTCAGTATACTGGTACACTGAAAGCTTACATGCCTCAATTGTCAATATCATAAAATTAGGAGAGGATAATAAATATCAGATAATAGTGGCTTAGATGCTTCATCCCTCCAGTGAGCAATTAACAAACAAAAATAAATGAGACATAAATGAGAAAATTAATTTCAATTGTAAACAAGAAAAAAATCAACTTCCTAAAAAGTGGTTCAAAACATCATAACAGATTTCTAAATCAACATTTCACATATACCAAAATATTGCTTTTAAAACCTACTACACATGGTGCTTCCTGGAGATTGCGAGTACTTTTAAGCAGAGAAAATCAGACTGCAATTTAATCTGATACATAAATTTAAGTTCATTGAGCAGCCTCAACTAGAAAAGAAATATAAAACAACAATTTAGTCTACAAGAGAAAAACAAAACAACTATTTAATTGCTTTCCCCCTGACTCTTCAAATTATTTACAATCACTTGTACCAAAATATAACCTCACATTTTAGCTATACCAAAATATAACCCCATTTACAAAAGGACCTAATTATCTATGATTTAATTAACTACATGTCTCACTCTAAATATGAGTTTCATGTATACTACTTTTTCCCTTTTGCTTCTCACTGAAATTAATGTTATTGTTGGTAAAGGAGATGGCTACCATGACTTCACAAAGGTTGCGCAGCACAACTCAGAGTTGCATCCTATGGCTGTGTCAGCCACTAAGCAGAAACCTAAATGTGGTAAAATTCTTGTTTCTTTATGCATCAATTTTGCTTTTTGTGCCTTTTCAAATAGCCAAGATGTCTTTACAAATTTAGTTTTTTTAAAATCTAATCTTAGATGTCACTACATATTTTCAGGTAAAGAGCCTTGCTATACTAGGGAAAAGATTGACTGGTTTGAAGAAAATTTGGGAACCATTGTTCTCAAAATTAAAAGACAAAAGGGGTATACATTTACTGAGTCTCGCAGTTGCGAGGAATAGCAATAGTCCAACCAGTGAATCCGATTCCAGTGTGGATACTGGCTCCTTGAACATCACTTCAGTGGGTTGCTTTCTGATGGTTGTCTGGTGGCAGTGAAGCGCTGTGACACCACAGTTTTAGATTGAGAGACAGTGTTAAAAGCTGAGCTGCAAACACATGCCAAGGCTCATCATGTAAATGTGGTGAGTCTCATCGGTTACTGCACAGAAAACAATGCGCGGCTTTGTGTCTTTGAATTATGCAAAACAGAGATCTGGAATGGCACATTCACCCACCAAGAATCTGGCGAATGAGGACCCAACTTTTCTCTTCTTGGAAACTGAAAAATTAAGGTTCCTGCTTGATTCAGCAAGAGGAATCAAATACCTGCATCGGTATTGAGAACCTCGAATCATACACCGTGATATCAAGTTAGCAAACATACTGCTAGATGAAAATTGGGTTGCCAAAATCTCAGATTCCGGGCTTGTTGTTGTTTGGGCCTGAACCAGGGAATGACATGTTGATCTTGCTGGAAGGTTAATGGAAGTGTTGGATAAAAGGCTGTCTTTGCCGGCGGGACGCAAAATGGAGGCCATAGCTCGTACAACAATAATGTGCGTCACATGGTTTACAAAGACCAAATATGAGTTCTGTTGGAACAGAGCTTGAAAGTGCAGTCGCACGGTTTGGTTAGCATGAGCTATCACCAATTAGATATAACAAATGATTTATTCCATTAATTTCATCATTGTTGAATGATTTATCTTTATGGTTTAAATAAGAATCTGATCAAAGAACTTCATTTTTGTGTTCTGTTGTTGATTGAGGCATTTAGACCATGAAAAACACACTAAAAGCCTACTAGAGAGTGCAAACTATTTGCTTCATTCTGTTACGCAGTACCTTTTAATTAGTTTATTAGAGCTCAAAAGAAATTGAGGGGACTATATTGTTGCAATGTATTAGATAGGTGTTCCTGGCTCTTGTGAACATGTACAATTAAAGCAAAGCATCATAGGGAGTCGTTTGAATAAACCGTTCTTGCTTCATAATTTCATATTATTTCCCCTTTGAAGCTGAGAAGCACTCAAAAGCCAGAATTAAGGAGCGTGGTTCTCAGTGTACGTAGTTTAGGCATGAAGATGGCAAGAAATTAAAGGTGAAAAAAAATGCCTTGATAACAATCCTGATTCTGACATCATTCAAAGTATTAATTAATTAGTATTTCATGTACCCTCATTTACATTATCCAACCATTTTTTTTTGTTTTTTTGTTAATTGAACATATTTGACGGCTACATGCAATCATACTAACCATTCGTAACATATATATATACTAACAATTGATAAGAAAAAAAATTGATTACAAACTTCAAGTCAAGTTTTTTGTGATGTTCAATATCATTCATTCAGTCACCCTATTCATGATTTTTCAAAGTTGGAATGCACGCAAAAGTCACATTGTAGCAAGCATTATGTAGATTTTTTTTTTCTATTTTAGTTAGTTGATAATTGACAACCAACATGAGTTATATATATCACCTATGATTTTATAAGCAATTAGCTAAGGCAATATTGGAATCTTAATTAAGGGGATAATAATTGTTTCAACTTTCAATGTGAGCTAGATTTTGGGTAGGGTCGCTAGATTTTAATAAGCCTAAAATTGTAACTTGACTTTATAGGACCCTCATCATAGTTAATTTGCATGCCTAATTACATTTGATATATCTAAAATTTATTACACAAATATTAGATTTTTATAATTTTAACAAAAAATGAAAGATTGGGAGCATATAGTTTTGAATTTTTGTAGAGTTTCTATTGAATTAGATTAGACAAAACTTGAATCTATTGAAAATTACCTGCCTGAGACATCATTTGGAAAATCTTGCTATATGATTTCATGGTTTCTTTAATTTTTATCTCTGAACTTGATTAGTTGGTGTTGTTAATGCATTGTGCATTACTTGTATCAGTTCCATTATAACTAAAATAGACATTCAGCAAAATTCCATGAAAATCAATGTCAAAGTCTTATTTTATGAATATTAGACTTTCCCATATACCATTTGGTGGTATAATAGAGGAAATTAAATGCCAAATGAAGAAATTTGGTTGTATAAGTTTAACTCAATTCTAAATTTTCAGAATTTTAAATTCCATCCGATTCTAATTTTTCGCAAAACATAAATTTTTCTCATGAACGTAATGCACTTACAAATCCAAATTATGGTGTAGATTTGTGTCAAGCATGGATCTCAAAGTAAAACTAGGGGTGACAATCACACCGTTTATCGGTATCGTATTCGATAAGATGGATATTGGTAAGATTTTTTTTTTCGTTAATTTATTGGGTATGAGTATGGGTAAGGATTTTTTTTTCGTTAGATAAACGGGTATGGGTACGGGTAAAGGTTATTTTATACCCGTTGGATAACGGGTAATTATATAAAATAAATTATATCATAAGAAGAATATTATGTTAAACATTGTACTTTTTTATTTGAATATTTTATTATTTAGTTAAGGAATTAAATTTTTTAGAAGAGATATTTGTGATTTTGATTTTTTTTGCTTCATAAAAATCTATTACTTAGAATTATTTGCATATTTATATTTTAATTTTATATTAGTAATTGTGATTGCATATGTATGACATGATAAGTTTTGATGGTTTATTTGTAAAAATAATAAAACTATTACATTTGTATTATTTATTATTCGTCCACTACCGTTTTGTTACTCGCTAATCTTAATGGGTATGGATAGAGTAGGCCAAACTATTATATTTGTATTATTATTATTGGTTTTGAGAAAAGTATATTTTTATATTTCACTAATTGAATAAATTGATCAATATAACTCAAATTAATGCCTACTGATTTATGCCATTTCTAAACTAATCTAAACTGATTTTGGCTTACTCCAATATCGCTAGAACAGTAAATTGTAGTCACTTTTTCCAATAAAATATTATATGTAATATTAATATTGAGTTCCATATAATATATGAACTTATCTTTATTAGTAAAAGTTTCTCTAAGCGATGAATTTATGAGTTGCTAGAGTGGCGTCTGGTCATCTAATTGGGAAGCTTTACTTAACAAAGAAATCATGCATTTTTCTGTTTGTCAAAGAGTTGTCTATGAGCTCAGTATTAAATTTTCTGTTTGTCGCTTTCTCATGTAATCATTAGAGGTGCTATTGGGTCGGGTAGAATCCGGATGCTATTATATTTGCACTCATACTATTTGGGTCCGAATTTCGATCCATATACTTATTCATTTTAAATCGGATTAGATCCGGATACGGATACCTATCTATCCGTAGATATTTTGGATCTAGTCTTTCGGTTTCGGGTAGATAGATACTCATAGCTTGTTTGTGGATTATCAGGTCTGGTTCGGATCCGGGACGGGTCTGGATCTGGAGTGGGCGGGTACATGTCGCCACTCACAAACATTTGAGAAACCCTTTTACGTATAAATATAATTATAATTTCTTGAATATCCAAACATAATATATCATTATAATATAAATTAAAATATGCTTCAAAATATTGAAGGTGAGATAATTTTAGAAAGTAAAATATTGGAGATGGCGATTTCATTTTATGTTTCAAAAATCCATGAATAGAATATTAATACCAATTTGTTTCAATCAGCGAAGAGAGCAATAAATTTCAATGATCCATGCAGAAAGACTATATGGTAGACAAAGAGATCAATGAAGAAATTAATTAACTTCAAAAATTTATAGACAAAAGGTGAACGTGACATTTGATTTCAATAATCTGTGCAAAAAGAGCAACAAATTTTATTCAAAAAATTTAAAAATATTGCAAATGATTATCTTTCATAGCTATTAATATATGCTTTTATATTAAATAATTATAAAAAATAGTATTATCATTTTATCGGGCATTTATACGAGTATCGGATCGGGTTCGATTATAGATCAGATAATTAAATCAAAGCCATATCCTACCTATTACAGTATCAATTCCGAATCAGATATTAAATTATTAATTTTATAACTGTACCATAATTTAATCGATCATATTTTTTAAATCACACCATATTCAAATTAATCGGATTTGGATCTGTTTCAATTCGAATCCAGTTTAGTTCCAGATCAAATTCGGATAATAAAAGTAGCACCTCTGGTAAGCATGGAAGTTTGTGTTTCTTCTGTATTAAGTAATAACTTTTTGAAGTGGGATACAGGATCTATTGTGGCTATGAAATGTGGCCAACTGAAGGCGTTGTGAACACCATTTTATTCAATGCACACTTAGCAGCTAAGTTTTTTTTAAAAAAAAAAGTAATAACCTTTTGTCATCTCACAAAAAAAAAAGGAAAAAAAAAAAAAGCTCCGGTTCTAATTTCTAGAATTTTTTTTTCTAGAAAGTTACCAATCACATCGCTTTAACAATGATATCTCAACTTGTGTGACCGATTGCGAATTTGTTTTCCAGTTTCAGAAATCAGAAATTTAATCTCCGGTTTTGGAGGTTTCATAACTGAGAATAAAATTTGCAAAAAGTTAGTCTAGAACTGTAATTTTTTTTTCCGATTTCAATAGTTTTTGAATTCTAAGAGTGTAGATTTTGAAATTAATTATTATTTTTGGATATCAATAAAAATTTCGGGTAATTTTGTGCGTGTTATGTCTAGCAATAAGCAATTTTGTGAATTTGTGAATCAAAATTTGTATATGAGTTAAACATATGCAGTAATAAATATTATGTTTCTATCCCTTTTTGTAACATGAATTATAAACTAATATAAATTTGATGAATTTTTTTTTAGTCTTTGCAGAGGCTGCCAAGTCAAATTTGATGAAGGTTATTGCTGAAATATGTTCTGAAATTTTTATTTATACCATATTTAAAAATAAATAAACTAAAAAACCACTTTTTTTATTGAATTCCAAAAAAAATCAAAACCACCAATTTAATCTGCGGCTCCATTCTCGCGGGAGAGGGGCACAGATTGAATTCAGAGCCCTTCAAAACTAAAAAATGGACTGTAATATACTGATATTTAGGTTTTTAGGGGTCCTTCAATTCAATCTGTGGTCCTCTAATTTCAATGGACATTGAATTAGAGGCCCTGGTATTTTTCGAATTCTCCAATTTCATAGGTATTTTTTTTTTTGAAATGGTATTAATAAAAATTTCGGAAATATGTTAGATATTTTTAATTTATTTTGTGATTCAACATACTCGCCAAGTTGGAACGAAGAGAGATATGATATGATGCTGATGTCACATTATTATTGATTTTTAAGTAGAACAATAATATAAATGTGGGGGTTAAAATTAACGTGACAATGTGCAAATATTAAGAATATTAAAAATAAAAATGACCTAATTACAGTAATTTAGACTATTTTAGAATTAATATAATAAGAATGTTTTCTCTATTAGTCATCACAAAACTTGCGCATCCAATTTAAATATGTGAACAAATTTTTTTTTTTATTTTACATACGAATTTTAACATAAATCAAACATATAAATAGACCCAAAAAAAATAGATTTCTAACGGATATCTCCGCCCTCCAATGTGAAACTTTTTTTAACCACCTGTCGTTTTATTTTAAAATTTCACGAGTACTTGATCCATCTTTGGTTCTCATCAATTTGTGTAAATTTGAACACAAAATTAAAATTGTGTAAACTAATTGAGCTATAGGGATTCGTTTTATGATTCGTGCCATATTAAAAGAACGGTTCAGATCCATTAAATGCACCTCAGGTATTGCACGAATTCACATCCTCTCCGGTACTGTAATAGAGAATCTTTTACAATTATTGGATTTGGATCGTTTTTTTTAACTTGGCACGAATCTCAAAGTCTAATAATACTGCCCCGCGCTAGCTCGAATTCCAAAGCGGCTGGGAGTTGATCTTCAAAATCATAAAGAATATATTTGAATGAAACAAGGAATAGAGTAAGAATAGAGCTAATTTTAAGTTTAAAAATAGCAGTTAATTCAACTTTTTAATTGAATTAGTAAAATAGTGAACTAATTCATATAAGATAAAAAAAATTAGTATTATTTTTGTTTCATTTAAATATCCAATAACTAAAAAAATAGTACTATTTTCGGATAGTGATATTGTTGCTTCGTCGAAACGCACCCACCAAAGTGAAGGGAATCTTATACTTTGTTTGTTCGGTATTGCAGCGTGAATTCGGATAAGAGTAACCAGAATTTTGCCTGACTATTTGGATAATCTCAACCGTTCAAATATATTCTACACGAATCTCAAAGCATAAATAATACTGGTCCCCCGCGCTATCCCCGAACAGGCACCGGACACGTCGGTCACGCAAAATATGAGATATCTCAGATGATACGCACTCGTGTAAAATGGAGCTAGGCCACTACAGTCCAAAATAGAAGAAAGGGCAAAAAAAAACAAAAAAGAGAGACAGAGAGAGAGAAAGAGGAACAAAATTTGGGTCGGGTCAGCGCCTCCGGCGAGGCTTGATCTCTTGTTCTTTATCTACCCTCTTTCTCAATCATTCGCTCCGAATCGCTAAGATGAATCCCTCTAAGAAAAAACCGAAAAATCGGAAGACCAAACCGCCCAAAACCGAGTCAACCCCTACGACGGATCCCGATCTGCATCAAAGCTCCTCACGATCCCCACTTGTTCCAACCCAAACCCTCACTTGTACCTCTCAATCGAGGTCAAGCGACCTCGCTTGGCTACACGATGTCTTCACCTCTCTTTCAGTCGACCAGATCGAGTCGGCGTACACCGAGGCGGGTTGTGACACCTTCAAGGCTGCGGGAATTCTCGGTACTCATCTAGAAGTGGAACAGGAGGATCAGCACAACAAGGAGCCGACTGTCAGTGAGAATTCTTCTCAGAAGAAGGCCAAGAAGGCGCGGCCACGGCATGTAGTAGTTTCAAGTGGCATGGTTTCTGGCGTGATTGGGAAGGAATATACGGGCTCACACTCAGAGAGTAACGATAAAATCCAAAGAGATGTGGAAGAGGCGGAAGGGTTTCTCTGTTCTATGTTAGGGGAAAATTCTGATCTTGGTATGGGTGTCGTCAGAGACATTCTAGGTAAGAAATTTCAATTTCTTCAATTAAAATTTCAATTTAGGGTTTTGTTATTTCGTACAGACAGTTATTCATGGCCTGTACGTATCTGGTACAGGCATGTTTCTTTTGGCACTATTTGTACCAGTATGTACTAAGAACTAGCTTTGAGTTCGTAATATAATATATATAGAAATTGTTCCATGAGTATTGGCCACAGCTGTCTTTTAATATCAATTTAATATTGCAGATCACACTCTAATCAATTTATTTCCCCGTGCTAAAAATTTGCAGGCCTGTGCAGAGGCGATGTTGAAAAGGTCATGCAACATTCTGAACTGCATTTCCTGATTCTGTCAAAATATCTTTATATAATTGCTTATCTTTAGAAAATCATGAAAATTATATTTTATTGTCATCTGAGAACCATAATTGAAATTTTTTCCTACTCACCCCAAATTTAGGAGATATTCACATCTTGCATCCTGCTTATCTTAGCTAGGGTGATGTTATATGTTTACTCTATCTAATTTCTTTGTACTCTGTCCATAACTGCACTATTAGTTTTTAAAGAGAAAATAAATTTTACTGATGGATTTTGATAATTGGATTCCAGTTTATAAAGTTCTTGTGAATAAATTTTGTTAATTTGTAGGAGACAGTTAAGGTAATTTATTCTTTTTGGTTCTTACTCGAGCTTTTTCTTATTATTTACTTACTGTTTGGAGATAACCAAAAAGATTGTAGTTGGTTGTTGTAAATTTGAGAAATGTTTGGCTGTCTTTGTATGTACTGTGAAATGGTGGGCACAAAATCTATAAGCAAATATACATAAGCTAATACCAAGTGCATTGTGCATGGATTGAACGTCCTTTGGTTTGTCATGCTAAAATGATTTTTGAAAAAAATAAAAGAAAAGGAAACTGACATAATTTTTTGTAGGCACTGGAACTGCTGCTCGAGTTGTCAGACCAATCTTATTGTACTCAAATCAGAAAGAGATTCATCCCTGCTCCAAATAATAGCTTTAATTACTCTCACATTTTTCATGGCATGGATTGCAAGAATCCACCTGGGAACAACATTACTCCAAAGCAGGTAGTTATTTTATGCTATTTTTTTTCCTCTTATACCTGAAAAGCCTTTCAATTTGTACCATGGTAAGCTATCACACTTTGCTTTTTTCTATTTGAATAATGACCTTAAACCATTTAGGTATCATGGTCATGGTCACATGGTGTGCTATCACACTTTGCTTTTTTGTTTTTATGGGCTTATTTCCTTTTCTATATTGGGTTTGTTTTAGTTCGGAGATAGAGCATCATCATGGTCAAACTTTCCATTGGAAAGAAGAGAGAGTGGTTTAATTTTTGAGAGGTATAATAGCTTCACTGCTCTTTTCAAAATTCTATTTATGTAACTTTTGCTAAGTTTAATTTTTTTTTTCCCTAAACCTTTTGTTTTGGTAGAGTAACTTGTAGGTGCAAGTTTCTTATAATTATCTGTGCTTTGTAGGGCCAAGAATGATACACATCCAATGGAACCAACACAATCAAAGCCTGAGATAGGAAAAGATGTACTAGAATCTCTGTTCAACATACATGAAGTACCACATCTCCGTAGTTATGCATCTGGTAATATGGACTGGAGAAAGATTGCTAAGAATCTACAAAATGGGCAAGATTTTGAGTTCCATTCCAAGGCCATGTCAGCCACCAGGCATAACCCTAAAAATGGTAAAATAGAAATTGTTCATGAGTTTGAGGTATATTAATTTTTTCCTTGTGCATCTCCCTGAAAGTAATGTTAATGTGGGTATAGGAGATGGCTACCTTGAGTTGAAATCTGCACAGCAGAACTGGGAGTTGAATTCTATGGCCATGTCAGCCACCAGGCAAAAACCTAAATATGGTAAAATTCTTTTCCTTGATCATGAGTTTGTAGTATATTAATTAAGTTTCACGTGTGCATCTCACTGAAATTAATGTTAATGCAGGAAAAGGAGATGGCTATCATGAATTCAGAACAGTCGCACAACAGAACTGGGATTTGATGAAGAAATACTACCAGAGAGTAAGATTAGAGATGATACAATGTTTGCATTTAAGCCAGCATTTGTTTTATGTAAATAAACAAATTTTGCCACTTGTTTATTTTACAGGCTGCAGTGGAATATTCTAGAGGTAGCCGTAGCCATGCCTCTTGCCTTGCTGAAAAGGTAACTTCTTCCTTTTTCATGTTGTAGAACTTCATGACCTTATGGAAAGTTTAATTTCCATTCGACTGTTACATGTTTTTTCAAATGTTCTCCCTCATGGACATTTAAAGAGTCGTACATTTTACCAATACTTTTGAGTTTTTTATCTGCGAGTCTGTGAAGGCTCTTTGAAAAACATAGTCTGTATTATGTTTTATTTATATTTAAATAGACGAGATATGCCTTAGTCATTTTTTTTATAATATAACAAGTTACATATGATATCAGGGAAATTATTATCGTGACTTGGCTCGTGCGGAAGATGAGAGGGCCAGCCTAGAGATCTTTGGAGCAAGGTTAAAATCAGTTACCAAATTTTATTTTTTAATTGCTAAATTTGAATATTAACATTCACCTTATAATTTTATGTGTTGTGAATACTTATTTCCATTTTGGCCATTACTAGTGTAGTGAAAACTTCCTAGCTATTTACTGTCAACCCATTATAGCAGATCTTAAGATAATTATAGGTTGACAATAAAGATTTAGAAGTTCTGTTGCAAGTCCTAATCTTCGATTTCGTATAAGCAGGAATCAAACTATAAAAAATACTGTGACCATCGATTTGCATGGGCAGCATGTTAAGCAAGCTATTGGTATTCTCAAGCGACATCTTCTGTCATTCGCATGTATACCTTGTAAGTCCAAAGATTGTTCTGAATTTCTAAGCTCTTGCTGTATCAATGTTTCAGGTTATCCAAACAGTTAGCATCGGTCTGCGTGCTGAAAATCAATTAAGCACTATAAGAGCAGTAAATAATAGTACCTGGCAGATGATGCCCATCTTTTATCTTGTAACACCTGCCCTTTTTATTTCTCAACAATGTGTCTAATGGTTAGAAAAGCGTGCTTCTGTAGGTATATTCAGTTAAGTATTGAAAACTTTGCTAGTAATGATGGTTTTCCCTCATATAAGATCAAACTGAACTAGATTTAATAGAACTAAATGTTTATTTGTGTTTACAAACTCCTTTTGGGAAGCTTTGGTTCTGTTGGTAGGAAGAAGTCGAGTCATGTCTTGCTTTTTTTTTTGATTTAAAATGTCTTGCTTGATTTGTCCCTTTGTTTGTATGGTTGAAATTTATCAGAAAATAAACAAAAGATGTTGGCTTTTTAAAAAATAATCCAGTCATTTCCATCTAGTCGTGGTACCAAACTTCAAGCTATAAGTGTGTTTTTTCATGGTCTAACGAGTTCTTTTTTCTTGATTCACTAGCGGTCAATTATCTGAGAGTTATCACTGGATGTGGCGAGAATGGTGTAGGAAAGGGAAAGATGAAGCGATCGGTGAGTTTTAAAAAAATAACTCATTTTCGGGGTCTTACAAATTTAGACTTTTAAAAATCTAATCCCAGATGTCACTTCATATTGTCAGGTCAAGAGCCTCGCTACAAGGGAAAATATTGAATGGTCGGAAGAAAATTCTGGAACTATTATTCTCAAAATTGAAGGACGAAAGGAGTATTCGTTTACTGACTCTGACTGTGGCGAGGAATAGTGTATTTTGTCGACTTCGCTTCGTAGATTATTATGCACCTGTAACATATTCCCCACCTTGTGTAAATTGGCAACATGGCCAGGACATGTTAGGTTGCTTGTGAAGATTAAGTTGTTTATCACCTGATTGCTCTTATCTTGTTGGTGTTATCATAATATATTAGTCTCAATTTTTAACTACGGTCCATAGTTGCGCATCACACCGTGAAAAAAAAAAATTAAGTTGGACTTGATTTTATTTATTTTTTATTAGTTTGTACTAGATGCAAAGAGAATATGGAAAATAAAATCAAAAACCATTTCAAATCAAAATGATCCCCAGCTGATTCAAAAGAATTTATCCCAACAATTATTTGATGCATCCATTCTTTACACCATGGCAGTGAAATTATTAAGTGTTCAAATTATATAAGAAAACATATATCAAAGTTAAAAATATTGATACCGGCTTTTAAAACTAAAACCGTATTGATATCCCTATTTACATAAATTATATTAATATTCGTGTCCATGTTCTCAAACTATCTACATCCAAATATTCAATTCATAAAGATTCAAATACAACGGATAATATCTGATCCAAATATTAAAATCAATGTTTTTCAGAAAATTGTGAATCATTAAAAATCAGTGATTTAAAAATCTTTCAAAAAAAAAGTAAAATTTGTCTTAAAAAAACATAAAATTTGATCAAAAAGTACAATTTAATATAAAAATTAACATGAAAAGTTCGAATCGACATTTTGAACATTAAAATTAAAGATATAGACGTAAAATAAAACATCCGCGATATACCATAGCCATCTCTCTCTAGAGAGAGAGAGATTCCACCTGATATTCTCTGTGGAAGTCCATGGTCAAAAGTCAAGATTGTTTTAGGTTTCGGCGTCATAATTAAGTCAATACTTGTTTGGTCAAACTTTACTGCGAACTTATATTCTACTCTATATATATGTGTGTGTGTACACGCATCACCAGTCACAAAAGGTTATGGCTTACACATGGCTCTCCATTGCTGTTATTCTCCTACTGTCTGGTAAATTTTTTGACTCAAATTATTGTTTATATATCTTTCACATGTTTAATCAGAGGGTGTGATGCTCAACAGCTTAAATATGAATATATGATTCGTCCCAATTTCTTATTTCTACTTTCTTAATTATTCAATTTGTTTCTCAAAACTTGCATATAAATGAATGAAATCAGGAGTGTTCTTCCTAGGAGAAATAAGCAGCAATGCAAAAGCTGTTGCTGTTGCTGTTGCGTGCCCGCTGTACTGTCTACAAGTCGACTACATGACTTGCCCTTCTTCTGGCGACGAGCATCTGTCGGCGCACTGCAATTGCTGCCTGACAAGTGGGTCCAAAGGCTGCACCCTCCACCTCTCAGGCGGGTCTCAGATGAAATGCTCTTGAGTTGGTTCCTAGTGTGATCTTAGCTAGCTTGTTTATGCATGTCTTGAAAGAAATTAATGGGATTTGTCAGCTCTTGCTTTGCTTCTAGTAATAACTAATAAGCAGCTGATTTTCTTTTTGAAGAATAAATTTGATGGATTTGGTTTTGGATAATGTTCTCAAAGAATACAGAGGTTTTTTAAATCATTGTCACTGCGTATTACTCTATTGCAAAAAAGCCTTTTGCAAAAACAAAAAAAGAAAAGAAAAGAAAACCTGTGACATATGATTATTTCATTTTTACTTGATTTTTAATGAATTTCTAGTGTGATATTTCGTGTGGCATAATGTATTCATTTTGATAAGCAAAATTTGTACATAATTAATAAATAGTCCGAATAAAATATAAAACGGTAATAAAAGAGGAGGTTTCAAAAGACAATTCACCTGGCAAAACATATTAGTTGGCATTAACTATTATTGTCACATTACGATCCTCGTACTAAAGAATATGAACTAAATGTTCAAAAGATAATTTATTTGCAAAGATTAGCTAATCAATTGTCAAATACATTTACAAATTTAAATAAAGTGGCAAAATCACATATACGGATATACCAATTGCTAATGCTTCAATTAAAATCGATGTTCATGTTGGACAGATTAATGATATTATGACACGCATGAAGGTAGAAGACCAATCGGTTTTAAAGATAAAAATCCTCGAGAAAAAAAATAAAGAATGAAAATGGTCAAGTTGAGGATATGATAATTTCAAATAAAATTCTAGAAGAGAATCAAATTATAAATAATATTGGAGTTCCAGTAGAAATTCAGGTATATATATGAAATTCATATAAATGAAAATATCTCAATAAATTATATCATGAATGGAGTAATATAGAACAAAGATAAAATTGATATCAATGATGTTTTTGCATATAATATAGCTCTAAATATAATGGATAATGAGAATTATGGCCCGAAGTCTATAAAAATATGTTGACAAAGAAATCATTGGTCAAAATCAAAGTTTTAAATAGCGATTATAACGGAATAACGGAGAGATAAAAAAAAAACTATTGTGAATAGCGTAAACTATAGTAAAAAAAAACTATTGTTCACAACTAAATCCCAGTAATTTTGAAGTTTAAAATTTTCAAGTCAGCTTGATGTTGTATTATCAACTGGGTTTTAAATATGCACCAATTTGGATACTCAACTTATCTAAATTTCGTAAAATATAATAGTACTTTTTTGAAAGTATAGTTGTGTACGTACAATATTTCACTTTTAATCAACAAAGATCTTCAAGTGTTTAGGGATTTTAATTTATTAGTTTTTAGGGGTGACAAATTAAAGTGTTACATAGCTAGCGAACCTATGTTGTATGGATACAGGTATGGGTATCGTATCGGATACAATACGAATATGACGATAAGTAATTTTTCAAAATCTAGGATACGATATGACTATTATATATATTAATTTTTATTATTTTAATTATAATTATAACTTGAATCAAATTTGTACGGCCTAACTCTAGTATCAATTAAATATGTACGTTACTAGAGAGTAGCATGTATCAAGTGTAGTGCAGTGGCTAAGGTTTTGGCACTGAACAGAAATGGTAGGGGTTCGAATCTCGCTGGAAGCAGACTTTATTTATTATTCTAGGAGTTATCTTGGGCCGGCCCATATAATGCAATGAATATCTTGGGCAGTAGGAAGCCATATCCGATCAAGAAACCAAAATCAGTAAGCGGGAAACGTATCTCTTCCGTGTCACTGCCGTATCGCACAGTATTGACCAGTATCGGAGACCGTATCTAGTAGATAAAGATACGCCACGTAAGCCGATACGCCAGCTGGCGTGTCTGATACGTATCGTGCCCGTGTCGGAGGCGTGTCGGACACGGGTACGTTGGGTTTCTAAGGTGTATCAGGGTAACATAGTAGCGAACTAAAATTGAGCACATAATACTCTTTTTTTTTTTAAAGGTAAAAATGTCCGTTTTATTGACTGAAACATTTACTTAGAACAGATGGAGCACGTAATAGTTGCACTGATGAAATGCTAAAATAAATTATTGCCCAGAAAAGGATACTTCAAAAATAAATTGTCAAATTAAGTTGCTTATTAAAAATAAATTCAGATATAGATATAACTTATGAGATAAAAATGGACTGTTAAAATATATATTACATTTTGTTTTACTATTTAAGATCACATAAAAACGCATGACTTCAAACTCCAATTTTAATTTAAAAATGGACTGTTCAAATATAAATTAAACTAATTAAAAGTCATGCACAACTCCAATTTCATTTTATTCCAAGACCTCTCTCACTTATTTTTCTCATGTTAAAGCTCTGGCAATAAATAATATGGCGAACAATGAAGAACATGATCGTCCATTCGTCCTCAAGAGCTTCGACGGGGAAGAGTTTGGTTTCTGAGACAGTAGCAATCGCTTCGAGGACATCATCCCGGTAACCATCGTCAGTGTCAAGAATCTCTCAATTGTGATATATTTAGATGCATGAATTATTTTTTTATTTAAATGGATGCATGAATTTTTAATACAAGATTGTTTGCAAAACATTGTTTCAATTTTAATTTCCTCCAATATCATATATATCCTGGTAAGTATATATTTGCAGCAGTGTTTTAGAATCATATATAATTGTTATTTCATATGCATAAGATGGTGTGTGTGTATATATATATATATACAATGATAAGTGCATCCCATAAATATGATCAGTAGTTTAGTCACAAAAAACAAACGACCTTGCAATTTATGATGAGGGATTCATGACAATTATTTTTGGTGCCAAAAGATGCCAACATTTATAATTTGTACTTAAAAGTAGTAAATTTAAATTATTACATGTGCTTTTATAATAATTCCGTAGCTATTCAGGTATACGGAAGCAATTTGAGTTCAAATAGAAGCTTTATTGCATGGGCGGAGCTATGTGCGGTGAATGTGAATCAATTGATTCTCATTAATTTTTAATTTTTTTTGTATTTTTATATGATTTTCTATATACTTTAGAGTAAAATATTACGGATATTATAAGATTGATCTCATCAACTTCAAACCTTATTGGATAGACTTTAAATGACTAATTCAAACCGTTCAAACTGATTTAATTTATGAGTAATGCGTTTAAATGCAAATATATGCACATAAAAAAATTGTTTATGTAAACATTACAAAATCAGAGAAAGAGGAAAACCGTTCTATATATTGTGGTCACCAAATAACCATAAATGTCACATAATTATATTATAATTAAGGAATAATTATTATTTTTGCTGATTTTGTGAAACTTTTCTCAGTATCAATTTTAACAAGTATTTCTGTAACCTGGGGACAAAGTACCAACAAAATTTCGTCTTTAGAAAATGTATTTCTGGCGTACCGCCTCAAAATATAGAGTGTATATTTGAATGCTTTTCCCTCCAATATTTTATGGATCCTTGAATATTCCATGATCTGATCATTTTTTTATTTACGATCAGGCAATACATAAAATACATAATTAATCAGACAAATTGCATATGAAATTCCATTTATGAGTTAATTTTCGGTCTCTTATATATAAAAAACGAAACATAAGAATACTGTTCTATATTAAATAGCTTCAGTATACACCAAGGCAGCATCCTGCAAGAGCTTCTTTGATCATCCACAAGAGCTTCGACGGGGAAGAGTTCATGGTTTCTGAGGCAGTAGAAATGACATCACAAGCAATCCACAATCCGCCACATAATTGAAGACAATTGCGGCCAGCACAGGATCTCGGTACCCAACCTCAGTGTCAAGATCCTCTCAATGGTGATCGAGTTGTTGATGCATGCAATCTGCAGAAAACGAAAGAGCGACTCAAGCGGTGGGATGATAATTTCGTCGATGTTAATCAGGTCGTGCATGCTTCTCGAAATTCTCTTGGTTGCTAATTATCTGGACATTAAGGGGCTGTTAGATCTGGCATGACAAAAGGTGGTTTTCTTGCATCAACTTCTTTGGTACTCACTACAGATGCATCGCTCCCGTTTATATCCAACTGACAGATCTCAGGGAATGACTGAGAACCTGAAACCCAAATGGCCATGTTATTACAATCTCATACAAAATGTTAATTGTTAGTTTATCCGGTATATATAATATGAGGAGGGTTCAAATGCCTCCATGTTTTTGTGCCTCCATTATGCCTCCATCTCTTTCCATCATTTTCAAAGTTCAAATAGTCGATCCGAACCGTTCAATCTAACCTCCATACTAAAATATGTTTGGAGACCAAATTTTATATTTTTAGGAATTTTTTTACTATTTTTTTAGATAGGTACAAAAATACTGTTTTTAGATGGTTCAGATTTACTGATTTTGTACCTATCTAAAAAAATAGTAAAAAAATTCCTAAAAATATAAAATTTGGTCTCCAAACATATTTTAGGATGGAGGTTAGATTGAACGGTTTGGATTAACTGTTTGAACTTTGAAAACGATGGAGAGAGATGGAGGCATGATGGAGGCACAAAAACATGGAGGCATTTGAACCCTCCTCATATAATATATATATTTATACCATAACCAGGTTGAGGAGGATTTCAATGCCTCGTATCTTTCATACCTTATCATACCTCGTAATGTTATATAGCTTTATTTTCAAAATTTAAACTGTCGATTTGAACCGTTCAACATGATATCCATACTAAAATATGTTTGGGGATGCAATTTATATGAAACTTTTTTACTATTTTTCCAGATGGGTATAAAATTAATCGCTATTTTTTTTAACGATCCAGAAACAATGATTTTGTATCTATCTTAAAAAAGTAGTAAAAAATCTCCAAAAATTATAAAATTTCATTATCAAGCATATTTTAGTATGGATATCATGTTGAACGGTTCGGATCGACAATTTGAATTTTAAAAATGAAAAAATATAAAGTATGAGTTATGATGAAGTATGAAAAACATGAGGATTGTTGGTTTTATTGAGTTTTCTTTCAATTTTCGAAAGTGACAAATTTAAGAAAAAAAAATGAAGCCTTAAGCTGGAGCAAAATTGAAACTAGCCAATGAGGTAATTCATTATAGTATTTAGATGCATGAATTAGTATTTTTATTTAAATGGATGCTGAAATTTTGATAAAAGATTGTTTGCAAAACATTATTACCATTTTAATTTCCTCCAATATCATATATATCCTGGTAAATTGATATTTGCAGCAGTGTTTTAGAATCATATATAATTGTTATTTCATATGCATAAGATGATGTATATATATACACACACAATGATAAGTGCATCCCATAAATATGATCAGTAGTTTAGTCACAAAAAACAAACGACCTTGCAATCTATGATGAGGAATTCATGACAATTATTTTTAGTGCCAAAAGGTGCCAACATTTCTTATTGTAAGAGCAGCAAAATTAAAAAAACTAGATGTGCTTTTTATAGTAATTCCGTAGCTAAGATTTTGATTTCATTTTAGTCCGAAATTTTTAAAATACCATAATAAAAAAAAACTTGGTATAATAATTGCAAAACTTACCTAATCAGTAATAAGATATGCATATTTTTGCATTTTTATAAATCAAACGACAATTTCTGACCTAGACTATAATATAAGCAAAGAGGTGCCTTGAGAGATAATGGATAGACATGTTTATTAGATGAGATGTTATCATTTTGCGTGAAACATGAAATCAACATATCCAACATGGAGGATAATTTTGTTCTTCAAGGTAAATCAGCCCGTAAGACTCCTCATGTTACTCATCTTCATCGGTCCGAGTAGATATATTTTGTGCCATTATAGATACACAACTAAAAGAGCTTAATAATATATTTGACGAGATAAATTCAAAACTTCTTTGTGTGGCTTGTTTGAATCCTAGAGATTCATTTCGGGCTTTTGACAACAAAAAATTGGTACTGAAGTTAGCCTCATTCTATTCTAGAGAATTTTCCAATATGGGTCTTCTAGCTCTTTCCAGTCAGCTAGAGAACTTCATTGTTGATGTGTGCATAATGGATAAATTCTCAAATTTGAATGTGTTAAGTGACTAGCTAGTGTTATGGTACAAACCAACAAGCATAGAGCACATCCTCAAGTTTTTTTTTTTTTTTTGCTAAAGTTGGCTTTGATTTTACCGGTAGCTATAGTTGTGTAGATAGTATTTTTCACAATGAAATTTATTAAAGACAAATTGTGGAATAAAATGTGTGATGAATGGATGAATAATTGCTTAATAACTTCTGTTGAGAAAGGGTTGAAGCTCATGTTGAGATTTTTTTTTTTTTTTTTTTTGAGATGGGACATTTTTGGATTATTAAAGCTTTTTTTGTCAAGTATATAAATATTAAAATTGTTAATCGTGTTTGGTTGATAAAATTATATCAGAGGTGAAGGGTACAGGAGATGAAAGGTTTAACATTTTATAATTATAATTTATAAAATCGGTTTCCCTCCCAATTGGGGTGTAACGGATGGAAAAAAAAATTCATTACAAATATTTTTAGAAAAAATGATACAAATACCTAACCATATATCTTACATACATAATTCTCATACAAGATTTTTTTTCTCAAACCTACAATAGTCACCGAATTTCTCATTAACCTCCTAAATTTTAATTAACCAAATAAGAAATAAGACGGAAAAGAAAGTTAAATTTATTTTCTCTCATTAATTATCCAAATACGAAGTGGTTAAATATGTTAATCTTTCTTTCTGTTCCATTCCATTCTCTTCTATTCTTTACTTCCCATTCCTTCCTCTACTCTCCATCCAAACAGGGTGTAAGTCTTTTTTTTCGCTGTTAGAGAAAGACCTTTTCAATTTTATTCATATATTCAAGAAGGATAATTAATTACTTAATTTACCTCGTTTAAACGATGTATTTCTAACAAGGCAATTGTAGTGGGTTTGTGTTAGATACAAATATCCTTTATTAATTTCTTCTGCTAAGAGATTGGTAATACTAATAATAGGAATTTAATTGGATAACTGACATATGCCGTGCTGCAAGAAATATATAACAATTCAGGTTTCGCATTTTCCAACTTTTTTCTAGAAAGATATAGAATTATTATAGCTTTAGAAGACTTTAAACTGTTCAAAAATAATAATTTTTTATCTATCTAAAAAATAATAATTTTTTTTTTCAAAACATATAAAATTTGAACGAAGGCTTCTTTGATCATCCTCAACAGTTCATGGTTTCTGAGGCAGTAGAAATGACATCACAAGAAATATAATAATTGAAGACAATTGCGGCCAGCACAGCATTCCGGCCGGCATCCAACGGCCAACGCCAGTGTCAAGATCCTCGCAATGGTGCTCGAGCTGACAGCTCTCAGGGAACGACCGAGAACCTGAAACCCAAATGAAATTGTTATTAATTACAATCTCATACAAAATGTTAATTGTTAGTTTATCCGGTATATACCATATATAACCAGGTTTTATTGAGCTTTCTTTCAACTTTTCGGAAGTGACAAATTTAAGGAAAAAAAAATGAAGCCTTAATTAAGCTGGAGCAAAATTGAAATTAGCCAATGAGGTTCATTATAGTATTTAGTGTTTTTATTTAAATGGATGCATGAATTTTTGATAAAGGATTGTTAATTTGCAAAACATTATTACGTACCATTTTAATTTCCTCCAATATCATATCCTGGTAAATTTTATATTTGAAGCAGTGTTTTAGAATCATATATAATTGTTATTTCATATGAATAAGATGGTATATATATATATATATATATATAGACACAATGATAAGTGCATCCCATAAATGTGATCAGTAGTTTAGTCACAAAAAAACAAACGACCATGCAATTTATGATGAGGGATTCATGACAATTATTTTTAGTGCCAAAAGATGCCAACATTAATTTATGATTTTTATTTAGAAGTAGTAAATTTAAATTATTAGATGTGATTTATAGTAATTTCATAGCTATTCATGTAGATTTTGATTTCATTTTAATAGACAGCAGGAGACGAAAAGAAAATTGACACATTTTCGTCCATTCATTCCGTTAACATGATATATATATTTTTTTTTGTAAAATAAAAAATCACTTTTTGATCCAGTGACAAAGATAATACTTATTGTATAAGAGGTCACAGGTTTAAAATTCATATGAGAGAATACTTTATGAATATTAAATAATTAAATGGCTTGAACTCCAATTTTTATTAAATAAAACTTATAAAATAAGATAATTGATGTAGAATCAATTTTATGGCATGCCTCTTTATCTAAAATAAAACTATTTTTTAACAACAAAATCTCTTCTAGCCGTATGACATGGAAATATTCAATAGTATTATTATTATTTTCGTTAAAAATAATGCAGAATTTAAAGTTCACTGGATAAACTAACATTAGCCAACTCGTGTAGTAAGATATGGGATAAACAATTACATGAAAAATGTTCCAAAATTTTAACCTCACTTAATGCAATATGTGGCCGTTCAAATTTAAGAATAGTACATTTAAGTCAAGCTTCAAATAAATTGTTGACTCGAAACTTATCTGATTTTGATAACATTGTTCAGACCACATCATTAAATTTTGTTTGTTGCTGGCTTAGGATTGATAAAAAAGCTCGTAGCTTGTGGATCGATTGAAACTTACATATGACTCGTTCCTTAAGAGCTCATTTGTTACTTGCCTAAGCTATTAATGAGTTAGCTCGCCACTAGTTCGGTTCAAAATTAACGAGTTTGAGCAGAACCTAACTCGCTCGTGATGTAGATTATTACAATACAAGTAATAAATCCTAATTTACGCTCAATTCGGTTGCAAGTGTACAACCTTGTCGAGTAGTACTTAGGGATCGTCTCCACAGGAACAAGTTGGAATATCAAATATAACCTAACAATTTAATTTAGTAAAAGAAAGTAAAAAGGTTTTTGTTTGTTCAAAGGTTGGTTTGGTTTTGATTAAAATGAATTAAACTAAAGTCTTAAAGCAAAATCTGAATTTTTAACAAGTATGAGAAATTATGGTTTCTTAGGGTTCCTATCCACTAGTGTTATGACTAATTGGTTTATTAAATTTGTTCTTTTAGTTATGAAGGCACAGTTGGGTGTTGTAGGTACAAAGGGATATCTCTATATTAATACCATATTTAAATTAGAATAAACGTCACCTCTCGGTACTTGGCTACTCTAAGTCAAGCTTCAAATAAATTGTTGACTCGAAACTTATCTGATTTTGATAACATTGTTCAGACCACATCATTAAATTTTGTTTGTTGCTGGCTTAGGATTGATAAAAAAAGCTCGTAGCTTGTGGATCGATCGAAACTTACATATGACTTGTTCCTTAAGAGCTCATTTGTTACTTGCCTAAGCTACTAACGAGTCAGCTCGTCACTAATTCGGTTCAAAATTAACGAGTTTGAGCAGGACCTAGCTCGCTCGTGAGCTAGTGAGCCAATTCGATTCAGGTATGAATTTGTGAGTTTGTATTAATTTGTGTGAATTTTATGCTGTCAGCTCAGTTTAGTTATAAATTTGTATTTTTTTATAAATTTATGTGACTTTTTGTCATCATGTGAAGAATTTAACTTAATTAGTGTGAATTTGTATGTTTAGATATGTAAAGTTTATCTCCATTCTATTATTAAGCACGTTGGGTGTCTGATTCATCAACGGTTATGATTGAAAGATAAAATTTCATATTTAATCTCAGTCCTCCAATCAAATAATTTGTCTTCTTTTGATTAGATATATCTTTTTTTACTTGTAAAAAATCTAAATATAGTTAAAAATATACTCACCACACATATGACCACACAATATGTTACAATTAAAATTAAATACACTACATTTTAGTGACTTGTTATTAGTTTTCTTGTTTTCTTATTTCGCCTTCTTTGTATAAAATCAAACTTTTCTTTTTTCCTTATTTCTCTTTATTTGTTTCTATACAAATCCCTACGGCATAATGGAAAAAATTAAGACCTCCAAAAAACGAATCAACTCTCTTTCATGATATCACTTGGTAAGGAAATTAAGTTATATTACAGGGGGGTCTATGTCCAGCCAAATTGTACGTTTACTATTAGAGTGAGTCTATGGTACTATGCATATCACGGGTTATTACCGTGCTACGGCTCTATATTCGAGTTTTCAAATCCTAACGGTCAATCCGAACCGTTCATCTTGTTCTCCATATAAATATGTGTTTGGAGACCAAATTTTACATTTTTTGAAATTTGTTTACTATTTTTTTAGATATTTAGAAAATCACTTGATCTAAAAATTCTGGACCATCCAAAAACAGTGATTTTCAATAAATGTAAAATTTGGTTCGGATCGACCGTTAGGATTTGAAAACTCGAATATAGAGTCGTAGCACGGTGCCAAATCGTAATATGCATAGTACCATAGACTCACTCTTTACTATTATGTTCAAACTCAATTCATATAGGTTATGACTATAGTTACATATTAGCATCATTTATCAAAACTTATTTACATAAATTTCTAATGCTCATACAAACCTGCTCCTTCGTGATCTTTGCACAAGTCACATAAATCAACATCAACATTTATCATCCATCCGAATATGGTAAATTAAGTGTATTTTTAAAAAATTTCTTGAGACTTATTGTATTTCAAAATTAAAAACATAAAATGTTGAAAACATAAAATCTAAAGCCTAACCAGATTATCAGAACCATACTGGCCAATTGTGGTTCCAACATTCAAAATATCTTGATTGAAAATCTCAAAATGCAACAAAATAATATGAAGAAAGTGATAGAATTTACTATAGTTTCACTCATCTTATTTATTAAGTTAGTTTTATAAATAAATAAGAATATGTTTTTTTACAATTAGTGTTGAATGAAGAAATAAAATAATTATTTGTTCCTTCTTCGAATTTAGTATACATGGATTATTTGTGCTGAAAAATAAATTGTGTATGCTATCTTCTACTGCTATTTATTATTTATATATCTATATGTTCAATTTTGAAGTTCAATCTTATAATATAACTCCGTTGCAACGCACTGGCACGATACTAGTGTTAAATTAATTATTATGTTATATAAAACATTTTTTTTATCTAGATGAGGGATCAAGTTACAACATTTTTTGAGTTACAACAAGTTACAACAAGCATTATTTACATTTTCAAAGTCCAAATCGTCGATCCAAACCGTTAGATGTGATCTTTACAATAAAATGTGATTGGAGACCAAATTTTACATTTTTTGGAATTTTTTTACTATTTATTAAGATGGGTACAAAATTCAATGGTATGAATTTGACTAGTTTTTGTACCCACCTTAATAAATAGTGAAAAAATTCCAAAAAATGTAAAATTTGGTCTCCAAGCACATTTTATTGTAGAGATCACATCTAACGGTTTGGATCAACGATTTGGACTTTGAAAATGTAAATAATGCTTGTTGTAACTTGTTGTAACTAAAAAAATGTTGTAACTTGATCCCTCCTCTTTTATCTATTTGATTATTTGAATTATGTAAATGCTTAATAGACTTCATTATTATTATTTTTAAATTTATATGAAAATAGCTCAATAAAATCTAACGAGCTAACTAGTTAGTTCAATCTAACTCGTAATGATTATAAGTTAGGTCCAACTCACTCGGCTAACTAGATTGTCGTGGTAAACCGATCACGAATTAGACCCAGTTCGTTGTCACCCCTATACTAACTTGCTACAGGAATTCATATCCTTTGCATTAACTCAAAATTGAATCTTTTGAGTTAATGAATCTTGATTATCTGATCTGTTTTAAGATTCGTGCGGACTAGATCCGCACTAATATTAAAGAGTTCCTATATCATAGACACGAATCGAATTGATTCCGTTTAAAATCAGACGGTTGAGATTCATTAACTTAAAAAAAATTTCCTTATTGAGTTAATGCAGAGGATACGCATTCCTTGCTACAGAGCCCACAATCCATGTCATCCGCAATGACAAAAAAAAAAGGGGGAATTTCACGTATACCCCTCAAAAACTTCAAAATTACGTATTTCCCCCTCTAAATTTGAAAATTACGTATTTCCCCCTCTAAAGTTCAAAAACTCACATATTTACCCATTTCATTGTCTTTTATATTAAAACTCATTCTAAATATATAAAATACCTATTTTACCCTTCATTAAAAGTATAAAATGCCCCATCGAACTCAAATTTGAATCTGAAGGGTTTCTCTACCGTCCGATCCGCACGTATTGCAATAAGATTATTGCGTATTTGCTTCAAGATTCGTGCTAATCTAGCCCGCATGAATCTCAAATCAATTTTGATATGTGTGCATCGCATTAAGATCTGTGTAAATTGCATCAATTTCAGTGTTTGTTCACTTCAAGATTCGTGCTGATCTAGCGCGCACGGATCTCAAAGTAATTCAGACGGTAGAGGAACCTTTAGATTCAAATTGGAGTCAGATGGGTGTTTTATGTTTTTTAATAAAAGGGTAAAATAGGTATTTTATAAATTTAGAATGTATTTTAATAGAAAAGACAATAAAATGGATAAATATGTGAGTTTTTGAAGTTTAGAGGGGGAAATATGTAATTTTAAATTTTAGAGGGGGAAATACGTAATTTTGAAGTTTTTGAGGGGTATACGTGAAATTCCCCCAAAAAAAAATTACATGTCAGTAACTCGCCACAAAGATAGCGCCGCCTATGCCGTTGGATTTAGATTCATAGAGAGATTTTGATGACTGAAATCTTGATTCAACACGAATCTTGATCAAAGTTGCCCAAAGTACCTTAAATTTTGCTTTTGGGTATCGACCGTCCGATTTTATTGGCACGAATATTAATACGATCCCGTACATTCACCTCAAACCGGATTGGCCCAGATTCTGATCGAACGGACTGGATCTAATCTCAAAATTTGAGTTACTTCAATGCATTCTGAGTTTCTGACTCGCTGTTCAGGAGCTCAATCAGAGAACTTGTGAAGTGCCAAGCGATCTTAATTCTTCGCTACCATTTGGTATCAATCCGCCATTAATGTCGAGCCCCTTTCTCCGAGCTCTCCTTACACGAGCTCGCAAAACCCTTCTTGTCCCCTTAACCTCATTCAACATCTCTAAAACCCTGTCGACAACCTTGCTTCCTTTAAACCCTCTAAAACCCTCTCCTACTTTTAACCCCTTTAGTTCTCGCGTCCCTTCCTCATGGCACACAGCCTTGTTATCTACTGAAGCTCCTCTTTCTGGGTCTTCTTCTCCTTCTTTGACTGCAGATAAGCCCAAGGGAAAGAAGAAGTCTCTGAAGAAATCGAGGTTTGATTTCACCAAGGTAGATGCAAAGCTTCTTCCCACTATTATACTTGTTGGCAGGCCAAATGTGGGGAAGTCGGCATTATTCAATCGGTGAGGCTTAAACACTCATAATCAGCTCAAAAAAGAAGTTTAACAGTGTGTAGAAGTAGAACCCTCCTTTTTCTTAATTTATTTTGATGATAATCCTGTTGGAAATATAGAAGCCCCTTTCTGTTATGTTTAAGGATTGTTTCAATTAACTATATTGTTCTTGTGCTGATCAACAGTTAGTAGTATCTCATAATATGTTATTGAGGCATTTTCACAAACAGCTTATGGGCTTTTCGCGCCCCTACTATCCGTGATATTCAGCAGTAATTTGTTATATAACATGATATCAGAGGGCCTCACAATGAAAGCTTCAATTTTGCACCTAGTTGTATATGTATATTACAAATTTCAGAACTGACCATTCTTTTATTAAGTGTAGGTTGATAAGGAGGAGGGAGGCGCTTGTGTATAACACACCTGGTGACCATGTGACACGTGACGTAAGAGAAGGAATTGCAAAATTGGGAGATTTGCGGTTTCGGGTTTTGGATTCTGCTGGGCTTGAAACCGCTGCCACATCAGGTACCATCCTTAGTCGGACAGCTGAGATGACAGGAAATGTTCTCTCCAGGTCTCAATTTGCCATTTTCTTGATAGATGTCAGGTTAAGTACTTGTCTATTCTTATAAATTTGATTATTTATTTGTGAAGTGTATTCCGTACTTGCAAACTGTTATGCCAATCCATTGCTTTGCTTTTCAAGTGGCAAAGGTTTCCCATTCTTTATCTCTTATATAAGATGAAGATTGTAGATCAATGGCCAAATTGAACCTCTTGAAGCAAAACTGTGAAGGAAAAATGGTCCTGAGAATTTCCTTTTATTATGTACACAAGAAAAGCTTCTTTTGATGAAAGGAGCCAAAATGACATGTTTAAGTTATGTGTTATTATAGGGATGGATTACAACCTCTTGATCTTGAGGTGGGCCAATGGTTAAGGAAGCATGCACCCGGCATCCGTACTATTGTTGTCATGAACAAATCTGAGTCATTGGATGAACAGGGTCTTCTGTCAGTAGCTGCTGGTGAGGCCCATAAACTAGGCTTTGGTGACCCTGTTGCGATATCGGCTGAGACTGGGCTTGGGATGGCCGAGCTTTATGAGATCCTTCGGCCGATATTGGAGGATTACATGATTCAACTCCCAACTGGTACTTTTTAAGATTTTTTGCTGTTGTTGTTTCTTTCTTACATAGTTCCTCTTTGCACATTATAAACAGTGCGATAGTATATAAGCAAGTTAAACCTGATCGTTAATGTATTGTACAAGTAAACATTTTTTTTTTCCTTGTTAAGTACCTACACATCAGATACAGCAATGAATTGAACTCTGTCCACTGCTGACAATTTGTTTGTGTAATCTGCACAATTTTTCATTTGTAAGCCTAATGTTCAGTAAAGATGAGGTTGGATGAATTTTCCTGTTGGTTTTAAATTTGTAAGATTCAGTTATGTAGCGACAACTAGGTTGGGTAAATATGGATAGGTGGGGCCTGATTCAGCACTTTTGGTGGATATGATTTTTATATTCCACTTTTGGTCATCTGATTTATTTGCAAATAACAGAAAATTGTTAGTGTTTAGTTATAAGATCGGCAATGTTGGTTCTCAAACACAAATATGAAAATTTTAACTTTAGGTTTTTGTGATGCATAATAGAGGAGAAAAATGAAGACGGTGTTGATTGTGAGATGGAGAGTGGAGATGAGAATGTGCCATTGCAACTTGCCATTGTTGGACGTCCCAATGTCGGCAAATCTACCCTATTAAACACTCTTTTGCAAGAGAAAAGGGTTCTGGTGGGCCCTGAGGCTGGCCTGACAAGAGATTCCATTCGGGCCCAGTTTCAGTTTGACAACCGAACCATCTTTTTGGTATCTTATAATCCATTTTGTGAACTTTATAAAAGATTTTTGTTTACTGCTTTGATCCTCAAAGTTTAGAAATCTAATTTTTATATGCAAATATTGTAGCCAATTTTTTTGGCCATAATATGGATGAAATAAAATTAATCAGTTTGATTTGGAGCAAGTTGTGTTTGCTGAAAGTTCTTTTTTTTTTCCTTTCTGACGAAAAATGTGGATCGGTGTTGACTGGGGCTAACTATCATATTTTCACGATAGATGATAATAAAGATAAAAAATTTATGAATATTGAATTTTAGGTGCCAAAACAGAAGTTAGAAACTTAGCGACCAAATAACAAACTGGATAAACAAATCAGGGTTCATGTTAGTATTTTTTTATTTTTTCTAATCCAAAACTTTTCTAATTTCTTCTTTTCTTTAATTTAAGGTGGACACTGCTGGATGGTTGGAACGCTCCGGGAGAGAAAAGGGGCCATCATCACTAAGTATAATACAATCTAGAAAGAATCTTATGAGAGCTCATATAGTTGCTTTAGTGCTTGATGGAGAAGAGGTATACATTCTCAATTATAACCTTAACTTAGTTAATAATATTGAAACAAAACAAAGGTCTTGTAACCATGTGCCTTGCATTTTCAAGAAGCAACCAACATTAGAGGTCTTGAAGAGACTGAACAATACACGCCTGTTTAATATTAATAATTTTGCTCTTACTCCACCAAAGTATAGGTTGAAATAAAACTAAGTAATACCCAAATTATGAATTAGTCTTGAAGAGTTGATGGGTTTAGTTTTTAGTACTTTTGATGCCTTTGATTCCAAATTTTCCTTCAGTTGGCAAAACATTATAATTTAGTATTACCATATTATTTGAAAATACTTACCAATATAAGAATTGTTTGTTGATAAGACATATTTGTAATTATAAGAAATATAGGGTGTATATTGCTGAGATACATAAAACAAAGTGAGGAGGAATGAGTATGTATTGCTTACAATATTATATTTAATTTAACGTAATCTCTTTTGCTGTTTTGTTTGTGATGGGAAGATTGCAAAAAAGAAGAATAGCATGAATCATGCTGAGGTGGTCATAGCTCGACAAGCCATAGAAGAAGGCCGTGGTCTAGTGGTGATAGTCAACAAAATGGATTTATTAAGAGGCAATAAAAATTCCTTGCTTGACAAAGTCTTGGAGGCCGTCCCTCAAGAAATCCAAACTGTTATTCCACAGGTTTGCTTTATTTTGAAGCTAATTACACATATTGTCCCTGGTGCATAATCCACATGCTGTTGGGTGTTAGTTGTGACTTAGGAAGTTGTAATTTTGGTCCATATTTAATCCAATTTATCAATATTTTTGGTTATAAGAGAGAAATTTTTCCTTGTATTTCCATCCATTTTGGAACTGAAAGATAATGGAGCACAACCAGAATGATACATCTAAATATGTGGGACCAAAATGGAGACATTTAAGTTTTCCGCGGACCAAATGGGAAGTGAATGGTAAAACCATTCTGTGTTTTCTTCCTATTTATTAATTTTATTTTCTATGGAGGGACATTTAAAATTAGATTGCCAGATTCCAGTAGTACAACTTGTTCAAACTCAGATAAGATAATTTATTCTTTATGAAATAAATACTTTATAGTGTTTTTCTGAACAATTCTAGTTCTCATTACTGATCTATACTTGGGGTTAAAGTTATACAAGTACTAATTAATACTAATTAATGGATTGAAAATATGACAGGTTACTGGGATACCAGTTGTCTTTATTTCTGCACTGGAAGGAAAGGGACGTGCTGCGGTGATGCATCAGGTTTTAGACACTTATCAGAAATGGTGCCTCCGGTTGCCTACTGCTCGTCTGAACCGTTGGTTACGCAAGGTAAATTTGTTAGGGTTTTTTTGTAAATTTTGCGCATTATCGCTTTCTGAACTGAACTTCACACATTGGGGGTTTTGTGATTCTAAACTTTTAAGATATATATGTTTTTATAAACTCGATGCTGATTCTAATGACATCTCAAGAGTAATTTTGCAAGTAAGATTAAAATTTGTAGTACATTTTTGTGAAATCTTAAACTTCCAACTATTTTCCCTTGAGAAATCTCTCAATACATCTAAATTTTTTTTTTGGTAGCAGAATACGTACAAACAAGAGAAGTCATTAGCTGACTTTGTTGGTTTGCTAATCACTTGTCAGCATTAACAGTGGTGTTAGATTTTATAATATTTTTTCTCCTTAGGTCATGAGTAGGCATTCATGGAAAGATCTAGCAACCCAACCAAAAATTAAGTACTTCACACAAGTAAAAGCCCGGCCCCCGACTTTTGTTGCATTTCTCAGTGGAAAGGCACAACTCTCTGATACAGATCTCAGGTTCTTAACCAAGTCATTGAAAGAAGATTTTGATTTGGGTGGAATCCCAATTCGTATCACTCAGCGGTGTATACAGAGAAAAGCACCAGATGCTAAAACTAGTAAAACTAAATCTAGGAGTTTGCCCAGGATTGGGCTAAGAGGTGGATCTGACAAACGGTCCCACTCATCTGATACGTCTCCTTGTTGAATTGCACTCGTTGATGTAATGAGACATTGATTGATTTTGTTCTTTGTTCTTTGTTCTTTTTTTTTTCTTTTTGATGTATGCATTCAAAAAATATTTACACTAGAAAAGAAAATGTATTGCTGACAAAAAAATATTTACACTATATATCCTCACATGACCTCAAGATAATATATTTTCTTCTTCAAAACACTAATATCATATGTGCTTTAAAACTACATAATTTTGTCACATTGAAAGTACTCTTAAATGACTTGTCATATTTCTACAAAATAAAAAATTAAAGAAAATAAAAGATAAAAAAAAGAAGTTTCTTATAATATTTGAAAACACTGCTTGCATAACATCGGGCAATTTAATTTCCATTTATGACATTAATTATCAGTTTTAATATATTTTTATTAGCTTTTAACTTATAGATTTTATAGCAACTTTGGTGATTATGCTTTGATATTGTATGCATGCAAAATTGTAGTTATTGTAACAATATTTTATTGTGAGACTTCTCTGACTTTTATGAAAGATTTTGATCAATGGTTACATCTGTGAGGTTTCGGATCGGTAAATACACTTTTCACATTTTGTGAAAGATTAGTTTGTTTTTCAAACAAAATAGATTATAGTAATTTTTTTAAGAAAAAAAAAGTGGTAGAGTTTTGTATAGAGTGAAATTGTTTTCAACATATTAGTTTCCTCAAATATCTCATATTTTAATAACATAGGAACACATTCTTTTTTTTATGTGGAGATTTGTGTATTAATTCATTCAAAGGTTATAAAGAGATCTTATTTGCATATATATAGAGTAAGGCTATCGTACATTGCAATGCATAGTTATTTTTGTGCATTTTACTATAAATCACCGGATTCAAAGTTCAAATAACCGATCCAAACTGTTCATCTTGTTCTCCATATTATGTAGTTGGAGACCAAATTTTACATTTTTTTGAAATTTTTTTTACTATTTATTAAGCCACTTTGAAAATCGCTAATCCAACAGTAACAGTAAAATCAAAAAGCACCGTTGGATCAGCAATTTTCAAAGTGGCTTAATAAATAGTAAAAAAATTTCAAAAAATGTAAAATTTGGTCTCCAATCACATATTAATATAGAGAACAAGATAAACGGTTTGGATCGGTCATTTGGACTTTGAATCCGGTAATTATAGTCCAATGCAAAAAATGTCTTTGTATTGCAATGTATGGTAGCCTTACTCATATATATATAATGCATTTACTAATGCAAATAGCCATTTGAATTTTATTTTGGTATAAGGTGATGAACTCTTCTTTTACTTAAAAAAAATTTAACTCTATTAATTATGAATACTTCATTGCGAAAATAACAACATAACACAACACATAAAAGAAATATTTTATTGCAATAATTAAATTAATTTACAGAGAAGATCGAATAGAGATGAATTCACTGGAATACAATAAAATTTCAAAAACTTCAAAATTTTAATCAACAACATAACAAATCTAAGGACAAATTCAAGGACTACTCTTATACTGTGCCAACAAAAAAAGTAACAAAAATAAATAAAACCATTCAGTGTAATTGTCCTCCCATTAATTACTTATTTCGTTTATAATTTGTTTATTTTGTTCACGTGTTGTTCTAATGTTGTCTCCCTCATAATCGTATTGAAATATATGGTGGCACAAAAATACAATTAGTATATTTTACAGTATTTTACAATAACTAAATAGTTATGTGAGTTAGTTTTCTCAAATATCTCACTTTTTAACATGCAACACATATTTGTTTTTCTCCGGGGAAATCTTATTTAGCATATATACGAAAAGCAAAAACATGTAAGAAATACAAACTCTATTATATAATCCACAAATGGATCATTGTTATGTTTATATTTTTATCTGACACAAAAAACACCTATTTGATGATGAGGATCATATAAAACTTGTGCAAGTTTCTTGCATTGTGTTTATCTCAAAAAAGAAAAGATTTTTTTTTATTGTACGTTTTATATCATTCGATCTGGCAAGCTAGTCATGATTTTTCAAGTTGAGATTCACATAGAAGTTACAAAATGCTTGTAGTTAGCATGATGTAATATATATATAGAGAGAGATGGGCTACGGTGAGCAATAGAGTAAAATGAGTTGGTACTCCATAGCACTGTATTTTTATTTTGAAAATTCAAACGACCGATCCGAACTGCTCAACATGATCTCCATATTGAAATGTGCTTGGAGACCAAATTTTATATTTTTTGGAATTTTTTTACTATTTATTAAGCAATTTTGAAAATTGCTGATCCGATGGTTCAGAAATTTTTATTGTTTTTACTGTTCACAGCAAAACAATAATTTTTAAAATTGCTTAATAAATAGTAAAAAATTTTCAAAAAATGTAAAATTTGGTCTCCAAACACATTTCAATATGGAGATCACATCTAACGGTTCGGATCGATCGTTTGGACTTTCAAAATGAAAATACGACGTGGAGTACAAACGCGTTTTACTCCATAATTCACTGTAGCTCATCTCTCTCTCTCTCTCTCTCTCTATATATATATATATATAGATGGGCTACGGTGAGTTGCGAAGTAAAGCGACTATTTTACTTCACGCTCATATTTTGTGATTTTAAAATTCAAAACGCCGATCCGAACCGCTCGACATGATCTCCATATTGAAATGTGCTTGGAGACCAAATTTTATATTTTTTAGAATTTTTTACTATTTATTAAGCCACTTTGAAAATCGCCAATCCGGTGGTCCAGAAATTTGTACTGTTTTTACTGTTTTTACTGTTCAATATGGCTTCATTTTCAGATTTTCAAAGTGGCTTAATAAATAGTATAAAATTTCCAAAAAATGTAAGCACATTTCAATATGGAGATCACATCTAACAGTTCGGATTGACGTTTTGAACTTTGAAAATGAAGATATTGCGTGCAATAGAAACACGTTTTACTTCGCAACTCACTGTAGCCCATCTCTCTCTCTCTATATATATATACACACGGCGCAAAATTAGAGTGTGATTTGCTCATCAATAAAGATTGGTGAGCACAACTTAAAATTTGATTGGATTGTTTTCAAACAATGAATCCATATCAGTGAAATCTATCTATTTTATAAGTCAAAAAAAGGAAATAAAAAAATAAGTAGAAGATAGAAATGATTCAAAATGAATATGATATCTCCATATTATGACTTATTTACAGTCTTAATTTGCACCAATACCTATGTTTTAAAGCCTATAAATGTGGACTTTTTACTTGTATTTCGATGAAATGTGGTACTGCTATGTTTTGTTTGGTATTTTGCAGAAAAAAGGGCAAAAAACTGCATCTGACAACATTTCATACGGCCCGTATGATATTCCATATGGGCCGTACAAGATTAGCCCAACCACACAGAAGGTTTCCACAACAGAGGCATGAAGTCTCCAAGACAAAACACAAGCATACGGCCCGTACGGGGTCCCATACGGCCCGTAGGGCGCTAATTCGAAAAATCCAGCTGGAATCTTAAATGAGCATAATTTAAGGAGGCCGAAAAGGAAGCCCCTGGGGGCGCGATCTGGAGCATTAAATGAGATATTTCCTCACCAAAAAAGGGGGATTCACCACTGGAACTTGGACAAGCTTTCTTGGGAGCAAAAGACAAGAGGAGGAGAAGAGGAAGAGAAGTGAAAAACGCGAGTTTGCAACGGATCTTCGGATTTCTCTACTGTTTTGTCATGAACTCTTTCATCTCTTATTATTTGTGTTATCTTATGAACATGAGTAGCTAATTTACTTTGTTTCTAGGGTTAGGATGTAGTTTCTAGTTTGGTTTTGTTTGCATGCTACTTGGATTTTGTGTTGAATGCTTTGTTTTTACCTTGTTGAGTAGTATTTTGATTGCTTTATTTGTGCTTGCTTGCATCGATTAGTCATCCCGTTAGATGAATGCGCACATCTAAGTGTTAGGAGCCAAGTCTATGACATTTAATCCAACCGAATAAAGTATATGAAGTAGGGTGAAACCAAGGAGTACCCGAAAGGTGAAACTTTCCTTGAGGCGAAAGTCCTTGGATACTTTTAGTAAACCAACAAGTAACTTAGATAAATTAGGCCAAAATGCGAAAGTTGAGGTTTAACGCATCTAAGAGGGAAGTATTTGAGTCCGGTAATCGGGTACTAGGCCAAAATGCAAAAGTTGAGGTTAGGTATCTAGATCTGGTCGATAGAAACCCTAAACATTAGTATCAACACAGAAAACAGTAGCTGCAGCATTAACTCGGGTCCCCTACGGGCCGTACGGGAATCCGTACGGGCCGTATGCCTCGGGGCTGAACAGAAATGAAATCTGAACCCTGGAAACGCCTTTCTATCAATTGAAAACAACTTTAATTCTCCTTTATTGCTTTTTAAACTTGTCATAAATCAGTAGAATTATTAGAATTAAATCAAACCAATTTCTCTCACTTCTAGAATCTCAAGTAATTTTAGAATAAGTCCGGTCATTTTCTTCCGTCCCTGTGGATCGATACCTGAGCATACTCATCGATAGGATAGTGCACTTGCTATCTGATTTGACAGAGTATAACAAAGGTTTAAAAGGTATAGCTTGCTATACTGAAACTTTGTAGCATATATTCTGTGCGAACAGAATAAATTGAAACTCATAATTGAGCAATTTTGTCTTTTTTCATTCTGAATTATTGTATTGATTCTGACCTCAATACTTAAGAAATTGGGTAAACTAAACCCAACCGATAATATGGGATTCTATCCCGTCTGAGTTCTGATAAGAAATCATCTTATATTGTATATTGGAATTCACTTTGTCTTATTTTCTAATAAAAAAAAAGGAGACTTATATGGCACTCATGTGTAATCTAGCGTATGTAGTTGACCAAATCGACGAACGTACATTCCAGGCGCGCTTCTGCGGGACTGATGAGATAGATAGCATACATGTACGTACAAAATATGGAAAGTTTTGAATTCATTTAATACAAAGTCAAGCAGTAAAACAAATGAACCTTTTACAAAATATTTTACAAGTTGTTTTATGTATTTATTTTTTTACCACTTGATCTTGTACTAAATAAATTTGGGACTTTTAAAATTTTATATGTGTATACATCACTCATGAAGTAGATAAATTTTAATAATTTAGATTTATCGTTAAAAATATAATAAAATTTTGAAGTTATACTCACTAACTCCTAGTGACCAGATCACACCTCATATTTGTCACAACTCACAACAAACTAAAAGCTATCATAAGAGATAAGGGAATTAAGCATATATTACTTCACGTGTTTGAACTATAATAAATAGAGATGTTCATATAGTAGAATTAATATCAATGAGTGAGTTATTTTAATGGACAAATATTAGCATATCATGCATGTTATCGATATGCTAACTTCCTTAATCAAGCTTCTCAATAGGATTCTAAAAATTAGAATACACGAATTGTGGCTAGTGAGAATTAAATTCAAAACTCTTTATAATCAATACATAAGCTCTTATCACTAGATTATAAGTGAAAATGTGATAATTTATAAAGGGGTTAGACTATATAAAATGTTTCAAAAAAATAAAAAAAATATTAATATATATAACTAAAATTTTAAAATTATAGAGTTTTGAATGACTTTAGAGGTAATTGGTATATTATCATAGACAAGAAACTAAAAGAAAAGAGATAAGGGAAGCATATATTATTAAATCGCGTTTGAATTATAAATCAAGCATTATATATTTGATTAGTCAATTCAAATCACTAAATAACATGATTATATCAAAAAAAATTATAGAGCTCATTCAACAAGAGTGGAATAGAGTAAAAAATATATTATATTTCCGTCAAACAAGAGAAGAAGCGAGTGAAATTTGAGAATTGAGAATAATGAAATTAGGTTTGAACTTTTGCAATCAAACTTCTATTTTTTGCATTTTGATCCCTTCTCTATTCCTCTGTGAGTCAATTCTCTATTCAATGAGAAAGGTGGAATAGAGTAATTGACTTTCTTTTTCAATAGAAAGATTTAGCTCATTTATCAATGCTCTTCCATTTTTTTAACTATTTCACTCTTCTACTGTTAACCGAATACAACTGAAATAGTGAAGAATTGAAACCTATTACACTTTTCCTCATCTAACCGGGTTTGATTTATAAATCAAGCTTTATATATTCAATTAGTGGATTCAAATTGCTAAATAAAATAATTATATAAAATATAGATTATGTATTATATTTATATATCTGTACCTGCCACATAAACATTTGTAATAATTACTACACCAAAACGGCTCTTTGCAGGATATATACAAGGCAAAAGGTGTCCATCTTGTTTGTGTAAACAAGATACTTTGGTTTCTTGTTTTGAGGGAAGTAACACATAATATTTAAGTTGTACGAGGATACCCAAGAAATTTTGCCAAAAGAAAGAAACTAAAGAAGCTACTTGTCCAATCGACCAAGCAAAGCTTAGCAAATCATGGATTCTCACAACAGCTCTTCTATGGCTATGGCTACGGCGCCTTCTTCCCCCAGTTCGCTAAAGTCGGAACCTCTACTTCTACCTCTACCTCACCTCAATTTCCTTTCTTCTCTCACCTCCACGCTTCTTTCGCGCCTCCCTTTCAGTCCCAAACCCGTACATGCTCCAGTACCAGTTTGTTCTCCTTCAGTCACGGTGCCTTTTCAACTTCCCATATCGGATTTCTTGACTGCGCAGCCTCAGTCGAGGAGCGTTTCACCGGGGGTGAGACTAGACGGTCTCGGCTCGATGAAGGGTGGAGGTGGGCCCGCTTTCGTCGGACAGGTTTATACGATGCTCGATCCGTCTGGTAATGGCCTCATGGCAGTGACCAGACACTTGAACCTTCCATTTCTCACTAAAAGGTTGAGCCTTTTGCTCTCAGTTTTTGATATGTCTGAAAATGTGCCTGTGAGATGTAATTTCATTAATATGCTGGTATAACTGACAGAATATTTTTATTGCGCCTGTTTATATGTTGAGAATGAAGGGAATAAAACATTATACTTGGTTATTTATAGCATGTCCTTTTGTATTAATTTGTCAGAAGATAAAATCTCAATTGCGAAAGTTAATTAATAGTAGAGAAATTTAGATTTATGCCCACCATAAGGTCCATAACTTCTAAATTTAGATATTTCCCCATCAAAACTTTAATATTAGTTATTTCCTCATCTAAACTCACTTAATTTATCAAAATCCCCATTTCTTAAATTAATCACTTAATAATGAATACTTAATATTAATAAAATATTAGGAGGACAATTTTACTCTTCTTCATTATCATAGCCTTTGACAGAAGAATAAAACAATAACCGAGACACAGGCTTCAAACGAAGGCCTTCGGAGTAGTTCTTATTAGGTTTGTTGCATGTCACAATGTTCAAATCCTGAAACAAGAAAGGGTCTTGTATCAGTGCTTCTTAGACATGCACAACGGATTGGGATGCTATCAGTGCTCTTGGGATTAGTTCAGCTTCAATGAAATTTTTGTTGCCCAGCATGAATTTGAACATATTATGTATTTTACAGGGCGCCGCAATGGTTAAAAAAGTTCATAGCGGATGTTACCAATAGCGACACTGATGGACCTGTATTCCGGTTTTTCATGGATCTGAATGATGCAGGTACATCCATTTATAAGTTCCAATTTTCAGTCCGAGGTAAAAAATGATAAGACTTAAGAGCATAAATTAAACTTCTAGGTTGACTCAGCCTAAATTACGCAGCTTCATATGTGAAAGAGCTGAAGATACCCGCTGGGATGGTAGGAGCTTGCCGGCTTGATCTCGCATATGAGAATTTCAGGGTATGCTATCTTATGATTTTATAATCATTTTCAGCTATAGCTGATGTTCTTAACAGATACCTCAAATCCGAAAATTCTAGTCACTTGAGTTGTAAAATTCAACTTTTCATTTATGTTTACGAGTTATCTCTAACTGATTCTTCTTATCATATATTATCATTTCTTCGCACCTCATTTAGTAAGTACCCAAGTGGAAACATCATATGGGTCAATGGGTGGAACTAAAGTTGTAAAATCATTTCTTATTAGAATATCCCTGAGGTTTTGGTGTCCTCTATTTTGCAGGAAAAGCCTCAGATGTTTCAGTTTGTTCCAAATGAAAAGCAGGTATAAAGTAATTCTTTATAGCTAGCAACACATAAATTTTTCTTCTTCGATATAATTTAAGTGATTCTCTTTTACATTCAAACATATGCAGGTAAAGGCAGCTAAAAAGTTGTTGAAAACAGCCCCACAAAGGGGTAGGAGGAGAAAGCTTCATGGTGTACCGGTATTTACTGCTCAGAATTTGAACATTGCTATAGCTACAAACGATGGTATTAGATGGTATGTATTGTATCATCCAATTATTAAGGAGTCTGGCCACGCTCCTAAAATTAGGATTTCAGTGAAAGTCCTAACGGCCCAAAACCTATAGGATAGGCTTCAAACAAAAAATCCAAACCGATCTCCTTCACAAGTGGTTTGTTTACATTTAAAAATTTAAAATTTTCGAATTTATTTAGTATCAAGTCAAGCGGTAAAAAATGATGAAAAATAGAAGGTTTTCAGTTAATTTTAATGCATTCATTTTTCATCATTTTTGACCGCTTGACTTGATACCAAATGAATTCGAAAATTTATAAATTTTGTATTTAAATGCATCACTCGTGAAGTAGATCAGTTTGAACGGTTTGGATCCTTCTTTTGAGGCTTATTCGATAGGTTTTGGAGGCCGTTAGGACTAACGTTGAAATCCTAATATTAGGAGGTGGACTCAGTATTAAGATAATCTGTTTTTGTAGTTGTGTGCCCTACTAAATCTATTTACCTCGTAAAACAAGAGAGAACCCATATAATTTTCTCTTACCTTCTCTATTCATCAAGAAATGTCAAACTGCCTTCTTCTTCCCTTCCCCTCTCTCTCTCTCTCTCTCTCTCTGTGTTACTAAGAAGGGTAGTTCGCACTTTCTTTGAATTGTGAAAAGTCAAAGACAGGCATGTCAGGTGTTTTCCATGAATGTAAAAGTTTCTGTTTTTGTCTCTCTCTACTGTCTGCGATTTTTAAACAAAATAAAAACAAACTGTCTATATTATGTTGTCAGGTATACACCATATTTTTTTGATAAGAGTGTGCTAGACAACATCCTGGAGGCATCAATAGACCAGCATTTCCACTCAATGATTCAAAATCGGCACATACATCGGCGAAATGACTTTGATGATAACCTAACGGCTGAGATCATAGATGAGAGTATTGATAACTTGTTCGAGCCACCTGAGGTAGCCTTCCCCAACTTTTTGTTGTATTGCGGCTGATGCAGGGTTGAGAGCTGAATTTGTATATTATACTTTAATGAGTAGGGTTCAATCCCTCATGTCTTTCATGCCTCAATTGTGCCTCACATCCTTATTTCCGTTTTCAAATTCCAAATAGTCGATCTGAACCGCTCAACATGATCTCCAAATTAAAATGTGCTTGGAAACCAAATGTTATATTTTTTAGAAAGTTTTTACTATATTTTTAGATAGGTACATTTTCAGAAGATTTTGGACCATCCAAAAACAGTGATTTTGTACCTATAAAAGAATAGTAAATATTTTTCAAAATATAAGATTTGGTCTCCAAGCACATTTTAATATAGAGATCATGTTGAGAGGTTCGGATTGATTGTTTGGACTTGGAAAACGAAGATAAAAAGGATAAAAGGCACGATTGAGGCAATTTAACCCTGCTCTACTTTAATTGGCAATTTTTAACCCTGCCTAAATCCTACTGTACTCCAAAATGAGTTGACATCCACTTAGTGAAACACAATGGCGCCAAAACAAAATGGATAAACCAATTGAATGAAGTACAGAGAGAGATTTAGTTTGTAGATGTTAAAAGGGAACTTGGAAGTTGCTGGGGTTTGAGTTGAGTATTATGTAATAAGGGAATGGCTGTTTATGTTTCTATTTTCAGAGGTTGTTGATACTGTTGTAATGACGTCTTATTTGTTTAATGCACAACTTGATAGCCTCTGCCAAGATTTAAAAAAAAAAAAAAAGTAGAGAGAGAGATCTAGTTGACTTTGCAGTGCTAGAGCGGTAAAAAGCATGATATATGTGGTGTCATATGAATGAAATTTGGTGTTTAGATTAAGCTACTGGATGTAAGTAGCAACTGTTTATCAATATTGCAGAAACCATGATCGAGTTATTTGCAAAGCCATATAACTACAATGAGAAGAAAACAGACATAAACAAATGATTTTTCCCAGATGTAAAACATTGGGGGAAACTTTTTTAATAGAAGCAATTATTTAGACAGAATTAGCATTGTTTTGCACATTCGAAATGCATGTGTTTTGCAAATATCAAAGATCACGATTTATCTTATTTTATTTTTAAAAAAAAAATTAGACTTTAGAGGGTTTTTTTTGAAAGGTTTTGTGTTTTTTATCCCCCCACCCCCTCTATTTTTTTTTTTTTTTTATTTCTGATGAATTTGTACATGTAGGTTCAAGAGTTGATGGATGAAATGGGTAATTCAGGTATACCTCTAAGCGTGTTATCGAAAATTGCTGAGATTGACTTTCTTGGTGTGGTTGATAAAGTGCTTCTTGGAAACAAGTGGTTGCGGAAAGCCACTGGCATTCAACCAAAGATTCCTTACGTAGTAGAGTCATTTGAAGAAAGGTATAGTTCATGCCTCAATATATCCAAAGCCAAAGCATGGTATAATAATAAAGTCTTTTAAATGCACTTTCTGTATCACCGACTTGCGGATCCCATTCCGACCATTAGACCAGTAATGGTTTTCTATTTGTCGGGATAAATGTCAAAAGATTATTTTCCTACATCTGATACCAATTGAATTTTTCAGGTTAAAAAGGGAAATTGTGGGTGGGCTTAATCATTGTTGTAAATATCTAAAACACTGCCAGGGTATTCTTTTAAAGATTAGACTGTTGGGTGCTAAACTGCTAATTGTTGATATGGCAATCAACTGGTGCAATTTGCAAAAACATAAATGTGTGAAATCCATTGCAATTGATATGTATGTGATACTGGAGTATCATATTGTGTAATAAGAAACCGCTAGTAATGTAACATTGTTTGTTAAAATATTTAATATTTTAATTACTTTGCAGGAGTGCAGCTTCTTTTAACAGAGTGGTAGCATCAACAAGTGCCAATCCTAGCATCAGTTCAAACTTGTTCAATGATGATGTCGAGTCAAATAAAAAATCTAATAAAGATGAGAACCAATTGGCAAATCATAAAAAATTTGAATTTCCTTTTGGCGACTGGGTTTCAAATCTATGGCAAGATAAGGAGGAAAGAATCAAAATGAACGACCATTCTAGCAAAGGGTTAGTGCCATCTTTACATTATATTCTTGAAAAGCACCTTATATTTACAAAAGAAAAGGCGTCTTAATAGAAACAATGCATGATCTGTAACTTGGTAGCAGAGAAAATTTAAAAGTGACGTATAATGCTAAATTAGATACTAGGGATTCGGTCACCTACATAAACCATATATTTGGATCAACAATAGTGTATCCTTTGTCCATTGCTGTAAATAAAAAAATAAAATAATTTATTTTCCATGTGATTTTATCCTCTCACACTTATCCTTATTAATCACTTGTCAAATGGTAAGACAACTTAGCTAAGAACTATTTTTATTTTTTAGCATTTAGAGTGACAAATTTGTCCAATGATATGTAACTTGAGTTATTCTATTAGATTTACCTTGTCCGTTCAAGAATTGTGGTGCTTTTGTACATTACCAAAGCCGTATGGTGGTGTTGCAAATAACATCCAACATTTTTCTTATTTGGGATTAACACCTAAGTTTAGTTTGTCCATAACTGCAACCAAAATAAGCTAATCAGGAGTAGTCATGCAAAAATAAATCAACTAATTAGATGTCAATCATATAAGGATCACTGGACATGGTGGAAAGCATTAACTACTTATTTTCAACCTTTTCAGCAAATAGAGAAAAAGAAGTTTGCTTAAATGAAATCAAATAGTTTTACCAATTTATGTTTGCTTCCTACCAGTTTTTGTTACACAAATGCCGACCACTACTCCAGTAGTATCTTGGTTTTCCAGCTATAAATGTGGAATCATGATATCTGAAAAGGCCATTTTTGAAATTGAACGAGACTATTTTCATAAACAAGAGTGATTAAATGACCATGCGTAAAGCTCATACCACAAAAACTGTCCCTGAGTGTAACATTTGTTGTTTGCAAATACGACAAAAACTGTGGGCCCATTAGTTGCAAATAGTGAATTATCGGCTGTTGTTTGTAAGTGTAGTAGACTTCAGATATGAAGCAAAGAAAAGGCTATGTATTGTTCTCTTTCAATCCCTGCATTTTTTACTCTCCAATGTATATTCATTCTGATTAATTTTTACGAGTGCCACAGGGAAATGATGCAGAATCCTCTCTTACCAAAAATCACCATGGTCGGTATCTCAGTAGGAGAAGGAAGTACAAAAATGAGCAAGGCCAATATTAAAAAGAAAGTGGACAACCTCACCAAAGAGCTCGAGCAATCAAACCACCAGCTTGAAAAATCAACTGAGGAAAAAGACCCCTTATTTGTAGCTAATGTCGGCGATTATTCACCTATTACAAGGTTTAGCTCCCCTTAGTTGAGCACTAGTTTTTTGGAGGGTTCAGTTTTGATTTGGGCTCTCAAAAATGCGATGATACAGAAAGTTTCATGAAATTTGGGTTTTCAATAAGTGCCTGATATTTGTCGAAATGGCTATTGACATGTAATTAGAAAATAATCAGCAATTTATGTAATTGTAGCATGTATTGTAATCATGCAATAAGCTATATTACTAATGGTAAATGGATTTGTTTCTTCTGTTATTCTCAACTTGGAAAGTAGGATCGTATATTTTTTCTGTCTGTGGTTTGATCTAAATTGGACCGACAGGATTTGACATTAAAAAGGCCTCTTACTAGGTTTAGCTCCCCTTAGTTTAGCTCTAGTATTTTAGGGGATACAGTTTTGTTTTGGGCTCTCAAAAATGAGATGACACAAACTTTCATAAATTTTGGTTTTCACAAGTGCCTGAAATTTGTTGAAAATGGTGATGGATTAGGGTTTAGATGTAGGTAAATCAAATGAAACAATAATTCAACAAAGACCAAACGTACTTCTAAATTGTTGGATCAAATAGCAACTGGTCAACCTAGTTAATGAAATATTTGCATGACTAGAGTGAGATGTGGGTGGGTTTTACCAGACCTGGCAGTGTTAAATTGAATTTCTAAGTCCCTATTAGCTGCAATATGATGCATTAGGTGCGATACTGTTGGTAAAATCATATAAACCATAATATATATAGTAAATTTAATTCAAAAATGTGCAAGGTACCAGGAGTTCCCTTGATTTATTATTCAACTCCAGATATGGTTAAGAAATAATTGTGGAAGCTTTGTGATTCTGACATGGTTAATTATCATGTCAATTATTCATTAATGTTGAAATTTTGAAATAAATTAAATCAAATGACACTCAAATCTTGATAATTTCTTATCAAAGCTCCAGTTCTATTCTAGCCTTTAGGTCAATTTGAGATTTTCAACGCACCCTCCAAAGAAACCTAGGGAAGCTGGTATAACAAAAAGTATGGCTCAAGTTATTTTGGCGCCTTGGATTCATAGAAATCTGATTTGTACACATGCAAATTATAGACTTATAGTCATATTCTTGTATACCAAGTCGGCTATCAGTAAAGATAGTTAATCTCTGTTTTTAACACTTGTTATAGCTAGAGGATATTGAAACTATTAATTTTTGGTTTCGACTTAATCACATGTATGTTCCAAACTAATTAGTACCAGTTGCATCACAGTACTAATCATGTGATGGGAAAGATAGTTTTCTTGTATTTGATTCTGTTTGAATGAAATGGTCAAACGGAAATGGGTTTCCCTTTGTTATAAGAAACTTTCAAATAAAAAGAGAAACTTTATCAATAATTTTAGTTAGTTGTGGGTGCGCAGGCTTCGACAAGTCAGCATCAGCAGATGAACTTTGTTAGGTTCTCAGTCGTAAATTTCATTCGCCGAATGATCCAACTTTTAGACTCTAATTTTACAAGGTGTAGGTTTGTTCAGTGTCCTTTCCTTGATCCTTATTTGTAGAAATCTATGCTTGTCTCTAAAATTATATTAGGGGTCCCAAAATAACCCTTTATATATAACAGCTAGCTCCACTAAGCTACCACAAACTTTTACTTTTCTAACACGCAATCATTCGAATTCTGATTTTTTTTATCGATATTGTTACGCTGCTTTCATGCCAGCATGGAATTTGGATTGTGAGAAACATTTTGATTTGAGATGAGATTATGGGTACACACAGAACATGCATGAGTGGGGGTAAAAGGGGGTTCTTCTCAAATTTTGTTGGAGACAGTGGAGGGTGGGCGCCTTATACACACACACACTTGCTGGTGCTACTGTTATTACTGCTCTTTTGGGACCATATCTGTTCTTCCTTTTTAGCAAAATCTTACTGGAAAGCAGTTTGCACTTTTGGTGGATGTTAGTGTGTGAAAGTGCTGATCCAGCCATGCAAATAGTGTAACAGAATACCAGGTATATCCCGCCGCTGTGTCGATTTAAACCACATATTTTTCGAATTTGTTTGTTTTTCCTGCATTATTCAACAAAAAGAATCTTGTAACAGAGGTTTAAATTCAGATCCAGTGCAATACCTGACCGTGTAGAATGAGATCTGAGTCATCCGTTTTCATCTGGCACGAATCTCAAAGCAGTTCCCCCTATATCCTAAATGACTGCAAAGTAGGTCCAATGGGCTCTAGGACTGTCTGATATGCTTTAAGATACCATGCACTTGCTTTAATATTCATACTTGCTCGTGCCAATTTTTGTGTGCATGTATTTTAAAGCGGATTTAACGTTTTTGGAGCCCATCGGACGCAAAAGTAGATCCGATGTCTACTCCGTTCTCTTCCTAATTAGGCACCATGGTCTGGCTATGAGTATTGTACATGGTCAGGTACCTTAGGAGATATTCAAGAGGTTTTATCTTCAAGTTATAGTGAGACATCTAGAATTGTTAATTTAAGTTATAAAGTTAGTGGATAAGTTCTATTTAGTATAGGATCAGACACAAGTCATAATGTAAACCATTATTTAAAAAGTAAATGGGTTGGTAAACCTTTTTAAAAAAAATTTAATATCCTTTTGAATGGTGATTGCAACAACCCCACTAATTAAGATAATATCGTCTCAAAATAATTTAATTAATTGCCAAATTCAATGACATTGTACTTCCATTTGTGATGTCATGTACTATAATAATTCCAAATATAACTAAATTAAATGAAAAAAGGCAGCCCAAAATACAATCTGGACCACAAAATAAATACAAACTGGACCATATCATAAACTCAAATAGGCTATTGGTGCCTAATAAGTGCCTTTAGATCATGTCAAATGTTTGACTGAAGAGATAGATGCTGTGTGAACTATAACCATTCAAAGTTTTATAAAAGGTAAAAAAAAACGGCTATCAAATCTATGTATGAGAATTGAGAAATGATTCCTTGCACAACATTGTGTCTCCATGGTGACTTACAGATTAGACTTCAATTTTAAACCAGGAAGCTATTTTGATGGAAGAATATATTCATGTGACAACAGAATAATTTTACAGAAATTAGGTTGTATATGTAAAATAGGATTTTCCTTAAAAAAAAATTAAATTAAATTATGGGAATTGTTGTATTTGTTTGTAGAATTTTAAATAATTTTGAAGATGGTAAAAAAAATCCCACAAAAAGTACAATTTTTTTCATATGAAAAGTAGTATGTAGATGAGATTTAAATATAATTTTATTAAAAAAATTTCCGGCAAATCACATTTTAATAGGTAACATAGAAGTTCATTTCAATGCTTTATTAACCAAATGCAACATGAAAAATAAAATATGTTTTTTTTTCTGAAGAGGAAGGGAAATAAAATAAAATATTCATTGATCTACTCTTTTTGTACAACTCTAATAAATTGGATTAACTTTCGAATTAAATTACAATCACTTGATGAAATCAATATAAATTCTCCAATATTTTATTAGTGTACTAGAAAAACGCTTTAATTTTATTTATAACTATTGTAAATGTTATTAAAAATTTTGTCAATAAATCCTAATTAGAGACTAACGTTTGGTTTCTTTTCTTTCTTTTTTTTTTCTTTTTCTTTTTTTGCAATGAGATACTAAATTTTATTAAAAGCGTATAAACAATAATGTAATCATTAGCTTATCACTAAATTATAAATCTTTCCACTTAGATATATATGCATTTGATTTGTACCATATATAATTTATCAATTAAAAAAATAAACTAAATCTTTAGTCAATACTGAGTACTGAAATAACATGAATCATGCTGAACATATAATGTATTCCTGCCAAAATTCATTTTAATTTTTTTTATTTTATTTACTTCTTCTTTTTTGCAAAGATTGCTCATCAGGAGCTTATACAAACAAAATGGAATTCTATGTCTTTAAGAGGCATATGAAATATATATCTCATGTTTTTGTTACTCATAAGTTGGATACATATCCAAATGTATCATAGAGTATGTTTTCAATAAATTGATGATATAATTTAAGTTGGATACATATCCAAATATATCATGAGTATGTTTTCAATTAATGATATAATTTATTTTTTATTAAAGAACTAGTCTTTGATACAGTGACAAAGACATATGATCTTTATATTAAAGATCATAGATTCAAAATTTAAATAAGAAAAATTCTTTGTTATAATACAATAAACACTAAATAGTTAGATGGCTTGATTTTTATTTTTTATTAAATTAAGACACATAATTTCTTTGTGAAAAATCATAAATTAAAAATCTGAATGAAAAAAAATTCTTTATTATAATAATCAGAGTATTAAATAATTAGATGACTTGATTTCTAATATGTACTAAAAAATTATTTTTTTATTAGAAAACCGATTATTTATGTCATGTCATACATTAATCTGAGACAAATAATAAAGTCGCACTTCCATAATTGTCCGTACTAGTTGGAATATGTACTGTACTGTTATACTGTCGTTTAGTTTAACAAGTTGCAATGCATAATTAAAGAAGAAACTGTATTGTCAAACCGTAGCGGTGGTAAAATCTGACTCGATTTAATTTCAATGTCTCGGCTCACTTTGACTTTTGGTTTTTTTGAAAAGTCAAACTGATTCAATCTCCACTCGATCCGATATGAAATCCAAACTTGACATGAAGCATAGTTACAAAATTCGAGATCCGATAACCCAAAAATACTTCAAATTTTATTAAACCCGACCCGATTCGGATAAGATCTTATTTAACATGGTGAACTGGCTCGATTGAGGAGTGGCAACGAACTGGCTCATCATGAGTTGGATCCAACTAGAACTCTTTATGAGTTGACTCGTCTGAGTCACGAGCGAGCTAACTTTAGAGGTCCGAACTGAAATTTCAGCTTGAAATCGTCACGAGATGAATTGAGTTAGTTTGCGAGCTAGCTCATGGGTCTGACTAGATCTTATTTTAAGAAGAAAATATATTATACAAACTTTTTTGACAGAGCTGAACCGAGCTAGATCGAGCTGGACAGTATAAAATGCACACTAATTCATACAAATTCACAAATTGATATTTAGCCAAGTTAGCTCGCAATATAGACTTCAGTTTGAACTCGTTAATTCTAGACTGATTTAGTAACAAGCTAACTCGTTAACAGCTCGATCCAGTAACGAACGAGTCATGTACAAGTCACGGTCGAGCTAAGAACTAGGAGCTTTATTTTGCTACCCCTACTCGATCCAACCTATTTCGATTTTTCTTTAAAAGTCAACCTAATTCGAATCCAATTAACCGTATTGGATCCAACTTGATCCATGATCCGACAATTCTCAAAAGACAAACTATGTCTGCAGTCTGCACTGATTGAGAACCTTTGTTTTTTTATTTTATTTTGCCTTGTCCGATTACGGTAATGTTTTGCCATTTATATGACAATCTGCGTAATTAGCTAGGTATTGATTCTTGTATCAGAATCAAACCACAATAATAAAATGAATGCATAATATATATATATATATATAGATGGGCTATGGTGCATTGCAATGCATAGGCCATGGTGTGCATTGGACCATAAATCACCGATTCAAAGTCCAAATAACCGATCCAAACCGTTCATCTTGTTCTCCATATTAATATGTGCTTGGAGACCAAATTTTACATTTTTTGGAATTTTTTTACTATTTATTAAGCCACTTTGAAAATCGCTGATCCAACGGTGGATTCTGATTTTACTGTTCCAAACAGTCACCGTTGGATCATCGATTTTCAAAGTGGCTTAATAAATAGTAAAAAAATTCCAAAAAATGTAAAATTTGGTCTCCAAGCACATATTAATATGGAGAACAAGATGAACGGTTTGGATCGGTCATTTGGACTTTGAATCGGTGATTTATGATCCAATGCACACGACCTATGCATTGCAATGCACCATAGCCCATCTCTCTCTCTCTATATATATAGATATTTTGAACAATACAAAATATTTTGGAAAAAATATATATATTGAGTTAGATAATATATCTAGAAAATAATGGGCCAATAATATGCATCTTTGAACTTGTGAATCACAAAATTAAGTCAAACAATGATCTCAACAAGTCGACTTGTTACAAAATATTTGAATTAATTTAATATAAAATCAAACGGTGATAAAATATACTTCAAAGTAATATATAAACTTATCTTTATTTTTAATCATTTGACTTCATATTAAATTAAATTAAAATTTATGATTTTTTCATGTAAAAACATTACTCGTAAAATAAACTAATTTTAACAATTTGAATATGTAATTTGAAGTCAAACTAATTTCTGATAATTTAAATGTGTGTAATAGTCCTCCCCTTCAAAACATATATGATCAATGTTCCGTTACTGATGTTTTCATTTATTTATTTATTTTTAAAACAAAAAATATAGGGATCTAGCTTTATAAATTTCAATTAATATACATAAAAAATCTTTATCCGGATTTATAACCATCAAAGTGTTATTTCTTAATATTCTTTATTGACTTAATTTTTCAATCAACATAAATATCGAATCATCTAGGAATTTTGTTATCCGTAAAAATTATTAAAATCATACGTACGTAAATAGAAAGAGTGCATTGTGTCTAATAAATATAGAAAGATCTGACTCATAGAGTTCGATCTGATCCATATATTATGGATCAGACTCAATGATTCAGATCTATAATTTTTTTTAGTTTGGATCCGGATCGTCCGATTAGAAGAAAATCAAGCTCTGGTCCACAGATGATCCTAAAAAACATAATATTTGGATCTGGACTATTGAGTCAGATCCATATATTTTAGATCAGACTCAATTAGTCAGATCTTTCTATATTTGTTGATAACGAGACACTCTTTTTATTTTCGTATGTATGTCTGAATTTAATAATTTCTATGAATAAAAAATTTCCAATCATCTAGGTATTCATTTCCGGGTGTCTAAGAGCATAAAACTTTTAAATTTTGCATTTGAGATATGAACCAATTGTAGTGAGACAATTTAAAGATAGAGATAGTGACCATAACATTTATTCTTGTTTTATATATTAAAGAAAAAAAAAAAGGCAAAGAAGTTCAATGTTTTGGTTCTTGTTTTTGTCATTAGACTTTTTTAACCATTCTTGTTTTATATTTATTTTAAACCGTTATCCTCTTGAATAAAATTAAATTAAATTACAGACAGTTGACCAATTAAAACAAATGTCAAAATCATGTATTGATGATTTTATTAATTTATATCACAAGCACACTTATGACGAGATTAAAAAGAAATGATGTAAGATAACACGAGTGAATTAAAAAATAAAGGAATTATTTATTGTTGACTTGTTGCTGGATGAATAATTTGTTTTGCATCTATTAATTAGTTCCCCTTATTTTCAAAATAAGAGCATATATACAATGACACGGCCCCGGGTTGCAAACGAATCGAACCGAATCGAACTTAATCCAGTTCGAATTCGAGTTCAAACTAATTTTGAACCAAATTAGATCAAAATTGAAGTAAGGTTTCGAATTGAAAAGAAGAGTTCGAATTTGATTCGGTGTGATTCGAATCAGTTTTGAACCGAACTGGTTCGAAATTGAAGCATGATTTTGAATTAAAAAAAAGAGTTTCGAACCGAGTCAGACTCAGTTTGAGTTCGATTTGAACCAATTTCGAACCAAACTGGATTTGATTCATTTCAGAACCAAACTGGTTTGATTCGTTTGGAACCGATTTTTTTTTTTTTGAATTGAACTCAATAGAATCACAAACTACAAATTATTTTTTGTGCACCCTAGATCACACGAGAAATAAACAAATAATATCAAATAACTACAAACACTAACATACAATTACTAATACTAACTAACTTTAATTATCTAGAATTACTGTAGTAATAATTAACAGTGATAACTGATAATAATAACAACAACATCTACAACAATAAATAGGATAGAAATATTGATATAAAAAATTATAATTGAACATAAAAATATGAATAAACTTTGGGACACGTGTCCTGATTTCTGAGATAATTATGCAATTTTAGTATGAAATAAAAATATTGTTATATTCATTATATAAAGCGAACTTGATAGAATTTTTTTATATATTATAGAAAGAAACTTCCTGTGGGCAAAATAGAAGCTTTATATATAATTTTAAATTCCTGATTTTTTTTTTAAATAATGAGAAGTCCTCTGCAAAAATAAAAATTTGCTGTTGACACGCCACTTTTTTGGTGGTCTGTGACGCCACAAAAAGTTGTAACAAGACAAATTTTCATATGAAACCTGATGATATATTTATTTGGGAAACCCCATTAATTTATTATCCTGTTGCTGTGCCTGTTTGGACGACAAATCATAGAAAAAGACAACCAACAAGAATTTTATATATAGAGAGACTAATGTGCATTCGAATGTATATATGGGCCGAAATACATACGGTTCAAATTCGACTTTTCAAAATTCAAACGGTCGATCCGAACCGTTCATCTTGTTCTCCATATTAATATGTGCTTGGAGACCAAATTTTATATTTTTCTGAATTTTTTTACTATCTATTAAGTATTTTACAAAATTATTGATCTAACGGTGGCTTAACAACAAAACAGTAAAATTAGAAGCCACCGTTGGATCAGTGATTTTCAAAGTGGCTTAATAAATAGTAAAAAAAATTCAGAAAAATGTAAAATTTGGTCTGCAAGCACATTTCAATATAGAGATCACATATAACGGTTCATATTGACTTTTTGGATTTTGAAAACAAAAAAATGAGTTATAAGTATATACCATCATATGTTTATGTAAGTAGAGTAGCCAACCTCTCTATCTATCTATATATATATATGAGGAAGGTTTCAAATGCCTCCATTTTTTGTGCCTCCATCATGCCTCCATTTTTAAAAACTTTAATAACTAAAAATTTGGAACTTAAAAGTCAAAATAAAACCGTTGGATATGATCTACATCATTTTATCTATGCACATGTAAAATATTATGACATTTCAACTTTGTTTTGGTTGTCATCAAGAGATTGTAAAAAAATGTACTAATGTGAATAATTTCTAGACGTTGATTTTCCAACTTATTAATTCACATAAAAACAAAATTGAAATGTGATAATATTTTATGAGCATATAGAGAAAATAACATAGATCACATCTAACGGTTTTATTTTGACATTTATAATTTAAATTTTGAGTTATTTATTTTTTTTAAAATGGAGGCATGATGGAGGCACAAAAAATGGAGGCATTTGAACCCTCCTCCTCTCTCTCTCTCTCTTTATATATATATAGAGTAAGGCTACGCTACTTCGCGAATTAAACGGGCTGTTTTAATTCACGCTCATATCTCTAGTTTCGAAGTTCAAATAGCCGATCCAAACCGTTAGATATTTAATCTATATTAAAATATGCTTGGAGACCAAATTTTATATTTTTTGGAATTTTTTTACTATTTATTAAGATGGTTTGAAAATCGCTGTTTTTTAATGGTGCAGAATTTTAATAAAAATAGCGATTTTCAAACCATCTTAATAAATAGTAAAAAAATTTCAAAAAATATAAAATTTGGTCTCCAAGCACATTTCAATATGGAGATCACATCTAACGGTTCGGATCGGTCGTTTGTACTTTCAAAATGAAAATACGGCGTGGAGTACAAACGAATTAAAACATCTAATGGTTTGAATTGGCTATTTGAACTTTGAAACTAGAGATATAAGCGTGAATTAAAACAGCCCGTTTAATTCGCAAAGTAGCGTAGCCTTACTATATATATATATATATATATATATATATTTTAAAGTTGTTGATTCACAGAATTGAAACAGATGTCAGCGATGCTACGTACATTGAAGTTAGGAAAAGCATTCTCTATTATTTTTTTTTTGTTCCAATGTTGCATTATAGTGCCGAAATTTTTATTTATACCATATTTAAAAAAAAAAAATTCCATATTTTTTGGAAAATTTTATCCAGACCGCCAGTTTAACCTACGGCTCCATTCTTGAAGGGTCGCTAATTGAATTAGAGACTCCTCCTAAAAACCCAACAATACACTGTAATATACTGACATTTAAGTTTTTGGAGATATCTAATTCAATCTAAGGCCGCAGATTAAATTGGCAGCCTAGGTATTTTTGGAATTCTCCAATTTCATGAGTGCTTTAGTTTATTTTTTTCTTCTGAAATGGTATTTATAAAAATTTCGAATCATAGTGTGCTTGCTTAAGAAAACAAATGATAACATGATGTTTTTTTTTTTTCCCCTTTAGTTTATATAACTATTTTGTCGGCAAAAGAAATCAATTTTGTGGAGATAACTTCTAAATGCATTAATTTTCATACACGTGTCATATAGCGGCATTAAAGTGTATCCGTTCTAAAATATTGACTCTGGTGCTATGTAATATCTTTATTTAAAAAATAATTAATAATTAAAGTTCTATTATTCCAAGAGGAGGGTTAAAATGCACCATTGGTTTTGTGCCCCAACCATACCCCATTTCTATATCTCCGTTTACAAAGTTCAAACAGTCGATCCGAACCGTTCATCTTGTTCTACATATTAAAATGTGCTTAGAGACCAAATTTTATATTTTTTGGAATTTTTTTACTATTTTTTTAGATAGGTACAAAAGCACTACATCTGGACCATCCAAAAACGGTGATTTTGTACCTATCTAAAAAATAGTAAAAAAATTCCAAAAAATATAAAATTTGGTCTCTAAGCACATTTTAATATGTAGAACAAGATGAACGGTTCGGATCGACTGTTTGAACTTTGTAAACGGAGATATAGACATGGGGTATGGTTGGGGCACAAACCAATGGTGCATTTTAACCCTCCTCATTATTCCAATAACAAAAACATGCATGCTTGGAAATTTTTGTAGTATTTTATTCTTATTGTGATAGGGAGCATAATCTCTAAGTGCATGAGAAATCAACATTCATTCATCCACATTGTTTGATATTTATATTTTTTATGCTTATTAAAATAAAGACAAAATGAGCAAAAAAAAGTTTTTAAATTTGACATGATGTTCAAAAAATTACACTGTACATAAAAAAAATAATATTGTGTTTCATTTCAAATAGAACAACAGGTTTAATGCAGTGGTACAAGTATGTCTCTCTGCGGAGAGATGTAAGTTCAATTCTCGCGAAATGCATTTAAAAGATGCTGAAATGTATCAAGCCCTTTAATAAAAAAAATTGTTTCATTTGCGTTAAAAAATTATTTATTGTTAAGGAACTAAAAACAGAGACATGATAAAAAGTATAAAAATAAAGATACTTGAACTCTCCTCTCACACACATATATATTAAAATTGATAATTAATTATCTCGAGACTAAATAAAAATAGCATAATTTTATAAATAATCAATGTACTTAAGAAACTTTTACGCATTTAACTTATTGTAATACTTAACTAAATTTAGATTGACAAAACAGAAAATCTAATTCATAACTAATTTACTGATAAATTCAGGATTTAAATCCAGTAATATGATATGATATGAGATATGAATTGCACAGTTGGGTGTATGTTTAGAAAATATTTTTTTCAGATTGACAGGTAGCATTAGCATATCTCTATTTTATATGCTTAGAAGGAACCCAAGACTCTGGATAATAAATTAATAACCAAGGAAAAATTAATAAAAAATAGTTGACTTAGATAATTTATTATTTTATATTGCCACATGGCCAACGATGCACGTTATTGACCTTAGGTACTTTTATGCATCTCCAAATGTGGGACACAATTAAACAGACATGTGATATGAAGAGAGAGGTATTTAATTAATTAATTAATTTACAGGTAAAAGTGGGACATGACTACATGAGTCACATGACTTCCTTCCTGTGATATATTTTTAAAATGCATGTTAATTGTGTTTTGGCTTACAAAAAATGGTTTTGCATGGTTTAGCAAAGAAAAAAAAAATGAAAAATTTTATATATTAGTTAAATAAATAATCCAATTAGTCTAAATAATATATACCATTACATTTGCATATGTTATATAACTAGCAGTTCGGTATTAATAGTCTAAATGGGGTTGTAAATGGGCTAAGTCGAGAAGAGTTACATAATATTTGAACTCGACTCATGTCAGAATAAATAGAATCAAGACGAGTCAATCGTGAGCCAATCTGAACTAGTTTGTTAACAACTCGTTCGTGAAATACATCGATAAAAAGTGATGGAGAATTTTTTTTTTTTTATCTTCTTTGTACAACGAGGTTCATTTTCTTTGTACATTTTTTTTTTTTTTTGGCAATGAACTGAAGAATGAATCAAATTAGTATAAATCGAGTTGAATCAAACTTAAACTTACTTTTGACAAGTGGAATCATAATCAATCAAACAAATTACATTTCTTTTCTAATTGATTTCGACGTACAAATTTTTTAACAACACTAAGCCTAGAGGAGGGATCCACTTACACCGTTTTTTAGTGACAACATATTACACGCTACATTTTCAAAGTCCAAATAATCGATTGAAAACATGATTGATATAAAGTGTGTTTGCAAATCAAATTTTACATTCTTTTTTAATTCTTTTACTATTTATTAAGATGGTACAAAATTCAATGGTCTGAAAACAACAATTTTGTAAAATACTTAATAAAAAGTAAAAGAATTTTAAAAAATGTAAAATTTGATCTGTAAACACATTTTTATATATCTATTATATTTGAACAATTTGAATCGACTATTCGTACTTTAAAAACTTTAAAAATGTAAAGTGTAATCGGGTGTTACCAAAATCAGTGTAATTGGATCCCTCCTGCTAAGCCTAAATGATATGTTATTTTTCAAACATGGTTAGCTTAGCAATTTTTTAATTCCACACGAATGCCAATCTAGTAACACTGGTATGAATACTGTTTTATTAAATTTAATTTGCACGATGCACCGACACCAAAAAGGAAATAAATGCATAACAAATCTGAGAAAACAATGAACTCTGCCACCCCCCATCATTTCTTGGTTTGCGCAAACTTCTGGCGATTTCTGAACACCAATAAAAATACAAAAAAAAAATGTAATTCACCAAAAAAAATATTATATATTTATTAAAAACGCGTACAGACAGCATTTAATTATATTATGGCTCAATCAACGAGAACATTAGGAAAATAGTTATATAAAATATTAACTATAAAAAATATATATATTTCATGTTTATAATTATTATGTGGCTGAAAAAAGAGTATAATCATTGGATGATTCGCATGCACCATTTGAAATATTGTCAGCTGATTCTGTTGCATAAACTTGATAATAATAAATCATTATTAAGATTTGGAGATTGGTTAATTAATTAATTAATTAATTAAATTATAAACAACAATAAAATCATTCCATTGGTGCCATTTCATATGCTTCAACAGTGATATTCTATTGCCAGTTCATGAGCTAGTAGCCTAGTAGGAGCACAACTGGAGAGCACAACTGGAGATAATGGGTGATTAGAAAATGGATTGAAGAGTGGCCAGTGACCACTCATGCAGTTCCAATTGGTGCCTCTGTTTTTTATTTTTATTTTTATTTTTATTTTTTTGGTGTGGCTCAATGAGGCTATGTGCCTAGTGGTCCTTTATCTTGCTTATAGGAAAAGATAGTGTATGAAGGTAGGTAGTTTGTCAATCACATGAGCCTTTTCATTTTCTAGATAAGATTACAAAACATTACATCAATTAATTTTGGGGTCCAAAATTTAAATTGGAGGAATTGGATAGTTTAATTTATATAAGAAATAGGAAATTAATTACCCTATTATCCTCCATTTCAGAGTTAATTAGTTGCAACAGATATTTAATTAGTTTTGTTAGTTTTTATATTTTTGTAATTTATAAGTTCATAGTACGTAATTTCGAAAGCAACATAAATTTTCTAATTGGACTAAATTTTGCAATAAAAATAATTACCTGTGTAACATATTGAACATATCTCATTTTAATTCGGTTCGGTCCGATTAATATTGACAAATTACAAAATCTAAAAATTCAAAAATAAATTAATACAGTATTTACAATGTCACTAAATCTATAAGTCTCAACATAAATTAGTACATAGGAGCCAAATATATTAAATTGTCTAGCAACACAAGTTACTACAAAGAAAGCGCAACAGAAAATCATAATAGCAGCAGATGCTCTCGGCCGGCAGGACCAAATCTTTCCAACTAAAAAACACCCAAATCGCAAAGCCGCCCCCGAACAATTTCCATGGGACCCACATACCAGTGACATGATACATCACATTCCGGGTCTATCTCACATCTTTTCGAAAAGAGCAACTCTTTCTCGTGCAGTGCATCTGGCAGACAGTAGACAGCAGCTATACACAAAACGCGTGGATAACCGTACCACTGCTAAATCGTAGACAGGAAAAGATATTAACAGAGTGGTTTTATCTTCATGCAGAGCAAGTACTGTAGAATCAAAACAGCGCTTCATATGCTCTATGCGCTGCAAGAAGCCAAAACTAATCTGTTAAAATCTTTACTCATCGTAGAATGCACCAGAAAAATAATAAACCCTTTTCTTTTGCTTTTTGTTTTTTAATTTTTGCTTACATTTCTTTTTCCTCTCATCTCACTCATTTGACATCTCTCTTTCTTCCCATTTGACATTTATTCAAAGTCAAACTCAAACTCAACCCATTTAAACCACAAGGAGACGACCTGATTTCTCTTTCTTCTAAGCCTCCCCTTTTCTCACCTCTTCAAACCAAACCCATTTTCTCTCTCTCTCTCTCTCTTCAATCTCCCACTTGTGCAATCGAAGTTAATTACTTGTTTCCTTTGGGTTGTCTTTCTCTTCTCTCCATGGAAGAGAACAATTGGGATTTACAAGCTGTGGTGAGGAGCTGTTGTTTCTCTGAGCAAACCGCTTCTACGGCTCCCGAACTCTTCCCTCCATTTGAGACGCCACCATTGCAGCCTCCATTACCATCAATTAAAGAAGAGAAAGCTCTGGAAGTTGGCGGTGGGGGTGCAGCTGAGGGGTTTCTCTTTCACCGATTACTGGAAGCTCCAAATGGTAGCAAAGCTCAAGATTTGAGTGATTTGTACATCTCTTTTCTACCTCAAATTGTGCCAGATAAGAGCGAGAAAGTTACACCAGTACTGCCGATGCCACTGTTGGTACCGTCTCAAGCAAATTTGATATCTCCGGTACCGCACTTCGGTCGGCAACCGAGCCGGCCGTCTTCCCAAACACCCCGGTCCAAAAGAAGGTACCTGTTTTAGTTTTATCATCATATATAAATTGATGATTTGTTGCTAGAAATTAGCTACCAACAATTAATAACTCAGTAAATTAAGAAGGCTTTGTTAATTAAATTTTGGAGATATTCCTTTCAGATCAGCTAACAAGGATTTGTTTCAATTTTATTATAGGAAGAATCAACAGAAGAAAACAGTGTGTCAAGTTCCGGCAGATCGCGCCGCCTCGGCCGACATGTGGGCGTGGCGTAAATACGGCCAAAAGCCGATCAAAGGCTCTCCTTATCCAAGGTTCTTCGTAAAATCCATCACTTTTGTTCTTTCGTGTAGATAAACCTTATCTCATGACATGCATGCACATGTATCATCCCCACAAAACATAAATATATATCCTTATATATTCTTCATATAATATAAACTTCATCACTTTGAATGGTTTTATATCTTCTTTCCTGGTGTATTTAAATTTGATTCTTTGAATCAATTTGCTTACATGCATGTAATTAATAGGTTGCAATTGCATCCCTTTCAGAAATAGTAAGAAGGAGAATTAATGACTTGTATTAATTATGTGGCATGTAAAACAGGGGATACTACAAGTGTAGCAGTTCAAAGGGCTGTCCAGCCCGAAAACAAGTCGAGAGAAGCCGCACCGACCCGAGCATGCTAATCATAACCTACACGGCCGAACACAACCACCCCGCACCAACCCACCGAAATTCACTTGCGGGTACCACCCGCCACGTGAGCTCCTCCCACCAGCCACCATGCCAGACCTCTCCCGATGGGAAGTCCGAGGAAAAACTATGCGACGAAATGCTTGCAGATCCGGAAGCATCGGTAGAAGACGGAGATGACGAAGAGGAATCTGAAGAAGGCATGATAAAAGTAGAGGACATGGAGTTGATATGCGAAGACGACGTGTTGTTCATGGATAACACTAGCAATATTTTCGAAGGGAGCGGTGCGAGTGCGAACAACAAGGGTTTGTTTGATGAGAACGATAATGTTTTCGGAGACCGACCGTGGATGGTAAAAGGTGAGAGCAACGCAGCGGCGACGGCCGGAGGTTGCTAGCATACGCATTCAGCACGGCTTAATCCGTTGCGCTTTCGATAATTTTTTAGGATTAATTTGCCAAATTGTAACTGAATTAACATGTAACACATTTGTGAGTAACTCAACAAAGTGACAATATATAACAGCAACAAATTAACAGATCAAAATCCAACCCATTTGTGCTTGGACTTCATTATGTAAATTATGAAAAAGTATGAGGTGGAAGTGTGAAAAATGATATTAACATGTTAGGATGCATGCATGATTATTGGTTGGATTTGGATCTGACGGTACAGAATCAAGGTTTGACATTGTTGGAGCATGGCACGTTGACATTTTCAATTGTCTGTACTTTGGCCGACAAGGGGCTGAGGGGAAGAGATAGGAGAGAGAAGGAATCGGATTTCATTGGTTAATTTAATTATGTCATGAGATCAGATCTTTTGAGGACTAACTTTTAATTTAAGGTGGGTTTTGCTTTTGATTTGTTCAATTATTATGTACATAAGAGAGATAGATAATGGTTGCAAAACAATTTTTCCCAGCATTTATATATTATTTGTTAATTTTCAGGACACCTCCGCCTAGGGCTGGCAAAAAAATTCGAGGTTCGTGATTCGATTTGGGTTTGATTCGGGTTTGATTCGAGTTTAATTCGATTCGAAATGGATTCGAATTGAAACGAACCAAACCAGGTTCGGTTCGGAATTAATTCAAACCAAACTCAAACCTAGCCTGATTCGATCGAAATAGGTTCGTGATTTTTTTGTGGTTCGAATCTCATAAAATCACCAGCCATCTATTTACCTGATGAAATTAAAATCCAAGATAGAGAGTCATAATTTAACTTAGCCGACACTTCCTCGCTCTCAAATCTCAATAATCTAGTTCTCTCTCCACCTCTCCCTAACTCACTCTCCCTCTAGCTCTAAAATCTAGCCGACGCTCTCGGCGACTGGCTGTCTCTCCGGCTGTCACTCCTCTCTCCGGCCTAGATGACTGTCTCTCCTCTCTCTTCGGTCGTCTCTCATAGTTCATACCAGGAAAGCCGTCTCTGATGTATTTTTTTTCATGAACAATCTTTCAACTTAAAAACACTTATTTCATAGTTCATACCGGTAAAAGGAAGCCATGTGTCACAACCCAAATCCCGGGTCTGACAGCCTGCCGCGTATATTTTTTTAAGTGTCACATATACACGCAAGGCAGTGGATCTTTTATATGCATTACCAATATCCTCATCTGCTGTATTCGTGTAATAAACCTGAAAATAACCCAAAGGGTGGGGGTGAGAATAAATTCTCAGTGCGAAATTTGCCACAGTTTAGATTATTGGACTTGCAATCAAACTCCATATTCAAAAATGAAACCATACAACAATAGCAATTCAAATCAATTCATATTCATAATAAAAAGGAATGCATATGCTCGACAACAATTAATCAGATGAATCACAGTTAACGGAATTTTCAAGATGAATTTCAAACACAACAGATATTTTGGCTTAACTCAATTCATTAGGGCTTGTAGCAATTACAGATGTTCTTTCGAGCTGGACCCTTTATCAAACCCACATCTGTAGGGTTACTGACACCTACAGATGGCCAACCGAGCTGGACCCTTTATCTGACACCCATCTGTAATCTCTTGGCTTAACAATTATTATGGTCTGGTTCAAGTCACATAAAGAAAATCCTCTTTAGAATCGTTTCCAATATTCGTAATATTCAATCGACCGTCCAAATGCATTAACACGTAGGAAAATGCCACCGAGCCATAGACGTTACACACTAGTCACCCACGATTCCAATTCACACGTCATAACATAATCACCCTCCCTCGTCCCAACCGGTACTGGGAAACATTGAGGGCCGTTCACCTAAGGCCATTTAGGATCCTGGGAATCAAAGTCAGCATACAGCCCGACTTTGCAAATTAATTGGATTCAAGTGCTCAACTTCGTAAATTCATTCACATACATAGCAAATCGTGGTGACTTTCAATCAAATCAGATCATAATAGATCGACACAACCTACAACCATACCAGCATGCAAATCACTCAAGTCACATCAATTCGAGTTTAATTTGATTGGGCTATGCAAATGCTATACACAATTCAATGATGCAATCAATGATATTCAACATGACAAACGAATAACAGTTTAATTCCTCAAAATAAAGTATCAAACAAGTCCAAGAATCCCGCACCTGATTACGATGAGCGTACCGCTTAAATTATGGTTCAGGCGTCACGAAATGCCTCGCAACGTCTTGCTCGACCGATCCTACACCTATATTACACATATACTAGGTTTAACATTGGTTCACGATCGAGAGGTTTACTCGAGTTACTTCTAGGGCTTATACCTTCTTTAATCAATTCCTATGCTTTTGGTATTAATTCGTTCGGTTCATTATTTCTTACCAAAATCCTCTAAAACCTCACACAATCTCATCTAGGTCCTCGGGACCATACAAGCTCTCAATTGGGTAACCATTCACTTACTAGTTCACCAATTTGGTTCTCGTAATAGTTCGATTTACCGTTTGGTTAAACCCTAATTTGGTCAAATCTCAAATCAGTCGTTAAATGTTCTAGAAATTCAAGATTAGGAGGCAACCCTACCGATTACAAGTCTAATTGGTTGGGTTAAGCAAATCAATTCACGATTATGCCCAATTTCAGTTTTGGCACGAAACCCTAGAAATCCAAAATCCACAAATCGGAAGAAATCGGGAAAAAGATTGACAAATAAACAAGCAAGGAGTGTAGAGGAACTAATCCTTGAGCAATTCGAACACAAATATCGAGTTTAAAACGAGAATCTGAGAAATCGAGAAAATTCGAGGTTTAGAAAGAGAAAAGGAGAGAAAAGAATACCGAATCAGGGAGTTAGGAGAGATTCACGGGCGCTTACTCGGTTCCAGTTTTGATTTCTCGCAACAATCGGGGGTTTGAGAGGAACGGAAAACTCTCTCGCTCTTTTTCTCTCTCTCGGGTGAAAACCACTTGAAAATGGGGAAAGGAAATGAAGTGGGAGAGAGAGAGAAGATTGGATTTGAGTTTTAGGGTTAAATCACCCTGAGTGCGGACGTACCCATCCGCAGTGCAGGTGGCTTCACCCGCAATCGGCACTTAGTCGGTTTTCAGAAAATGAACTTTAACACAGAAATCATCCGCACTCGGAACTTGGTAAATTTTCGACAGAATTTCAGGAAAAGTCCGAGCCTAATGCGGATGCATTCCACCCGCAGTGCGGGTCAATCCATCCGCACTGAGGACTTAGAAGAATTTCAGAAAAGGTCAGGTCAACACAGAAATTCATGAGTGCGGATGCACCCACCCGCAATGCGGGTCAACCCATCCGCACTCAGCACTTAGGAAATCTCAGACCAACACAGAATTGCATGAGTGCGGACGCACCCACCCGCAGTGCGGGTCAACCCATCCGCACTCAGCCTATAAAGTTTCAAAATCTCAAAATTTCAACGTGGTTTCGATTCACACTTAACTTACTTACTTAGTTGAACCTTAATTAAGGTTTTAAACTCCTATTTTTTTTTTAAACTCTAAAATTTTATGCACGTAATTTCTTAATTCGTTTATATCTCGAAATTTTGATCGATTCAGCGATTTAATCATGTTTTAGAATTTCGGAATGTAACACCATGTTAATTTTGTCTCGCGAGAAAAAATTAATGTATAAACTACCGGTATAACTAGGGCTGCTAAAAAATAATTTAGTTCGTGATTCGATTCAGGTTCGATTCGAAAAATATGTATTTTGCAATTAATTCGATTCGAAATGGGTTCGGTTCGAAATGAATCAAACCAGGTTCAGTTCGAAATTAATTCAAACCAAACTCAAAGCTAAGGTAAGTTCGGTTCGTTGCCACCCCTACCTCCGCCGCCCCTCCCCGAGTTTTTTATTTTTTGTAAAATATTTTTTGAGCAAGCTAATATAATTGTTTCATTTTAAAATTACTATGTTCAGGGCGGACTCATATGATCTCGGAGGGCAACTGTCTCTCTGGATTTTAAATTTTAGTAGAGATCTATCGGCTACGATTGACTTTGCCCCCTCAAAATTTTTTTGTCTCCCTCTGGATATTTTATTTGTAATTCGGGTTAAAATTGAAATAATTTGTTGGATTTTAATTGTTTATTAGAATTATAACTCAAAGCATCATAAATTATAAGTTAAAGCATTAGAAAGTATAAGTTAAAACTGTTTTTTATGGAGTATCCAATTAGTTAATAAATTTAAACTCATTTAACTATTTAAATCTGATTCAATAATTTTTTGCTCCCTTGTGATGAAAATCTTATATCTGCCCCTGAGTTTATGGTTCTTTCGAAACATAAAAAAATTGTAGCAGTGTTAAAGATAAAAACAAGCACCTCAGGTTCCTCAATATAACCTTTTGAACGAGATCGAATCCTCTGCCCCCAGAGTCACTGTTAGTGAGCCCCAAGTTCAAAAATTAACAATGACTGACCCCCTTTAAGAGTGACCGGCCCCAGCTGCAGGGACTGAGGGGGCAGAATTTTCCTGCACCCGGGGGGACAGGTGATCTGCTTCCCTTTTGAATTGCAAAAAATTAAGGAAATGTTCCTTCTTAGTGGTGTGAATGAAATTCTTTTGAGGTGACTTTGGATGTAATTGTAAGAATAGCAAGAATAGTACTAATTTGAAGTTAGTCCTATTTTATCGTTTGGATGGGTTAGCAAGAACAGCATTAATCTCAGGAATAGCTAGAATAGTCAAATCAAAAATAGTTATTATTTGTCTTATTAGAATAATCAAATCTCAAAACCCTTATCGATAGCCTATTCTAATAAGACAAAAAGTTTGGATTTCTCATTCTAGCTATTCTAACACAACCAAACACCGAATAGGCTATTCTGAATAGCCTAACTATAATAATAGCTTATTCTCAATCTAACCAAACATACTCTTAGAGTGATCCAAACGTAGAATAGTGGAGAAGAATAGTCACTAACTCAAGAACAGTGCTAACCCCATGCTATTCATATATGTATACACAGTAAGACGAGTATGGATACTAACTTTTTTTTCATTAATTTAACAAGTAGGGTTACGGATAAGAAAATTATTTTCTAACTTATTAGATAAGAGTATGCGTAAGTGTATTTTCGTACCCGTTGTCCTCATAATTGATAAATACAAATTATCTATAATAATTTTCTATTCGTAGTTGTAATTATATAATTTCTTTTATTATTATTATTATTACACTCATTTATATGATATTTTATATATATTTTTAGTAATTTTTGATAAATTTATTTATCCAGCATTTTATATAGTTTCATAATTAGTAATTCATGGAAAAAAATTATTTAGAATTTTTTTTATTGTTTTATTTAATTGATCATTTATATTTTAAAAAAAATTGGATAATTATAATTTTTATGTTTTATATGTGTTTAATATCTTTATTTTCTTATTATAATTGTGGTTTAAATAATATATGATACTACTTATTCGAGAATTATTCATTATTTATTCGTCATCCGTTAAATTTAATGAGCAAGAATATAATAAAGATAAAGTTAATATTTAATGAATAAAAGTAGAATGAGAATAAAGCTAATTTTTAGCTTGATACGGTATGGAAATGTTTTTATACAGGACCTATTATTAATTTATTATAGCCCCTTCTCCGTGGTCTCGTTCTTCGATATTTTTATTAATACCATTTTAAAAAAAAACCCTTAAAATTGGAGAATTTAAAAATATCAAAGCCGTCAATTCAATCTGCGATCTCATTTTTGAAGGGCTCAGATTGAATTGGAGGCTCTCAAAAACTTAAATATCAGTATATTACAGTATATATTTGAATTTTTTTTTATCTCTAAAATGAAACTGCAGATTGAATTAGTGGTCCAAATATTTTTGAAATTCTCCAAATGTGGTTGTGTGCATGTGTGAATGGAGTTATGGTTTAGATTATCTAAGCTTCATTAATTATTTAATGCCTTGGAATAATAAATTGGCCACTAGTTTGACTTTTCTAATTTTTTATTGGACCAATTCAAAGGGATTCCTACCAAATATCTCGTCTCATCCATTCCACCTGTCAATTGGAATTTGGAACCAATTGGAAAGAATTCAATTTCATATTGTTTCAGTTTAACCCTACATAAATTGTTATAATATAATTATTAGAAACACAAGTACAATTTTTTTTAACTGTACTTATTGCCTTTAAAATATTATATAGTTAGAAAATTAATATTATATAGTAGGGACTAATTTTATCATGACTCTGTAATATTTATTAAATAAAATAAATTCTTACATTCAGTTAAATTTTAAAATCAATGAAAATATAAAAATGATGTTACTTGCCTTTTGATTTTCAGTCTTTAATATGAAATAAAAAAGCTAAAATATAACTTGCTACTTAAAAAAAATACCCAGACAGGGATGTCTTTCTAAAAAAAAAAATCTAATTTCTAAAATTACAAACTTATTTCGTGCTGTGTTTCTAAAAATTTAAATTGAAAAAAATGAGACGTCTTCATTAACATAAAGAACTGAAATTCATTCATAATAAATTAATAATCAACCCGGTCCATAAATTTGTTGTATATCAAAATCTAACAAAATTTGAGCATCATTAATATTTCACAAAAAATATTAACTATAGATTGTTGAATTTTTTAAAAATTGTTCGAAAAACAATAAAGTTACCATCAATTTTCTCCTTTCTAACATACATGATATAAATAGTTAGATGACTTGACTTTCTAACCTTTACTTAAAAAACATACATGATATAGATAGAGAAATATCACGTTTCAAATGTCGGATTTCATAGAAATTATTTTGGCAATTATCAAAATGGCTAAGTTTATTTGTTTTCCGTATGCTCTGATTCTAATAAATAAGGTATAAACAAAACAAACATTAGAAAATTAAAATATATTATATAAATAATATGATGAAAACATCTCTCTCTCTATATATATAGAGGTTGGCTAAATTGGTTTTCCAATTTTTAAAGTTCAAACGGTCAATCCAAATTATTAGATGTGGTTTTTCAATTTTTTTATCATTTATTAAGTCAGTTTTAAAATCGCTAATTTTAATAAACAATGAAAATTTTCTGAATCATTGAAAAAAATAATTTTAAAACTAACTTAATAAATAGTAAAAAAAATTCAAAAAAAATATAAAATTTGGTCTCCAAACACATTTTAATATAGATTGAACGTTGAACATTTATGATCGATTATTTAGACTTTGAAAATATAAAAACCAAAAGCGTTTGTTTCACAGCGTAGGAACAAACGTTTTGATATAAGCCAATCTTCTTATTATATTCCAATGCCAAAAACGCAAAAAGAAAATTAAGAATAAACTAACGGCCGCACTTTCAATGGTGCCTTCCTTTTGTTTTACAAGGTGGTAAACAAAATAATGTCAGCTCCTTCTATATCATCTAAATGTGAGCTCTAAACCTGAAGCTAGCTAGGAATCACTTTTTTTTTTTTTTTTTTTAAAAGAAAAAAAAAAAGGAGAACAAAAATAGTTGTTTTTTTGGATGCTCACGGAGTCCAAGCGAGCTAAATATAAAATTCAAAAAACAATGTTGAGTCAACACGGTTTTGTGTGTGTGGCCGAAAAAGCTCATAGCTTGATTCTTCCAGAGGCTAATCTTTCATTACATCTGTAATTGAGACATTAATTAAATTGCACGACATAATCAAATCGCTCTCAATCCCGTTTTAACAAAGAGGGTTGTTATTGGTCTCAAAAAAATGTGCACAAGTTAATATTTAAATTAAATATGGGGCAAAATGAATATATGCACGTCAAGATTATAAAACTAATTTTGTATGTGGTTGTCAGATGAGCATTTTTTTTCGTTGGAAAAAAATAATATAATGAACAGAATAAATTTGTATCTGGTTTTCTGATTAATTTATTTGCACTAAAAAAAAATAGTTTATCAGTTTTAATATGTACCGAAATTTTTATTAATACCATTTTGAAAAATAAAATAAATGAAAACACCACTGAAATTGGAGAATTCAAAAAATACCAAGGCCTCCGATTCAATATGTAGCTCCATTTTTGGAGGCTGCAGATTGAATTGGAGGCCCCTCAAAAACCTTAATATCAGTATATTACAGTGCATTTTGGGTTTTTGGGGTCCTCCAATTTAATATGCTATTTTTCAAATTTCCCATAAATATTTTTTTGACAGTGGTATTAATAAAAATTTCGGCAATATGTATACGGCACATAAATTAAATTGACTTTGGACTTGTGATAAAGAATTTTCTCAGAATAATGCTGTTTTCAAATAATAACTAAGAAAGTTGGTGAGTCAAAGCAACCAATTGTATTTAACGAGGCAGGTAGTTGCAAATTCCTCTTATTTAAATTTGACAAAAGATCAATTCATGCATATTGTCAACATATGTCAGCGTGTGAAGCAAGTGATAGCAATTTGACAAAAGAAATTATTGGAATTTTAGATTAATAATTCCTTGTCCGTGAGCACCAAATTGGGCCAGATTTCAAATTGTTTTTTTTGTTTTTTTTTCTCCAGAAATAAGGGAAGGCCTCATAAGAAAGGTAATGACACTGAAACTGAAACTGAAACTGAAGGGGATCATGATTCATGACAAATGATGATAAATTTAATAAAAATAATAAATATTAAGTACATGTTTTCCATAGTTTAGAGAGTATATCTCTTCTAGATGGAATTGGAAAGAAATGAATTTGATTTTAAATTTTTAAACGAACAGGCCCCTTGAATATTAAGTAAAACCCTCCATACGTTGTTGCAAGCAAAAGTTGCTACTTTGCAATGTAATTACAATTATACATTGCAAGTTTTAAGCACAATACTTTTAAGAGTAGAACTAGAGTGTTTTCAAGTTCATCAAGTTCTTTTATGAACTCAAACCTATCAGATTAGTTTCAAATGACAAATCTGAATTGTTCAAATCCATATACTTAACGAGTGATACATCTATACATGAAAATTTTAAAATTTCAAATTAATTGTAGTCTTAAGTGATAAAAAGCCATTAAAAAAACAAATGCATTAAAATTAATTTATAAATTTTTTAATGTTGACTGCTTGATTTTATTATTATTTAGTTCAAAATTTTAAATTTTTAGTATATACACACATCACTCGTAAGTTAGATAAATTCAACGGTTTAGATTCGTCATTTGAAATCAATATGACTGAATTTAGAATTGAGTTGACAAAAAGAGAACACCTTAGTTTTACTCTAATTTTAATATATTTTATTATGGAAATTCCTTTGCTCACCCACCACTGCCACATGTTCCAAGCATCTAATCATACAATTGGTCCCTCTCCTCACTTCATTTATTGCACCATTTACAAAAATAAAGATTTTAGCGGGTCACTAATACCACATTAATGACTCGACTCAAACTTCTGCCAAAACCATGGCGCCATTCTACAATCTTCGGTCTATTAAGCAATATTCAATAACAGTGTTCTATATAAGATGATAAAATTGAAGATAACCCATAAAATAGAGAGGACCACTCATGCAGGCTACAGAAAACTAGTCAATTTTATGGATTTCATTGACCCACAGATCATGGCCATCCATTTCAGATCAGACGGGCCACTTCTAGTGACATGTCGGTCTCTATCGGCACTATCCAATCTAAAATAGTAAAATGAATGGTCCAAATCTGTCAACAGAGGTCAATCAAAATCCTTACTGGAGAGGTGCTGATGCCCAAAAACAAGTCTGGAATTGCCAGGAGTAACCGGTTTTCAGAATTGGAATTATACAAAACTGGCTACTATTACCAGTTTCAGAAACTTCTTTGGAGTACTAGAATAAATGATAAGGTTCTCAAGTCTCAATCTTTTCCTTTAGAAGAACAACATAAGAATTTTAAACCATAGTTGGTTTTGGGGCTCAATTGCTAATAACCTACGGCTATTAAACACTTTTTTTTTCCTACTATACTGCAGACTAACTCAGCATAACATGGTACACTAGAAGAAAAAACCTCAATGCATTCTCCCGGAAAAGAAATTTCAAACAAACAAAGAGAATTACAAGTAGGTTCTCATTTTCAAGAGAATTTTTTTTATTGCCAGTCGGGTACCGTTGTTATTATTCTCTATAATTTATTACCAACCTTTTTCTAAAACGTTGTTTCATATCATAGTTAGCTGCTTTTTGTAGATTGTTTGCCGGCAATTTCTATATTTTCAGCAGCTGCTGCAGCTGCAGTTGCAGCATCACTCAACCCCAATCTCTGCAACTCTTTGAGAAAACCATCAACATCTTTTGCGTTTATTTTATATGGTGTGTGGCTGGGACCCGGGAAAGTTTTGCTCTCGACTTCTTGTTTGTATTCTGAGAGCGCTTTGTTTATCACATCACCTACCCTCGCATATTGTTTGCAGAACTTTGGTGTCACCTATATATATATTAACAAAAAAAATGATAATTTCTATGCTGGTATAATGTTACAAAACTCACCCACAAATTAATAATTTATCACACCACCTACCCTGCAAGAGTGTTGTCATATTTTATTTCTTTACATTAATAATTTAAAATAAAAAGTTTGAGTAATGCAAGTACCTTGGCATGATGAGGATGTTGTAGCATTCCTAACAAATCATGGTACACTAAAACCTGCAATAAGTTGTATGATGAACATCATTTTTAAAGCATCTACACAACAAATACAATTTTAAGTAGAATAACCTGGCCACTGCAGAAGGGGCCACCTCCGATCCCAATGGTTGGAATTTGTAGTGCTGATGTCACAGCAGCGGCAACTGGTGCAGGCACACACTCCAACACAACTGAAAAACACCCTGCCTCTTGCAAGGCTAGTGCCGTCTCCACAACCTAGTAAAAGAACTCTCTCAGAAGCATTTCATTGAACACATGGCGAAATAAATCTTGACATTATAAACTTTAAAGAGCAGGGTTCAAATGCCTCCATTGTGTCTCACATGGTTATTTCTGTTTCCAAAGTCCAAACAATCAATTTGAACCGCTCAACATGATCTCCATATTAAAATGTGCTTGGAGAATAAATTTTATATTTTTTTAAAACTTTTTACTATTTTTTCAGATGGGTACAAAATCACAGTTTTTGGATGGTCTAGAATCTTCTTACAAACAGTGAGATTTTGTACCCATCTAAAAAAATAGTAAAAAATTTCCAAAAAATATAAAATTTGGTCTCCAAGCACATTTTAATATGGAGATCATGTTGAGCGGTTCGAATTGACTATCTGGAGTTTGAAAACAGAGATAAGTATGTGAGGCACGATTGAGACATGAAAGACACAAGGCATTTGAACCCTACTCATAAACAGGAACAAAGAGAGGAATTGCCTTGTTCAACATATAATTTAATTTCAGAAACTTCATAAGCACACAAACACACCTACACAGGACACATACAGCCGCATGCACACAAATACACACTGATGAAAAGAAGTATTTTTACCTCATTGTTCCATAAATTGAGATAATTCAGTCGAAACAAGAAGAATAAAGCATATTATTGCCTTATTCCTCCATTTCAACTGAACAGAATGTAGGCCTTCGCCGTAATACACCCAAATTAGCAATAAAAAAATTCTATCAGAATGTAAGCAAGCCCTTACCTTGACTGCACTTGAAACACTCTTTCCTTGAGGCCGAAACCCACCAAGCACGCTAATAGCCTGAGGGGTGAGCCCCACGTGGCCCATCACCGCAATGCCGGCCTCCACAATCGCTCCTGCGGCCGAGATCCTTGATGGGGCCCCGCCTTCCAGTTTTATTGCATCCATCCCCCCTTCCTTCAGCACCCTCACTGCACTATCAACTGCCTGTCTTGTCCCATAAGGCCATAACCATTTTTAAAAGACCATAAAAATGTTAAAATTGGCAAATTTTGAAAGTGAAGTTTGAATTGCAAGAACTGAAGGACTTTGTAATTCAGTCATTTGAACATTCAAAATGTGAATTTTGTGCATTTGAAGTCTAAATGATGATATGTCCAAGAGAAAAAATGTCAGCTTCAAATTTCAAAGATTTTAGTTTTTTTTTTTTGTGATCAATCAAAAGTGTGGCTCAACACAATAAATGATATGAATTTATTAGATGGGTGATTTGTGGTAGTTATGCATTAACTAGAGAATCAGTGAGGATGCTCCATCCATTGATCATCCTATAAATCAAGTGTTTGATGAAAATCCACTTGTATTGAACCTTTGTAAAGCGAACCTCAGAGAAAATGCATATGCAAAATATACCTGATTAGAAGAGGACTCGTAGGAGCCGAAGGGAAGATCCCCTACAAGCAAAGGGCGTGTGGCCCCGCGTGCAACGGCCTGACAGTGGGCCAACATCAGCTCCAGCGTGACGGGCAGAGTCGTGTCGTGGCCATGCACAACCATGGCAGCGGAGTCGCCTACAAGGCAAATGTCGATCCCGGCCTGGTCCACGTGGACCGCCGAGGGATAGTCGTACGCCGTGACCATGGTAATCGGCTCCCCTCTCGCGTACTTCTGCCTGAGGTTCGCCAGCGTGACCCTCTGAGAGGGTGTCTGGGTCTTTGGTCCACCGTACACCGTGTTCTCAGGAACATTGCTCAGGAGGCGGCGCGTCAATTGCCTCAGTCCCCTCATTGTTTTTGAATTGTTTGCTTCTGCTTCATACTTCCTCCTTTCCTTTTTTTAGTCTCCTTTTTTTGGGTATTGCGACACGAGTGCGTATCGTCTGAGATATCTCATATTTTGCGTGACCGACGTGTCCGGTGCCTATTCGGGTGTGACATAGGGGGCGAGTATTATTTGAGCTTTGAGATTGACGTAGAACATATTGCAACGGTTGAGATTTTCCAAAAAGTCATACAAAATATGAGATATCTCAGAGGATGCTAATTCATTGCGACACCTGGGCCTGGAATAGAATATGCGGCTTCTTCTATGGTAGAAATGATGTAGTGACTCGCCTAGCAATTTTAACTTACTCGCTAGTCGCTTCTTATTTAATAATTGAAAATCTTTGTCAGTGACTCGGCATAGATGTTACACGCCCGTTTAAAAATCATATGATCGTTTTCTTTGACCAATGGGAGGCGGCGGTGGTGAAGTTTGTCTGGTAGCTCATAAAGGTTCCGAGTCAGGATCCCCTGAAGTAACTTAAATTTTAAGTTTCTGATCCTATCTAAGGCGTAAGGCTATGATGCTATGGTTTGCAAAGAGGGCTACGGTGCTACGGCTTAATATTTGAGTTTTGAATTTTCAAAATTTTAATAGTTGATCCGAATTGTTCATCTTGTTCTTCATATTAATGTGTTTGGATATTAAATTTTATATTTTTTGAAAAAATTTTACTATTTTTTTTAGATAGATAGAAAATCAAATGTTTGAATCGTGCAGAATTTTTTAGATCGAGTGATTTTATACCGGTGAAAATCCAACAATAATTTTTTATTTCTTTATTCCTTTTAATATTTTATTTATATTAAAAATTCTTGTTAGAATGGATTAGTGTTTTGCAAACGGCCCGGTTAGGTCTAAAATCCTCGGTCCACAGGTCTTTCCGGTTCAAGAGTCCACACAGTTCGGATTAGACGGTTCAAATTTTTTTGGAAAAATAGGCAAAAGCCCGTCCATTATAAGAAAAAGTCATACAGAGTCTTGAGTAAAAAACCAGAAAAATATAAAACTACCCCTAAAAACCCAAAGCAATAGTAGCACTAAACCTTGTGCCAAAACAGAGAAAATAGATGCTGTGCCAACAAACAAAATGCAACATCAGCTTTGAAATCATGGGAGCATCCCATGTTATGACAACATAACAGTTCAAACAGTCTAACAAGAGGAACAAAATAGGGGTTTAAAGCAAGCCATGATAAATGAGCAAAATTTGAACCCTAATTAGCAAGGGGACCAGTTGCATACTAGTACCACCATCAATCTCAATAGCATCAAAAGGCAGGGGAGAGTGTTTGAATGGGCACCATATCCATATCTTCAGGGATCCAAAGATGCGTAAAAGTGCCCACATGTCTCTTTTTGTTACCTAGCCAATAATCCAACAATGAACAAATTAGTACAATCATTTGCCTTATGGAGGGAATGCATTTATTATCAAAGCAAATTGAATTTCTAGTGGTCCATATGCTCCAGCAGATGGCACTAACCACCATGAGCATATCTTGTCTTTGTTGGAGAGGTAAAGTCATGGCAAAATGTTGTATCTCTTCTAAAGATTGTCACCCACAATAAATTTGTTGGAAATTACCCATCCAAAACCAAATCTGAGCTAAGTAAGGGCATTTAAGAAAAAGGTGTAAGGCTGTTTCGTCTTCCCCAGTATGAGAGCAAAAATGACACCTAACATCACCTTGCCACTGTTTTTGTTTCAACACAGATTTTGAAGAGGATGACTCAAACTTGTGCCAAGGACCATGGTCCAGACTCACACAGGTCAGTCCGGTCTATGGTTCGGTTCGGTTGGTCTGTTTCTATGAGAAATAACATGGTTTTGACCACAGATAAGCACGGTTAAACAACAGGTTATCACAGTTTTACACGGTTTAGCACAGTTTTGCACAGTTTAGTATGATTTTGATGACGGGTTATAACGGTTTAGTATGGTCGCAGTGACTCGGCATAGATGTTACACGCCCGTTTAAAAATCAAATGATCGTTTTCTTTGACAAATGGGAGGCGGCGGTGGTAAAGTTTGTCTGGTAGCTCATAAAGGGTTCCAGTAAGGATGCTCTAAAGTAACTTAAATTTGAGTTTCTAATCCTGTGGAAGATGGAATGCGCAAATCTCTTTAATATTCGTGGCAGAATTGGTCTAACGGTCTAGATCTAAAATCTAAATTCAAGTTACTTTAGGCAATATGAATTCGAACAAAAATTTTACCGATCCAAATATAAAAAGATTATTGGTCATATTTAGCTGTGGAGTGTGGAGTAAGTGGTGGAGTAAATCATCTACTTTATCTTTAAGGAGTCAAATGAAGAGTAAATTTGAAAAAGTAAGATGGAATAACATTTGAGTTAATTCAAATTAAGTTACTCTACCTCTCTAGATGGAGTAACTTACTTCACCTGTTGGTCCCACAGTTAGAGTTTATAATTTTTTCTCTTTTTGTGAGCTTACTCTATCAAATTCTAACCAAATATAATTATTTTAATCTACCTTAACTCAGAATAATAAATTTAATTCTGATTAACTTTACTCTACAATCAAACATGACCATTATTCATACTTATCATCAAATATAAAAGCTGATTCTTTAACATATATTATTGAGTTAGGCTAATATGACATTGGTGTTATTTGAAACTAAATAACACCAAATCTTAAACTCTTAGATCTGCTTTAAGATTCGTACAAAATAAAGTGCTTGAACAGTAAAAGCGGATATTACGAATCTTAAAGCAGATCTAAGAGTTTAAGATTTGGTGTTATTTAGTTTCAAATAACACCAATGTCATATTAGCCTAACTCTATATTATTATAACAAAATCATATCCGAATCATTCGTTCATTTCTCACTGCTACTGCTACGAATTCGTATCCACAGTAATATTAAAGGCCCCCTACATCATAAACAGCGGCTGGATTGACTCCGTTTAAAATCAGACGGTTGAGATTTATTAACTCAAAAGATTCATTTTTGAGTTAATGCAGAGGATACGCATTCGCTACTACTGCCACTGCCTACCTACTACAGTACTACGCTACTAATACTTGCTGACTTGTTGTTCTCCTAAAAGAAATTAGTCAAACGTACTGTGATACTACCCCGACCCATGTCCGACCACTGCCCTCCTATCCGGCCGCAGATAGACCCAAAGAGCGGCTTCTGCGCCGAGACCAAAACCTTCCACGGCCTCCTCCCCACAATCCCCCTTCCTTCTCCTTCTCTCCCTTTCTCTTTCACCTCCTTTGCTTTCTCCTTCCTCCCCTCCTCCCCCTCCTCCCACCCTGCCTACATCGACGCCTCCACCGGCCACGCTCTCTCCTTCCCACACCTCCTCTCTCAGGTCCACTCTCTCTCCACACATCTCCTTTCTCGCATCTCTAAGGGGGATGTTGTGCTGGTTCTCTCCCCGCCTAGTGTCGACATCCCGGTTCTGTATTTTGCTCTGTTATCTCTAGGAGCAGTTGTTTCTCCAGCAAACCCTGTTTCTACAAGTCATGAGATTTCTCATTTCATCTCCATTTGCAAACCTTCACTTGCTTTCACCACCTCATCCATTTCACACAAGCTCCCTCCTGAGCTCCCCTTAATTCTTCTCAACTCCCCTGATTTCAGATCTTTACTAGAACCCTTGCAAAATGATATTGTCGATGAACATAACATGAATGCAAACCGAGTGGTTCAGCAATCAGATGCAGCGGCAATTTTATATTCATCTGGTACTACTGGCCAGGTAAAGGGTGTGGTGCTGACTCACCGCAATCTCATTGCCAGTTTAGCGCCTTTTGTTGCGGCGGCTAGAACTCGCACTACACCGGCAGTGCTGATGCTGACAGTCCCGCTCTTCCATGTCTACGGCTTTTGTTTTGTTTTGAAGACAGTGGCCACGAGAGAGACAGCTGTGGTACAAACAGAACGGTTCGATGCAAGACGGACATTGAGAGCAGTCGAACAGTTTCGGGTGACTAACTTACCTTTGGCTCCGCCGGCGCTTCTTGCATTGGTGAGAATTGCAGAGGAAGGAAGTTTGGAGTGGGACCTGAGCTCACTTCAGGGGGTGTCTTGTGGCGGAGCACCAATCGGCAATGAATTGATACATCGATTCTTACGAGTTTTCCCCAACGTGTTGTTTGGCCAGGTACATCACATTCACATGCCATTTTTGACATTTTTGTCAGATCATGCTTGGTACCTGATTGTTAACCTGGAACAGCTGTTTTGACTAACTTTAAAGTTTCCAAAAATCCACTATAATTTTTTTTAATTGTCTTTTCTATAGTTCTATGGTATAGTTGTTCCTTTGTTCAATCATTGTACAATTTGAACTGACTAAAGAACAATAATAGCTGTTAGAAAATGGTGTAAACAATACAATATTTTAGGGGGATTTCAGTAATTGGTGAATTTGCATCCGTGAGATATCTCAAATTTTGAGTTGAAATGTGGACAATCCGGACCGTTTAAATCCTTTCTGCACGAATCTCAAAGCACGATAATAATGGCTCCTGCATTCCAAATAGGTACCAAACCAAATTTGGGGCTTTAGATAAACTGCAAATTTGAGATATCTCGGAGAATATGGACTCGTAATTGGCAGCCCATAGCTTTGATTCTCAATAATCAATACTAACACTTTACCATAACCAATGTTTTGAAATTGTTGCTTAAAATTTCCTTAATGTCTGTTTTAATTACCTTAAAATCATAATTTCGCATGGGTGACTGTGAAGGGATATGGATTGACAGAGACAACAAGTGGCTGTTTCCGAACAGATAGTCAAGACAGAAAAAATTACATTGGATCGGTAGGTCATCTGGTAGCGGGTTCTGAAGCAAAGATTGTAGACCTGGTAACAGGTGTGGTTCTGCCTCCCAACTCTCAAGGGGAGATATGGATCAAAGGGGAACAAATAATGAGGGGTAATTTATCTTTTTTCAAATTTAGTGGAGTATATATTAAGTTATCAGCACCAGTTTCTTCACATGTGGCAGCATGAAGTAATTGAATTTTTGTGAATAAAAAATAGAGTTGCATGTGACCAGTATTTTTTTCCCCTAACAGTACAGTTCACTGTTTTTTTTTTTTTGTGAAATAATATTGTTGCTAATTGTACTGGTACTTATCTTAGCTGAGACTACAACATCAATTACTTGTTTTCTACACTTCACACCTCTTAGCAACTCTTTTTTCCCCTCTTTTTTCTCTGAGATAGAAATACTCCAAAAAATGCAATCCTGATTTTTTATTCTTATAATTTGTGTGATCAACATCTATATTTTCGGTTAGGTTATGCTGGTGATGACATATCAACCTGTGAAATCATTGACCATCAAGGTTGGTTGAAAACTGGAGACATTGGTTTCTTTAATGGTGATGGTTTCCTCTTTGTGGTTGATAGATTGAAAGAATTGATCAAGTGCAGAGGATACCAGGTAATACTTTAGTTGTTGTGTTTTTAACACAAATAGCTCCTAACAATTGTATCGAAAATAACCGCTTTTGCAAGCACCCTTGAAAGAGAGACAAGTTTGATTCTATAACATCATTAATTAGGATGACTTGAAATTTCGACAAAAACAGAAAAAAAAATTCAGAAATGCGAATTTTATTTTCTAGATTTCTTTGATCTGCTTTCCTTCTTCTTTTTGACATCCCGACCCATAAAATACTCGGCGCCTTTCCCCTCGTCACTATCTGATTTTACTTTTGATCAGCAATTACACAACAATCCTTCTGTGTTCTCTAATTTTGAACTTCTGTTTCTCAGCTTTTCAATTTACTTTAGTTTTTTTTATCTACACTTTGTTTCTTTGTACAGGTACCTCCTGCTGAATTAGAAGATTTGTTGCAGACGCATGGGGATATCATCGAGGCTGCTGTTGTTCCGTGAGTAAATTAATAGTTCAAATCTTATTACTTGTACTCTTTGTGCGTGTGTGTGTGCGTGCGTGTGTGTGGATATGATATTTTATTTATAAAAACTGACAGTAATTTATTTCATTTTTATGAAAAGATACCCAAATGAGGAAGCTGGTGAAGTACCTATAGCCTTTATTGTTAGGAGGCCTGGAAGAGACTTGAATGAGAACCAAATAAAAGAATTTATATCAGAGAAGGTAATCTACAATTAACTGAAAGGATATTATGATTAAAACATTTATATCACTTTAATTTAGTTTCTGTCTGACATGTTTTAGGTTGCACCATACAAACGGATTCATCATGTTTTTTTCATTGATTCAATACCAAAAAACCAAGGTGGTAAGATTTTAAGAAGGAAATTGAGAGAGCTTGCTTCATTACATATGGCATCAAGACTGTAACACAAGCAAAATACAATATTTTATATCCAAAAAAACAGAGTGCTGATTCAAAAAAAAAAAAAAAAATCCTCAGTAGTGGTCTGATGTTGGGAGTAATATCGGCTTAAATGCCAACCAATTGTGTAAATGTTTTCTATTTTATACAGTGCTTCACCTTAATCATTACAAGGTTGTTGATCATATGAAAAAATGAAACACAACTCCATCTGTTACCTAAGACTTCACATTTCAAATTGAAGCAATGTAAAGCTGTCTATTCTCTATTTAATTTGTCTGGTAAATTCCCGTCAGATCCGAATAGATTTATCAGTCCAGTTTTGGTTAAACTCAAGCTTTACATTAGTGTTGAGGATACAGAATTCAACAGTTTAGAGGTAACCAATTAAGGGGATAAGGACTGGTTACCTGAAACTTCTTCATATTTTGTGGGCACTTCTGTATCTGGTAAAGAACTCGTTGCTTCCCAAACCCCAATAGGCAAAAATTAGATTGAGATAAATTCTTTCAAGTCTCAAGATGCGCTGCAATGCGCTGACTGGCAGGCATACACTAGCAATTTTGGCTTGCACAGCTCAATTTTCATATATTGGTTTTATGTTTCTACTGTTCTCACATGTATGTGATTCTCAGCAACTGTGTTTTTTATTCTTTTATGTTTGGCTGTCTTCTTTTCAGTTGCTGCTTCTGGCATGTACTGTAACATTTGCTTAATGATGAATGCAATGAATCCGTATCACCCGAGTTCAGATCCAGTGAAGTAACCCAATCTTTGGGTTTTAAATCTGGACCGTCCGATTCGAATCCATGATAATCTATCCGAAGTGGAGCGCACACATCTCGAAAGATGAATACGAATTGCAAAGCAATCTTGAGCGACGGATTCGAATCGGACGGTCTCGATCCAAAATTCAAAGATTGGGTTACTTTAGGAGATCCTGACCCGTATCACCCCAGGTACTTGAGGTGCAAGTACTAAATTCAGACCATTTTTTTTATTTGGCACAAATCTTTAAGTAGATCCCTTACAATCTCCAAAGGTAACTGATTGAGTTTGGCCTAACTGAAATTAATGTAAGCCGTCGATTTCTTTAGATTGTACCTCAGGTACCTGGGGGGACAGAGACTTGAATGCAATGCCTACGGGCTTCCAACAAAAAAAAAAATAGATGGAGGATTAAAAAGTACAAATTGATACAAAACTAGGTACCTAGTTCAACAAATCAGTGAACTATGACAAAAGCTCGTTCGTCCCAATCAATGTGCAGGAGGTTGAAAGAGTTAGATTAATTCTCGGATGAGAAAATAGAGCAAAAGTTACAGGGTTGGCAAGGGAAATTCCTGTCAAGGGCTGGTCGGCTTATATTAATCAATTCGGTGCTGTCTTCCATACCGATATATTTTATGGCATGTTTTTTGCTGCCAAAATGGGCAATTAATCGAATTGATAAAATTAGACGGAGGTTTTTATGGGGAAAAATGGATGGAGATACGAATGGAATATCATTGATAAACTGGAACTCTGTATGTCTCCCTAGAGAGTGGGGAGGTTTAGGAGCACCTGATATTGAATTAAGAAACATTTCTCTTTTGTTGAGATGGTGGTGGCAACTATACACAGATGCTAACGGGTTATGGAAGACTGCTATCATAGTGCTAAAGGGAAGAGGCAGTGTAGTACAGGGACCTAAATTCTGGATCAAGAGAGGATCATTTTTTTTGGAAACAAATGTAGAGGCTCAAAAACACTTTTGACAGATGCTGCTCATGGAGAATTGGAGATGGACGGAGAATCTCTTTCTGGTACAATAACTGGACTGACACTCCGATTCTAGAAGCATTTACTGACATAGCCCGGTCTCCAAGAGGAAATATCTCGCTGATACCTATGCTGGAAAACGTGGCTCCCCAAGTATATCAGTCATTATCTTGTCAGTTCAGTAGTTCCAGAGATGAGCTATGCTGGCAATTGGGAAATATGACTGAGTACTCTTCAATTTCGGTTTACAACACCATGATCAGTGCCAGAAAGATTGAATGGCGGTACATGGCAATATGGAAATGCAAGGCACCTGAAAATGCCAAGGTGTTTGCTTACCTGTTGCTCAAAGACAAAAACCTCACCCATGAAGTAATGATTCGCAGAGGTTTCACGGTAGAGCCACAGTGCCACACATCCATAAGAGACTATCTACAAACGCTGTTACACCTATTCTTTAGATGCCAATATGCACAGGAAGTTTGGTCCTTTGTTTCGAATAGATTGGGGCATGTTCTCATGGTTGACAAAAATTCCATCACAGAGATATGGGAAGCATCTGTCAAAGAGGCAAGAAGTTTAAATGGTTTGAAGGAGATGGAATGGACAACCCGTTTCATCTGTGTCTGTTGACATATCTGGAAGCAGAGAAATGCTCGCATATTCAGAGGAGAACAATTACCAGCATGGATACTGGCGGGAAGAATTATTGAAGAAATTGCATTATGGATGAAGTTCTGTTAAGAATTTATATATATATAAATATAATGTAGATGCCTGTAGTGGATGTAGGGGTGGCAACGAATCGAACCGAACCGAACTTACCCTAGGTTTGAGTTTGTTTTGAATTAATTTCGAACCGAACTTGGTTTGATTCGTTTCGAATTGAACCCATTTCAAATCGAATTAATTGCGAACTACACATTTTTCGAATGGAACCCGAATCGAATCACGAACTAAATTATTTTTTAGCAGCTCTAGTTATACCGGTAGTTTATACATTAATTTTTTCTCGCGGGACAAAATTCATATGGTTTCCTTTTACCGGTATGAATTATGAAATGAGTGTTTTTAAGTTGAAAAATTATTCATGAAAAAATACACCAGAGACGGTTTTCCTGGTATGAACTATGAGAGACGACCGAAGAGAGAGAAGAGACAGTCATCTAGGCCGGAGAGAGGAGTGACAGCCAGAGAGACAGCCAGTCGCCGAGAGCGTCGGCTAGATTTTAGAGCTAGAGGAAGAGTGAGTTAGGGAGAGGTAGAGAGAGAACTAGGTTATTGAGATTTGAGAGCGAGGGAGTGTTGACTAATGATATCACCTTTTTAGACCTATTATTTCGACTTGTTTCCATACAAAAATATATGTTTTGAACCAACAAATAGTGCATTTTACATTGAATATCCATAGAATGTGGTACTGCTATGTTTTGGTTCTTACTTTGCAGGAATCAGGCGAAATTGGGCAAAATCAGGCAAATGACAGACTCCAGGAAGATGATGCGACCCTCACTCCTCACTTGAAGACCAGATGATGCGAGTCGCATCCACCTGAAGCGAGTCGCATTACGAGTTGCCGCCCAATTCAAATTGAACCCGATAAGCCCCAAGTCAGATCCGTTGCCTATAAAAGAAGGTCCTGTGCCAGAATTTAGGGAGCTTTTTCCCCTCTCACATTCCAGATCACTTAGAGAGCAGAGATCAAGAGAGAAGAGAGAGATTGGAGATCGCTTGGAGAAGAAGAGAAGATTGCAAGATCCTCTCCAATCCACCTTGGATCTTCGAGCTTCATCATGATCTGCCTATTCTCTCCCTCTTTTATGCTTTCTTTTACCATGTTTGAGTAGATCTTTAGTTCTTAGGGTTAGGATGTAGTCTCTAAACTTTGTCTTTGAATTGCATGTTGTTTTGATCTAAGTTTGAACTTGTGTGATTCTTTGTTTGAGTATTCATTTGATTGCTTGATTTTGATTCCTTGATTGATTCTTGATTGTCTACTGTTAGATGTCTATAGCATCTCTTCTAGTAATTTGACCTTGATGTTTCTTGCAATTGTGATTGAGTATTTGAGGTAGATTTAAGATCAATAGTAACCGAGAGGTGAACTTTCCATTATCGAAAGGTTGTGTATACCTCTAGCAGACCAGACAATCAATTTAGATTAGACACCAGTAGGTGAGAGCTACAGGTTGAAGCCTCGCACAAGAAATCAACTTAGATACGAACACATGTCAGCTCAGCTCGAGGGCCAAGCGACCCGCATCAGAGAAGATGCGAGTCGCGTCATACGGGTCGCATCAGAGATGATGCGAGTCGCATGACAGGTCTAGAGAAGGCAAAGTTTGGGATGAAACCTGAAACCCTGGGAACGCCTTTTATCATTGTTCAAAACCAAAACCTTTAATTGCTTTCATTTACTGTTAATTGAATCGTCACTTGAAATTAGGAAATATAAACAAACCAAACCCAACCTTTTACACTTCTAGTACCTAACTAAGTCGAGTAAGAGTTTAGAAAAGAACCGTCCCTGTGGATCGATATCTGATTTTACTATACGAACAGGGCTGTGCACTTGCAGTCTTAATCGAGAGTAACTCAAGGTTTTAAAAGGTACAATTAATCATTGTACTGAAACTCTGTGTATACCTTTCGGGTTGAACAACTAAGTTAAATTATGACTCTCTATCTTGGATTTTAATTTCATCATGTAAATGGATGGTCGGTGTTATTATGAGATTCGAACCATAAAAGTAACCGAACCCATTTCGATCGAACCAGGCTAGGTTGGAGTTTGGTTTGAATTAATTTCGAACCGAACCTGATTTGGTTCGTTTCAATTCGAACTCATTTCGAATCAAATTAAACTCGAATCAAACCCGAATCGAATCACGAACTACGAATTTTTTTGCCAGCCCTAAGTGGATGTATCAAAACTCTTTATTCTAATATATCCTTGGCTGCATCAGTCAAGTTCTCAAAAAAAAAAAACCCAAATCGGTGAACATAAAAAAAATTGATATGACATAAATCAACATTATAGTACAAAGTTGACAAAATTCAATCAATTGCTAAAAGCAAAAAAAAATTAAAGTAATTATATTTAATTATGAGAATAATGAATGTTAAATTAACATCAATATTAGTTCAAATAAAAAACATAGACCAACCCTGACAGCTACATATCATATACCTCACCAGATTGTACCCATGACATAACGACAAGTTTTATTAAGGTTCAAGCAATCTGAAGTCAACACCAATCATCCTTAGTTCAACGTTTTTTTTTCATCATTTATGTTGATGGAAGACCTGCAATTATTGAAAAATATATATATATATATAATAAAATAGAAGCGTGCAATATAATACGTTCCAGCTATATAAGGTTGCATAGCTATTAATATATCATTTTGATTAGCAGAAATAATTTTTTCTGTCAATATTTGATAACAGATGGAGAATATCTGAGAATACCTATTTTCTTATTTTTATTTTTAGTTGAGGTTTGTCAATTTCTAACTTGATCAAAAACATCATTAGGTGCGTGCTATACTGCTAGTTGTTATAAATGCATTATCAAGAGAATAAGTTTTCTATGAATATTTATAAGGAATAGAGGATTTGAAATTGGCAAGAAAACTGATAATTTGAACGAATAAAATTATACATAATAAGTTCTATTGATATTACAACTTGACATAAGTTCTGTTTATGGTTGTACATGTAGGCCCAGAGCATTATAACTTTGGGCTTCATTAAAACATAAAGTTGTTCAAGATTAGTTCAAAGAATCATGAATTTAATTCATGGCCCCAGTATTATACCCAAAATTAATAGCAAAGCAAGTTTAAAAAATTGTTCAAATTCCGTAAGTAGGGTTGCCACTTGCCACCACAGAAAAGAGGCCTAAGAATTTGAAAGATAAGTTCCCGCACAATCTTCTTTGAACCACTTGCGAGAAAACCAATTAATTTGGAACCAAGGACCATGTTTAAAGAGCTATTTAATTGCTTAATTTCCACCAGAATAATTATATATTTGAAGATCATTTGACCAAGTGAGGGAATGCATAGTTCTCAACAATATTTACTATCTTGCAAGTCTCTAATACCACTTTTTTCAATATGATGTAACTTATTTTAGAGATACTCTTCTCAAATAATCTATAGTTAAGTTTCTTTAATGTTCAATGATCTTGATACAATTTATTAATGTTTTAGCTCTCCTTTTTTTCTCACTCATATTTTGGGAAATAAATCTGATGTTATTCCCGAGGAATAACAGGAACCTGTTATTCCAATCCCAAACGTTCATATTTTTCAATGTGTGAATCTCAACGAAAAAACTTTTTCATGCACCAATCTCAATCAATATCAACGGTTGGGATTTGAATAACAACAGATTTATTTCCCATGTTTTGGTACTCTTTCCACTCTAACTTCTCCAGTAAATGATTACATCAATAAAGCAGCTATCTAGCCAAGGAGGTTAGTCAATGGAAGTTAGTCAATGGAAGAATTGAACAGTAGTTAGAGCAGCTATCTAGCCAAGGAGGTTTCATTAAAAGCATTACTTTGGTTGAGACAGATCCATTAAGAGTTCTCTAATATATTTTTTTTTTCATGTGCCACTAGAGTACTGCAGCCCATGAATTGTTGGATTTGAATTTACTTGAATTTTCCCTTCCTCGTGATAGGTTGCATAAACATCTTATTAGCTAGTCTTTGTGTTGATAATAGAAATTAGATATAGAATTAGAATGACACTGACGTGCACAAATCACAACATATCACACTGATTACATCAATAAATTAAGCAATGCATGGTTTACATACAACAGAAAGTTGAAATATACATCTACTTTTAGTAATTGTCACCCCTGATTCTTTTAACCTAATTAAGAACTTCTCAGGCGGACGAACCTCCCATATCTAGCACCATGATTATAGTTATGGCGGTGGATTTGAACAATGTGGCTCACCAAAGCCACGAGAAGGAGGACATCCTCGAAGCAATCTTTTGTTCACTGCAAATTAAATCAAAGACAATTATTCAGTTCTTAGCGTCAAAATGTTTGGGATTTTGAAGGGGAAAATATATTCTACCATTGTTTCTAGTTTCTGTAATTTTCTCTTTCTCTTTTTTGTCTTCTATGTTTCAAAGATTGAAGCATGATTGCTTTTTTGAATTATGTCTAACGTTTTTCACCCACTTGGGCAATCTTGCCTTCGGTATGATTTTAATTTTGAATCACTTAATGAACTCACCACAATTGAGAATTTGCTATAATTATGCTATTATATATATATGCTAAGTGATTATGTAACTCACCAGGTTGCGCAGAATTGCTAACGCCGGGCCTAGCAGCCACCACAGAGGGTATGAAAGCGGCTCCAACAATGGTTAAAATTAGCAGGAGGATAGAGAGGAGATGGAAGCTCTTGAGTGCCATGCTATCTTTTTGCATTCCACTACAGCAGTTATTAATCGATGTAGTGATGACTATGTATGTCCTATGTATTTATAGAGGCGGATAGTACTACTCTTCTTGTTAGGGTTTCAAAGGAGAGGCCAATATTAAATGAGAAACAAGAGACAAATTTATGAGGAACTTTAATTGTATCATTGATCTCATCATTACATAGATTACAAATAAGATATATATATTTATAGCAACATAAATCTCTAAAAAAGAAACTTATAAATGACACTTACGTACTAAATACTAAATTCTTGCTCCTTAACACACTAGTGGAAAAACAGGAATCAGGATCGGCTTATCTGGATCGGGTGTACGAACCAACCGATACTAATACCTATCTGGATCGGTTCTATTACTAAAACCGATACTAAAAGCTAATGAAAGCACATCACATGCACTATCAGGATCGGTTCTAAGCTTAGAACCGATGCAGATACTATCAGGATCGGTTCTAAGCTAAGAACCGATCCTAATTGTAAAGTATCAGGATCGGTTCCTAGCTAAGAACCGATCCTAATACTTGATAATTAGGATCGGTGCCTAGCTAAGAACCGATCCTGATACTATTTTTTTTTTCAAAGATGGTTCTGCAAAAAAAAAAAAAAAAAAAAGTATCAGGATCGGTTGTTTATAAACAACCGATCCTGATACTATTTTTTTTTTTTCAAATTTGGTTCTGCAACAAAAAAAAAAAAAAAATAGTATCAGGAACGGTTGTTTATAAACAACCGATCCTGATACTATTTTTTTTTTTTTCAAATTTGGTTCTGCAAAAAATAAAAAATAAAAAATGGTATCAGGATCGGTTGTTTATAAACAACCGATCCTGATACTATTTTTTTTTTTTTTTCAAATTTGGTTCTGCAAAAAAAAAAAAAAAAAAAAAAAAAAATGGTATCAGCATCGGTTGTTTATAAACAACCGATGCTGATACCATTTTTTTTTTTTTTTTTTTTTTTTTTTGCAGAACCAAATTTGAAAAAAAAAAAAAAATAGTATCAGGATCGGTTGTTTATAAACAACCGATCCTGATACCATTTTTATTTTATTTATTTTATTTTTTTTTGCAGAACCAAATTTGAAAAAAAAAAAATAGTATCAGGATCGGTTGTTTATAAACAACCGATCCTGATGATAACTCCCTATATAACCTGCTTAGGGTTCTTCTTATTTTCATTTCGCGCCTCTCATTTTCAACTTAGCGTCTCTCTCGGTCTCCGTATCTCCCTCTCAAATCCTCTCATTTTCAACCTATGTTGGGGAGTTGTTTGTTTTTCAACTTAGCGTCTCTCTCGGTCTCCGTATCTCCCTCTCAAATCCCTCTCGTATCTCCCTAGAAAAAAGGTTAGTTGTTTGTTTTTCTTTACTGTTTTGCATTGTCTTTATTGTGAATTAATGTATCATCAATGTTCTTAGATTGTTTAATTGACAAAACACAAATACAAGATAGATCTGGTCCAATCTAATTTTTCGAGGTAATTATTTGGAGTTTTTGGAGGGAGGAAAGGGTGTTTTCTGGTTTTTTTTTTTTTTTTGGTTTTGCATAGCAATGTGTTTTCTGGTAAGTGGTAACAGTATTTTAATTTATATACGTGACAGTGGGAATTCACGCAATAATTGAGTTGTACTGCTGGTTTTATGAAATATAATTATTATCAGGAGTCTTAATTCTCTGTTATCTAATTTGTGAAAAAAAAAAAAAAAATGGTATCAGCATCGGTTGTTTATAAACAACCGATCCTGATACTATTTTTTTTTTTTCAAATTTGGTTCTGCAAAAAAAAAAAAAAATGGTATCAGCATCGGTTGTTTATAAAAAACCGATGCTGATACTATTTTTTTTTTTTTTTCAAATTTGGTTCTGCAAAAAAAAAAAAAAAATGGTATCAGCATCGGTTGTTTATAAACAATTTTGTAAAACCAGCATTGGTGGCTCCTGATTTTACTGTTTTGTTAAGCCACCGTTGGATCAACAATTTTGTAAAATACTTAATAAATAGTAAAAAAATTCAGAAAAATGTAAAATTTGGTCTCCAAGCACATATTAATATGTAGAACAAGATGAACGGTTTGGATCGGCCATTTGCATTTTGAATTTTAGATTTATGGTCCAATGCATAAACCCCTCCATGCATATATATATATATAAATGTATATGTATATATGTATAGATATATATATAAACGTATATATACATATATATATAAATGTATATATACATATATATATAAACGTATATGTACGTATAGATACATATATAGGGAGGGATCTGATTACCACAATTTTGAGTTACCATAACTATTTTCTACATTTTCAAAGTCCAAATCGTCGATCCAAACTGTTCAACATGATCTTCATAATAAAATATGCTTGCAGATCAAATTTTACATTTTTTTGAATTTTTTTACTATATATTAAGTATTTTACAAAAACTAGTCAAATTCAAACCATTGAATTTTGTAGCCATCTTAATAAATAGTAAAAAAAATTCAAAAAAAAATGTAAAATTTGATCTGCAAGCACATTTTATTGTGGAGATCACATTGAACGGTTTGGATCGACGAATTGGAATTTGAAAATGTAGAAAATAGTTATGATAACTCAAAATTGTGGTAATCGGATCCCTCATCTATATATATATATATAGAGAGAGAGAGAGAGATGGGCTATGGTCCATTGCAATGCATGGAGGGGTTTGTGCATTGGACTATAAATCTAAAATTCAAAATTCAAATGACAGATCCAAACCGTTCATCTTGTTCTCCATATTAATATGTGCCTGGAGACCAAATTTTACATTTTTCTGAATTTTTTTACTATTTATTAAGTATTTTACAAAATTGTTGATTCAACGGTGGCTGCTGATTTTACTGTTTTGTTAAGCCACCGTTGGATCAACAATTTTGTAAAATACTTAATAAATAGTAAAAAAAAATTCAGAAAAATGTAAAATTTGGTCTCCAAGCACATATTAATATGGAGAACAAGATGAACGGTTTGGATCGGCCATTTGGATTTTGAATTTTAGATTTATGGTCCAATGCACAAATCTCTCCATGCATTGCAATGCACCATAGCCCATCTCTCTCTCTCTCTCTCTCTCTCTCTATATATATATATATATAGAGCTGGGCTACGGTGAGTTGCGAAGTAAAGCGACTATTTTACTTCACGCTCATATTTTGTGATTTTAAAGTTCAAAACGTAGATCCGAACCGTTCATCTTGTTCTCCATATTGAAATGTGCTTGGAGACCAAATTTTACATTTTTTGGAATTTTTTTACTATTTATTAAGCAATTTTGAATGCCGCTGATCTGAGGGTTCACAAAATTTTACTGTTTTTTACTGTTCACAGCAAAAACAGCAGTTTTCAAAAATGCTTAATAAATAGTAAAAAAATTCCAAAAAATGTAAAATTTGGTCTCCAAGCACATTTCAATATGGATTAAATATCTAACGGTTCGGATCGGTCGTTTGGGCATTCAAAATAAAAATACGGCGTGAAGTAGAAACGCATTTTACTTCGCAACTCACCGTAGCCTATCTCTATATATATATACATATATATATTTATATAGAGAATGACTAATATCAAAACGTTTGCACCACGCCTCCCGTGCAACCGATTCATTTTCTGATTTTTAAAGTCCAAATGATAAATCTAAACCGTTAGATGTGTTCTCCATATTAAATGTGCTTGGAGACCAAATTTTACATTTTTTGAAATTTTTTTACTATTTATTAAGCCACTTTGAAAATCGTTGATCCAACGGTGGCTGTTTGGAACAGTAAAATCAGAAGCCACCGTTGGATCAGTGATTTTCAAAGTGGCTTAATAAATAGTAAAAAAATTCTAAAAAATGTAAAATTTGGTCTCCAAGCACATTTTAATATGGAGAACACATCTAACGGTTTAGATTTATCATTTGGACTTTAAAAATTAGAAAATGAATCGGTTGCACGGGAGGCGTGCTGCAAACGTTTTGATATTAGTCACCCTCTCTCTCTTTCTCTCTGTATATATATATATATATATATATATATATAGAGTACGGCTAACGCGCCTCTAGCATATGGGCCGAAATGCTTCCGGTGGAAAGTTGAAATTTCAAAATCCAAAAAGTCGATCTGAACCGTTCATCTTCTTCTCCATATTAATATCTGCTTGGAGACCAAATTTTACATTTTTGTGAAATTTTTTACTATTTATTAAGCCACTTTGAAAATTGCTGATCCAACGGTGGCTTACCAAACAGTAAAAATCAGAAGCTACCGTTGGATCAGCGATTTTCAAAATGGCTTAATAAATAGTAAAAAATTTCAGAAAAATGTAAAATTTGGTCTCCAAGCAGATATTAATATGGAGAAGAAGATGAACGGTTCAGATCGACTTTTTGGATTTTGAAATTTCAACTTTCCACCGGAAGCATTTCGGCCCATATGCTAGAGGAAGCGCGTTAGCCGTACTCTATATATATATATATATACATACGTACGTATATGTACATATATATATACATACGTACGTATATGTACATATATATATACATACGTACGTATATGTACATATATATATACATACGTACGTATATGTACATATATATATACATACGTACGTATATGTACATATATATATATATACGTACGTAGATGTACACACATATATATACGTACGTATATGTACACACATATATATATACGTACGTATATGTACATATATATAGAGATAGGCTAATGTGCTTTCGGTAGCATATGGGCCGAAATACACATGGTCCAAATTTGAAATTTGAAATTTCAAAAAGTCAATCTGAACCGTTCATCTTGTTCTCCATATTAATATGTGCTTGGAGACCAAATTTTTCATTTTGCTGAATTTTTTTACTATTTATTAAGTCACTTGGAAAATCGCTAATCCAACAGTTTTACTGTTTTGTTAAGCCACTGTTGGATCAACAATTTTCAAAGTGACTTAATAAATAGTAAAAAAATTCATAAAAATGTAAAATTTGGTCTCCAAGCACATATTAATATGGAGAACAAGATGAACGGTTTGGATCGGCCATTTGGATTTTGAATTTTAGATTTATGGTCCAATGCACAAATCTCTCCATGCATTGCAATGCACCATAGCCCATCTCTCTCTCTCTCTCTCTCTCTATATATATATATATACATATATATATTTATATAGAGAATGACTAATATCAAAACGTTTGCACCACGCCTCCCGTGCAACCGATTCATTTTCTGATTTTTAAAGTCCAAATGATAAATCTAAACCGTTAGATGTGTTCTCCATATTAAATGTGCTTGGAGACCAAATTTTACATTTTTTGAATTTTTTTTACTATTTATTAAGCCACTTTGAAAATCGTTGATCCAACGGTGGCTGTTTGGAACAGTAAAATCAGAAGCCACCGTTGGATCAGTGATTTTCAAAGTGACTTAATAAATAGTAAAAAAATTCTAAAAAATGTAAAATTTGGTCTCCAAGCACATTTTAATATGGAGAACACATCTAACGGTTTAGATTTATCATTTGGACTTTAAAAATTAGAAAATGAATCGGTTGCACGGGAGGCGTGGTGCAAACGTTTTGATATTAGTCACTCTCTCTCTCTTTCTCTCTGTATATATATATATATATATATATATATATATATATATATACATACATACGTATATGTACATATATATATATATATATACGTACGTATATGTACATATATATATATATATATATACGTACGTATATGTACATATATATATATACGTACGTAGATGTACACACATATATATACGTACGTATATGTACACACATATATATATACGTACGTATATGTACACACATATATATATACGTACGTATATGTACATATATATAGAGATAGGCTAATGTGCTTTCGGTAGCATATGGGCCGAAATACACGTGGTCCAAATTTGAAATTTGAAATTTCAAAAAGTCAATCTGAACCGTTCATCTTGTTCTCCATATTAATATGTGCTTGGAGACCAAATTTTTCATTTTGCTAAATTTTTTTACTATTTATTAAGCCACTTGGAAAATCGCTAATCCAACAGTTTTACTATTTTGTTAAGCCACTGTTGGATCAACAATTTTCAAAGTGACTTAATAAATAGTAAAAAAATTCATAAAAATGTAAAATTTGGTATCCAAGCACATATTAATATGGAGAACAAGATGAACGGTTCAGATCGACTTTTTGAATTTTGAAATTTCAAATTTGGACCGTGTGTATTTCGGCCCATATGCTACCGAAAGCATATTAGCCTATCTCCATATATATATATATATATAGAGTTAGGCTGGGGTGCTATGGATAGCATAGTGGCCTCCCGTGCTACGGCTCAATATTCAAGTTTTCAAAATCCAAACGGTCGATCCGAACCGTTCATCATATTCTCCATATTAATATCTGCTTGGAGACCAAATTTTATAATTTTCTGAATTTTTTTACTATTTATTAAGCCACTTTGAAAATCGCTAATCCAACGGTTTTACTGTTTTGTGCAGCCACCGTTGGATCAACAATTTTGTAAAATACTTAATAAATAGTAAAAAAATTCAGAAAAATGTAAAATTTGATCTCCAGGCAGATATTAATATGGAGAATAAGATGAACGGTTCGGATCGACCGTTTGAATTTTGAAAACTCGAATATTGAGCCGTAGCATAGAGGCCACTATGCTATCCATAGCACCCCAGCCTAACTCATATATATATATATATATATATGTACGTATATATATACATATATATATGTACGTATAGGAATATGCTAGCATGCTATGCATAGCATAGAGGGCCTCCATGCAACAGCTCAATATTTGATTTTTCAAAATTCTAACGGTCGATCCGAACCATTCGTCTTGTTCTCCATATTAATATGTGTTTGGAGACCAAATTTTATATTTTTTGAAATTGTTTTACTATTTTTTTAGATTTATTGAAAATCGTTGTTTTTGTTATGGTCCAGATTTGCTGAAAACAGCGATTTTCAATAAATCTAAAAAATTAGTTAAACAATTTCAAAAAATATAAAATTTGGTCTCCAAACACATATTAATATGGAGAACAAGACGAATGGTTCGGATCGACCGTTAGAATTTTGAAAAATCAAATATTGAGCTGTTGCATGGAGGCCCTCTATGCTATGCATAGCATGCTAGCATATTCCTATACGTACATATATATATGTATATATATACGTACATATATATATATATATATATATGAGTTAGGCTGGGGTGCTATGGATAGCATAGTGGCCTCTATGCTACGGCTCAATATTCGAGTTTTCAAAATTCAAACGGTCGATCCGAACCGTTCATCTTATTCTCCATATTAATATCTGCCTGGAGATCAAATTTTACATTTTTCTGAATTTTTTTACTATTTATTAAGTATTTTACAAAATTGTTGATCCAACGGTGGCTGCACAAAACAGTAAAACCGTTGGATTAGCGATTTTCAAAGTGGCTTAATAAATAGTAAAAAAATTCAGAAAATTATAAAATTTGGTCTCCAAGCAGATATTAATATGGAGAATATGATGAACGGTTCGGATCGACCGTTTGGATTTTGAAAACTTGAATATTGAGCCGTAGCACGGGAGGCCACTATGCTATCCATAGCACCCCAGCCTAACTCTATATATATATATATATATGGAGATAGGCTAATATGCTTTCGGTAGCATATGGGCCGAAATACACACGGTCCAAATTTGAAATTTCAAAATTCAAAAAGTCGATCTGAACCGTTCATCTTGTTCTCCATATTAATATGTGCTTGGATACCAAATTTTACATTTTTATGAATTTTTTTACTATTTATTAAGTCACTTTGAAAATTGTTGATCCAACAGTGGCTTAACAAAATAGTAAAACTGTTGGATTAGCGATTTTCCAAGTGGCTTAATAAATAGTAAAAAAATTCAGCAAAATGAAAAATTTGGTCTCCAAGCACATATTAATATGGAGAACAAGATGAACGGTTCAGATTGACTTTTTGAAATTTCAAATTTCAAATTTGGACCACGTGTATTTCGGCCCATATGCTACCGAAAGCACATTAGCCTATCTCTATATATATGTACATATACGTACGTATATATATATGTGTGTACATATACGTACGTATATATATATGTGTGTACATATACGTACGTATATATATGTGTGTACATCTACGTACGTATATATATATATGTACATATACGTACGTATATATATATATATATGTACATATACGTACGTATATATATATATATATATGTACATATACGTATGTATGTATATATATATATATATATATATATATATATATATATACAGAGAGAAAGAGAGAGAGAGTGACTAATATCAAAACGTTTGCACCACGCCTCCCGTGCAACCGATTCATTTTCTAATTTTTAAAGTCCAAATGATAAATCTAAACCGTTAGATGTGTTCTCCATATTAAAATGTGCTTGGAGACCAAATTTTACATTTTTTAGAATTTTTTTACTATTTATTAAGTCACTTTGAAAATCACTGATCCAACGGTGGCTTCTGATTTTACTGTTCCAAACAGCCACCGTTGGATCAACGATTTTCAAAGTGGCTTAATAAATAGTAAAAAAAATTCAAAAAATGTAAAATTTGGTCTCCAAGCACATTTAATATGGAGAACACATCTAACGGTTTAGATTTATCATTTGGACTTTAAAAATCAGAAAATGAATCGGTTGCACGGGAGGCGTGGTGCAAACGTTTTGATATTAGTCATTCTCTATATAAATATATATATGTATATATATATATATAGAGAGAGAGAGAGAGAGAGAGATGGGCTATGGTGCATTGCAATGCATGGAGAGATTTGTGCATTGGACCATAAATCTAAAATTCAAAATCCAAATGGCCGATCCAAACCGTTCATCTTGTTCTCCATATTAATATGTGCTTGGAGACCAAATTTTACATTTTTATGAATTTTTTTACTATTTATTAAGTCACTTTGAAAATTGTTGATCCAACAGTGGCTTAACAAAACAGTAAAACTGTTGGATTAGCGATTTTCCAAGTGACTTAATAAATAGTAAAAAAATTCAGCAAAATGAAAAATTTGGTCTCCAAGCACATATTAATATGGAGAACAAGATGAACGGTTCAGATTGACTTTTTAAAATTTCAAATTTCAAATTTGGACCATGTGTATTTCGGCCCATATGCTACCGAAAGCACATTAGCCTATCTCTATATATATGTACATATACGTACGTATATATATATGTGTGTACATATACGTACGTATATATATGTGTGTACATCTACGTACGTATGTATATATATATGTACATATACGTACGTATGTATATATATATGTACATATACGTACGTATGTATATATATATGTACATATACGTACGTATGTATATATTCATCTCACCAAGATAAGTGCCTCTACGTATATATAGATTCGTAATATAAACGAGAAAACAGAAACATAAAAGAAAACTGGTAACAAATTAAATATGTAAGATCAGATAACGATTTTCATTTCACGATCAAAATATTTAAATTAATATTTCTTCCATCTTTTTACTATGGGATTGGTGCCAATGTGCCATCCGCAACCTCATCATAATCTCTGTTTCATTCCAATATTAATTCTACATGCAACTATATGGGAAAGTACACTTGGCACAATTATATATGACATTAACTTCTAATATATATGTTCGAACCCAAATATCCCTTATTGTATGTGTTCAAAATCCTTGATACTTCGAAGCCAACAAAAAATAGCAACCCGTGCATCTTTCAAACATTATTTGCTAGGAACAAAATAGGATTTCGATAAACATGCCTACTAATTCGTATCCTCTGCGTTAATTAACTCAAAAGGGAATCTTTTGAGTTAATAAATCTCAACTGTCCGATTTATTTTAAGATTCGTGTGGACTAGATCTGCATTAATATTGAAAGACCCCCTTTGTTATAAGCAATTGCCGAATTAGCTCCATTTAAAATTAGACGGTTGAAATTTATTAACTCGAAAGATTAATTCATTTTTGAGTTAATGCAGAGGATACGCATTCCATGCCTACTGTCTTCCTTGATTGATTTGTTTTTTTGGTATGGGCATTGTCAATGGTTCCAGCATCATGCTTTGTGGATTCGGATGATATATTGTCCAATTAATCTAATATAAATGCATCAGATTATTCTGATTTAATAATATCAACAAAAACCCACTTTTAAATAGGTTTAGTGAATCTATTTGACACATTCCTTTTAAATTGAATGGTCCCAACTCAAAACGCAGCAATATAGAATTTTAGCCCGAAATAACAACAAAAACAGCTCTCTTCTTCTTCTTCTTCTTCTTTTCTCCTTTTTTTGATAAAAGTGACTTAACACCACTGATTTCATTTCTTGAATGAAACCTACAAAGTTATAATATTTGGTACCAAGCTAATATCAGTCCAACCCAACAGTATACAAGCAAATGAACAACCATCTCATTTTCCTATGAATATCTATCAAAAACAGCTCCTAATTAGTTTTCTTTTCATTCAACATATTGTGACGGGAAGATTCAAGGAAACGAAAGGTTGGTTTGAACTTTGAATGAAGTGTCTTGGCCAATTACTGTCCAAGTTTTCCATTGACCAACTTTAAAACTTGCCGTTGTAGTATTGAGTGTCTGTTGTACAACTGTGCACAGAGAAATAATTAAGTGCTTCTTTACGTACTAGATTCACAAAATAAACACAATAATGAAAAATATAAAAAATTTGTAGTACAAAGATCAGAATTATTTCTCTCTAATTTCATGATTATTGTTTTCAGTAATGATTGAATTATTTCTCCCTAATAGAACAACAGTTTAGGTTTTTTAATGTTTGGTAGTCTGCAAAAAAATTTGTGACACCAAGTCTTATCAAGGTCCAACCGTAGAGAATTCGGGTAGGGTTATAAGGTTACAATTTAATTCAGTTCTTATCCGAATCGGGATGTTGGTGTGTGCTGAATTGGCAACAAATAATTAGCTGAAGAAATCTTGTGTTTCAGGGAAAGTTATTTTATTTGTATATGTTTTTATTTCTTGTGTGAGATAGAATATGAAAGTTATTTTTATTGATTGTTTTCTGTTTTTCTCTACTGAAGGCAGCAGCCTATATATGTACTTAGGGTGCGGAACTTATCCAAAGCCCTTTGGATCATTTTCGTCCAAAGAGGTTGATATAGTAGTAAGTCTTTCCGTTTTTACATAATGTCGTGTACAAATAAGGAATTCGATCTTTATTTCTGAAATCTAAATCCAACATACAACATGTTATTTGAAATCACAATTTTTCCTACAAATGGAGACATCCATTGTTCTTTCTTTGATATGCAATATATAACAATTTAATTTCGTTATTAATAAATTTGTTGTATGATTATAAATATTTCTTCTATAATAGATAAATTTAATTATTAATACTAGTAATTATTAATTAGAGAGATTGATTTATTTATAATATAAAAAATGAAATATTGTATTTAAAATTCATTAACTCACGAAATTAAAATTGTTATTTACTTATAATTTTATGAAGTAGGTTATTACTTATATTAAACTATGGTATTTTTAATTTTACATTTCTAAACAAACCAATTCATTCCATCCCGCTAGTAAGATATATAACATTTAAGATAATAATGGAGGCTTCCATTTTTAAGCAATGGAGAAAACATTACAATGGAAAGCAAGACTTTACTCCATTAAAGAACAATTAATTTGCAGTATGAAAATCGATTAGCATCACACGGTGCTTATCATCCTTTGGACAAAGATGGTCCAAAGGGCTTTGGACAAGCTCCGCACCAATGTAGTTAGGTCTCTTCTTCTTCTAAAGAAAATCTGAAAATATTTTCATGTAAAAAAAGATTGTTTCCAATTAAACAAAACCCGAGTGGGAAGGAAGTTTCACGGGCCTAATAGAATTTGTTTTATTATAAATTTGGGCTTCATGAAAACATAAAATTGTTCAACATTATTAAAAAAATGTGTTTAATTGACGGGCCTAATATCATACCTTAATCGAAAATTAAGAGGAATGCAAGTTTTAAAAGGATTTTAAATGCTTGCAAGTAGGGTACAACCACACAAAATAGGCCGACAACATTGAAGGAAAAGATGATGCACAATCTTTCTTTTTAATCATATACTTCGGTGAAAATCAATTAATTTGGGCCCAAGGAGGCCTATTTTCTTTCCACCCGAATTAATTTGGCCCAAGAATGCATTGCTTAGGTAGGGGTGGCTGTTGAGAATAGAATAAAAAATATAGAGGGTTAAATGTGTAAGATAGAAAAAGGGTAAAATTGTAACTTTAGAGAATAGGAAGTTACCGTTGGTATTAATATTGGATCCAACGGTACAATAGATATTCAACAGTATATATACCCAAAATCTCTTGATTGTAAAGATATAACAAATATATCAATAGAAACAAAAAGATATGCAATACAATTTCATCATCTCTGTCTCCTCTCTTGGCTACTAAAAAATAACATGGTATCAGAGCAATTCTGAAAAAATCGATAGCAATATCCAATAACCCGAAAAAGCTCCAAGCTTCCGTGTTTTACCAGTAAACCTGGTAACTACAAACCAATATCCGATTCTGATTCCATATCAGAAAATACCGAAAAAATATATATCAGAGCTTAGGCTCGATAACCCGATAACCTTCCAAAAATCATAATACCAGAAAACTGATTCTCTTATCAGTCAATACCAGAAAATACCAGCAAATCAAATACCAGGAAGGAAAATACTGACAAAACCAGAAAAAACTCCAACAGCAAAAGCTGCCCATATCAACAAAATACCAGAAATTTCTGTTCTTTTCAGATCAAAACCAAGAAAATCAGTTTCTTTCATATCAAAACCAGAAACCCCATTTTTTCTTCCCTTCAACATGGCATTCGCTATAAAAAATCAGAACCCTAACCTTAGTGGTGAGGAGAGATGCACTAATTGCAAAAAATCAGGACATAATCGAGAGAGCTGTTGGTTTCTTAATTCTCATCTTCGGCCGAAATGGTGGAAGGAGAATGGAAGAGGCGACCGGCAGAGCAACCTTAAGGGGGAGGAAAAGGGGTTCGTTGCCACTGGAGCGGCGCGACTTCTCCCACAAGACGAAGGGATTTGTTCAGTTCTTAACGGGTCCGCAGGAATTGGGGCTGGTTTATCTATTAACGGGTCCGCAGGAGGTAACGGGTCAGTGGGTATAACCCGTTCGGAATTGGGAGTCATTCTCTCTATACTCAGTGTGCTGCTGAACCAAGGGCCTCGTTCAGGTTCTTTTGATTCTCAAAATTTATTACAAGCCCAAAATAGTGAAAGCCCAAACCAAAATTTGTATGTTATACCAAATAAAAGAAGCACTGTGAGCCCAAATAAAGTTGAATCCGTAAATAGAAAAATAAATACAAATTTAGGAAAGTTAAATAACGAATATTCCAAAAATAATTTAGATTGGATTTTAGATTCCGGTGCAACCGATCATATGACCGGAAATAAAGATTTATTACATAATTATAAAATAGGAAAGGGTCAAGAATTTGTCTATGTTGCAAATGGTGAAAAAATGGAAATTTGTGGTTATGGCTCAATCATTATTTTTTCAAAAGAAATTAAAGATGTCATGCATGTAAAAAATTGCACCGTCAATTTATTATCTATAGGTAAACTTTCAAAAGAATTAAATTGTGAAATTATTTTTTCACCTCAAAATGTATTTTTTCAAGATATAGAATCCAAGAGGATGATTGGTGAAGGTGTTTTAAAAAATGGATTATATTTTTTGTATAGCCGAAAATACAATTTTAACACTCAAGTGCAAGACATGGGACACTTATGGCATAGAAGAATTGGACATCCTTCCGATAGAACCTTAAAATGTATTTTTGATTTTTCTAATTTAGATTGTAGTAAGTGTGAAGTATGCAAACTAGCTAAGCATACAAGACTTCCTTTTGCAAGCTCAAATTCTAAGAGTAATCATATATTTGAACTTGTTCATTCCGATGTTTGGGGACCCGCTCCCGTAAACTCTTATAATGATTTCAAATATTTTGTTACATTTATAGACGATTTTTCACGACTAACATACTTATATTTATTAAAAAATAAAAGTGAGGTTTTTTCTCATTTCCAAGATTTTTCAAATTTAATTGAAAATCAATACAATACTAGAATTAAAATTCTTAGAACTGATAATGGAACGGAATTTGTAAATCAAAAATTTTCAAATTTTTTGAAACAAAAGGGAATCATACATCAAACAACTTGTATTTATACTCCACAACAAAATGGGATTTCCGAAAGAAAAAATCGTCATTTACTTGAAATGACAAGAGCACTTATGTTTCAAACCAATGTTCCAAAAATCTATTGGTCGGATGCCGTTCTCACCGCAACTTATTTGATAAATAGATTGCCAAGTGTCGTTTTAAAAAATAAAAGTCCATTAGAAATTATTTACCAAAGAAAAATAATTTTTAACCACCTAAAAATTTTTGGATGTACATGTTATGTACACCAAACTAAAAGAGATAAATTAGATCATACTTCTATAAAAGCTATTTTTCTAGGATATTCGTCTCAAAAAAAGGGTTATAAATGCTATGATCCTATAAATAAAAAACTTTATATTTCTAGAGATGTAACTTTTTTTGAAAATGAGCCATATTTTAAAAATAAAGATGAGATTGATAATCAAATTATCACAAATGACTTTGTCATTCCCATGTCTACTAATCAAATTATTGAGCAAAGAATTGTAGGAAATGAAGAAGAAGAAGAAGAAGAAGAAGGAGAAGAAGAAGAAGAAAATGATAATACTCCTCAAAGTGGAGCCGAGGAGGAAGAAAATGAAAATATTGAAGAAGAAAATATTGAAGAACAACCTAGAAGGAGGTCAACTCGTCGTAAACAACCATCCACTAGGTTACGAGATTTCGTAACCTATAAGGTTCAATATCCTATTGAAAATTTTATTTCATATAAAAATATTTCAAAAAACCACCATGCATTTCTTAGTTCAATTTCAAAAATGGAAGAACCAAGAAATTTTGAAGAAGCCATTAACCAACCGGTGTGGTATAAGGCTATGGAAGAAGAACTTCAAGCCTTAGAAAAAAATGACACATGGACCATTGTACCATTACCAAAAAATAAAAAACCCGTTGGATGCAAATGGGTTTATAAAATAAAATATCAAAGCGATGGATCCATAGAACGGTATAAGGCCCGGCTAGTTGCCAAAGGGTATACCCAAATATATGGTATTGATTACCAAGAGACCTTTGCTCCGGTAGCAAAGATGAATACCATAAGAATTTTGCTTTCAATAGCGGTAAATAATGGGTGGAACTTATGTCAAATGGATGTTAAAAATGCGTTTCTTCAAGGAACACTTGAAGAAGAGGTTTATATGACTCTACCACCGGGTCATATAAAAGAAAAAAATACTAACCTTGCTTGTAGGTTAAATAAGTCAATTTATGGACTTAAACAATCGCCAAGGGCATGGTATGGAAAACTCTCTCAATATTTAATTTTTCTCGGTTTTAAAGTAAGCCAATCCGATACATCACTATTTTCAAAACATGAAAATAATGATTCAACCATTGTTCTTGTTTATGTTGATGACATAATTATTACCGGAAATAATTATGAAAAAATTGACAATGTTAAAAAACACTTAAAAGAAAAATTTGAAATAAAGGATCTTGGTAGACTTAAATATTTTTTGGGAATTGAAATAGCTCATTCTATCAAGGGATTATTTATCTCACAAAGAAAATATACCATTGACCTTCTAAAAGAAACAGGAAAATTAGGATCAAAACCGGCCTCAACACCAATTGATAACAATTGTAAATTAAATTCCGAAGAAGGGGAACCGTTGGAAGATATCAACCAATTCCAACGGCTTGTAGGTAAGCTAATTTATCTAACGGTAACAAGGCCGGATATATCATTTGCGGTAAGCCAAATTAGCAAATTCATGCACGCACCAAGAAAACCCCATTTGGATGCAATTGATAGAATTTTGAGATACTTAAAGAAATCACCCGGAAAGGGTGTATTGATGAAAAACAATAAATCTAATGATGTGTGTGGCTATTCCGATGCAGATTGGGCCGGGAGCTTTGATAGAAAATCAACAACCGGCTATTGCACATTTGTAGGCGGAAACTTAGTCACATGGAAAAGCAAGAAGCAAAATGTCGTGGCACGATCAAGTGCGGAAGCAGAATATCGTGCCATGGCATCCACCGCAAGTGAACTCACATGGATCAAACAACTACTCGAAGAGTTAAACTTCAAAATTAATACACCAATGAAGATGTTTTGTGACAACAATGCGGCAAGGCATATTGCTTCAAATGCCGTGTTCCATGAAAGAACAAAACATATTGAAATTGATTGTCATTTCATAAGAGAAAAGGTGCAAGCAAAGGAGATTGAAACTCCGTATGTGAAGAGTCAAGATCAATTAGCCGATATCTTCACTAAGGGTCTCATTTCAAAAGCATTTGAAGAAATAACAAGCAAGCTAGGATTAATCGACATTTATAATCCTAGCTTGAGGGGGAGTGTTGAGAATAGAATAAAAAATATAGAGGGTTAAATGTGTAAGATAGAAAAAGGGTAAAATTGTAACTTTAGAGAATAGGAAGTTACCGTTGGTATTAATATTGGATCCAACGGTACAATAGATATTCAACAGTATATATACCCAAAATCTCTTGATTGTAAAGATATAACAAATATATCAATAGAAACAAAAAGATATGCAATACAATTTCATCATCTCTGTCTCCTCTCTTGGCTACTAAAAAATAACAGTGGCTAACCTATAAATTTTTAAAATTTTGCAGCTTTTTCCTTTATATTTTATAATTCTATAAGCACTTGTATTTTTCCTTACCATAATATATCATCGTCATTATGTGTCACGACTGCAAATTAAATCATATATAGACAATAATTCAATTTATTTGCGTCAAAACATGTACATTGAAGCCGAATAAAAATAAAATCTATATTAACATGTGTACTCGTATTCTTAGTTTTTATTTTACAATAATCGTAAATATTCATACATGTCTCTTATTATGCTTTTATGTTCCATCCATGATCCATCGTGATGGAAATATTTAATGAAAATAAAAGTAGGTTGAAACTTTCAATGCAGTCTCATTGGGTGTTTGCTCTCACCTCCAATTATTGCCAAGTAGTCTAGCTTCCATTGAAGTCTTGAAGAGTAGGCCGAAGGTCCTTTTCGTAAATTAATTATTTTCAGAAAATTTGATCAATTTTGACTTTGACGAGACCACAGTAATTTGGATTGCTCAAAAAAAAAAAAAAACTCGAAATACTTTAACTTTAATTAGTATCATCCACACTCATCATAATTTCTGATTCGTGCAGTACAGTACTGCTGTTTGATAGATTGATTATAATATTCTGCAAATCAGAGTCTAGGTGCATGCTAATTAAACTCTAAGTACATGTTTATAATTAGTAGGGTATATACTTCTTCCTCCAGTAGAGCTTAATTAACCTTCCATACTAGCACCATGTTTATAATTATGGCGGCGGATTATTTTCACAATGTGGGTCACTAATAGGTAGAGAAGGACATGGTCGAAGCAATATTCGTTTGTTCACTGCAAATTAAATCATAGACAATTATTCAGTTCTTAGCGTCAAAATGTTTGGGATTTTGAAGGGGAAAATTCTACCATTGTTTCTTGTTTCTGTAATTTTCTCTCTCTCTTTTTTTTTGTCTTCTCTGTTTCAAGGATTGAAGCATGATTTCCTTTTTTTTTAATTATGTCTAACGTTTTTCACCCACCTGGGCAATCTTGCCTTCGGTATGATTTTAATTTTGAATCACTTAATGAACTCACCAGTCACCACAATTGAGAAGTTGCTATATTTATGCTATTATATATTACTATTTTTACTTTGGGGGCACATTTGTGTTTTCCTCTATTTAAGTGTTATTTAATTAACACTAATTCTGGATGACAACCCAACTTCACAAAATCCATAGATTATATTACATATAGGCTAAGTGATTATGTAACTCACCAGGTTGCACAGAATTGCTAACGCCGGGCCTAGCGGCCACCACAGAGGGTATGAAAGCGGCTCCAACAATGGTTAAAATTAGCAGGAGGATAGAGAGGAGATGGAAGCTCTTGAGTGCCATGATATCTTTTTGCATTACACTACAGCAGTAATTAATTGATGTAGTGATGACTATGTATGTCCTATGTATTTATAGAGGCGGATTATAGGGGTGTCAATGGGTACGGTACTGGTTGGGTAGAGGCATTTTCATACCCATACCCACTAAAATTGATTTTTATCCATACCCTACTCATACCCATTAAAAATTGACTTTACCCTACCCTACCCTTACCCGTTAATATTATAGGGTAACGAAACGGTAGCGGGTAATAACGGATATTACTAATATAATAATTAGTTTTAGAGGAGGGTTCAAATGCCTCCATGTTTTTGTGCCTCCATCATGCCTCCATCTCTCTCCATCATTTTCAAAGTACAAACAGTCGATCTGAACCGCTCAATCTAACCTCCATACTAAAATATGTTTGGAGACCAAATTTTATATTTTTAGGAATTTTTTTACTATTTTTTTAGATAGGTACAAAAATACTGTTTTTAGATGGTTCAGATTTACTGATTTTGTACCTATCTAAAAAGATAGTAAAAAAATTCCTAAAAATATAAAATTTGGTCTCCAAACATATTTTAGTATGGAGGTTAGATTGAGCAGTTCGGATCGACTGTTTGTACTTTGAAAATGATGGAGAGAGATGGAGGCATGGAGGCACAAAAACATGGAGGCATTTGAACCCTCCTCTTAGTTTTATTATATTTTACAAATTAAACATCAAAAACTCATTAATTTCACATATATGTAATTGTATTTTTAATAAAAAAAAATAAAAATAAATATGCAATCAATTCCGACTAAATTGTTTTTCATAAAATTGAATTGAATATATATATTTAGGAATTTGAAAATTGAATTGATTATATATATTTAGATTTTATAATTACCCTATAGGGTAATGGGTACGAAATAATTTTACCCATAGCCTTATCCATTTAGTTAACGAAAAAAATTTCTTACCCATACCCATATCCAATAAGCTAACGAAAAAAAAACCTTACCCATACCCGCCTTATCGAATACAAAACGGGTCGGGTAAACAGCTAAAAAGGTGCCATTGACACCCCTAGGCGGATAGTACTACTTTTCTCAGTGTTCTAAATAGCGCGCTATAGCGTTTTTGGACCATAAACGCTAAGCTATACAATTAAAACACGCTATTTGAGCTACAGACGCTATAGCGGTAATAGCGGTCCGCTATAGCGCATAGCGTGTAGCGCAAATAGCGCCCGCTATGCAACATGCTGTTTTTTTTTCTTTTCAATTTATATGGGCTTTAAATAAAGGCTCAGATTGAATTTTAACTGTGATTTTTTTTATAATTGACGTACTAAGCTTTATATTAAATTATTAATTATTATTTTGATAAAAAAATTATTAATTATTAAATGAGATCAAATAAGGAAGCTACAGCGCGCTATGCAACATGAACTGTTTTTTTTTTCTTTTTTTAATTTATATGGGCTTTAAATAAAGGCTCAGATTAAATATATTAAGATATTTCTTGAAGTAACAAAATGATACTTAATATATGGTAGTTTGAATATTTTGAATAGATTAAGATAATTAATTATGCCATGATGTCTAGGTTATTTTGAAATTTAAATAGAAAAAAGATAGATTATGTCATGATGCTGAATATATTTTGAATAGAAAAAGATCGATAGTTTATGATATTAGTAATATTATAGATATTTTGAGTCGCAATTTGGACTTTGTATTGGTTCAATATGAATACTATAATTTTTTAATCAATTTGATGTTATTTATTATTCTATGAGACTTAGATAATGTTGATCTTTAGTACAAATATATGATATAATTTTTATAAAAATAAAAAACGCTATGTGGCATAGCTTTCGCTATAGCGACGCTATTCGCTATAGCTTTTTTTTTCGGCTTCCCGCTATGACGCGATAAACGCTATTTAGAACCTTGACAATACTAGAGGAGAAACAAGAGACAAATTTATGAGAAAATTAACTTAATTCTATTCATTTCATCATTACGTTACACACAGTACATATATATTTATAGCAACATAAATTTCTAAAAAGAGAAAACTATAATGACACTTCCTAAAATATCCATACTAATTAAATACTAAATTTTTTTCTCTTTAATATAGCCTACCATACTATTCATGACATCATACTAAATTAAGCATGATGAAAATATATGATGAGATGAGAAGCATACACAACAGTTCTAAATACTCTCGGTGAAGAATAATGTTAAGTGATAATTGCATTGCACTATTTACCTGCACTCATGTATTTATAAGTTTATTTAAAAATGTTTATACTTAGTGATAAAAGTATGTCATTAGAATAAAATTTTTGAAAGTTGTTTATTTACTAATTATTATTTGACAAAGTTCTTAATTTATAGTGGTAATTTATTTACTTATTTAACAATAATTTTAATTTAAAAGAAGTTTATACTTAATGACAAAGATGTTTACGTTATAAAAAAAATAGGTTTTGGTCTAGTGACAAAGCTAATGCCTTTCGTGTGAGAATTAAGCGCATGTTCGATGTTTGGATGAGTAATTTTTTTTATAGATTTTAAATAGTTGTGTGATTTCACCTCCAACCTTTACTTAAAAAAAAAATCTTATGATCATTCAAAAAAGAAAAAATAATTACAAACACTTTATGTACTAGATATGTACGTACACACTTATAATTAAATTCAGATACAATACATGTATATTATGTATATAAATACTTTTAGATTGTAAGAGATGCAGAAAATAGGATGCAAGAATAATTTCTCAAATAATTCAAATAAGTTTGTTATCTATATCTCCATTCTATTATTAAGCATGTTGGGTTTCCGATCCGCCAACGGCTACGATTGAAAGTTGAAATTTCAGATTTAATCTCAGCTCTCCAATTACGTAATACGTCTTCTTTTGATTAAATACATCTGAATCATATGTAGAAGTCTAAATTTAACTAAAAACATACTCACCACACATGCCGTCACACTATGTATTACAATTAAAATTAAATAAATCTGAAATTTATCAATATAATTTGTTTCCTTATTTCTCTCTCTCCAATTTAGCAATATAATTATATTTCCTTATTTCATTTATTCCTTATTTGTCATGAGAGTGAATTTTTTTACCAGTTAAACTAATTTGATTAAAGTTAAGTCATTAATATATCTGTATTTAGTATTTGTTATAAAATGAAATCACAAGAAACAAGCAATCTGAAAATTAATCTTGACATAAATTTGAAATAAGGTCAAAAAATATTCAAATTTACAAAGTCAATTTTAATTTAGCATTAACCATGACTTAGTTTAATCTTTTAGTTCATAGATTTGGATAGTGCCTTTTGCAACTTAGGCTTTAATTTGTAACTTCACATATTTATATCTATCTGTTATTTATAATTCAATATTTATCGCTGCTAAGTTATTTCTTTGTCTAGATAAATTTAATATATGATTCTTCTTATACATAATCATAACTATATAAAATAAATAAAGAAGGATAATAAATCTTAGTGGTGAAATACATATCATACAAGGCGATCCTATAAAATATATTAGAAGTTCCATTTGTGTTACACTGCTTAAAAGAGAATCAGTTGATCTATTTAATATCCTAATTTATAACAGTATTAAATTAGAAGTTAAAAAAAACATTTAAGAAAGATAAAATCGTATTTAGAAAAAAAAAATTATGTTCTCAATGATCTAATTATTGCTATCAAAATAACATGCGCGTCTCCCTATTTAATATGCCATTTAAAAATGTTATTGTCATTTTGTCAAAAAAAAAAAATAATGAAAATATGTTATTTTGTATGAGATTTTTTTTAATGTTCTCTTATAATATAATCCGTTGCAACGCACGGGCATAATACTAGTCTTTATACATATGCATGTTCTGGATGTATAGCAGCGTACAAACAAGATTAACCTGATCGACACGTGCAACCCAATCTAAAACCTAGGAGCACATTCAGCAACAGAAAATAAGATTAAATCTTAATCAATTTATACTTATTAAAAATTCTGTATTCGGTTGTCTTAATTTCTAAGTATAAGTTAAGGAAGCTTAATTCAGAAGTAGCGGTATTTTAAGATCTGAATTTGAATTAAGATTTCGGACAATATATAAGAAACCAAAAGACCATGTTCGGCAATAAGCTTACTATAAATTCCTTTATTGCTCAATTTTTCCTTAACAAGAATTAATTAACGTAATTAATTACTTCCTATAACCTTCTTTTACTCAAAATCTTAATTCCTTGAAATGTGCTTGGAGATCAAAAAATTTACTCCTATAGCCATCTCAATATGTTCTTCATTTTAAAATATAAAAACTAAATTTTTACATTTTTTTTTGGAAAATATTTACTATTTCTTAAAGATTTTTGAAAGTCGTTGTTTTTCATAATAAATATATTGAATAAAAAGATTTTGAAAGTCGTTATTCAACAATCTGTTCACTTGAATAAAAAGAGTATGAGTCGCTTACGACTGTTCAATTTTTCCATTGACCGACTATTATTACTGCCATGAACATTTTTCCCTTATCGTACATTATTTATTTTCTAATATTCAATTTTACATATGTAGCAATCCAATTTTGACTTCGATGTTAGATAGATGGATAGAAGTTGACTACTTTACTTTCATAAGCATATGAAAATATATGTTTAGAAGTTATTTTTGCATTTGAAATTAGGTTTGAAAGTGTGTATATGTGTATATATATATACAGATGGGCTACGGTGAGTTGCGAAGTAAAGCGACTATTTTACTTCACGCTCACATTTTGCGATTTTAAAGTTCAAAACGTCGATCCGAACCGTTCATCTTGTTTTCCATATTGAAATGTGCTTGGAGACCAAATTTTACATTTTTTGAATTTTTTTTACTATTTATTAAGCAATTTTGAAAGTCGCTGATCTGATGGTCTACAAAATTTTACTGTTTACAGCAAAATAGCAATTTTCAAAAATGCTTAATAAATAATAAAAAAATTCCAAAAAAAAATGTAAAATTTGGTCTCCAAGCACATTTCAATATGGATTAAACATCTAACGGTTTGGATCGGTCGTTTGGACTTTCAAAATGAAAATACGGCGTGACGTAGAAATGCGTTTTACTGCGCAACTCACCGTAGCTCATCTCATATATATATATATATAGAGAGAGAGAGAGAGAGAGAGATAGGCTAATATGCTTTCGGTAGCATATGGACCGAAATACACACGGTCCAAATTTGAAATTTCAAAATTCAAAAAGTCGATCTGAACCATTCATCTTGTTCTCCATATTAATATGTGCTTGGAGACCAAATTTTACATTTTTCTGAATTTTTTTACTATTTATTAAGTCACTTTGAAATTTTTTTTACTATTTAGTAAGGCTTGGGTCCTATGGATAGCATAGAGGGCTACGGTGCTACTCAATATTGAAGTTTCCAAAATTCTAACGGTCGATCCGAACCATTCATCTTGTTCTCCATATTAATATGTGTTTGGAGACCAAATTTTACATTTTTGAAAAATTTTTACTATTTTTTTAGATAGGTAGAAAATTACTTGATCTAAAAAATTCTGCACCATTCAGATATTTGATTTTCTACCTATCTAAAAAAATAGTAAAAAATTTCTAATAAATGTAAAATTTGGTCTCCAAACACATATTGATATGGAGAACAAGATGAAGGTTCGGATCGACCGTTAGAATTTTGAAAACTCGAATATTGAGCCGTAGCACCGTAGCCCTCTATGCTATCCATAGCACCCAAGCCTTACTCTCTCTCTCTATATATATATATCTACACATATGTGTATGTATATGTACACATAGACACATATGTATATATTGACGTATACACACACATGTGTATACACGTAGCATATATACACACCTGTGTGCACACGTGTACACACATGTGTACACACAAACACATACATATGTATAGAGAGTGACTAATATGCTTTCGATAGCATATGGGCTGAAGTGCTATCGGTCCAAATTTGAAATTTTAAAATCCAAAAAGTCGATATGAACCGTTCATCTTGTTCTCCATATTAATATATACTTGGAGACCAAATTTTATATTTTTCTGAATTTTTTTACTATTTATTAAGCCACTTTGAAAACCGTTGATCCAACGGTGACTAATGTGCATTCGTATGCATATGGCGCGATATGCATACGGTCCAATTTTGAAATTTTAAAAACCAAAACGTCGATCCGAACCGTTAATCTTGTTCTCCATATTAATATGTTCTTGGAGACCAAATTTTACATTTTTCTGAATTTTTTACTATTTATTAAGTCACTTTGAGAATTGCTGATCCAACGGTGGTTTAACAAAACAGTAAAACTGTTGGATCAACGATTTTCAAAGTGGCTTAATGAATAGTAAAAAAATTAAGAAAAATATGAAATTTGGTCTCCAAGCACATATTAATATGGAAAACAAGATGAACGGTTCAAATTGACTTTTTGGATTTTGAAATTTTAAATTTTAACCGTGTGTATTTCGGCCCATATGCTACCGAAAGCACATTAGCCTATCTCTCTCTCTCTATATATATATATAGTAAGGCTTGGGTTCTATAGATAGCATAGAGGGCTACGGTGCTACGGCTCAATATTGAAGTTTCCAAAATTCTAACGGTCGATCCGAACCGTTCATCTTGTTCTCCATATTAATATGTGTTTGGAGACCAAATTTTACATTTTTTTGAAAAATTTTTACTATTTTTTTAGATAGGTAGAAAATTACTTGATCTAAAAAATTCTGCACCATTCAGATATTTGATTTTCTACCTATCTAAAAAAATAGTAAAAAATTTCTAATAAATGTAAACTTTGGTCTCCAAACACATATTGATATGGAGAACAAGATGAAGGTTCGGATCGACCGTTAGAATTTTGAAAACTCGAATATTGAGCCCTCTATGCTATCCATAACATCCAAGCCTTACTATATATATATATATATATATATATATTGTATACACGTAGCATATATACATGTATATACACACATACACACGTGTGCACACACATATACACACGTGTGTGCACACGTGTACACACACACATACATATGTATAGAGAGTGACTAATATGCTTTCGGTAGCATATGGGCTGAAGTGCTATCGGTCCAAATTTGAAATTTCAAAATCCAAAAAGTCGATATGAACCGTGTTGGGTTTCGGGGTAACCAAAACTCGTTTAGGCTTAAGTTGCGGAATGACCGTAGAACAAAAATTTCTACGGCCAACTTAAGCTCAGGATTAAACGGGGTATGTCAGGAAACTTTCCAAGGCGGTCCACCTTCAGTATTCCTTTGGCATCAAAACCCAATTTAATCATTTTATAGATCTACTCCATGATTGATTTCTAAAACTTTAATCTACTTACCAATTAAATAGATTAATATAACATATTTATACCTTGTTTCCAAATCACAGTTGGAATGCAGACCGAGCGAGTAGAGCTACATCACGGGAATGATTCTCCTCGGAGCATCAGACGTCTGATGCCTCTATCGGTTATCCACAAGGACTAACTAGAGAGCGGTTTATTTCTTTTGCCAAGAATACTATAAACCGCGATATTCTGCAAAAACACTATTCACGGAGAAAAAGATGAAAACACGTAAACATGAATTTTCAGTTACATCAATGAGCAAAACTGAAATACCGCAAAATTCGAGAAAATACTATTCATTGATCCCGTAAATATACTTCACAACAACCCGCAAGATTATACGTCAACTACGTATAACTTTCTTTTCTCAACCGAAACACTATTTGGGAGAGAAACCGAGAAAGAGAGAAAATACCGATTCGTTTCGACACGAAACGATACGAGTGAATTAGTATTTTATTCTCTCCATGCACCCGTCTATTTATAGCCTCTAAAATGGTGTGAAAAGACCAAAATACCCCTATGACAAGGCATGCCACCTAGGGGGTGAGGTGTCATGTGGATAGGATTGATGACGTGTCATCTGGATAGGATCGATGACGTGTCATGCGGATAAGGACGAATCTGAAAAGACCCGAATGCCCTCGGCCCGAATACAAATAATATTCGTATAATTATTCTGAACAATTATATTTCTTGCGGTTGTTGTTTCGGTAATTTATACAACGTGGTCTGCACATTTATAAATTAACCGGTTAACTTTTATACAACGTGTCACACACGTTTATAAATTAACCAATATTTTTGCTTGTTATTTTTACATAACATTTATAATTTAATTATAACACGTATAATTAATTATAACCATCTTACTATTGATCATAACCAATTTATAATCAATCACAATAAGATTCTCCGATTAACTCCTATATGGTGTGACCCAATAGGATATGTGTTATGTTGGTAAATAAAGTTAAAACTGTTTTAACTTCTATAATCATAAGCGGTATCTGGCAGTATACATCATGACCATCCAATTACACAGATGATGCTGTACAGTACAATATCACGATCCAGTAAACAATTTACTTGTGTCTGTTCTTCTGTCTCATAGCTATCAGATTAGTTTCAAGGTAAATGTGTGTCATCCTTGCTAACTGAATCTTTTCTTGATCTTGAGCAGATTATCAAATATAATTACTCTTGTAATTATACCGCTAGCAGATAATCTTACTCTATCAAGGGGCCCAGTGATGCTATAGCTCGTATAAAATACGAGGGACAAATAGTATTCTTGGTAACTATCACTTTCTCAGCTAAGCTATACATATGGAAAAGCTACCGTTATGACTGCTTTTTACGGACAACGTTAGATAACAATCACACATACATATTTCTCAGTGGGAACGATAAATACCTCATACTGTAGAACATGACACTGAATGAAAACATAAATGACACGAACACAATTCTATTTAATGTTTCATTCGGGGTCTGTCAAATACCATGTTCCTAGAACATGTATCTATGTGATTAAAATGACATCTCGTGTCAGGTGGTTTGTAAAACTTAACCATCTTTTAATCCACATACTAACCTTATCGTGGTAATTAGTGTTCCTGCTAATTACCTTGGTCAGTGACTTTTTAAGAGTATATATCATCTATATTATGGAGTTTCACAATTTCAGTCATGAACTCGAAATGATCCATAAATTCAATAATACTCAAGGCAACAAAATGATATATAAATAAACATTCAATTCATGAACAAAGCTTTATGATAAATTATCGTATTATTGACTTCTAGATTATTACAAACTAACAATCTCCCACTTGTTCTCCATATTTATTAAGCCACTTTGAAAATTATTGATCCAACGGTGGCTTAACAAAACAGTAAAATCAGCAGCCACCGTTGGGTCAGTAATTTTCAAAGTGGCTTAATAAATAGTAAAAAAATTCAGAAAAATATAAAATTTGGTCTCCAAGCACATATTAATATGGAGAACAAGATGAACGGTTCAGATCGATGTTTTGGATTTTGAAATTTCAAATTTGGACCGTATGCATATCGGGCAATATGCATACAAATGCACATTAGTCACTCTCTCTCTCTCTCTATATATATATATATATTAAGGCTACCATACATTGCAATGCATAGGTATTTTTGTGCATTGGACTATAAATCATCAGATTCAAAGTTGAAATGGCCGATCCAAACCGTTCATCTTGTTCTCCATATTAATATGTGTTTGGAGATCAAATTTTACATTTTTTTTTGAAATTTTGTACTTTTTACTAAACCACTTTGAAAATCCCTGACCTAACGGTAACAGTAAAATAAAAAGGCACTGTTAGATTAGCGATTTTCAAAGTGGCTTAATAAATAGTAAAAAATTCCAAAAAATGTAAAATTTGGTCTCCAAACACATATTAATATGGAGAACAAGATGAACAGTTTGGATCGGTCATTTGGACTTTAAATCCGGTGATTTATAGTCCAATGCACAAAAAATGCCTATGCATTACAATGTATGATAGCCTTGCTCTCTCTCTCTCTCTCTATATATATATATATATATATATAAACGTGTATATGTATATATATATATATATGGAGGTTGGCTACTATGCTTATATAAGCATATCCCCACATATACTTATAACTCATTTTTGCGTTTCCAATGTCCAAACGACCGATCTGAACCGTTAGATGTTTAATCCATATTGAAATGTGCTTGGAGACCAAATTTTACATTTTTTGGAATTGTTTTACTATTTATTAAGCACTTTTGAAAATTGCTGTTTTGCATTGAACAGTAAAAAAACAGTAAAAATTTCTGGACCATCGGATCAGCGATTTTCAAAGTGGCTTAATAAATAGCAAAAAAATTTGAAAAATGTAAAATTTGATCTCCAACCACATATTAATATGGAGAACAAGATGAACGGTTCGGATTGACCATTTGGACATTGGAAACACAAAAATGAGTTATAAGCATATGTGGGGATATGCTTATATAAGCATAGTAGCCAAGCACTATATATATGTATAGATATATATATATAGAGTTAGGCTGGGGTGCTATGGATAGCATAGTGGCCTCTATGCTACGGCTCAATATTCGAGTTTTCAAAATCCAAACGGTCGATCCGAACCGTTCATCTTATTCTCCATATTAATATCTGCTTGGAGACCAAATTTTATAATTTTATGAATTTTTTTACTATTTATTAAGCCACTTTGAAAATCGCTAATCCAACGGTTTTACTGTTTTGTGCAGCCACCGTTGGATCAACAATTTTGTAAAATACTTAATAAATAGTAAAAATATTCAGAAAAATGTAAAATTTGGTCTCCAAGCAGATATTAATATGGAGAATAAGATGAACGGTTTGGATCGACCGTTTGGATTTTGAAAACTCGAATATTGAGCCGTAGCATAGAGGCCACTATGTTATCCATAGCACCCCAGCCTAACTCTATATATATACACACACACACACACACACACACGTACGTATAGATACATATATGAGGAGGGATCTGATTACCACAATTTTGAGTTACCATAACTATTTTCTACATTTTCAAAGTCCAAATCGTCGATCCAAACTGTTCAACATGATCTCCACAATAAAATATGCTTGCAGATAAGCCACCGTTGGATCAGCAATTTTCAAAGTGGCTTAATAAATAGTAAAAAATTCAGAAAAATGTAAAATTTGGTCTCCAAGCACATATTAATATGGAGAACAAGATGAATGGTTCAGATCGACTTTTTGGATTTTGAAATTTCAAATTTGGACCGTGTGTATTTCGGCCCATATGCTACCGAAAGCACATTAGCCTATCTCTCTCTCGTTCTCTCTCTCTATATATATATATGTAGGTATATATATACATATATATGGATATATTCATCTCACCAAGATAAGTGCCTCTACGTATATATAGATTCGTAATATAAACGAGAAAACAGAAACATAATAGAAAACTGGTAACAAAATATGTAAGATCAGATAACGATTTTCGTTTCACGATAAAAATATTTAAATTAATATTTCTTCCATCTTTTTACTATGGGATTGGTGCCATCCGCAACCTCATCATAATCTCTGTTTCATTCCAATATTAATTCTACATGGAACTATCTATATATATATATATATATATGCATGTTCACTAAAGGCAGCTTTAAAATGATTTATAATTGGAAACTACACTTAGCACAATTATTAGATATGACATTACCTTCTAATATATATATTCGAACCCAAATATCCCTTATTGTATATGTTCAAAATCCTTGATACTTCGAAGTCTAACAAAAAATAGCAACCCGTGCATCTTTCAAACATTATTTGCTAGGAACTAGGGCCGGCAAAAAAATTCGTAGTTCGTGATTCGATTCGGGTTTGATTCGAGTTTAATTCGATTCAAAATGGGTTCGAATTGAAACGAACCAAATCAGGTTCGGTTCGAAATTAATTCAAACCAAACTCAAACCTAGCCTGGTTTGATCGAAATGGGTTCGGTTACTTTTATGGTTCGAATCTCATAATAACATCGGCCGTCCATTTACCTGATGAAATTAAAATCCAAGATAGAGAGTCATAATTTAACTTAGCCAACACTCCCTCGCTCTCAAATCTCAATAACCTAGTTCTCTCTCCACCTCTCCCTAACTCACTCTCCCTCTAGCTCTAAAATCTAGCCGACGCTCTCGGCGAATGGCTATCTCTCCAGCTGTCACTCCTCTCTCCGGCCTAGATGACTGTCTCTTCTCTCTCTTCGATCGTCTCTCATAGTTCATAACAGGAAAGCCGTCTCTGATGTATTTTTTCATGAACAATTTTTCAACTTAAAAACACTTATTTCATAGTTCATACCGGTAAAAGGAAGCCATGTGAATTTTGTCCCTCGAGAAAAAATTAATGTATAAACTATCGGTATAACTAGGGCTGCTAAAAAATAATTTAGTTCGTGATTCGATTCGGGTTCGATTCGAAAAATGTGTAGTTCGCAATTAATTCGATTCAAAATGGGTTCGGTTCGAAACGAATCAAACCAGGTTCGGTTCGAATTTAATTCAAACCAAACTCAAACCTAGGATAAGTTCGGTTCGGTTCGATTCGTTGCCATCCCTACTAGGAACAAAATAGGATTTCAAATATATATACTCAGAGGTATATGTATATTATACTCAGGGGTATATGTATATAATGAAGGTCAATTGACTTTCATTTTTTTTTTTCCAAAAATCAGTAGTTATGTATATTTTTTTATATTTTATATTGTAAAATGCTATGGGAACCTCAAAATGACGCCATATTTTATATGAAAAATTTATATTGTTGACCCCATTCTTTTTTAAAAGAAAAATTAGTTATCATATACCATGTATAATTTGAGAAACTCTAACATTTCATATTATTTAGAATTATTTAAAAAATTGATTCCCATTAGTCAATTTTCTGTCTCCGCCCCTGTATATACTCGTATTTTTAGTTTTATTTTATAATTGCATTTTATAATAATCGTAATTCATACATGTCTCTTATTAGGGGTGGCAACGAATCAAACCGAATCGAACCTATCCTAGTTTGAGTTTGATTTGAATAAAATTCAAACCGAACTGGGTTTGATTTGTTTCGAATCGAACTAATTTCGAATCGAATTAATTACGAACTACATATTTTTCGAATTTGAAGTTGAATCGAATTACAAACTAAATTTTTTTTAGCAGCCCTAGTTATATCGGTAGTTTATAAATTAATTTTCTTCTCGCGTAACAATTCACATAGCTTTTTTTACCTTTCATGAATTCATACTAATGAATTATGGGCTAGTTTATTAGCTGTTAATTAGCTGCTATAATCTTGCCAACTGAGTATAGACAAGTGCAAGACTGATAGTTGCTACATTAACTCTCACAATTGCCACTACGGTACTAATTAAAAAAAGAGCTTCAGTGTGACATCAAAGTATAAAATGAGTGTTTTTAAGTTGAAAATTTATTCATGAAAAAATATATCACAACAAATAATTGTAAAAAGAGGATTAAGTAGAAGAACTGAAATATGCAATAAAACAAGTAATTGTACAAGAACTGAGTGTTTTGAGAGCCAGAAAGTGTCAGCTCAGTTAAATTATAACTCTCTATCTTGGATTATAATTTCATTATGTAAATGAACGGCCGATGTTATTATGAGATTCGAACCATAAAAGTTCGCGAACCCATTTCGATCGAACCAGATCTAGTTTGAATTTGGTTTCAATTAATTTCGAACCGAACCTGATTTGGTTTGTTTCAGTTTGAACTAATTTCAAATTGAATTAACTCAAATCAAACCCGAATCAAACTCAAATCAAATCACAAAGTACGAATTTTTTTACCAGCCCTATCTCTTATTATGCTTTTATGTTCCATCCATAGTGATGGAACATATAATGAAAATAAAAGTAGGTTGGAACTTTCAATGCCGTGTCGTTGGGTGTCTGCTCTCACTCTCACAAGAATTGACTGAGTAAACTGCACGCTATTATCATTTCTACTTGTTGGGTCATTTTCGTAAATTAATTACTTTCAGAAATTTGATCAATTTTGACTTTGACGAGACCTCGATTATTTGGATTGCACTTTATTTTTAATTAAAAAAAAAGGGGTTGGATCCACAGTCATAAATTAATAAAAACACAATATTCCCTTCCGTAGCAATCAAAGTATACTGCATGTTCGGACAAGGAGAATGCATGGAATAACTTTAACAGAGAGGGAACATTGAAGTATAATTTGGGCTGCAGGGGTTTGGGCTCTTTGACGTGAGAAAAACGGAATAATTTTTTCAATCAAGCATCAAGAAGTACATTGTTTGTTAAATTGTACGGCCTTAGATATTAATCAGTGGATGAATTCGGTTTAAAGATATTATATAATATATTTTTTACTTTAACTAGTAATAGAGCAGGAATCTTGTAAATAAACTTTTTTATCAATATAATTGTCCTTCAAAAAAAGAAAGCACTATATCAATGAAAATAAATCTACCGTGATTCCAAAGAATCACAGGTACCTGCAATTTTAAATATGCTTTGTGTTTTATGTAATTCCCTTGCACCCACTGTTTATATACCATTGAGTCTTGTCAAAAATAGATCGGACCAAATTGACTTACTATGCTCAGTCAACTCAATAAGTGTACGTAATTTACTCTTTATATATTGACTTGTGTTTCTCTCTATAAAATGAAAACGGGTAAATAGTGTCAGTGCATCCACAGAAACTTACTCAGAAACACTTGAAAAAAGACCTCACAATATAATTAATGATGTGTCCCATGAATCTTCTCCTTCCCATGTATTCTTCTAGCCGCCTGACATCATGCGCTTTTTAAGTAACCAACAACTTGGTACCAGATTGAAGCATCGACGCGCTCCTCTGAAATGGTGGTTATCATCAATGCCATCACCACATTTGATGATTTCATCTGTTTCTGCCTTGTTGTCATCATTCTATACCAACTGAGAAGGACTAAGAGGATCGGCAATTTGCATACACCGGCTTCATTCAAGAATGGGAGGTACAAGAAGGTATCATATGCTGATATTGCAAAAGCAACTGCCGGTTTCTCCTCGAAAAATTTGGTTGGTTCAGGGAGCTTTGGTTCTGTTTACAAGGGAATGCTAGATAACAAAGCAGTAGCTATCAAGGTTTTCGACCTTGAGCAGCATGAAGCTCTGAGGAGCTTCAATTCTGAATGCAAACCTTTGAGAAACATCAGGCACAAAAATCTAGTCAGTGTCTTCACTTCGTGCTCCTAGCTAGATTTTAAAGGGAATGAATTTAAATCTCTACTTTTCGAACACATCCCAAATGGTAGCCTTGACGAGGGAATACACCCGAAATCCCCAGGAAAGAAGCTGAGTTGTGCTGATGGAATATATATAGCTATGGATGTTGCTTCTGATCCAATGGTCCATCGTGACATTAAACCAAGCAGCATACTTATTGACACCAACATGACCGCACTTGTCAGTGATTTTGGTCTCGCAAGGTTCTTGGTTGGTTCGCACTCCACCTCTGCCGAGGTGTCAACAACCTTGCATGGACTGAAAGGAACTATTGGCTATATACCACCAGGTAAATTAACAAACTTCGAGTCTCACTTCTCAATTTTCCACAATTGTTTTCTTTTTATGTAATGTTGCTGTATTTCAATATTTATTGTAGAGTATGCATCGGGTAGCACCATCTCCGCGCGAGGTGATGCATATAGCTATGGAATTGTTCTGTTGGAGATGTTGACTGGAAAGAGGCCGACAGATGCGATATTCAGAGATGGATTCAACATTCATGCGTATGTTTCCAATGCATTCCCGGAAAAGATTATTGAGATCCTAAATCCTAGCATGTTTGAAGAGTTGAAATGCCTTGAAAGCAATCTAGGAAATGGCAATGACCTTCTGAACATGGTAATGGAGAAGTGCATAATTCCGCTCGTTCGTGTCAGCCTCGCTTGTTCTAAGGAAGCGCCAAAAGATCGGATGAGAATGGTAGATGTCACGGTCGAACTCTCAAAGATTAAACAAAACCCATACCTAGGAAGCATATCATTGGTGTTTTAGTTAGCAGTGTGAAGGGAGTTAGTAAACTAGTAAATTATGTGAACAATGTGCCACTTAAACATTGCAACTTGAATAGCAATTGCAATTAATTAGCTGGGCTAGAGTTTGCAGATTCAAACCCAATTAAAATCTAGCCCACTTATATTGGCTTCTACGAAACCCAATTATTGAGATTTTTGTGAAAGTATCATGGGTTTGGTTCAGAGGCCCTGGTTAATTTGGATTCTCACAAAAGGCAAAAAACCAATATAGTTTTCAAATGGGTTCAAAAGTAGGTCGTTTATATTCTACCAGTTGGGTACACTTCATCAGATAACAGATGTTTTTCAGTTAGTGCAAAAATCAGTTTATGCAAGGTGGTAACAAAAATTACGCTAGACTAATTGAAACGAATAACTAATTTTTTTTTTTTTTTTTTTTTTTTTTTAAATCGATGTTTCAGACAAAGGCTTTTAATTGTACCGATCACTCCTAATCAATCAATCGGTCAGCGAGAATATCGTAGTGATTCTCTGCGGTAAAAACTTAGGGGTGTCAATGGCACCCTTTTATCCTTTTATCCAACCCGTACCGTATTCGATAAGACGAGTATGGATAAGATTTTTTTTTTCGTAAACTTATTGAGTACGTGTATGGATAAAGATTTTTTTTCCGTTATCAAAACGAGTAAGGGAACGGATAAAGCCTATTTCGTACCCGTTACCCGATTGGGTAATTATATAAAAAAAATTATATATATTATATATCTTAATGAGCATTGAATTATTATCCATCTCTAACAGTCCAACTCGCAACTACTCTTGATCTTGGAAAATAAAATTTATTAAATTTTCTAACTTGAACAATTAACCATTTATGTAACTGTGTTAAATATAATTCACTATTAAAGCACTTCAACAATTGACCATCTTGCTTTTATTTGCATGCCTGATTTTTTTTTTATTAAAGAGCAAAGATATTTGTGTTTTGATAAAACAAATAATTTAGTTGGAATTAATTTTTACATTAGTAATGTGATTATATATGCGACACATAAATGTGTTTTAGTGTTTTATTTAATAAATAATAAAAATAATTATTATACAAGTATTAACCGTTATTTACCCGCTACCGTTTCGTTATCCGACAACTACAACGGGGTAAGAGTAGGGTACAGATAAGACAATTTGTAACGGTAAGGATACACTACGGGTAAGAATAATTTGTGACGGGTACGGATATAAAAATGCTTCTACCCGAACCGAACCGTACCCGTTGACACCCCTAGTGAAACTTTTCATCAATATCCAATCATAAAAAAAGTAAAAAACAGTGCGCTCTCAATTTATGTTATATTATATTTGTCGTCTGCACTAAAAGCCAAAATATATATAGCAAGGAAAATCCAAGCATTTAAATATGAATTTTTTTTTTATAAAATGCCCCAATTTTAAAAATATAAAAAATAACCCTCTTTTAAATTAATTAACAAAATATGCATGCAAGGCTCAGATGTACACTTATCTTTATTCTATTTCTACTTCCCTCAAAAGAATCCGTATTATTTGAGGTAATGTAATATTTCTGTTTAGATTCGGATCATCCGATTAGAATTCGGACCAATCTGACTTAAGGTGAAATGCATAGACTATTTTTATATTCGTGTGGATTCTGATCGAAAAGTCCAAATTTAAACAAAATATTTTGTTATCTTAGGTGATATGAATTCCTCTTTGAATATTCATCCTGATTACAAAGGAGATTAAATTCTCAGCTAGATTTTATCCTCCTTTCAGTTTTTTTTTTCTTCTACAATTTTAATTACGCAATTGTCTGTAATTAGAATTATGGAACTTCATAATTATCCCTTTTTTTCATAGAAAATTATTCAATTTTCTAATTCTCCAATTCAAATTAACATTATTTTTTCAAATGACCCACTTTAACATTGTTTGAGCCGGCAATTAGAGCTTAATTATCAATGTAAAATGTTCATCAAAGTGCAATTATGCGCTTCAAAGTTCAAATTACTATGTCTGTCAGTGAAGGTAGGGGTGGATCCAGGATTATTTTCAGGGTAGGGCAAGAATTATGTGCACTAGTACACTAAATAACATTGATACCGGCTGGTACTAGTGTTAGAAAATAGTTAATCAGACCATTAGCTAATCAGATTCACCATTAGAATTTTTATAAAATAAATCTCATGATTAACCATACCCTTTCAATAAGAGAATAAGTATAGAAAAAATGAAAGAAAATAAAGAGAAACAAAAAAAAATAAGAAAAAAACATGAAAAAAATATTAAAATCAAATAAGAAAAAAAAATTAGAGGAAATGGAGGTGTCCTTCACGCACAGAAATGGAGATGAAAGAAATTTAGAGAGAAAAGTGGAAGTGATCTGTTCCACGGGTTGACTGAAACAGAGAAGAGGAAAGAAAGGGAATTTGATGCGCTGTCATTCATTTATTTTGACCCGGGCCCCACCTCTCTTCTGCTACTTTCTTATTTAAACTCGATTCAAAGAATTTCTTTATAATATTTTCTTTGGTTCATGTGTACCATGTCCGTTCAATATTTTTCCCACAATCTCATCGTCTTCTTCCTCGGAAAGTAGACCGAAATTCAAAGAAAATCGGACAAAATAGAAAATCGAAGAATGGTTTCAAAATCTAGGGTAAATATTAGCTTTTATTAGCTCTGTCACTGCTTAACAAGGTAGAACAAAGTCCTTTTTCAGAGTAGGGCAAGAGTCAAATAACATATTGCAATGAGATTATCTCTCAGTTGCTGTTTGTAATAACTCTGGAGCAATCACAATGGAAAGGTGAAGGAATTGTGGAAATATTCAGATAGAAGAACACGTTGAGAACAAGAAAGGTAGAATCTTTATTTAAATTGATTGATAATTTTTCCCATTTTACAATCCATAGTCAAGTTAGCCTTTTATAGGCGATTACAACGCAACTGGAATTACTAAAATTGGTTGAGTAAAATCCTGTAAATGCTCCCAGCACGACACCTCAGCCAGATTGTGCTTTCATGGCAGCTGACGTGTCACGGTGAGGTTTCCTCTTAACTAATTGCTCTTCGATGGACTAATTGCTCTTCGATGGATCTGGGCTTTTATTTAACTCCTGGACCCAGTTGCAGTCTAATTCATTCTACCCGAGCTCTTTGACCTCTCTGCCCGCTAACTCTTCTTCTTCTCTTTTCTCTTGAGCTTCAACAACCATCCCCAAATCAGCTATATTTCGTTGCACATATACTCAAATATTAATTTTCAAAATTCAGGGTAGGGCAATTGCCGATCCCTAAACCAATGTAGATCTGCCTCTGAGTGAAGGGCGTAATTTTTGCCTTTTATTCTGACATTTAAGAAAACATTTACTAAAAAAAATGAAGCTTGATTAGACATACAAAATTTGCTAAAATTTTTAAATGTACCATTTTCTCAAAAAAGATAAACCAAAAGACCATAGTTTTTGTACAATTATAAATCTACCACAGCCGCATCTACGAAACGCGGACTCAATTACTGAGAACAGCATCTAGAGGATGCGGTTAGGGGTGTCAATGGTACCTTTTTAGCCGTTTACCCAACCCGTATCATATTTGATAAGGCGGGTATGGGTAAAGTTTTTTTTCGTTAACTTATTGGGTGTGGGTATGAGTAAGAATTTTTTTTTTTATTAAATAAATGGATAAGGGTATGGATAATGACTATTTTGTACCTGTTACCCTATAGGGTAATTATAAAATCCAAATATATATTAAATTCATTTTTCAACCCACTTAAATGTATATTCAATTCAATTTCCAACCCACTTAAATGTATATTCGTGTTTTTGAATTTTTATTCTTTATAAAAAAATAATTTAGTTAGAATTGATTGCACATTTATTTTATTTTTTTATTAGAAATGCAATTATATATGTGTTAAAATGAATGAGTTTTTGATGTTTAATTTGTAAAATATAATAAAACTAATTATTATACTAGTATTATCCGTTATTCACCCGCTATCGTTTCGTTACATGATAATATTAACGGATAAGAGTAGGATAAGATAAGATTAATTTTTAATAGGTATGAATAGGATATAAATAAAGTCAGTTTTAATGGGTATAGATATGAAAATATCTTCATCCGATCCGTACCGTATCCATTGACACCCCTAGATGCGGTCTCAAAATGGAGTTCACATCGGCTAGATACGGCCTCATTTCTTTTTACTTTTTCCAAAGTTTCGAAGAATCTCTGATGCGAATTGATACGATTTGATTGAAACATATAATATATAATATATTATTTTATAAATTGATATGGATCTCAGTCCTCAGAGGATAGGAACGAATTGGTTTTAATATAAAATATATTATTATATTTTATTGTTATTTTTCACTTATGTTATCCGGATACTCCAATATAAAACCCGTATCCGTATCGGACACCAATACTCGCCCCGGCTTACGTGGCGTATTGGATAGTACCAGATACGATTTCTGATACTGTGTTGAATGTGCTTCCTTCAGACTTCACGTGGGGGTGTCAGGTGTGGGTGGAATAACCGAATAAGCATCTTTTTTTAGTGGATAAGCTATTCTCACTTCTCTTTCGAATTAAGATTAAATTAAATATTTATAAATGCCTTCACGTGGGTGATTCCCAATTTCAATTTTCTAACTTTTACTCTCTTCTCTCGTGGATTAGACTTTTGCGTGATACTTATAAGAGTAAGGCTTGGATGTTATGAATAGCATAGAGGGCTACGGTGTTATGGCTTAATATTCGAGTTTTTAAAATTTTAATGGTCAATTTGAACCGTTTATCTTGTTCTTTATATTAATATGTGTTTAAAGATCAAATTTTATATTTTTTGAAATTTTTTTACTAATTTTTTAACTAGATAAAAAATCACTTTATCTAAAAAATTTTGCACCGTTCAGATATTTAATTTTCTACCTATCTAAAATAATAGTAAAAAATTTTCAAAAAATGTAAAATTTGGTCTCCAAACACATATTAATATGGAGAACAAGATGAATAGTTCAGATCGACCGTTAGGATTTTAAAAACTCGAATATTGAGCCGTAGCACCGTAGCCCTCTATGTTATCCATAGCACCCAAGTCTTACTCCACTTATAAAACCCGCCGTTTTTTTTTAGTTACCACCCCAATAAATCGGAATTAAATGAATACCACCTGAATTACTAAATTTAAGATTCCGCCACGTTCGCACCATGGATCTGCGGACGGATCGCCACCCGTTTGCGTAATAGATTTGCAGACTGACCTGCTCGACTGACCCGTTCTCTAAATGGATCTGTGGACTGGCCCATTCCCGACCTGACCCGCTCGACTGACTCGCTCCCGATCTGACCCGCTCCCGATGACCCATTCGCAAGATGGTTCTCCCGCTCCCGATGACCCATTCGCATATCCATCTTGCGAACGGGTCCGTCCGCAAATCCATTTAGAGAACGGGTCAGTCGAGCGGGTCAGGTCGGGAACAGATCAATCCGCAAATCCATTACGCGAACGGGTGGCGATCCGTCCGCAGATCCATGGTGCGAACGTGGTGGAATCTTAAATTTAGTAATTCGGGTGGTATTCATTTAATTCCGATTTATTGGGATGGTAACTAAAAAAACGATAAAACCCGTTTCTCTGTTATTCTCTCTTTGTGGGACTACCCCAATAACCATGAATTCGTATCCTCTGAGATATCTCAAACTTTGCGTGACTTTTTGGAAAATCCCAACCGTTTAAATACTCTCTACACGAATCTCAAAGCACATATAATACTAACCCCCTACATCACCCTGAATAGGCACCCGACACGTCGGTCACGCAAAAGTTGAGATATCTCAGAGGATACGCACCCAATAACCATATATATCCGGACCATTGATAAAAGATTTTCTGTGACATATAATTTAGATGTAATGTGTCGCTGAATTAAATACAAGTGTTGAATTTATGTGGCAATGGACCATATAAATTAAACACAAGTGCCCCATATTAAGTTACTGAAATTTGTGAGATTTATATATCCCGTATAATATAAGTATTGGAATCATTAAATTATTGTATGCCGTATAATATAAGTGTTGAATTAATAATATAATTAAAATAATAATATAATAATATATATAATAGCCGTATCATATCCGAGTTTTTTTTAAATTGCCGTATCACCGTATCCATATCCATGCAACATAGATTTTCACCGAAGATCTTAAAAATTTATTCGCCGATATCTCTAAATTTATTTTTATTACAAACAAGTTCAATAACATATATATTATTTTATTTTATTTTGTGATTATTTTTCACCGAAGACATTAAAAGTTTATTCATTGATAGCCCTAAATTAATTTTATAACAAAAAAGTCAAATTACACATATATTATATTATTTTATTTTGTGATTATTTTTCACCGAAGACCCTAGAAGTTTAATCGCCGATAGCTCTAAATTAAACTTCTAGGGTCTTCGGTGAAAAATAATTACAAAATAAAATAAAATAATATATGTGTAATTAGACTTCTCTGTAATAAAAATTAATTTAGAACTATCTGCAATTAAATTTTTAGGGTCTTTGGTGAAAAAAAATCACAAAATAAAATAAAATAATATATATGTTATTGGACTTGTTTGTAATAAAAATAAATTTAGGGATATCGACGATTAAACTTTTAGGGTATTCGGTGAAATATAATCACAAAATAAAATAAAATAATATATATCTAATTGTACTTTTTTATAATAAAAAATAATTTAGAAATATCGGCGAATAAATTTATAGGATTTTCGGTGAAAAATAACCATAAAATAAAATAATATATTTTATATTAAAATCAATTCGTTGTATCTCTTAGATTCATATCAATTCATAAAATAATATATTACATATTATATATTATATATTACAATAAATTCATATCAATTTGTATCCTATGAGATTCTCTGAAACTTTCGAAAAAAAAAAAGATGGGGCCGCATCTAGCGGATGCGGACCCTACTAGGAGGCTACATTCCCTAGATGCGGTCTCCAATAATTGAGTCTGTATTCCATAGATATAACCGTGGTAGATTTATAATTATACAAAAATAGTGATTTTTTAGTTTATTATTTTTTGAAGAAATTGTAACTTTAAAAATTTCTGCAAAACTTGTATGTTTCAAATATTAAGAACATTTCAAAAAAGAAGCAACTTGCTACTCTGTTTTAATTGGCCCAATTCGGGGGTAAAAACATGTGACAAGAGGGCTGCAAACGAATCGAACCATATCAAACTTAACCTATTTTGAATTTGAGTTTGAATAAATTCAATCGAACAAATTAATTGCAATTTGTTTTCAAATCGAATTGAAGTTAATCGAATCACAAACTATGAATTGTTTTGACAACCACCGGTAGTTTATGCATTAGTTTTTTTCACGCGGTTTTCTTTTACTTTTTACTTTTCATGAATTCACACTGATGAATTATGGGCCAGTCCAAAATTCCCTTTCCTATTACGTTGTTGGATTGATTAAAATTACGGTATGGACCTAGTCAAATGGAGTTTATTTTCATTGTTAATTTGTTACGTTGCTGAAGCATTTTTCTATTATATTAACAATTTTGAGCTCTGATATAAGTTTGGTTCCTGCATTATTAAAGATTGGTGATTGAAGCTATTAGTTGCATTATTTGAGATTCAAATCTAAATAGTTCACGGACCAATTTCGAACAAACTATACTCAGTTTGAGTTTGAATAAGATTCAAACCAAACTATTTTAATTTATTTTAGAATGAACAAATTTCGAATCGAACTAATTACGAACTTTTTTGCAAATTAAATCACAAACTACGAGCTTTTTGTGCAACCCTAGACAAGAGTTACCACATCCTTCAAATAAATAATTACCAGATACTACAAGAATTCATTCATTGTGTCTGTCCATTTAGCACCAAGCATTTCCGGTCAAAAAGAAAAGCAACCCATAATTAGTGCTAAAAATTGTAATTTAAATGGTTGATTGTGGAGATTCACATCCTAAGAATTTTGGTAGAAACTGCCCCGGGATTAGACTTGAGTGGGAAATTCATGCCTTTCATTATGCGAATTTTTTTTCATGATAATATTGTAGAATTCATGACACTCCTACCACTACAATTTTAAAAATTAAATTTGTTTACTAAATTAGTTTATTTTTTTCATAAAAAATTACATTCTTGGTCATTTTAATCCAAACACAAAAGAATAAATAGATAACACGTAAAAAATATTCAGCGACGAGTGTATTTCTTATATATATATATATAATGAGGAGGGTTCAAATGCCTCCATTTTTTGTGCCTCCACTATGCCTCCATTTTTTAAAACTTTAATAACTCAAAATTTAAAACTTAAAAGTCAAAGTAAAACCGTTGGATATGATATACGTCATTTTATTTATGCACGTGTAAAAAATTATGACATTTCAATTTTGATTGTCATCAAGAGCTTGTAAAAAATGCATTAATGTGGATGATTTCTATACGTTGATTTTTGAACTTATTGATTCACATTAAAACAAAATTGAAATGTGATATTTTTTTATGAGCACATAGAGAAAATAACATATATCACATCTAACGGTTTTATTTTGACTTTTAAGTTTTAAATTTTGAGTTATTAAAGTTTTAAAAAATGGAGGCATGATGGAGGCACAAAAAATGGAGGCATTTGAACCCTCCTCATATATAATAGTGAGTCTTTTTCACCCACTTACATGAGTCATGAATGACTAGTGTATTAGATATTTTGTTTTCTTATTCTACAGAAAAAAAAATACAGTCTCCCTCCGGGGCGGATCCAGTGAAGTTTCCGAGGGGGGGGGGGGGGGGATTTTTTTGGGGATTTTGAAATTTTATACAGATTTATAGGTTGGTTCGACTTTGCCTCCTTCTGAACTTTTGATTTGTAATTAATGTTAAATTTAGAGTTAAAATTATGATAAATTTCTTAAATTCTAATTATTAGTAATTAGAATTAGAAGTCATAGTATTGAAAATTAGAAGTTAGAGCATTATATTTTATTTAGTACCCGATTAGCTAATGGGTTTGAACCCACTTAGCTATTTAAACCCAATTCATTATTTTTTTGCTCCTCCGTAACAAAAATTCTGGATCCGCTCATGATCTCACTAGTTCAAAATTTACACTTGAATAACTAGTTTCTCAACGAAGTTGAATGTTTTTATAAAGATGACTGAACATGACATTTTAAGAACAAATACTTTTATTGTATTTTGCTCGTTTTGGCCTGAATTCTACTAAGGAACAATATTTTTTTTCTTAAAAAAATAACGATGTTAAACTTGAAATTCGAATACACACATTTAAACGGGACATAATGCTTTATCCCGTCCAACTACAGTGTCGGACGGGATAAACCATTTTCTTATATTTCGATTTTTCAGCAAAACGGTCTTCTTTCATGATATTTTTTATTTTGTTTTCGATGAATAAAAAAAATCGGATAAATATATCACAAACTAATTCGTATATCCTTTAAAACAAAATAATAATAAAATAACAAATCAACTCACGGTCATTTCAACAGCGTGTCTTGTAAAAGAATTTTTTTTTATAAACCATAATTAATTAAATTAATTTTAGTAAAGCATCATGATTTTTTTTTTTAACAAAAACTATAAGGACCGAATTCCCAATTCGGTTTCCAAATTTTACTTTTTGGAGAGACCGAATTGGGGATTCGGTCTCCATATTTTTCTCTGTTTCGGCTTTTCACGAACATCCTGTATTTCTGTGATTATGTTTCGGGCCCTGTTTTTGCCAAGGACGGTCCCTGTTTCTTTTAGGAACAAGTTGTTTCTGCCAGAGACAGCCCCTGTTTCAAAATAAAGGGAGACCGAATCCCCAATTCGATCCAGAAAAAAGTAAAATGTGGAGACCGAACTGGAGATTCAGTCCTTATAATTTTTGTAAAAAAAAAACAAAGTAATCATGTTGCTTTACTAAAATTAATTTAATTAATTATGATTTATAAAAAAAAAATTCCTTGTAAAATCCGTATCTTTTGCCCCAAATTACCGGAAAAAAAAATTGATAATTTGACATATCCATCCAAACGATCTGCTGAGTCGGATCCTGAGGAATAGGTAAAAGGTTGGTGATTCCTTTGACTACCTTTATTCCTGTTACGTGCAGCAGCAGACCGGATGTGAAGTAGAAATTTCATCCGATTTAATACTGCTACGCTATTCTCACATTCGGATACTCACAAATCTCTACCAAAGACCAATAACCTAGGAAAAGTCTCCCGCCATTCGTCAATCTATGCCATTATGTGCCTCCGTTAATCATATCGTAGATTTTGTTAGTGTAGTTAGCTTTTGGTGCTGTGATTTTAACCTCCTCCGTCGTCGTGAAAATATTATGGTACCCAATGCCCGGATCTTCTGGTACGGAAACTGTACAAGAAATTCTGTAATAGGTTGCCGATAGAGCTCTAGTCTCCTAGACAGGTTTATTTATTGTGCTTATGGGACTGGGACCTAATCATTTATAAGGTAATAATAGAGATTTTTTAGGAGAGCTTGTTACAGAGGATCTGGAAATGGGACCATCTCCTGCCAAAACGCTGTCGCATACTGCAGCTCTTCAAATCAGTACGCGGAACGGCGGAAGGGGTGGCAACTAAATTCAACCATTAACCTTTAATAATACAAAAAATAAATTTATATAACAGCTTAAAATTATTAATATAATAATAACTTATAATAGAAAAATATTTCAGCAGCATAATAAATTGATAATGGAATAAATTTTATTTGACTAGATCCATGCCGTGATTTTAATCAATCCAACAACGTAAAAGGTAAAGAAATCTTAAACTGACACATAATCCATTAGTGTAAATTCATAAAAGGTAAAAGGAAACTGTGTGAATTTTGTTCTGCGAGAAGAAAACTAATGCATAAAATACCGGTATAACAAGGGTTGCCGAAAAAATTTGTAGTTCGTAGTTCGATTGACTTTGATTCGAAAAATGTGTAGTTCACAATTAATTTGATTCGAAACAAATCAAATCCAGTTTAATTTGAATCTTATTCAAACTCAAACTCAAACTAGAGTAAGTTCGATTCGGTTTGATTCGTTGCCATCCCTAGTATATGGGCTCATAAATAAATCAAACATGTCCGCATCCTATTTATTACAAGGTACGCTCGGACCATATATTTTGTTTGTGGACTATCATAATTAGGGGTGTGTAAGTCGCTCATAATTTGTAATTTGTTCATAATTCACTAGTTAAGAGCTCGTTAACAACTCATTAATTTAATGTACCGAGCATGAGCATATCTCAATTCATTCATAACTCGCTCATTAAGAACTGAGTTACATAAAATCATGCTACATCTAATCCCAACCAGATCAAACCCAAAAAGATAGCTCTAAGCATGTGACATGTAGGGTCATGAGAACCGACAAGAAGATAGCTGTTTGCTTTTGTTAAATTTGTTTATTGACAATTTTTTGCTAAATTATGTACTGTTTAAGCAGTTGGATTATAACAAATTGTTAAATTCTATTAATATTAATTAATTTTTGAATGATGTATCTGAAACAAAAAAATTCAAAACAAAATTCAAATTGCCTACAAGTTGATTCTTAACGAGTCGCTTAAGGAGCACAAGTCAACTTGAGTATTTAACGAACCAAGAACGAGCACAATTGTCAACTCGGTATTGTCGTCTCAACTCGAGTCCACTCGCTCATTAAACTAATGAACTGAGTACGAGCATACTTCAACTCGCTCAAACTCGCTCATTAATCACTCTTAATTAGAAGTCACCTATATAAGATATATAGCTCCTTTTTGGTCATGTGTTAAACTAATGATAGAATAAGTTGTCTATTTTAAATTAAGATAGCATAAGATATTTTATTTAGTTGTTGATTAAAGTTGTGATAGAATAAATTAAACCTCTTAATCTTTATATTTTTGTCTTACACATATCGGACGATAACAAGCTTTTTAATTACAAAATAATTTAAAATTATAAAATCTCTATTCTTATATTATGCACGTAGTTGTCCTGATCCTTCAATTGCTGAGATTGAAGATGAATTTTTAAATTGAATATCAACCCTCCAATCACATAATCTGTCTTCTTTTGATTATATGCATATATCTTATGTGTAGAAGTTTAACATGCTCGCCACACAGACTGCTACATGATTTATCACATTAAAATTGAATAAATCCTTAGCTATCTTCTATTCTTCCAATTAAATTATTTCCTTATTTTTTTCATTTCCTCCATTTCATTTCTCTGCCATCTATAAAAACTAATTAATCTGTGTATGCCACGTTTTGTTAACTCTCAAATGAAGGTTTTTACAATAATCAATTGTCATTAATATGTGTAGACTAACTTATATAGAAAGTTTTTTAAATGCCGAAAAATTAACTCACATAATGAACAAAGATAGAAAAATACAATCCAACGTCTTTTATGAAATAATTAATAATACCACAATTTATCTAGAGAATAATCATTATAATGAATATAAATTAATATAAAAAAATTAATAATAAGAATATCACAAGGTATTCTTTATGTGAACTTATGCAGATGAGAATTTCAATATAACCAATTTAATGTGCAAAATGGGTTAAAAAATTTCAAATATAAACAAAAAATAAATTATGCTACAAAATATCATAGCATTATAAAGAGTTTTTATTTTTTGAAATTATTATTAAGTAATATAAGACTATAGATTTAGTACGTTAATTTTTTTATGGCTTAGCAGGCACTGAGTGGGTAACTCAAATTTAAATTTTGGAATTGAGTTAGTAGTTTGGGTCCAAAGTTTAAGTCAAAACCACTAATTCGGCTTCAAAGTTTAAATCTGAACTACTAACTTGGTTCAAAAGTTTTAATTCAAACCACTGACTCAGAGCCTTCTAGACCTTTGAAAATTTGACGTACTCAATTAATTTTCGTATATTATTTAATAATAATTTTTAAAATTCAAAATTCTCTGGCAAAATTTTTGTGCTATAAAATGTTCAAAGTTTACTTTTTCATTCATATTTGAAAATTTATAACTCAAATTGCACATGAAAATTATTGTATTGGAACTCTCTTCTATATAACTTACTTTTTTTTTCATAAAAAAATATCTTCTGGTAATTTGTTATAAATTTATTTTACTTGTGGTATCATAATATAAAAATAGAGATTTCATGAAGACAAATTGGATTTTTTTTTCTATTTTTGTTGATCACGTGAGTCAATTTTTCTTTGCTTAGAAATATTAATGATGGACCAAGTATTTAATAATTGTGAAAACTATCATTGAGAGGTCCAAAACGTGGCAGACCATGATTGGTTAGTTTTCGTAGATGGTAGAAAAAAAATTTGTCCACCGGTGGGCAAAGAATTTGGTCTTTTATTTCTCCTCTTCCTCTATAGTTTCGACAATGAAAATGGAAACAATCATATTTTTTTGTATTTTGTTTAAGCTATTGTATTTTTGTGAATAGATGAATATCAGATCTTGTGTTGACAAAAGCAATTAATCTTTCTGATCTGAAGAGAAAATGAATAATATCTAGAGCTTTCGTGTATAGAAATGATATGTAGAGAAATTTCTATTGTTAAAATAATTTTCATGAAGAATATATATGTAGAGAAAAATTTTACTTGAATCATTTAATTATATATTTTTCAAATTTATTTTTTTACATATGATCTCCTCTAAATCGTTTAATGGCATGTCTCACTTGTGGAGAAAATTAGATCTTAAATCGCAATGATATTTAAAAAAAAAATCATGTTATATTTGATTCTTTTCTTTTTTTTTTTCATTTGTTGTATCAGGACAACTACGTGCATAATATAAGAATAGGGATTTATTATTTGGATTTCCATTTTTTAATTTGTCTTTTTTTTTCATTTTTTTATTTTGTGTGAATGTCAAATAAAAAAGTCTCTTCGTATTTTATTCAATCTTATAATATGTCTCTGTTGCAATGCACGACCACAATACTAGTAAAATAAAATGGGTGTTAATGAGCCGAATTGGAGGAAATTTCTCTAACCAACGTGGTATTAATGAGCTGAATTCCACTGCCAAGTTTTTTAAAGACACTAACGGATTTTAATGAATAGATTATGATAATCGCTCCGGATAGTTACCGGATAATGGAGAAGGAAATATGTGACATGTAATTTGACAAACACGTTGTGATTTGATCACGTGATGTGATTAATTTTTTTTTATGTGACGTGATGTAACGTAATCAAAATAGTGGAGGACAGTCACGTCACGCGTGGTTACGCCGTGACCATACGTGACGTGACATGATGTGACGTAAATTAGTCACGTCATTTTTTTTATATTTTAATTTAAATGGTTGAAAATTCAGAAAAAATATAATAAAAATGGAAAATTCTAAAAAATCTAAAATAAATAAATAATATTGTTTGGGCTTTATAAATCCCCAACATTTATATTTAAAATACCAAGTCTTAATAAAAGCTGAATATATCAACTAATTATGAACACTACACTGCTGACGTTAGTTGGATTTCGATTTGAATTGGAATATATTTCATAAAAATTAGGACTAACTAATGTGAAATATTTAAAAAAAAAATCATTGAGTTTAAACTTTTTAATAGCAATAAGACGTTATATCTAGCACATGAAGTTTTTATATCCTTAATCTTTAGTGTTATACTTAATGCACCTCTAATTGAACAAAAACTGAAAATAAATTGCAATTGAAAGTAAAAGAGATGAGTTTAGAAAAATTGACACGCGGGATGATAACGGAGTTCGGTAAAATAATGGCCTACGTCTCCGGGGCGTCGCAACCTCTTTCTAGGTGCGCCTTTCTATTACCCAATATGAAAGGATTACAATTGTGAACCGTGAGCCCTTACAAAACGGGAAGTCACGGCCAACGAGAGATGAGCGCCGGCGAGCCCTTACAACCAAGGGAAGTCACATGAGCTACTCAAGAACAAGAGAAACACTCAATAGATCACTCTAACCTAATCTAATTAGAGATTAGTGAAGTAGGTTTGAGGTTGCTTGAGGGATTTTGAAGTTTTAAGCTCTCACAACAATGGAGTAGGCTAAGCTCTCAGAAAATCGCTTTTAAAATGATTAGGGTCGGCTCTGATCAGTGAGAAAGAAATCTCACTCATCTATTTATAGTGTCAGCTCAAAAATGAGCTATTTGACATAAAACGTTACCAACGTTTTATCAAACGTTACAACGTTTAATTCAAATGCGATTTTATGGTTTTAGTTTTCTGACAGCTCAACAAAACGTTATAACGTTTTCAAAACGTTTGTGTAACGTTTTTGTGAAGCTTTCGGACTTTTGAAGTCTCACAAAACGTTACCAACGTTTAGAAAACGTTACAACGTTTAAATTTGAAATTTCAATCTTTGGTACAGTTGTACTTAAAATTCTGACATCTATAAAACGTTACAACGTTTCATGTTGGTACTGTACAGCTGTGCTTTAGTAGCTTTGTAGCTATTCAACGTTACAACGTTTGTAAAATGTTACAACGTTTGTAAAACGTTACAACGTTTGTATAACGTTATAACGTTGTAATTTGTTTCTTCTTTTGATCAGTTTGTTGTTTCTGACCAATATAAAACGTTATAACGTTTTGAAAACGTTACCAACGTTTTATCCCATTTTAATCAACCTCACACATACTTTACCAAGTTTCTGATTTTACAATTTGTATTCTTGATAAAATTCTTCGTGATTTCTTCAGTCCAAGCATATTATACTGCAGTTCTTACTCTTATTGGACCTACATATTCTCAAAATAGAAGAAATCGTAAAATTCAATAATTGTATGTTTTTGCAAATTAGTCAAATAGCCGTAAAAGATTATTGTACGAACAACATTTAGTCCTTATTGATCACATAATTAAAATAATTAATCACATGACAGTATGTAATTTATAATTATATCACTCAACGTTGGATATATCATCCAACAAACTTATCTCTCCAAAAAAATAATTGTCTATACATTTTCTTTCTTCCTCTTTTTTTATACTAAAGAAAGACCGACCGCTAGTGATATCTTGAACTAGCAACAATATTTTTTTGAAAGTACTGGAGAATCACCCCATATAATATTCATTACAGTTGACTTTGAATAGAATTTGATTCGGTTAGAGAAATATTAGTGCTATAACAATAATTGGTAATCAAAGTAACATCTAAAAATGAGTTTTACCTTGGACCGGATTAATTGGTTCAGATTCTGATTAGACAATCGAGATGCTAAACTCAAAATTTGAGGTAATTCAGAATACGGATCCAATTGATTCCTTCGATTGAAGCTATATATATACACACACATATGTACATAAATCGTCAGATCGATATGACTTGAAAAAGTTTCTCCAGTGAATTTTAATTAAAGGTCAGGTTTTCTCACTTTATTATTCTGTATGCTGTAGTTTCATACATTAGTTCCAAATATCTATTAATTAGTTACAACAATTTATTGCAACACATGTTTTAAGGATCAAGAAATTAAAACCTTATTTTTGTAATTCCGAAATGAGTTTCTTCTAACATTATTTTTGCGATGCATTAATTTTTAAGGATCAAAGAAAGAACTAACACCTCATTTATAAAAGAAGACGACGCGATAGTACAATGGATGACTTTAGAATTTCAGGGCCTGTCCACTTGAGGTCCAAAGATGTAAATTGGTGAGTACACTTAATAAGAAATTTCTTTTCAATTGATTTTTTTTTTTCAAAATGTATTCATAATTATTTCAAGGTGGTTGTTGCTTAATTTTGACTATATATCCCATCTCTTCGCTGAAAAATAAAGTAGCCTTGAGCAATTTCTTCTCAATTTACTACTGTCAATGTTTAAACGTATATCAATATATCATACGTAGATGAAAAGGGGAATTTATATGCAACTTCCTATTTGAGAAGCTTCAAATGGACTTAATTATGTTTTTAGCCCTTTTTTCTTTGTAAAGAGGCGAATGATGGTGTTTATAAGAAACGATATAAGTTGGGAATATCTGGATAGTTTATTCCTATGTTGCATGGATACGGGTACAGGTATCATATCAGATACGATACATATACGACGATACAGAATTTTCAAAAATGAAAGATACGATACGTCTATTATATATATTATTTTAATTATATTATTAATTCAACAAATATATTATATAAATTAAATATAAAAAAAATCAGGATTCAACACCGCAAAAATACATTAAATACAAAATCCACTGACTTCTAACAACATATTTGATTTGGCGGTAAAAGTCTGTAGGCTCTTAATTTTTTTTACTCTTTAAACCTTAGATATAACTTATCAATTTTTTTTATGTAAAAGTCTGTAAGCACTTTAAATTGTATTTCTCAAGCTTTAAATATCTGTGTACAATGTTTTAAAGTAATTATGTCAAACCTTTAAATCTGGTATGTAAGTTATCAATATTTTTTTTTACAATAAAAACTAGTAGATTTTAAATTTTATTTCTCAGGTTATAAACATCTTTCTACAATCCTTTAAAGTACCCGTGTCTAGTTTTTAAACCTTACACGTAACTTAGTAAAATGCAGTCTTTAAAACTAGCAAATGAAGCTAAACCTACTGCAAACCTTTAAATCTAGCATATCAAGTTTTTATACGTAGCATATCTTTAAAAAAATAGTGACACGTACTTCATTATTGATCTTATTTGAAAGAGAAATCAAGCAAAAGATGTTTATATTTTTATATTCGCAAAATTTGTCACAGATCATCAAAAAAATAGGCTGATTTGAGACAAAATTGAGTGAAAGAATTTTTTTTACTTAATTAGAGGCAAAAGTAGTTAGAAACTAAACTAGCTGACGGTCCGATTTGAGATAAAGGCTTAAGGGTCAAAACCTTTTCTCATTTGTTTTGTTTTGTTTTGTTTTGTTTCGAGGAACCGATTCTAAGTTTAACAACTTGTTCTGAAGTTCGCATGACTTATTATTTAATTTTAGGTTTAATTGAAAAAAAAAAGGGTAAAAGGCAGATGTCGAGATTGCAAAAAGAACCGCTGAAGGGTTGATTGTGCAAAAAGGGAAAACGGTTAATAAAGAGAAAGACATAACATAAAATTTAAGCATCATTGGAGCGATTTTGAAATTTATGCCACTTGCTTTCGGCAAATGTTCGTGATTCAACCAATTTGGGAAAATTTTCGACATGAATAATTACAACTTTTAGTTAATTTAATTTTCTAACACAACCTGACAATCTCCAAAAATATGAACTCACTGATTATTTAAACAGGACATGTCCAAATGATCAGAGAGTAGTTGTTGCATCTCTGGTGCAAGCCTCATACATCACAGAGAAAGACAGTGTGGCAGGACTTGTCAAACCCGAATTGCTTGCGACGGCTTGGTGTGAGCATTTCCATTTTGATTTCATAGAGGTGCTTAGAGATGACAAAGATTCCTCAGTCTGTGGTTGCATTTTTGAGTTCAAACCGCCTTTTCCTCGACACCCCTTGGCACCAAGATTTGTTGTCGCATTGAGAGGCACAATGCCTGATCAAAGGCATGGTATTCAAGATATTTGGCTAGACACACGTGTGTTCTTTGGTGGTATCAATAAGAGCACACGTTCCCAAACTTGTCTAAATGCTGTCCGAAAGCTCATATCGAACTATCAACCCAAAGACATTTGGCTCGCTGGTCACTCTCTAGGCGCATCAATCGCGACTGTTATCGGGAAGTACTTCATGAAGACCGAGAATATTAACCTCAAGGCATTCCTTTTCAACCCTCCTTTCCCCTCAATCTCTGCCGATTTGTTTCCAAATGTGTACATTTGTAAGACCATTTTCAAGGTGGGAGTCTCATTTTTTACGCGAAACCAACACAACAAATCACGCGAAGAATTCTTAAAGTTGATTACATGGAACCCATATCTATTTGTGAACCCACGGGACACGATCTCGGCATCATATATACCGTATTTCAAAAGACGCAAGGAATTGGAAGGGACGGTAATTGGAAGCCTAGAGCAATCAGTGGCAGCTTATACCTCTTTTAGGGAAATTTGTGGTGAATTTGTTGTTCCGGGGTCAGAGATGCCACATCTGCTTCCATCAGCAATATTAGCAGTGAACCGAAATGAATGTCTTGAAAAGTCTCATGGGATTCATCAATGGTGGCAACAAGATGCATCTTTGGAAATTCATGAATGTGAATTTAAGCTTGAAATTTTTTAATTCTTTTAATTCACAATTTCTAGGTTTATGAATTGAAAACAAAATCTCATTATTTTGTGCATGTATGTGTGTGCTTGTGTGTTTGTGCACTGGAGGAGAGACTATCTGTAACATTATGTAAAATACAAATATGAAATTAATCATTAATAGTAATATAAAAAAATGTCTAGATGTGTTTTCGAGTGAAACAAGTAAAATTATAAGGTTAGAGTTCATTTTATATAAGAAGTTGATAAAATAAATAAGTTATTTCTAAGTGAATCATTATGAGATTATCTACATATCAAACTGACTTGTATAAAGCGAATGTTACTTACTAAAATTTCTGAAATATTAAGAAACAAATATTTGAATATTATAAGTGATATGAGACAGAGACATTTAAAGTTAATATTGCTAATTAATATATAAGCTTCTTATTTCAAGCATTAATTTTTGGACTAATTTTCATTGTTTGAAAATTTAAAGGTAAATTATGTGAAAATGTAAAATTAACAAAATTAGAAAAGAATGAAAACTAAAATAAATACAATTTGGTCAAGGGGACCCGCTTGTCATTTATGTGAGATTATCTTAACCTGCTTTTTAATTTTTCTATCAATCTCTCTTCTCTCTCACTGTGGACGTGGCAAAATCACCTTGCACCAGCACTATTGAAAATCAAATGAATGAGCTGCTTGCTCTGTATACCGACTTTAGCTATGTTCTTAATACAGTAGCACATGCATATAGCATTTTCCCTCTCCCTCTTCTTATGATTCTCCACCTCATCTGAAATAGGGTTTTGCAAATTTGAAACTGGAGTTCCATTGCACATGTGTTTTACTCTCGAAGGATATATAAGCTTGTTGTCAGTTCATATCGGTGAAACTTTTGGTACTCCACTCTTGCCTCTCTTTACCTCTTATTGGGTCTAAACCCGTTAACCATTGTGTATACTTCCCTCTCTTAGTTTGGGTTGCCTATAGTGGTTTGGTTTGGAATTGATGATCTATATATATAGAAGAGTTGTTCATGTGAAGTTGTATATTGTTAATTTAAACATAGAACCAAAAACACAACCAAATGTATTAGTGTCATTTCTAAACTGTAGAAAAGCTGTATGAAGATAATATAATTAAGTGAATGTATGAGTGAGTAATATATTAATATGGTAACCGAATTGTTTTGTTAGGAAATAAAATATATACCTTCATCTTTTCTTATTTAAATTTTATTAAAAGGAGAAAGTTACTCACTGCTACTTATCATCAAATATCCACTAAAAGCTGATTCTTTAACATATATTATTATAACAAATAATATGAAATCAACAATGGGTACGATATGGGTAGGATGGAACCATTTTCACACCCATACCCACTAAAAATTGACCTTACCCATATCCTACCCATACCCGTTAAGAATTTGTCTTACCCTACCCTACCCATACCCGTTAAGATTAGCGGGTAACGAAACAGTAGTGGGCGAATAACAAATAATACAAATATAATAATTTTATTAATTTTTCAAATAAACCATCAAAGCAATCACAATTACTAATATAAAATTAAAATATAAATATGCAATTAATTCTAAGTAATAGTTTTTTTATTAAACAAAAGAAAATCAAAATGACAAATATCTCTTCTAACAAATTTAATTCCTTAACTAAATAATAAAATATTCAAATAAAAAAGTAAAATGTTTAGCATAATATTCTTCTTATGATATAATTTATTTTATATAATTACTCATTACCCAACGGGTACGAAATAACCTTTACCCGTACCCATACCTGTTTATCTAATGAAAAAAAATCCTTACCCATACCCATACCCAATAAGTTAACGAAAAAAAATATTTTACCTATACCAGTCTTATCGAATACAATACAGATAGGGTAAACGGGTAAACTGGTGCCATTGACACCCCTACCCCCTATCCAAGATAGAATGCGCGGATCTCTTTAATAAGGAGGAATTTCACGTATACTCCTAACAAAAAAAAAAAAATCAAAATTATGTATTTTTTTTCTCTCTGAACTTTGAAATTACGTATTCCCTTTTAAACTTCAAAAACTCATAAATTTACTCATTTTATTATCTTTTATTTTATATTGAAACTCATCCTAAATTTATAAAATACCTATTTTGTCTTTATTAAAAGCATAAAACACATTAAGATTCGTGATAATCTAGCATTCACGGATCTTAAAGCAATTCTGATTTGAGCACATTGCATTAATATATGTGCACGTTGCTTCCCTATTTGTGTGTGTTCGCTTCAAGATTTGTGCTAATCTAGCATGCACAAATATTAAAGAAGTTTGGACTGTAGAGTACTCTTTAAATTGAAATTTGGACTCTAGAAAGAAAACGCTTTGACCCCAAGGGAACTTACATATAGAATCTCACATGAATGAATGCACTCCGACTCTCGAGTAGCGTTAGAAGGGCAGGATTCAGACACCGAATGACATAAGTCAAGAAAGAGGGCAGACCAAGCAAGCCTAAGAGCAGGAGGAAGTAATAAAGGATTTGAAACCCTGGAATTTCTTACGAGAGCTTACTAGAACTAGAAAAGAGGAACGCACGCACTCTTCGAATATAGAATAGATAGAGCGAGGCTGGGCCTAAGGACTGCATTTGCGGCGGGCCTTCCTATTCATTCTTTCACAGGTAGAGTTTACGCAGCTCAGTTAGACTCTGACTAGTACAGGAAGTAAGTGCTTAGTTGGAAAAGAGTAGTCTATGTCGTTCAAACTAATGCTCGACTTCAAATCCTATAACATTCAATCAATTAATCTATCTCACCTAGGAAGCAATGAATCTATCCCACCTATATTATGAAGCTGCTGCTAGGCCTGATAGCGAAGTGAGCTTTGTGACTTTTAGTTGGGTTGTATCGTCCGTCTTCAACATTCTTCCATAAGACTTATTTATTCGATTCATTGTATCTCGAACAGAGGTAAGTCCCGCTTCCTCCTCTTTCTTATAGTTAGTGGCTTTCTCTTTTTAGAAGTAGAACTCTAGACCAGGCAAAGTCCTTTCCTTTCTTGTAGCAGGGCTCCGTCCTAATTGATTGCTTCATGCTCTTTCGGGTTGAGGCGCCTCTAATGTAATCTTTGTCCAGAGGAAGGAGGACTTTCACAGAAAAGGAAAGCGGGCGGGCTGGCATCATGTTGGTCAAACTTTACCTTGGCCTATGATAAGCTGTAGTGGAAGCGGCACAGGCTTGTCCCTTCGATCAATCTTGTGGAATTGACCTTAGTCTCTCTGCTCCAAAAGCCCCCTACATATGGGGGATGAATAGATTCAATAGCACAGGATAAAGCTGAGAAAGAGCGGTATTGATTGAGTAGGGAGAAATTGCAAAGCAGCCATAGGTTAGTTAGTAAACTCAGAAGCAAGCATAGACGCGCAGCGACAAAGAAGTCATGTATGATATAAAAGGAGGGCATGCCTTTCTGTAGTTGTTGCTTGCATGGGACCGAGCCCAACCGTTTATGTAGGTATTTCCGTTCAAGGGCACTCCGACTCTCCTCTATGTTTTTCTACGGCATAAAAACACGTATCTACTAACCATGGCCTTTCCTGCAGAAACATCCACATGTTTTTCTTTCTTTCCTTTCTTTCAGATCTTCCTGGTAGCGAAGCTGCAGCTTGATAATTCATAGGGGCCATGGTGTCAAAACCGGGTGACCTAACTAGGGAAACACTGTTCCGAAGCTCTTCCAAAGCGTGGCAGGCAGGGCAGCTTTTACCGAAGCGGACCCCTCGCCCATAGCAAATGTTTGTTGGCATATTTAAACCTAGGGGGCTGCGGCACAACCTGGGTGTGGAGACATGAATGAGTCGAACCCTATTCATCATGACGTAATGTCAAAGAAGTGGCTCGGTGAGGGGCTTTATGCTGATTCAAGGGGGTAGCCCTAAAGCTCTTTCTCTTGGTAAGCAGGGGCGCATCTCGTTATCTCTTTTTGAATAGCCAGATTACGGTAGCGGCGGGATGGGTAGAGAAGTGGGTAGGACACTTCTTGTTTGCGGACGGCATTGTGGAGTTGAATAGGCTATCCTAGAGAATTATCTTTTGAAGACACTGGTTGGCAGGGAATCATAAAAGAAGCAATCGGAGTTTCCATGATTCAAATATGAACTCTTACTTCCTTCCATAGGCAGATGAGAAAAGAAGGGCTGGATCGCTTTCTTCTACCACTGCTCGCTCCTTCTCTTGCTTGAACACGGTACACTCAACTCCATCCACTTTGATTGAGCATTCATTCCTGTGGGGCAGGCAGGTTCTTATGTTGTTTAGTTGGTTTCTCATGGTAGAGTTGTAGGTAATTGTATAGTGGTATGAAATTGGATTGCGGGGAGAAAAAGTTTGTGAATGGTGGATCTCTTGTGGTTACTAATAACCTCCTTATTTTAGGAAAGGACCAATCTTTAAGCAAGCAAAGCGAAAAAAAACTTGACTAGCAGACAAACTCATATTATTTCCTCCTTAAACATGATCCTTCCGCAGGCGCTGCTCCCACACGAAAAAGGAGGGAGAGAGGAAGGCAGGCAAGTGACCTCCCGGGGGAGTCACCCCATATATAAAGAGAGAGTCTATCTGCTCTGCATCTTTACATAACGAAATGCTCGCAGCAAAGTCTCAATCAGATAATATGACGAAAAAAGGCAGTCCTTTCTCATTGTTTTTTATCATGAACTTGTAAGAAAAAAGACATATTCTTGTGCAGTTTCAAGTATTCAATGGTTCACTTGTTTGTAATACCCTGTTTTTCTTTCTTTTATGTATGTATGTGTGTTTTTTCTCGTTCAATCAAAGAAATGCTTGTAGTATTCAATCGTTCAATCCCTGCCCCCCTATCTATAAAAGTATTAGGGCTCATGCTTCACCACAAGGAGAGCCGTAGATCAAAACTCTAGAAGAAATGGGTCGTCTTGCGTTGCAATTGTAGAGTGCACTGAGCAAAAGGCTTGTTTTGTTTTTCCTTAGCTAGCAGACCTTATGCTATCTATGAAACTTAGAATTTGGTTATATTCGCTGGAGAAAGAAGAGGCTGCTCTGATTAATCCTTGGAACACGCATTTTCTGTTATCTCTCTTTTCTATTGAGAAGTTAAAAACTATGCGTTGACTTCTTTAATTGGTTGACCTGCTTGCTTTTGTTAGAATTTCTTAACGGTTTATCCCCTTTTTTGTATTCTTTTTGGAATGAAGTATGTTAGTTTATAACGAGAGAAGGTATCTGTTCCCTCTTTTGGCAGATGCATTCAAAGGGGCAAATTGGTTGGTGTGCTCAGTGCAATATAAGGTAAATTTCCTTTCTTTATTCAATTATGTATGCTGCTTTCTAATTTGAGAAGTTATTTTGAAGCAATACCAGCACTAGAACAAACCGTGCGTAGCCTTTCGGCAGTAACCTACCTCTTTCAGTAATGTATGAGTTTTTTAGAATATGAAAAGAGTGGAAAGCCAACCTCGAGAAATCCCCCGGTAAATAGCTAATAAGAAGTACCCGTCGTCAGTCCCATGTCCAGCCGGAGGGCAGCCTCTTCGTATCAGAGTGGAGTTCCGGGTGTAGACCCTTGTCTTGCAAAGCCTAAAAGAAAGAAAGGCTTTCCAGGTAATAAGCTCTATAAGGGCGGGTTGGAGCTGACTGACTCTCCTTGCTATAGTGGAAATAACAATAAAGGTAGGATTCAAATCGACCTTCCTTAGTACATGCCTTCCAACTCCCCAACCGCTTCGCTCTTCTTAGATTAGCTTTGTATATGAGGTTTTCTCGATACGATATCCTGGTCTGCTTATTGGGACACTTCACATGTCTTCTTCGTCTTACTCTGACTTTAACAGGGCTATTCTGCACGACTCTCTTCGGTGGCGCGGGGTTTTTACTCTGCTTTCATCTTCGTGCTGGGTAGGTACGTAACATGTGGATGTTTTCTCTCACTAGCTGTACTTCCCTTAAGGATATTGTCTTCCGGATTTAGTACCTAATCTATAAATGCACCTACGCTTGGATTGTTAGTACCTAATCTATAAATGCACCTACGCTTGGATGGTTGGTTCCTGTACCTGTACTATTTATTCCTTTGGATAAAGGTGGCCTTTTACCGGGGCTAAAGACCTATATTTGCTGTTTGTGGGTCTTGGAGACTCTACTGCTATTTAAAGGTTATGGGGTGTGATTGTGTTAGTTTGTAATAATCTAGAAGTCAATAATACGATAAATTAATCATAAAGCTTTGTTCATGAATTGAATGTTTATTTATATCATTTTGTTGCCGTGAGTATTATTGCATTTATGGATCATTTCGAGTTCATGACTGAAATTGTGAAACTCCATAATATAGATGATATATACTCTTAAAAGGTCACTGACCAAGGTAATTAGCAGGAACACTAATTACCGCTATAAGGTTAGTATGTGGATTAAAAGATGGTTAAGTTTTACAAACCACTTGACACGAGATGTCATTTTAATCACATAGATACATGTTTTAGGAACATGGTATTTGACAGACCCCGAATGAAACATTAAATAGAATTGTGTTCGTGTCATTAATGTTTTCATTCAGTGTCAAAGTTCTACAGTATGAGGTATTTATCGTTCCCACTAAGAAATATATATGAGTGAGTGTTATCTACCGCTGTCCGTAAAAAGCAGTCATAACGGTAGCATTCCCATATGTATAGCTTAGCTGAGGAAGTGATAGTCTACCAAGAATACTATTTGTCCCTCGTATCTCTATACGAGCTATAGCATCACTGGGCCCCTTGATAGAGTTAGATTATCTGCATGCGGTATAATTACAAGAGTAATTATATTTGATAATCTACTCAAGATCAAGAAAAGATACAGTTAGCAAGGATGACACACATCTACCTTGAAATTGATCTGATAGCTATGAGACAGAAGAACTGACACAAGTAACTTGTTTACTGGATCGTGATATTGTACAGTACAGCATCATCTGTGTAATTGGATGGTCATGATGTGTTGCCAGATGCCACCCATGACTAACAGAAGTTAAAACAGTTTTAACTCTGCTTACCAACATAACACAGATCCTATTGGGTCACACCATATAGGAGCTACTCGGAGAATCTTACTGATTAATTATAAATTGATTATAATTAATATTAAGATGGTTATAATTAATTATACGTGATATGATTAAATTATAAATGTCATATAAAATTGACAAGCAGAAACAGCGGTTAATTTATAAACGTACACGTTACGTTGTATAAAAGTTACCGAACAAAAACCGAAACCGAACCGTGAGAAATATAATTGTTTAGAACAATTATAATTATATTTGATTTAGATTTTAAATATTAATTATGGTTTTGAATTTTGAGCTAATAATCATTAGCAAAATTAAAACCTTAATTAAAAATTAAATCCAAAAATCAAAATATATATACAAATCAATATGCATGTCGGCCATTTATGAGAATCAAAATAATATACATATGCATGTCGGCCATGAGTTGGCAAAATCAAATATATATATATATATATATATATTCAAGATATATATGTTGAATGTCGGCCATGAGATGAAAATCAAATTGATTTTCTCAATTGCCGAACCGCCATAAAAGGATTTTTTTTTGGTAATTTTGCCAACCGACTCTAATAGGTGTCATGCAAGGTGTTGAGGGTATTTTGGTAATTTCATGCATATTGATGCCTATAAATAGAAGGGTAGGGGTAGAGAGAAAATCACTAATTCACATGTATCGTATCTGATCTGTCTGATCGATTCGAGTTTCTATTTTCTCTCTTTCTCGGTTACGGTTTCGGTGAATAGTGTTTCTGCAGAATTCTGCGGTTTACGGTATTTCTGGCAGAAGAAATAAATCGCTCTCCGGTTAGTCCTGGTGGATAACCAATAGAGGTATCACACGTGTGATACTGCGAGTCGATTTCATCCCTGGTGAGGCTCTACTCGCTCGGTCTGCATTCCAACTGAGATTTGGAATCAAGGTATAAATTGTTATATTAATCTATTTAATTTGTAAATAGATTTAATGCTTTAGAAAATCAATTATGGAGTAGATCTGTAAATGAATTAAATGAGGTTTTGATGCCGAAGGAATACTGAAGGTGGACCGCCTTGGAAGGTTTCCTGACATACCTCGTTTAATTTTTAGCTTAACTTAACCGTAAAATTTTTGTTTTACACACTTCCGCTGTTAAGCTAAACTAATGGGTTTGAACCGTTCCACAAAACCTAACAGTGGTATCAGAGCTCAAGGCTCTCCCGCTGATTGATTTTCTAAAGTTATAACTTATGCAAATAAGGTGCATGTACCGCGTATCGGTTTAAATTCTTACATTTGCAGTACAAGTCCAAAACCGATTAGAAATGAGATTTTCTTGGTTCGGTTTTTCCGACTAAGAAAGTTAAATTAGATTTACGCTTTCTTTATGCTTTCTTTATATTTTCGTTTTCAAAAAACTTTTGATCGCGTTAAAGTTCATCGAAGAATGTGATGAAGCAATAAAGTACCTTAGTAAGAGCTGTCATTTCCACACCGTAAAAGAGATGGTTCTGTCTAGGAAAGATTGAGTCTAAGCGGTCCTTGTGACCCCGATCTTTCCTGGGAGCCCCTTTTACACGTCCTAATGGCTGGCCGAAAAGGAACTTTGTCACGTTACCAAATTGCTTTAACGCTTTTGAAATGGCAAAATTTAGTGTAAATCTTTCGCCTTTTCGAAAACCTTCGGAAAATAAAGTTCATCGAAGAATGTGATGAAGCAATAAAGTACCTTAGTAAGAACTGTCATTTCCACACCGTAAAAGAGATGGTTCTGTCTAGGAAAGATTGAGTCTAAGCGGTCCTCGTGACCCCAATCTTTCCTGGGAGCCCCTTTTACATGTCCTAATGGCTGGCCGAAAATGAACTTTGTCACGTTACCAAATTGCTTTATGGAACGAAAAGAATATCTGTTTTAAAAACATGTAAACTGTTTATATGCTTTAAACGGTATAAAATAAAGAACTGAGCATAGCTGCAAAATAAAGAATTAGGAACTGATAAATATATATACCTGACTTGGTCCCGTATATAAGTAAATTAGATTTACTGCTTTGATATGAATTGAATAAATTAGATTTATTGCTTTCAAAGGAACCGTGAAAGAATGTGATGTCAAAGAAAGATTTGTGAAGGAACTCACCGTTGTCTTTCTGGCAGACGACTTTCACGTGTCCGTAAGAATGTCCAAAGTCAGTTGCAAGAACTGACTGCTTAACAAAAGCTAAGCGTATCAAAGAGGTACTGATAAGAACAAAAACTAATGGAGATCACATTTCGTATTCAAGACTTCCTTTCCACGACTGCTTAATGAAGCATATGAAAGAGGTCATTATAAAGATACGAATAAAATCACATTTAGTTATTCTTACATATGCTGAGAAAAGAAAGTAATGGGGATCGCATTCGATATTTTAGACTTCCTTTCCACGACTGCTTAATGAAGCATATGAAAGAGGTCGCTATAAAAATACGAATAGAATCACATTAGTCGTTCTTTCTGACATAAGCTAAGAAAAGAAATGGAGATCACATTCGGTATTCAAGACTTTCTTTCTATAATTGCTTAATGAAGCATATGAAAGAAGTCGCTATAAAGATACGAATAGAATCACATTAGTCGTTCTTTTTCACATACCCCTTTGGAGATTACTGGCACTGTTAAGCATAACCACCAACCCATTAAATATTAAGTAGTATGCCCTTCCCACTCTATCCTCCTCAAACCAATGTTCATTGGTTGATGATTAAAACTACTCAGTAGACATCGCCTTTTACCTTTGGTGGTCGAGGGTTATGTGAGACATAACATAACAAAATAGAGTGAGGTTACTTACCGATGATTTCTAAAAGAGTTTTAGGCTCGGGGCAAAGTCTTCGTTAAATACACGTGATGTTTTAACGAAACTAAGAATCACAAAGAGATGTGATTAGCAAGTTTGCTTACCTAAGATAACTAATAGCCATGATATGCATACACTGCCTTGGTTATTGGTGAAAATAGGGATCTTGGTCCTACTGCAAAAGGGAATAAAACAAATTTGTAGTGGGAGTTTTATCATTAGAATAAAACATTACATGAACAAAGCTAAAATATTTACATTTAACATTGTAGTAATATGGCTAAAGAAACATCCTTCTCTCTACGCTCCCTGCTCGAGAAACAAACACTGAAAGAGGACGGATCCAATTTCACTGATTGGTTCCGTGCTCTCACCATTGTACTAAGACGTGAAAAGAAAGAATATGTCTTAAACTCACCTATCCCTGCTGAGCCAGGAACAGATGGCAAAGCAGAGGATGTCACTAAGTACAACAAGCACAAAGAGGATGAGCTTGATGTACAAGGTCTCGTAGTAAGTATTATGGGTCCTGAATTGCAGCGCCGATTCGTGGATACCAAAACTTATGTCATATGCGATCAGCTCAAGAACATGTTTCAAGAGCAAGCGCGTATCGAGAGATTTAAAGTGACAAAATCTCTACTTGGTCACAAGTTGGCCGAGGGAGGCTCTATAGGAACTCACATGCTCCGTATGACGAGCGATGTTGAGCAGCTCGAGAAGCTGAATGCTCCGCTAAGCAAGGAATTTGCTACGGACATTATCTTGCACTCACTTCCTCCAAGCTTTTCGGGATTCATCATGAATTTCCATATGCTTGGTATGGATAAAAGTCTGCAAGAGCTCCAAGGGATGCTTCGGATCGCTGATGGGGACATGAAGAAAAAGTCTTCTGTTCTCATGATCCAAGCTGGTGGGAAAAAGATAAAGAAAGCCCCAAAGAAGGTGGCTCCCAAGTATCAAGGCAAAGGGAAAAAGATTCTTAAACCGAATCCTCCCAAGATAAAGGTTGCTGCTTCCTCTGAATGCTATTACTGCAATAGCAAGGGTCATTGGAAGAGGAACTGCCTGAAGTACCTAGCGGATCTGAAGTCTGGAAAGGTTTCCAAGGCTTCAACCTCAGGTATTTTTGTTATTGAAGTTAACGTTGCTACCTCTATTAATGATTGGGTACTGGATACCGGATCATGTGCTCATATTTGTTCAAATATGCAGGTACTAAAGAATAGAAGGAAGCTACGTAACAAGGAGATACAACTCCAAGTTGGAAACGGAGCACGAGTTGCAGCCGTAACAGCTGGTAGTATAGAGTTGTATTTGCCCAACGGGCTTGTAATGGAACTAGAAAATGTATATTTTGTTCCTAGCATTTCCAGAAACATCATTTCAATCTCATGTTTAGAGATGAATGGTTTCTCTTTTGTGATAAAGGACAATAGATGTTCTATATACAAAGATGAATTATATTATGGATCTTCTTATATGATGAATGGTCTTTATATACTGGAAATGAATAAACCTGTGTTTAACATAAATAACAAACGACTCAAAGCATCACATGAAAGCACGACTTACATGTGGCATTGTCGCCTTGGTCATATAAATGAGAAACGCATCAAGAAGTTACATAAAAATGGACTTCTTGGTAAATTTGATATGGAATCAATTGACACATGCGAATCTTGTATACAAGGTAAAATGACCAAAGCGCCTTTCTCCAAAAAGGGCGAAATGGCAAGTGACTTGTTAAGTCTTATACACACGGATGTATGTGGACCTATGAGTACTTGCACAAGAAATGGTTTTTCTTACTTTATCACGTTTACTGATGATTACAGTAGATACGGTTATGTTTACTTGATGAGACATAAGTCTGAATCCTTTAACAAGTTCAAAGAATTCAAGGCTGAAGTAGAAAATCAATTAAACAAAAGTATTAAGGCTCTACGATCTGATCGTGGAGGCGAATACTTGAGTTTTGAGTTTAAAGAGTACTTAAAAGAATGTGGGATAGTCTCACAGCTCACACCTCCAGGGACACCACAATGGAATGGTGTTTCTGAGAGACGGAATCGAACTCTACTGGATATGGTTCGTTCCATGATGAGTGTAGCCACTCTTCCGAAATCCTTCTGGGGACACGCACTAGAAACTGCTGCACGAACAATAAACATGGTTCCATCCAAGTCAGTAGAAAAGACTCCATACGAGTTATGGTTTGGGAAAATCCCAACTATGTCTTATCTTAAAATTTGGGGTTGCGAAGTATTTGTCAAACGTCCGACGTCTGGCAAACTTGATCCCAAGGCTGACAAGTGCTTCTTCGTAGGGTATCCTAAGGAAACGAAAGGATATTACTTCTATCACCAATCCGAGAACAAAATAGTTGTTGCTCGTGATGGTAGATTTTTGGAGAACGAGTTTCTTGCAAAAAGAAGTAGTGGGAGTAATGTAATACTTGAAGAAATTCAAGATACATCACACAATACAATATCTGAACCAGATCAGATTAACCCACCTCTTGATTTTTCGGCTGATGAGCATCTGGAAGTACCAAATCCACAAGTAGCTGTGGATGAGGTTCTAGTCCCGAGCTCAAGCACTTCGACGCAAGTTGAAGTAGAACTGGATCCGCAGACAGTTGTGGATCAAGTTCAACAGCCCGAAGAACGAGTACTACGTAGGTCAACAAGAGTAGTCCATGCACCTGAAAGGTACTTGGGACTGCACGAGATCTCAGCCTATGACACTGAAGATCCTTTGACCTATGCGGAAGCAATGGATAGGCCCGACTCTGATAAATGGCTGGAGGCCATGAGATCCGAAATACAGTCCATGTATGACAACACGGTCTGGAACCTAGTTGTACCACCTGATGGGATAAAACCCATAGCTAACAAGTGGGTTTTCAAAATGAAAACAGACATGGATGGTAAGATGACTGTATACAAAGCACGACTAGTAGCGAAAGGTTTCAAACAGATTCTCGGTGTAGATTATGATGAAACTTTTTCGCCCGTGGCTATGTTTAAGTCAATTCGGATACTCCTAGCAATTGCCGCATTTCATGATTATGAAATATGGCAAATGGATGTCAAAACCGCCTTCTTAAATGGAAATTTAGAAGAGGATGTGTACATGACACAGCCTGAGGGTTTTGAGGATTCAAAGAATGCTTGGAAGGTGTGCAAGCTTCTTAAATCCATTTATGGACTGAAGCAAGCATCACGGAGTTGGAATCTTCGATTTGACGAAGAAGTCAAAAAGCTTGACTTCGTCAGATGCGAAGAAGAACCATGCGTATACAGAAAGACTAGTGGGAGTGCCATCGCTTTTCTTATCCTATATGTAGATGACATACTACTAATGGGAAATGATATTCCTCTTTTGCAACAAGCCAAGTCTTCATTGAAGAAAGTCTTTTCAATGAAAGACTTGGGCGAGGCTGTCTATATACTAGGCATAAAGATCTACCGAGATAGATCAAATAGACTTATAGGTTTAAGTCAAAGCACGTACATTGACAAAGTGCTGAATCGGTTCAGCATGCAGGATTCTAAGAGAGGATTCCTGCCAATGTCACATGGTGCTCAGCTAAGCAAGACTCAGTGTCCTTCGACAACTGATGAGCGAAGCAAAATGAGTAGAGTACCATACGCTTCGGCTATTGGCTCTATCATGTACGCCATGTTGTGCACTCGCCCTGATGTCTCGTACGCTTTGAGTGTGACGAGTAGATATCAGGCTAATCCAGGCCAAGAGCACTGGATTGCTGCAAAGAATATCCTTAAGTACTTAAGAAGAACTAAGGATATGTTTCTCGTCTACGGTGGTGATTCCGAGCTTGTAATAAATGGATACACTGATGCCAGTTTCCAAACTGACCATGATGACTCGAGATCACAGTCTGGGTATGTGTTCATACTCAACGGTGGTGCTGTGAGCTGGAAGAGTTCAAAGCAAGAGACTACAGCAGACTCAACCACCGAAGCAGAGTACATAGCTGCATCCGAGGCAGCTAAAGAAGGTTTCTGGATCAAGAAGTTCCTTAGCGAACTTGGAGTGGTTCCCAGTGTTCAAGGGTCTGTGGACCTCTACTGTGACAACAATGGAGCTATAGCTCAGGCCAAAGAACCGAGATCGCACTCGAAATCCAAGCATGTTCTACGGCGTTTTCACCTGATACGAGAGATCGTAAATAGAGGTGATGTAAAGATATGTAGAGTTGACACAGTCAGCAACACAGCTGATCCACTCACGAAACCTCTTTCTCAAGCCAAGCACCAGATGCATATTGCCTCTATGGGTCTGAGACACATAGGAGACTGGCTATGAGTTTTTTCTTTAGATCTACGAGATTTTTAGAATACTAGAGATTTGTATAAGTAGAGCCTACGATGATTGGCTCCTAGCTTAAGTGGGAGATTGTTAGTTTGTAATAATCTAGAAGACAATAATACGATAAATTAATCATAAAGCTTTGTTCATGAATTGAATGTTTATTTATATCATTTTGTTGCCGTGAGTATTATTGCATTTATGGATCATTTCGAGTTCATGACTGAAATTGTGAAACTCCATAATATAGATGATATATACTCTTAAAAGGTCACTGACCAAGGTAATTACCAGGAACACTAATTACCGCTATAAGGTTAGTATGTGGATTAAAAGATGGTTAAGTTTTACAAACCACTTGACACGAGATGTCATTTTAATCACATAGATACATGTTTTAGGAACATGGTATTTGACAGACCCCGAATGAAACATTAAATAGAATTGTGTTCGTGTCATTAATATTTTCATTCAGTGTCAAAGTTCTACAGTATGAGGTATTTATCGTTCCCACTAAGAAATATATATGAGTGAGTGTTATCTACCGCTGTCCGTAAAAAGCAGTCATAACGGTAGCATTCCCATATGTATAGCTTAGCTGAGGAAGTGATAGTCTACCAAGAATACTATTTGTCCCTCGTATCTCTATACGAGCTATAGCATCACTGGGCCCCTTGATAGAGTTAGATTATCTGCATGCGGTATAATTACAAGAGTAATTATATTTGATAATCTACTCAAGATCAAGAAAAGATACAGTTAGCAAGGATGACACACATCTACCTTGAAACTGATCTGATAGCTATGAGACAGAAGAACTGACACAAGTAACTTGTTTACTGGATCGTGATATTGTACAGTACAGCATCATCTGTGTAATTGGATGGTCATGATGTGTTGCCAGATGCCACCCATGACTAACAGAAGTTAAAACAGTTTTAACTCTGCTTACCAACATAACACAGATCCTATTGGGTCACACCATATAGGAGCTACTCGGAGAATCTTACTGATTAATTATAAATTGATTATAATTAATATTAAGATGGTTATAATTAATTATACGTGATATGATTAAATTATAAATGTCATATAAAATTGACAAGCAGAAACAGCGGTTAATTTATAAACGTACACGTTACGTTGTATAAAAGTTACCGAACAAAAACCGAAACCGAACCGTGAGAAATATAATTGTTTAGAACAATTATATATATATTTGATTTAGATTTTAAATATTAATTATGGTTTTGAATTTTGAGCTAATAATCATTAGCAAAATTAAAACCTTAATTAAAAATTAAATCCAAAAATCAAAATATATATACAAATCAATATGCATGTCGGCCATTTATGAGAATCAAAATAATATACATATGCATGTCGGCCATGAGTTGGCAAAATCAAATATATATATATATATATATATATTCAAGATATATATGTTGAATGTCGGCCATGAGATGAAAATCAAATTGATTTTCTCAATTGCCGAACCGCCATAAAAGGATTTTTTTTTGGTAATTTTGCCAACCGACTCTAATAGGTGTCATGCAAGGTGTTGAGGGTATTTTGGTAATTTCATGCATATTGATGCCTATAAATAGAAGGGTAGGGGTAGAGAGAAAATCACTAATTCACATGTATCGTATCTGATCTGTCTGATCGATTCGAGTTTCTATTTTCTCTCTTTCTCGGTTACGGTTTCGGTGAATAGTGTTTCTGCAGAATTCTGCGGTTTACGGTATTTCTGGCAGAAGAAATAAATCGCTCTCCGGTTAGTCCTGGTGGATAACCAATAGAGGTATCACACGTGTGATACTGCGAGTCGATTTCATCCCTGGTGAGGCTCTACTCGCTCGGTCTGCATTCCAACTGAGATTTGGAATCAAGGTATAAATTGTTATATTAATCTATTTAATTTGTAAATAGATTTAATGCTTTAGAAAATCAATTATGGAGTAGATCTGTAAATGAATTAAATGAGGTTTTGATGCCGAAGGAATACTGAAGGTGGACCGCCTTGGAAGGTTTCCTGACATACCTCGTTTAATTTTTAGCTTAACTTAACCGTAAAATTTTTGTTTTACACACTTCCGCTGTTAAGCTAAACTAATGGGTTTGAACCGTTCCACAAAACCTAACAGATTGGGCGTCCATTTCCTTCACATGTCTTCATCGTGTTTGCTTGTTGGGGTCACCCGATACTGGCCTATTCAGCTTGACTCTTCTGGGTCTTGGTGGGTGGTACGTAACATGTGGGCTGTAGTTCATCTTCTCTTTATCTCGTCCTACACTACTGCTACCTTCAATTAACTTTGTTGGTTCAGTTAGTTACACACAACTAGGATTGCACCTCGCCTAGTTTAAATACAAAAAGTGCTTTTCTTTTTATTTATTTCTCATGTTACGCCTTTTCGCGAAGCGCATGCCTGGCTCAAATAGTGGTGTAAGATGCTTGATGCTTCCTCGTACTATCCTATATTTCATTACTCATAATGGTATGAATTATATGATATTTGACAAGCTTATGTCTACTTTACCTAAATCAAATGAATGGAATGAGTTTACAAATAAGGAATATTACCCTAGTAATATACGGTTTTACTATATACATACCCATGAAGGGTTTATCAATATAAAGATTCTTATACAAGAAAATATGCATGAGAATTCTCCCATATGTGTTGGAGATATTCACTACATAGGTGTACTACTTTACACAATTTTATTTCAAAATTTTATTGCATATATTATATCTAGTTCTAGATTGTGTGTTTCTTACCAAATAGCCTTGAAAGGTGTTTCGAATGTTGTTACTTACGCTATAGGAGAATCCATCAACTTCACTGATGATAATGGAATGTTACATCCTTATTTCTATCGTAACTTAAATAAACTTCTTTATAACTCAATATATAACAGGTATGATTCTTCAAGAAATAAGGAATGTTACATCTTGCTGTTATTTCTTGAAGAATCATACCTGTTATATATTGAGTTATAAAGAAGTTTATTTAAGTTACGATAGAAATAAGGATGTAACATTCCATTATCATCAGTGAAGTTGATGGATTCTCCTATAGCGTAAGTAACAACATTCGAAACACCTTTCAAGGCTATTTGGTAAGAAACACACAATCTAGAACTAGATATAATATATGCAATAAAATTTTGAAATAAAATTGTGTAAAGTAGTACACCTATGTAGTGAATATCTCCAACACATATGGGAGAATTCTCATGCATATTTTCTTGTATAAGAATCTTTATATTGATAAACCCTTCATGGGTATGTATATAGTAAAACCGTATATTACTAGGGTAATATTCCTTATTTGTAAACTCATTCCATTCATTTGATTTAGGTAAAGTAGACATAAGCTTGTCAAATATCATATAATTCATACCATTATGAGTAATGAAATATAGGATAGTACGAGAAAGCATCAAGCATCTTACACCACTATTTGAGCCAGGCATGCGCTTCGCGAAAAGGCGTAACATGAGAAATAAATAAAAAGAAAAGCACTTTTTGTATTTAAACTAGGCGAGGTGCAATCCTAGTTGTGTGTAACTAACTGAACCAACAAAGTTAATTGAAGGTAGCAGTAGTGTAGGACGAGATAAAGAGAAGATGAACTACAGCCCACATGTTACGTACCACCCACCAAGACCCAGAAGAGTCAAGCTGAATAGGCCAGTATCGGGTGACCCCAACAAGCAAACACGATGAAGACATGTGAAGGAAATGGACGCCCAATCACACCCCATAACCTTTAAATAGCAGTAGAGTCTCCAAGACCCACAAACAGCAAATATAGGTCTTTAGCCCCGGTAAAAGGCCACCTTTATCCAAAGGAATAAATAGTACAGGTACAGGAACCAACCATCCAAGCGTAGGTGCATTTATAGATTAGGTACTAACAATCCAAGCGTAGGTGCATTTATAGATTAGGTACTAAATCCGGAAGACAATATCCTTAAGGGAAGTACAGCTAGTGAGAGAAAACATCCACATGTTACGTACCTACCCAGCACGAAGATGAAAGCAGAGTAAAAACCCCGCGCCGCCGAAGAGAGTCGTGCAGAATAGCCCTGTTAAAGTCAGAGTAAGACGAAGAAGACATGTGAAGTGTCCCAATAAGCAGACCAGGATATCGTATCGAGAAAACCTCATATATAAAGCTAATCTAAGAAGAGCGAAGCGGTTGGGGAGTTGGAAGGCATGTACTAAGGAAGGTCGATTTGAATCCTACCTCCTTCTTAGAGGCCTAATTTTAAAGCATTGATTCGGGCATTTGTCTCTTTGCCTCTCGCAAACATTTGTCCCCATCCCTTCCTCAAACAGCTGCACGTGTCGGATCTCATAAACCAAGCAAGAAATAAGTATTTTACACTGTTTTCCCCGCGCCCTGACCTGAACATAAACTTTGTTAAAAAGTTTGATTTAGTATTATTGTGATGGCATAAATTAGTAGACCACGTATGTTTGTGCCGGGACGACACATACTCTGGAGACACTCAGTGACATAAAAAATATTCCCTTTTTCACCTGCCTGAAAGCCCACGGACACATAAGTATCATGTTCTATTCATAGCGGACATGTAAACAAAAAATGTATGCATCCGCTCCTGAGACGACGCATCGAGAAAGGCATAAATAAGCGTCCGACTGAAAAAAGGAAAAAACTAGGGCAGTTGTCTCAGTTAGGTTAGTAAATTCTGATGACGGTGCGAAAGAATAGCTCGGGTCTTCAAAACCATTGCATTACTTCGCAGCCCGTAGTTAGCTTCCGGAAAGTAGGGGTGTACTTTTGCCTCGCCTTATTCTATAAATAGTTGTATTTAATTAATCTGATCCGGAGATCAGCTGAAGTAATGGTGCTTCTGTACCTACGGATGAAGTAATTCCTAAACCGTACGTAAGCAGAAAATATACTTTTAATTAATATCTTCTCATACTCAGATGTACGTGCAAGTTATTGCTAACAAACATAAACACCAATGGAGCAAATCTTAGCTGACAATCTTATATTTTGCCCCTACCTAATACTAAATATTGCTGACCTGCTTGCCCATATACACTTATCTATCCGAGGTAGCTCTCTTCCTTAAAATAAGCCAGAAGAACTATCGGGAATAGCGCCTTTCTTTTAGCAATGAACTATTTTCCTTAGACTTTCCTTAGTGACAAGATAAGAGAACAGAGGAGTAAGCCCCTTTACCTGCATTATCGAACTCGTTGACATGAAAAGAGAAATGTCCCAAGCCGTCCTATGTCTCCTAGCCCCAACTACAACGCTCAGTCGGACGAAAACTTACCGAAGAAAGTAGTATAAGCCGAAGCCTATCACATACTTGACTAATCCCAAGCTTCAACAACACACATATCGGCGTAGACAGACAGTTACCCTAGCTCCATTAGATTTTGCAACAAGCAATGACCTTATCCTCAATAAACTAAGAAAGATTCTAGTAGAGTAGCTTATGGGGAAGTCCCTCGGCAGGCATCATCGAACAGAGAAGACAAAACAAATACATATCTATTTGAAATCAACTAATCTTTCTTTACCGAGTAAAACTCTGACCTATTCTTAAACTACAAACTACTCCCTATTTTCCAGGAACTCCAATCTCTTATACGCAGAGTGACCTCCTTTCCAACTGTCAATACGTTGCTTCATTAAAAATATTATCTTTACTATAGTTTCGTTCTGCTGATAAGCAAATCTATTATTCTTCACTAACTAACGTCATTTTCCTTCTTCCGGCGCTCTAATTCAAACTCCAGAAACTCATGCCTAGGAGTATTTATTCAAAGAATTCAAGTAAGGTAGCTTACCCACCACTCATAAACAACTCCTTTTTCAGTAGAAGAGTTACCCAAGTTACCTCCTTTCCCGAGTCACAAGCAAGCCCTATTTCTTATAAGCAATCAAAGCCCTAGTGACCTGACCTCAGGAGCTGGAAGAAGGAGGCCCGATTGACGTTTTATTCCTTCAATTATTGGCATAGAAACCTCCATATTGTTTTGTGAAACCTTTTTATTATCTGTCACATCATACAAAAATAGATTTACGCCCTTGGTAGCCAGTATGAGAATATCATCCCCCCACCAAGCTCGGCCTAGATGTTGTCAAGTGGGGCACAGCAACTAACAAAGCGTAGAACCAATGACGACCGTCACGACTACTCTAGCTCTACGAGGTCATCAACCTATCCATCCACTAAAGCCTTTCTTTCTACTCTTTGGAAGTGACCTTTTCCCATTCCTTGCCTTCTTCGATCCTTTCCACTCCCTTTCTTCCCTTGACCCGCTTGTCGTGTCTCCCGTTCATCTAAAAAGAATGTTGATTCAGCAAGAAAGACGGATGCGCTAATACGACTTTCGCGCAGCCTTTGGGTGGGTGGAAATTCTAGTTCGAATTAATTGTATGATTAAAGTTGTCTATCTAATGGGAATCGCGTTTGATCGCCTCTTCCTCTTGGGGTCAAGTGAATCACCCTTCGGAGCGGTGCAACCAGCGGTTTCTTATCAAATTAGTTTAGACAAACCCTAAATCTGGCTACGGCTATCGCCTTGCGGATAGCACCTTTCGCAAAATAGGCATAAGTAATGAGGGACGGCGGAAGACAAGGCCAAATAAACCTGACCGGTGAAGCTATTTCTTTTGAGCCTTCCTCTCTTAGTCTTCGAAACTCTTCTTTTTCTTCTCTCTCAGTAGATTAATAAAGTAATAACTCCGCACGCCTAGCTTCTTCCGTAAGCAACTACTGCTAACAAAGCAAAGCTTAATCAAGCGGTTCAGCAGATAAGTATGCAGATCCAGGGTCAGCCGATAAGTATAAGTATGCAGATCTAGGTTCAGCAGATAAGTATGTTCCCGGGGTTGTTTTCTTGGATCACTGGCTAATTCAATTCCTCGCGTAAAGTATATAGCTGAAGGTTGACCCTTTTTTTTATGTTGTAGAGTCAAAGTACTCGGTCAACTCAGAATGAATTTGATTCGAGAGCATCAGCATCAAATCGACTAGTAGAGTCATGTGATCCCCCGGCCCTAGTTATCGACTTGCTTGCTCTGACCTTGCTTAGTTGAACGACACGGCCTCGTGTGATCTATTCTTCCCAGCAAGAACGGATAAAGTCAAGTAAAGTGGATAGCTCGAGAGGGTTGCATGCTTGCCTCAAGGATTGCCTTTTGAGCGAGTTCGCTCTTATTAGGAAGAATGCAAGTAGTGACCTTACCTTAATTAAGTCGCTAAGTGCCCCTTAGGCTTTACTACTTTTGGGCATTATACGCAATTTATGAGATAAACCCGGCCTGGTCTCGCTGGTTAGTTTCATCCGCCATAATAAGTAAGCATAATCAAAGTTCACAAGCTTTGAATGAGGAGTGGGGAATGATGGTTTCTATCTAATGCATCTGGGTGCTGATCAGGCGCGGGGAACAACAAATCAAAAGAAGTTATCGGTAGCAGGCCAACACAAACTCCGCTTCGGCATAGTCTTGTGACCATTCCTCGCTCCACCTGCTGCCTCAATCGGAGAATGACAATAATAATAAGAATAACGAGAATTAGTTCACAAGTAATAAATAATAAATAGAATGGGTTCGTTCTCAACACGAACTCGGTTAATCAGAGATCCACCATCTTTATATACGAAATTCTTGGATGAACCCAACCCGAGCGAGAAAAGTGAAATAAAGTAGTACGGGTGGGCAGCAAAAACTCCCAGAAAGAGGACCACGGAAACTATACTTTGAAAAAGCAACTGCCGAATCGCCAGGATCGTGTCCCGAACCCACTCCTCGCTCTTTGCGTTCATTCGTAGTACTCTGCTTCAACACAGGATGCGGGTCAAACCACTAATATGAAAAGAACCGGTGGACTCGTCATACCTCAACCCCAGCTCGCTACAAGTATTCCGCTCGCTTTCCCACTTTCCTGCTTTCACTCCCGATTCGGTGTCGACAGGCGAATCGGTTTCAAGAAAACAAAGAGAATTGGTGGTTCAGTTGCTCGTGCAAAAAGAAAAAGATGAACAAGTCCCATTCTGGAAATGTGACGGCCCGGTGCATCTACTCTATTGGATCTCGAAGCTGCAACTTGAACACTCTCGCCTTCATCGAGTCAATTCATATTAGTCTACAAATATAGTGGGACCCTGAGTGCACAGAAAAGTATGCTGCGGAAAGCAAATCATTATAGATAGAGAAATCCCATTCGTTCAATCCAAGGAAGGTACTTGACGCGAGTCGGTCAATGAGACTTTGCCATTAATAGATGTAGGGATTTTTTGTCTTGGGGTGAGGGACCGATCAACCATCTTTCGCATACGAAACACGAGAGTGGTTCTAATATCTTCCTCTGGTAAAACACCAAGTGAACCGGCGAACCTTGGCAAATCAGTAGTGGGCGAAGGGACCCCGGATATAGAATATGCGGGAATTCGCCCGCTTTGGGATAAAAAGAATAGGGTCTCCCTGAGGCGGGCCTTAGACGAATGCTTCTTGGCGGAATAAATGGTATGACACGACCTCTTTTTGCCCATATTTGTATCGAGCTGAAGAAGAAGGGCTTTTAACGAGCTGCAGCGAGTTGAAGAGGGTGCCCGATCCTGGACCAATCATCCATTTTAGGTAAACGAGTGAAAGGAAGTTCGCTTTCGCGAGCAAAGAAGAAGGAGATTGGAAGCAGCGTATCGCTCTCGCTCTTCCCTTCCTCGACAACAAAGCCGCCGCCTAATATTCTTATCACTGCGGATTGTTAGCCGCAGGTACATTTTTATTTCATAGCAGTACAGTTTATTTGTACCAGTGAAGGACCTGACTGGTATCGGCACTCGAGATCCCTTACTAACTACTAAGATCTAGACCAGTAGACCAATACTTTTATGATCAATACTATGATTTTTAGTCAACTGGTACATACCTGTACTGATCCTAATTGACTCTGTAGTGATCCTAAGATGTTTCTGTTCTTTTGAATTACTCTTTCTAGCTCATTTCCTCCCACAACGTTTTCAACATAACTTCTCTTTTTCTGTTTTTTAGTTGTGGACAAAAACACGCTGTTTCCTACTTTTTTTTTATTGTCGGAAGGTGGGAAAATGGCAGGTAGGACTTTTCACCAGGGGTGAGCATACTTTTTCTAGGTTATCGGAGACTTCATTAGGGGAAAAGAAGTTCCATTACTTTTTCCCATAGGGGAACATAAGTGTTGCATCTTCCAAAATAAACCTCTTGGCTTTCACTTCAATTTTTTATCTGTCCTCAACTGGGACGAGGTGAACATCACCTTTTAACCAATTTCTTAAAGGATCCACCCAACTGGGTTTATTATCTATGTCCATGACATCAAGGACATTTGTATCCTCTATTTCTGGTATTTTTTTTTACCAAAAATACATCTTGTGGTATACCTTGTATAAAACCACTAGCACATTTAGCAATATAATCAGCTAAAGCATTATCCTTCCATGAAATCTTTTCCATCTGAAAATTGAAATCTCGTAACAGGAATTTCACCTTACCTAGGTATTTTGCCATCACCGGATCCTTTGCTTTATTAAACCCATTGACCCTTATTCACAATTGATTGTGAATGAGAATCCCCTCTTATTTAGATGTTCTTGACTCCAAATTCATGAGCCTGTTTGAGTCCATGGATCAAGGCCTCATATTCCACCATGTTGTTTTAAGCAGTGAAGGATAGATGTATTGCGTGCTGAGTCTCAAATCCATCAGGGGACTTTCAAACTATTCCTGCACCCAGCGAGCGAAAGGATGTAGCGAGCCAACCAACAGAAAGGAAGAACCATAAAAATGAAGTATCCCATTCTCTTGAGGATCCGAGTTTGAGTTTGAATCGTCGATATGTGGTGCCTATTCCACTACGAAATCTATTTTTCCCTGGGATTTTATTGCGTTCCTAGGTTGAAATGTCCCTCCATATTGACTGAATTCTGCTACCCCCTTAACCATACGGCCAGATTGTTCAGGCTTTTCAAGAATGGTTTTTTTGGTAGATTTGTAACCACTTTTATTGGGTTGGATTGGAAGTAATGCTTTCAAATTCTTTCTAGAAGGGAGAACTATGGTCAAAACCATCTTTTCATTTCAATATTAGAGTATCTTCACTGGCTCCGCATCTGAATGTGGTTGAGTACCACGGTGGAGCAAAGGCGAGGGCTATAATTCGTCAGTACGAGTGGCATGCTACTGGGTCTGGCCCGGTTCGTTCGTCCAAGTCCACCAAAGCATATAAGTTCAGCGTGCTCCTGACCAGGTGGTTCTCGCTGATGCTTCGTACCTTCGCAATGTCCCTTGGGAAGTTCTAATAGTAGTAGAGGTAGGGGCACCAACTAAATAAAGAAAAAAGTAGCTATTCATTCAGCCTTCTGAACACTTTCTCGTTTCAGCATAGGGTTTTACTGACCCCTGCATAACAACATAGGGGAGATGTACAACCTATGGCTTTGGCTCTGGTGACCTAGGTATCAGGGGAGATGTCTTGTTCTTTCAGACCCGACCAGTATGGCAGGTTATTACAGTTCTATATCTTAATATTACACCTGCTGCCAGTTTAGTATCTGCGTCTAAAAGGCGGTACTGGTACGGGTACCGGCAAGTAAACACTCTTTTCAGAGAATGAATAATATAAAATATGGTAAGGAGATTTTCAAGCAGAGGCTTCCTGGCTCGTTTTTGGCTCTACACATTAGTAGTGTAGAGCTCGTTAGTAGTTACTCGCTGGGTCCACTTCCGGCTGATTTCCTCTGGGAACCTGCAAGCCCGCCTCGGGAAGGAACATTTGTACCAGAATTTGGTACAAAACCACCAGTTGTTACATCTTTAGGTATAAAGGATGAATTTCTTAAGACAGGTGTTTCCAGAGACTTCTGTGCACTATGAGGTCGGTGACCATGAGGTACTTGAGCAGGATTCAGAAATGGAACCGTACCATTTGTGTGATGCTAGTAAGGTTAATGTTGCATGTGAGGAGACATTATCTGTGAAGGAGGATGGGTTTGCTCATGCTGATGTAGCGGCTACCTCTGTGGAAGTTCACGAACTGTTGCAAGAGGATTTGGAGACTAACTCTCAGAAAATATTTGAAGAGGCGGAGTGGTATGGAAAGATTTATGAACTCCGAAGGGGGCCTGGAAGAGTGCAAATATAAATATTTTGATCTCCGACAAAGACCAGGAGGACAGACTGCATTAGTATGGTCCGGGCACGTGAAATGGAGCTAGCATTTGACTGGCATCCTACTAACAACTAAGGAGCAGATGTTCTGGAATTGGGTGAGCGCAGTCATGAATGGAGGGGGCCTAGCCTAATAGGTTGCACAACCGATGCTTTCGACCCGTAGCAAGGGCACTTTCTCAGTGCATTGGAGATGTTCAGACCTAGGCATAAGCAGAGGGTCATTCATTCGTGCAAACAACATATTAAGACTGGTTCATTACTTATGTCCAAGAACAGCTCCTATACCCTTTTTAAGGTCTTCGCCAGGGAATGGTTCAAACTCATACTAGACCTGTCCAAGTTCTTTGTGTTATGCCCCGCTCACACAATAAAATCATCAAAGACCTTATGTGCAAATAAAAAAACTAATTGTACTGATCAGGTATGCACTTAAACCAGCACCGATTCTCACCACTGGCTACAAACTAAACTAAGCAATAGAAAAACACCAATCAAAATAGACGCCTTCCTTTCTCTCATTGTGGACCGATTGGTCCGTCCACTTACTCCCAGAGAGCTTTCTCCAAAAAAAAAGCTTAAACCAAGGTCCAGTAGAGGCCGAGATAAGGATTCCACAAGACCTGGGTTTTCTACTCCGGGCGCAGGAAAGAACTGGATAAAACCCGGTGCATCGATAAACATCAAATTCGCCTTAACTGGCAATTTTAGATAGCTTGTCAAATAAGTCACGAGGGATGCTACGGTCAGCCGGTAAGAAACAGCATTGAGAAGCTCGTACCCGAGTTCGTTGCAGACAAAGTATGGGCCCACCTCAGAGGTGTTGGAAAAGACCCCAAACTAGCCATTTGCTTGTGGAACCAAAGGAAGACCCGTTAAATGTTCGGCCATATCTACATCATCCATATCATTGAGGCAATACTCTAACAGAACCAGCTTATTAGATTTGTTCAAGTTAGCCAAGACCCGGCATCCTGTAAGGAAATTACGGACTATTTCAGGAGTAGCCACCAGGTCGTGTAGTTCTTTGAAAACATAGAAAGAATGGGTAGGCCCAGGAGAGGCAGAACTCAGAGGACTGCTACACGTAGCCCTATTCGAACTCGAGCAAGGTAAGCATCAGTATCCGTTATGGAAGGGACTTCAACAGTAGAGAATGTTGTTCAGCAGATGATTGGGGATATGGAAGAAATGCGCCAACAGATGGACGAGATAAGAAAGGCCGTAGCCACTCTGACAACTTTAAGAACCCTACCTCCGGAAAAGAATCCTACTGTCCAGCAACAACCGACAGTTCGGCAACAGCCTGCAGTACTGCTACCGCAGCAACAGTTGACCACCGGGGGCGATAATACACAAGCAACTTTTGGCCTCGGAGTGCCGATGCAAAACCCACTTTATGTCCCAATTCCGGAGGTTCCGGAAGGTAGTCGAGTTGAGATTGGCGATGATCGGCAGAAGTCTAAAAAGGAAGCTGAAGACAGGAAAGTGGCAAGTCAACTTGAAAGTTTAGAAGAAAAGATGATAATTATGCAGGGAGTACCCCTACTCAATCAACTAAGAGAGTGCAGTAAGCAAGGAAAGCGACTAAAAGCAGCAGAAAGAGAAAGGCCATACTTCAGAGTATTAACTCTAAAAAGAAAGCAGAAACGTCAACAATACACTAAGCTCTCAGACTTAGAAGAGCTTACGGGAAAGACTAGTGGGGACGGAAGCTTGGGACTTGGCGTACTCAAAGAAATGGGAATAGGTAAAGAGCAGTGGTGATGAAATTATCGTGGACCGTGTACACCGGCGCTCCTTGCAACAAAAGAAGATAACAACGGATGAAAAACCAATCATCTTGGGGTGGGGGTCTTACACACCCTTTTGGTCGGCTTTCCCTTTCCTGAGGCACTCTGCACAATCGCCTCTTTTCCCGCTCGCAGGGCTTCCATATCTAATATGGCAAGAGTGATAGGACAATCACAAAGAACAAACAAACCAACTATAACCTTTAAGCTTATACGCAGTTTTGGAGGAGGAGCATAATAATTTAGCAAGAATGCGGAGAGGGAAGACACTGTAGATAAGCTCCCTTTGCGCCCTATCCTACCTTCTGTTTTTCTATGAGTTATAGTAAATATATATTATCTTAGTCAGCGGAGTCTTTATGGTTCCTCCCGGGACGGGAATAATGAACCCAGGAAGAAATATATATATTATGGCCGGGCCTCAAACGAGCTCTAACACTACAGGCAAGGGGCTAAAGAGTAACAGTAGGAAAGGCTAATCCACTTCTTCGTCAAGCTGTTAATCCCTTCAAGCAAGATAAATGGGTGTCTTGTCTTCTACGACGAGGGCATGCCCGAGTGAATACTTTCTGGAATCTGTGAAGAACTCCACCATGAATTTTGAACAGAGTTGCGCTGGGTTACACAATATGAGATTAGGTATTCACCTGTCTCTCGCTCTCATAAGTATCATACCAAATCCCATCAAAAAGACTCCAACTTGAAAAGATCACACTTAGAACACGGGAATGGAATTGCTCGACTGTTAAAAAGTAAGGAGAAGCCGCGCGCGGGTAGACGCTTTTTCTTTCGGATGGATAGGACTGAGTTACGTGCTTTCTTAGCGATAGGATGAGGGTAGCAATAGATTAAATCAGAATCCAAAACCAAGTATCTTGTTTGTAGGTACCCAAGCCCGACTCGAGGGAGGGTTGGCTAATCACATTTGAATGAAGATTCCGCTCTATATATGATATGAGTTGGTTTACTGCAGATTTTATATTTTTGAGATATTCGTTCCCGTGCGTGCTGAGGGACCCACCAGATCAAGGTGTTAGTGCCCGTGTAAGAAAATAAATAAATAACAAATAGAAAGGTACAAAAGAATTGGTCAATACTAAATAAAAGAAATGGTCAATCATTCAATGAATGAGGTAAGGGTTTTCTATAAGTGGAGTTTGGTAAGAAAGCTAGTTGTTTTGTTGAGTGCACATATTAAGTAAAACCACCCACGTATTAAGGTTGTCCAGAAACTGAGGCAAATGCGTAACAATCCTATATGCCCAATCCTACCACAATCCTATATAAAAATATGAACTAAAAACGTAGGCAATTTAGAAATTCGTAAGAAACCTGCTGAAAACATTTTTTGACTGAGGATCGAGACACTTGTTTATCTTATATGGATGGTGTGTACATATCCAAAGCTCATGCCCATCCGAACGAAGAGAGCAACCCTCAGACCCCTCCTGAAAAGGAGTGGAAAGACAAATCCCAGTTATGTTACAGCCCCTGGACCAACTATACTTGATACGGGAGTTAGTGGGTCAAAAAGATATGTGTATAGGTCGACCAGGAAGGAAGAAGCCCAAGGAAAAACTACTAATCCAGATCTATATGCCCCTTTTTATGTTAGTCCTAAAGAAAGGTTTAAGGGCAACCTTCAAGCAGGCTAAGCATCCCACACACAAGGCGAGGGACTCTCTTTCTTATATATATTACCAACCATCCCACAAGGAAAGGGCATTCTACTGGAAGGGAAAGGTGAACAGAAGGTGGTGATACATGCACGTCGGCTACAACTCATAGCTCATAAGAATCTCATTTCATTGGTGCTTATGCATCGAATGCACGAGGAAAGGTAGTCAAATATGTATGTCACAATCCTATATGAAGTAACAAAAAGCAGCAGCGTCCAGTGTTTCTACGAAGACAAAAAAGCCACTCTGCATACTTAATACTTTATTCTTGACTTACTCGCCCCAACTAAATAAACTACCTACCTAATGCCCATGCGGTTGGCTACCTCTGCTACCAAATACCTATCCTGCGCTAACTACTACTTGAATAGCAGATGCCTTCTTTGCCAACTATCACGCATAAGCGGCTCTTTTAAGTTATACGGATGCCTCTAAACAAACACTTTGAGTTGTCCATCCCAACAACTATTACTACTCCGCGGTAGTGACTTACCTCCTATCCCTTACCTATGCCTATTATTCCAAATGTCTTTCTCGGTTATTAGCTTAGCCCTTTCAAGCCTACTTGTATACTTGTTTTTCCCCCGAAAAAACCAAATTACTTACTACTCCCGTGACAAGGTTCCGGTGCTTGGCTACTACCTGACCTACTATTCGTGACTTCTCCCTAAACTACTTACTGCTGCGGCTGCCTATACAACACCTAGTTTTCCGGCTATCTCTGCTACTCACCTAGTCCTACTACTCAAGAAAGCTATTTCTATTCTTAGTAGCTAGCATCTCGTGGCTATAACACATACTCCTATACTATTCCGTGACTTGACTTACCCAGCGAGCGAAGGAGCGAGCTTATGGAATGCTACTTGACTTGACTGTAAATGTCTATCAGCGAAACACGCATACTTTTTGCTACTTCTCAAACATCCCTAGACCTAGTAGCAACAATAAAACACCTATTTGTTCATGCTTATCTTGGTAAAACCAACTATTCCTATCTCGGAACTACCAGTGCTTATTAGAAAAATACTAAAAAAGCTATAAGCTTACCCTTTTCAATATGTTTCTCTCGGTTATCCCTTGCTTGCATCTGGTGTCAACTAAAAAAACTATCAAATCAACTCATGCATATTCCCTTGCTTCTTTGAAACGTCTTTCCTCTTTTTCGGTTTTGTTATCTCATACCTCGAAATGGTGGATTAAAACCAGCTTCCTTACAAAAGCTTAGAGTACATACACCCAGAACCATTACATCACACAAAGACAAGGCCTCAGCATCAAAAAACAACAAAAGGCCTGTAAGGCCCCTTCCCTTACATAACCCACAACATAGTGAAATACCAAACCAAAATACAAACACACATAAGCCAGTAACACCAGAAAAAAAAAGAACAAAACGAAGCACCGGCTGAAGCTAAGCAGTCGGCAGCCATCCTAGCTCCAAAGGCAGCCCCTCCACGTGCACTGGCACCTTCGAGCCTGGAATTCTCTCTGTACCTAGCCAAGAATTCAAGTAGGCAATGATATGAGCACCAATGGATCGAATGCTTTTCCTGGCTTAACAAAATAGTAAAATCTGCAGCCACCGTTGGATCAACAATTTTGTAAAATACTTAATAAATAGTAAAACAAATTCAGAAAAATGTAAAATTTGGTCTCCAAGCACATATTAATATGGAGAACAAGATGAACGGTTTGGATCGGTCATTTGGATTTTGAATTTTAGATTTATGGTCCAATGCACCAACCCCTCCATGCATTGCAATGCACCATAGCCCATCTGTGTGTGTATATATATATATACACACACGTACGTATACGTACGTATATATATATACATATATATACGTATATATATATACATATATATACGTATATATGTACGTATATATATACATATATATGGATAGAGATGGGCTACAATGAGTTGCGAAGTAAAGCAACTATTTTACTTCACGCTCATATTTTGTGATTTTAAAGTTCAAAACGTCGATCCGAACCGATCATCTTGTTCTCCATATTGAAATGTACTTGGAGAGCAAATTTTACATTTTTTGGAATTTTTTTACTATTTATTAAGCAATTTTGAAAGTCGCTGATCTGATAGTTCAAAATTTTTTACTGTTTTTCACTGTTCACAGCGAAACAGCGATTTTCAAAAATGCTTAATAAATAGTAAAAAAATTTCAAAAAATGTAAAATTTTCTCTCCAAGCACATTTCAATATGGATTAAACATCTAACGGTTCGGATCGGTCGTTTGAACTTTCAAAATAAAAATACGGCGTGAAGTAGAAACGCGTTTTACTTCGCAACTCACCGTTAATATAGAAGTTTAGCCCGAAATAACAACAAAAACAGCTCTCTCTTCTTCTTCTTTTTTTCTCCTTTTTTTGATAAAAGTGGCTTAACACCACTGATTTCATTACTTGAATGAAACCTACAAAGTTATAATATTTGGTACCAAGCTAATATCAGTCCAACCCAACAGTATACAAGCAAATGAACAACCATCTCATTTTCCTATGAATATCTATCAAAAACAGCTCCTAATTAGTTTTCTTTTCATTCAACATATTGTGACGGGAAGATTCAAGGAAACGAAAGGTTGGTTTGAACTTTGAATGAAGTGTCTTGGCCAATTACTGTCCAAGTTTTCCATTGACCAACTTTAAAACTTGCCGTTGTAGTATTGAGTGTCTGTTGTACAACTGTGCACAGAGAAATAATTAAGTGCTTCATTACGTACTAGATTCACAAAATAAACACAATAATGAAAAACATAAAAAATTTGTAGTACAAAGATCAGAATTATTTCTCCCTAATTTCATGATTATTGTTTTCAGTAATGATTGAATTATTTCTCCCTAATATAATAACAGTTTAGGTTTTTGAATGTTTGGTAGTCTGCAAAACTTTTTGTGATACCAAGTCTTATCAAGGTCCAACCATAGAGAATTCGGGTAGGGTTATAAGGTTACAATTTAATTCAGTTCTTATCCGAATCGGGAAAATTATTTTATTTGTATATGTTTTTATTTCTTGTGTAAGATAGAATATGAAAGTTATTTTTATTGATTGTTTTCTGTTTTTCTCTACTCAAGGGAGCAACCTATATAGTTAGGTCTCTTCTTCTTCTAAAGAAAATCTGAAAATATTTTCATGTAAAAAAGATTGTTTTCAATGAAATAAAACTAGTGTGGGAAGGGAGTATCACGGGCCTAATAGAATTTGTTTTATTATAAATTTGGGCTTCATGAAAACATAAAATTGTTCAACATTATTAAAAAAATGTGTTTAATTGATGGGTCTAATATCATACCTTAATCGAAAATTAAGAGCAACACAAGTTTTAAAAGGGTTTTAAATGCTTGCAAGTAGGGTACAACCACACAAAATAGGCCGACAACATTGAAGGAAAAGATGATGCACAATCTTTCTTTTTAATCATATACTTCGGTGAAAATTAATTAATTTGGGCCCAAGGAAGCCTATTTGCTTTCCACCCGAATTAATTTGGCCCAAGAATGGATTGCTTAGGTAGGGGTGGCTAACCTATAAATTTTTAAAATTTTGCAGCTTTTTCCTTTATATTTTATAATTCTATAAGCACTTGTATTTTTCCTTACCATAATATATCATCGTCATTATGTGTCACGACTGCAAATTAAATCATATATAGACAATAATTCAATTTATTTGCGTCAAAACATGTACATTGAAGCCGAATAAAAATAAAATCTATATTAACATGTGTACTCGTATTCTTAGTTTTTATTTTACAATAATCGTAAATATTCATACATGTCTCTTATTATGCTTTTATGTTCCATCCATGATCCATCGTGATGGAAATATTTAATGAAAATAAAAGTAGGTTGAAACTTTCAATGCAGTCTCATTGGGTGTTTGCTCTCACCTCCAATTATTGCCAAGTAGTCTAGCTTCCATTGAAGTCTTGAAGAGTAGGCCGAAGGTCCTTTTCGTAAATTAATTATTTTCAGAAAATTTGATCAATTTTGACTTTGACGAGACCACAGTAATTTTGATTGCTCAAAAAAAAAAAAAAAACTCGAAATACTTTAACTTTAGTATCATCCACACTCATCATAATTTCTGATTCGTGCAGTACAGTACTGCTGTTTGATAGATTGATTATAATAGTCTGCAAATCAGAGTCTAGGTGCATGCTAATTAAACTCTAAGTACATGTTTATAATTAGTAGGGTATATACTTCTTCCTCCAGTAGAGCTTAATTAACCTTCCATACTAGCTAGCACCATGTTTATAATTATGGCGGCGGATTATTTTCACAATGTGGGTCACTAATAGGTAGAGAAGGACATGGTCGAAGCAATATTCGTTTGTTCACTGCAAATTAAATCATAGACAATTATTCAGTTCTTAGCGTCAAAATGTTTGGGATTTTGAAGGGGAAAATTCTACCATTGTTTCTTGTTTCTGTAATTTTCTCTCTCTCTTTTTTTTTGTCTTCTCTGTTTCAAGGATTGAAGCATGATTTCCTTTTTTTTTAATTATGTCTAACGTTTTTCACCCACCTGGGCAATCTTGCCTTCGGTATGATTTTAATTTTGAATCACTTAATGAACTCACCAGTCACCACAATTGAGAAGTTGCTATATTTATGCTATTATATATTACTATTTTTACTTTGGGGGCACATTTGTGTTTTCCTCTATTTAAGTGTTATTTAATTAACACTAATTCTGGATGACAACCCAACTTCACAAAAACCATAGATTATATTACATATAGGCTAAGTGATTATGTAACTCACCAGGTTGCACAGAATTGCTAACGCTGGGCCTAGCGGCCACCACAGAGGGTATGAAAGCGGCTCCAACAATGGTTAAAATTAGCAGGAGAATAGAGAGGAGATGGAAGCTCTTGAGTGCCATGCTATCTTTTTGCATTACACTACAGCAGTAATTAATTGATGTAGTGATGACTATGTATGTCCTATGTATTTATAGAGGCGGATTATAGGGGTGTCAATGGGTACGGTACGGGTTGGGTAGAGGCATTTTCATACCCATACTCATTAAAATTGATTTTATCCATACCCTACCCATACCCATTAAAAATTGACTTTACCCTACCCTATCCTTACCCGTTAATATTATAGGGTAACGAAACGGTAGCGGGTAATAACGGATATTACTAATATAATAATTAGTTTTATTATATTTTACAAATTAAACATCAAAAACTCATTAATTTCACATATATGTAATTGTATTTTTAATAAAAAAATAAAAATAAATATGCAATCAATTCCGACTAAATTGTTTTTCATAAAATTGAATTGAATATATATATTTAGGAATTTGAAAATTGAATTGATTATATATATTTAGATTTTATAATTACCCTATAGGGTAATGGGTACGAAATAATTTTACCCATAGCCTTATCCATTTAGTTAACGAAAAAATTTTCTAACCCATACCCATATCCGATAAGCTAACTGTTACATTCTGAAATTTTAAAACATGATTAAATGGATAAATCGATCATTTGACTTAAATAAAAAGTTTAATTAATTTAACGATCGTTCAGAAATTTTCTGACCGACTAAAACGAAACTAAAATTTCGTAATATAAATAATGTATGAAATTATGTATAACAAAATTTAGAGATTTAGAAATAAAATAAAATATAACACTAGGAATAAAATTATAATTATTCGGTAAATTAGAAACTTAGAAAATCCGTTACAATTCCTTTGAATTTTTTTTGGAAAGAAGAAATTGATTTAATTAGATTCGTGTGAATAAATAAGTAATTGAATCCCAAATAAGAGTATAATTACACGAAATTATTCGTACGAGATAAATTATATAAAAGTTACCAATTTCGTTTATTGAGAATTTTAAGGATTTGATTTGATATTTATATATATAGACATGGATACTATCCGATATCGATTTATTCGAATTCTAAAATTGAATATATACAATTATATAAAAGGAAAATCAAGTTATTCGAATCTTAAATTGAGAAATAAATATACGAATTTTATGTGCGAATATAGTTACAAATTTACGAACTTTCGATTTGAATTTATGAAAGAAACGGAATTTAAACCAATTAAAATGAGACCATAATGAAATTCTGAATTGTTTGGACCATCCGATTAAATCTAACACGGATCTTAAATATTGTAATTTAAATGTTGGAATTATATCAACCTCTCATCTCATCCAGCATGAATCTTAAAGCAGCCCCCACTCCTCTCCTTCTCTCTTTCTCTCCTCTCCCTCTACGTGACAGAACCCCCCCTCCATCCGACCCCTTCCCCTTTCTACGCCAAAACCAGAGGGAGGGCTCCGCCTCCTCCCTTCTCCCGTCACCGGCGAGCCGCCCGCGCCCCAGCCCCAGCCCCATCTCTCTCCTTCTCTTCTCGGTCCGACCCGCCAGACCCGCCAGACCCGCCAGAAACCCCTCTCTCTCTCTCGGTTTCTGCCTCCCCTGCCCCTCCGCACCACCCCTCCTCCTCTCTCGCTGATCCCCGCCACCACCACGAAAACCTTTCTCTCCTCTCTCTCTCTGACCCGTGGAACTAACCTCCTTCTATTCTTCACATTTGTCGCTGATTTTGTGAGTTTTGGGAAACCCTAGAAATTGGGATTTTTGGTGGTGCTTGCCACTTCAGTTCCGCTGGTGTTTTCTTTGGGGTGCTATGATGCTTGCTAGTGCTCGAGCGAGATGGCCGCAAGGCGAGGCGAAACCTTCGGAACCGATCGCTTTCTTTTGACATTTTCTCTTTTTCGGGTAATTTCTAAAATAACTTCTAAACTTCTTGATTTGTGTCTGGATGAATCGATTAATGTCGTAGGATGTGAATTTGCTAGTTTTCGAGTACGGGTTGTTGATTTTCCCGACTCGATCGATTTGCTCGAATAAATTAAGTATAAGGGGTTATATTGCAAAATGATTTTTATTAATGGTCGGAATTGTAAAATATAGGACCATGGTGATTTGTATGAATTAAAGGGACTAAAATGTAAGAAATGATTTGTTTGAAATGGTGGTCGGCCATATGTGAATTTAAATAATTGTAAAGATGCCTTAAATTGAAATGTTGGTAAATAGGCTTTGGAATAGCTCGTTATGACCATATGTATGTATTTATTGGAGATTGGATAAATGTTAAGTAATAAAGAGGAATACAAAGGGTTGAATTGCAAAGTAGACACCAATGTGTGAAATTATATTAATTGAGGACCAATATGAAAAAGATGTGAATTTATATGAATGATAGCCGTGACTTTGCGGTTGGGATATACTTGAATCGAATTGAAATGATTGATTGTTTTGGGCCTTAGTAAATTGGACTTGAATTGAAATGATTATAAATGAGCTGAAAGGTATAAAAGAATTGACGAATTAAAAGACGGCTTTTGAAATTTAAGTTTTAATGATGTAACCGAATTAAACCAAGTATACGTATAATATAGGTGTAGGCTCGGTCGAGCAAGATATCGCGAGGTAATTTGAGACGCCCGATCCTTAAATTAAGCGGTACGCTCGTCATAATCAGGTGCGGGATTCTTGGACTTGTTTGATACTTTATTTTCAGGAATTAAACTGTTTATTCGTTTGTCATGTTGAATGCTTAATTGTTGCATACTTTGAAATTCATGCTGCATATTGATTCTTGCATAAATGAGAATGATTGAATTGTTCGGTTGAGGTTAATTGGCATGTTGGTATGGTTATTATTTGATTAGTTCTATTAATTGTTCTTGATGTGAATGAATCTGCCAGACCGACCTGTTTAGGTGGCTGGATAAGGTGACGGTGACCTATCCGTTGACCTGTGTTTATGAATTTGCCAGACCGACCTGTTTAGGTGGCTGGATAAGGTGACGCTGCTGACTTATGCGTTGACCTGTTCGAATTTGCCAGACCGACCTATTTAGGTGGCTGGATAAGGTGACGCTGCTGATTTATGCGTTGACCTGTTATGAATTTGCCAGACCGACCTATTTAGGTGGCTGGATAAGGTGACGGTGACCTATCTGTTGACCTATTTAATGAATTGTGCAAGGCTGATGGTTGTTTGTGATTCTATTTGAATGAAATTGCAAGGTTGAGCGGTATGGCTAACTTTGATTCCGTGTGTTTGCATTTGTGTCAAGTTGACCTGTATAGGTGACTTGTAACCAGACCTTAGGATATGGTTAAGCCAAACAACTACAGATGGGTGTCAGATAAAGGGTCCAGCTTGGTTGGCCATCTGTAGGCGCCTGTAACTGTTACGTTACGAAATTTTTACAATTAAATTCAAATTAATTAAAAGCAAGAATCAAGTTAATTGTGCTAACAAAATGGAAGTTAAAACCTTAATTTAGGTTCCTCTAATTAAGTAAGTTAAGTGTGAATCGAAACCACGTCGAAATTTTGAGAATTTGAGACTTTACAGGCTCACTGCGTCCGCATTGGTGGTGACTGCGGGTGACTGACCCGCACTGACTTCTGTTTTCCTTAAATTGCCTTTGAAATTTCTGTGAGTGCGGGTGAGGCCACCCGCACTGCGGGTGGGTGCGGCCGCACTCATGAAGTTTCTGTGTTGAACTGAAATTGGCTAAGTACTGAGTGCGGGTGAGGCCACCCGCACTGCGGGTCAGTGCGTCCGCATTACGCTCGGACTTTTTCTGAAATTCTGTCAAAAATCTACTAAGTTCTGAGTGCGGGTGAAGTGACCCGCACTGCGGGTGATTTCTGTGTTAAAATTCATTCTGAAAACTGACTAAGTGCTGACTGCGAGTGATTTCTGTGTTAAAATTCATTCTGAAAACTGACTAAGTGCTGACTGCGGGTGATTTCTGTGTTAAAATTCATTTCTGAAAACTGACTAAGTGCTGAGTGCGGGTGAAGTGACCCGCACTGCGGGTGGAGGACCCGCACCGACACCGATTTTTACACTGGAAAGTGCTGGAAGGACCTACAAACTGCTGAGTGCGTCCGCACTCAGGTCCAGTGCGGGTGAGTGATCCGCACTGGATGAATCTGAGGGCTTATTTGCATAATTCCTTTGCTCTCTCTCTCTCCCACTTCATTCCTTTCACATATTTGAGTAAGATTTTGCCTAGAGAGAAGAAAAAGAGCGAGAGAGTTTCCCGTCTATCTCAAACCCCCGATTGTTACGAGAAATCGAAACTGGAACCGAGTAAGCGCCCGTGAATCTCTCCCAACTCCCTGTTCGGTATTCTTTTCTCTCCTTTTCTCTTTCTAAACCTTGATTTTTCTCGATTTCTCAGATTTTCGTTTTAAACTCGAGATTTGTGTTCGAATTGCTCGAGGACTAGTTCCTCTACACTCCTTGCTTGTTTACTTGCCAATCTTTTCCCGATTTCCTTCCGATTTGTGAATTCTGATTTCTAGGGTTTCGTGCCAAAACTGAAAGTTGGCATAATCGTGATTTGATTTGTTTAACCCAACCAATTAGACTTGTAATCGGTAGGGTTGCTTCCTGATCGTGAATTTTTAGAACGTTTAACGGTTAATTTGAGGTTTTGACCAAATTAGGGTTTAACCAATCGGTAAATTGAATTGATCCGAGAACCAAAGTAGTGAAACGGTGATTTATTGTTACCAAAGTGAAATGGTATATGGCTAGAGGGCCTAGATGCAATTGTGCACCGTTATATGAGATTTTTAATAAGAAAGAAGGAACCGAAAAGAATTGATTTAGGATTATACAAACCCTAAGTAAACGTATAGACCACTGAACCCGAATTAAACCAAGTAAACGTATAATATAGGTGTAGGCTCGGTCGAGCAAGATATCGCAAGGCAATTCGAGACGCCCGATCCGTAACTAAGCGGTACGCTCGTCTTAAACAGGTGCGGGATTCTTGGACTTGTTTGATACTTTATTTTCAGGAATTAAACTGTTTATTCGTTTGTCATGTTGAATGCTTAATTGTTGCATATTTTGGAATTCATGCTGTATATTGATTCTTGCATAAATGAGAATGATTGAATTATTTGGTTAAGGTTAATTGGCATGTTGGTATGGTTATCATTTGATTAGTTCTATTAATTGTTCTTGATGTGAATGAATCTGCTAGGCCGACCTGTTTAGGTGGCTGGATAAGGTGACAGTGACCTATCTGTTGACCTGTGTTTATGAATTTGCCAGACCGACCTGTTTAGGTGGCTGGATAAGGTGACGGTGACCTATCCGTTGACCTGTTTAATGAATTGTGCAAGGCTGATAGTTGGTTGTGAATCTATTTGAATAAAATTGCAAAGTTGAGCGGTATGGCTAACTTTGATTCCGTGTGTTTGCATTTGTGTCAAGTTGACCTGTATAGGTGACTTGTAACCAGACCTTAGGGAATGGTTAAGCCAAACAGCTACAGATGGGTGTTAGATAAAAGGGTCTAGCTTGGTTGGCCATCTGTAGGCGCCTGTAACCCTACAGATGTGGGTTTGATAACGGTCCAGCTCGAAAGAACATCTGTAGTTGCTACAAGCCCTAATGAATTAAGTTAAGCCAAATATATGTTGTGTTTTGAAATTCATCTTGGAAGTTCTGTGAATTGTTTTTCAGGTTGATTAATTGTTGTCGAGCATTGGCATTATGTTATTTCTTATTATATATATTTGTTTGCTTTGTTATTGTTTGGGTTTCATTTTTGAATATGGAGTTTGATTGCAAGTCCAATAATTCAAACTGTGGCAAATTCGCACTGAGAATTTATTCTCACCCCCACCCTCCCGGTTATTTTTACAGGTGTCACACCCCAAATCCACCAGGTCCGACAGCCTGCCGCGTGTATTTATCTAGTGTCACATATACACGCAAGGCAGTGGATCTTTTATATGCATTACCAATATCCTCATTTGCTGCGTCCGTGTAATGAACCTGAAAATAATCGGGGAGAGGGGGTGAGAATAAATTCTCAGTGCGAAATTTGTCACAGTTTATATTATTGGACTTGCAATCAAACTCTATATTCAAAAAATGAAACCCAAACAATAACAATGCAAACAGATATATGTATAATCATAAATAACAGAATGCCAATACTCGACAATAATTTATCAACCTGAAACACAGTTTACGGAATTTCCAAGATGGTTTTCAAAACACAACATATATTTTGGCTTAACTCATTTCATTATGACTGGTACCAACCACAGATGTTCTTTCGAGCTGAACCGTTATCAAACCCACATCTGTAGGGTTACAGACGCCTACAGATGGCCAACCAAGCTGGACCCTTTATCAGACACCCATCTGCAATTGTTGTTTGGCTTAACCATTTCCTAAGGTCCGGTTACAAGTCACCAATACAGGTCAACTTGACAAATGCAATCACATGGAATCAAAGTTACCTATACAGGTCAACTTTTCTAAATCTCAAGCAAATATATATCAAAGCCACACATACAGGTCAGTCTTGCAAAATCATAACAGGTCAACGCATAAGTCAGCAGCGTCACCTTATCCAGCCACCTAAACAGGTCGGTCTGGCAAATTCTAACAAGTCAAACGCATAAGTCAGCAGCGTCACCCTATCCAGCCACCTAAACAGGTCGGTCTGGCAAATTCGAACAGGTCAACGCATAAGTCAGCAGCGTCACCTTATCCAGCCACCTAAACAGGTCGGCCTGGCAAATTCGTAAACACAGGTCAACGGATAGGTCACCGTTACCTTATCCAGCCACCTAAACAGGTCGGTCTGGCAGATTCATTCGCATCAAGAACAATTAATAGAACTAATCAAATAATAACCATACCAACATGCCAAATAACCTTAACCGAACAATTCAAATCATTCTCATTTATGCAAGAATTAATATACAGCATGAATTCCAAAATATGCAACAATTAATCATTCAACATGACAAACGAATAAATAGTTTAATTCCTGAAAATAAAGTATCAAACAAGTCCAAGAATCCCGCACCTTAGTATGACGAGCGTACCGCTTAATTTAAAGATCAGGCGTCTCGAATTGCCTCGCGAAATCTTGCTCGACTGAGCCTACACCTATATTATACGTTTACTTAGTTTAGTTCGGTTACATTATCAAAACTTAAATTCCAAAAGCCGTCTTTTAATTCGTCAATTCTTTTATACCTTTCGGCTCATTTATAATCATTTAATTCAAGTCCAATTCCAAATTTACATATACACATCATGTCATATTCATTTCAATATTACAAGGCTTATGAAGTTACAAGTCCAATTCACCTTATTTATCCAATTAAACATTCAAAGGCCCAATTTACTCAATTATTTCACTTTGGCCCATTTACGTATCAATTATTTTATTCCAATTCAATTTAATTAAAGGCCCATAATTTAGCAAAGGTTTACGCCTCTAATTAACAATTCACAATTTATTCCAAGTCCATTTATAACATTTCTAATGCATAGGCCGGCCATAGCCTCAAATAATTTACATCTTACAAGTTGGCCCCTTATTTTTATACAACTCATATAAGCCTTATATTTTATAATTCATACCCCTTATTTTTTTTATAAAAATTCCCAAGGCTTGTATTTTGCACAAAACAGCCCTCCATTTAATTTATTTACATTTTTGGTCCCTGTCAAGTCAAGGACTGGTACACACACAAAATCAGCACAATACCAGTGGTATCACTGGGCCAGTACCGACTGGTACCAGCAGCACATACACAAAAACAACATGGAGGTACTAGTCGCAATTTACTAGTACAACATCAACACAGAACCAGCAAAACATAACAGAAAGCAAGACAACAAAGCGAACCAGCAAAACAGAAACAAGTCACAGGTCAGATCAGAAAAGAAACACCAGAAATCAACCACACGGCTCAAGCCTCAAGTCAACACAATTTGTCGGGAAAATCAACAACCCGAGCAAAGGTGAAATTAACTACAATTTCCTTTAATTAATACAAATCACAATGGTCCTATCTTTTACAATTCCGACCATTAGTAAAAAATCATTTTACAATATAGTCCCTTATACTTAATTTATTCGAACAAATCGATCGAGTCGGGAAAATCAACAACCCGTACTCGAAAACTAGCAAATTCACATCCTACGACATTAATCGGTTCATCCAGACACCAATCAAGAAGTTTAGAATTTATTTTGGAAATTACCCGAAAGAGGGAATGTCGAAAGAAAGTGGCCGGTTCCGAGGGTTTCGCCGTGCCTTGTGGCCACCAAAATTGAATCAACCACCACAGATTTAGCGTCTCCAAACACCACATTAGCACCAAGAGACACCCGATTAGCACCCGCAAGCAACAAGGACGGACCCCCAATTTCTAGGGTTTCGGGTCCTCACGAGTGTAGAGGCAATCGGTGCAAAAGAGAGATATTAATTGGACGAGGAGGTCCACGGGTTGGAGAGGGAAGAGAGGAAAGGTTTGGTGGTGATGGCGGGGGTCAGCGAGAGAGGAGGAGGGGTGGTGCGGAGGGGCAGTGGAGGCAGAAACCGAGAGAGAGAGAGGGGTTTCTGGTGGGTCTGGCGGGTCGGACCGAGAAGGAAAGAGAGAGAGATGGGGCGGCGGGCTGGCCGTGGCAGCGGCGGAAGGGGAGGGGGCGGAGACCCCCTTGGTTTGGCGTAGAAGAGAAGACAGAGGGGGGGGCTGTGTCTCACGGGTAGGGAGGGAGAGGAGAGAAAGAGAGGAAGGGTTTATTAAAGGGGGTGCTTCAAGATTCGTGTTGGATCTAATCCAAAGGTCCAAACAATTCAGGATTTCAATATGATCTCATTTGATTGGTTTAAAAATCTGTTTCTCCTATGAATTTGAATCGAAGTTTCGTAAAATTTTGCAATTAATTTCGTATGAATATTTTGTACTTTTATTTCTCTATTCTAATATTCAAATCATTTGGTATTAATTGTACATCTCTATTTATATATATATTTATTTAATTAAACTTCTATAATTCATTAATAAACAAGATTTATAAATTTCATAATTTATGTGTACAAATAATTCGTATTGTTATATTTTAAATCTAGGTTTCAACTAGGTCATTTACTTACACGAGTCAATTTATTTCCTTTTCTAAAATTTCATGAACTTGTAACAATTTTTCTAAGTTATGAATTTACCGAATAGTTACAATTTATCTATAGTGCTATATTTTATTTTATGTTTAAACTCTAAATTTTAATATACATAATTTCATACTTCCTTTATATTTCAAAATTTTAGTTTCGTTTTAGTCGGTCAGAAAATTCCCGAACGATCGTTAAGTTAATTAAACTTTTTATTTAAGCCAAATGATCAATTTAGAAATTTAATCAAGTTTTAAAATTTCGGAATGTAACAACAGGTACGGGTGCGACTGATTCTGGAGAGGCACGCGAGTAGTAGGCCATAGTAGCTTACCATCTCATGACCTTAGTACATTTTGTTGTATAGTCTTAGGGTAGGCCTCGTGGTTGGTATCCGGATGAGATACTTTTTGTTGTATTATATTCTGACCAGACTGTGTACTCTGATTGGTGTATATATAAACTTGGTTTATATTATTTCATTTTGAATTGTTAAGTATAAATTGAATAGCCTTGTAAGCATACACGGCGTTGTATGCTTACGGCGGGAGACTGTCGCATCCCGTGGCCGCGGGGTGTGACAGTAACCCTACAGATGTGGGTTTGATAACGGTCCAGCTCGAAAGAACATCTGTAGTTGCTACAAGCCCTAATAAATCAAGTTAAGCCAAATATATGTTGTGTTTTGAAACTCATCTTGGAAATTCCGTGAACTGTGTTTCAGGTTGATTGATTGTTGTCGAGCATTGGCATTTTGTTATTTACGATTATATATATCTGTTTGCATTGTTATTGTTTGGGTTTCATTTTTGAATATAGAGTTTGATTGCAAGTCCAATAATCTAAACTGTGGCAAATTTCACACTGGGAATTTATTCTCACCCCCACCCTCCCGATTATTTTCAGGTTTATTTTACGGATGCAGCAAATGAGGATATTGGTAATGCATATAAAAGATCCACTGCCTTGCGTGTATATGTTACACTTGATAAATATACGCGGCAGGCTGTCACACCCGTGGATTTGGGGTGTGACACTAACGAAAAAAAAACCTTACCCATACCCGCCTTATCGAATACAAAACGGGTCGGGTAAACAGATAAAAAGGTGCCATTGACACCCCTAGGCGGATAGTACTACTTTTCTCAGTGTTCTAAATAGCGCACTATAGCGCCGCTATAACGTTTTTGGACCATAAACGCTAAGCTATACAATTAAAACACGCTATTTGAGCTACAGACGCTATAGCGGTAATAGCGGTCCGCTATAGCGCATAGCGTGTAGTGCAAATAGCGCCCGCTATGCAACATGCTGTTTTTTTTTTCTTTTCAATTTATATGGGTTTAAATAAAGGCTCAGATTGGATTTTAACCGTGATTTTTTTATAATTGACGTACTAAGCTTTATATTAAATTATTAATTATTATTTTGATAAAAAAAATATTAATTATTAAATGAGATCAAATAAGGAAGCTACAGCGCGCTATGCACATGAACTGTTTTTTTTTCTTTTTTTAATTTATATGGGCTTTAAATAAAGGCTCAGATTAAATATATTAAGATATTTCTTGAAGTAACAAAATGATACTTACTATATGGTAGTTTGAATATTTTGAATAGATTAAGATAATTAATTATGCCATGATGTCTAGGTTATTTTGAAATTTAAATAGAAAAAAGATAGATTATGTCATGATGCTGAATATATTTTGAATAGAAAAAGATCGATAGTTTATGATATTAGTAATATTATGGATATTTTGAGTCGCAATTTGGACTTTGTATTGGTTCAATATGAATACTATAATTTTTTAATCAATTTGATGTTATTTATTATTCTATGAGACTTAGATAATGTTGATATTTAGTACAAATATATGATATAATTTTTATAAAAATAAAAAAACGCTATGTGGCATAGCTTTCGCTATAGCGACGTTATTCGCTATAGCTTTTTTTTTCAGCTTCCCGCTATAACGCGATAAACGCTATTTAGAACCTTGACTTTTCTTGTTAGGGTTTCAAAGGAGAGTCCAATACTAGAGGAGAAACAAGAGACAAATTTATGAGAAAATTAACTTAATTCTATTCATTTCATCATTACGTTACACACAGTACATATATATTTATAGCAACATAAATTTCTAAAAAGAGAAAACTATAATGACACTTCCTAAAATATCCATACTAATTAAATACTAAATTTTTTCTCTTTAATATAGCCTACCATACTATTCATGACATCATACTAAATCAAGCATGATGAAAATATATGATGAGATGAGAAGCATACACAACAGTTCTAAATACTCTCGGTGAAGAATAATGTTAAGTGATAATTGCATTGCACTATTTACCTGCACTCATGTATTTATAAGTTTATTTAAAAATGTTTATACTTAGTGATAAAAGTATGTCATTAGAATAAAATTTTTGAAAGTTGTTTATTTACTAATTATTATTTGACAAAGTTCTTAATTTATAGTGGTAATTTATTTACTTATTTAACAATAATTTTAATTTAAAAGAAGTTTATACTTAATGACAAAGATGTTTACGTTATAAAAAAAAATAGGTTTTGGTCTAGTGACAAAGCTAATGCCTTTCGTGTGAGAATTAAGCGCATGTTCGATGTTTGGATGAGTAATTTTTTTTATAGATTTTAAATAGTTGTGTGATTTCACCTCCAACCTTTACTTAAAAAAAAAATCTTATGATCATTCAAAAAAGAAAAAATAATTACAAACACTTTATGTACTAGATATGTACGTACACACTTATAATTAAATTCAGATACAATACATGTATATTATGTATATAAATACTTTTAGATTGTAAGAGATGCAGAAAATAGGATGCAAGAATAATTTCTCAAATAATTCGAATAAGTTTGTTATCTATATCTCCATTCTATTATTAAGCATGTTGGGTTTCCGATCCGCCAACGGCTACGATTGAAAGTTGAAATTTCAAATTTAATCTCAGCTCTCCAATTACGTAATACGTCTTCTTTTGATTAAATACATCTGAATCATATGTAGAAGTCTAAATTTAACTAAAAACATACTCACCACACATGCCGTCACACTATGTATTACAATTAAAATTAAATAAATCTGAAATTTATCAATATAATTTGTTTCCTTATTTCTCTCTCTCCAATTTAGCAATATAATTATATTTCCTTATTTCATTTATTCCTTATTTGTCATGAGAGTGAATTTTTTTACCAGTTAAACTAATTTGATTAAAGTTAAGTCATTAATATATCTGTATTTAGTATTTGTTATAAAATGAAATCACAAGAAACAAGCAATCTGAAAATTAATCTTGACATAAATTTGAAATAAGGTAAAAAAATATTCAAATTTACAAAGTCAATTTTAATTTAGCATTAACCATGACTTAGTTTAATCTTTTAGTTCATAGATTTGGATAGTGCCTTTTGCAACTTAGGCTTTAATTTGTAACTTCACATATTTATATCTATCTGTTACTTATAATTCAATATTTATCGCTGCTAAGTTATTTCTTTGTCTAGATAAATTTAATATATGATTCTTCTTATACATAATCATAACTATATAAAATAAATAAAGAAGGATAATAAATCTTAGTTATTGCAATATCGCGTTGACAATTCAAAATGGCAATAAATATTTTCCTTCCAATAATTCACTCTTGATTGTTGCACCCCGCTAATTATTCAAGATGACAATAAATACATCATTTTAATTATTGCATTATGATTAGTCAAGCCTTTCATCAATCTATCCACATATAGTCGCAATTAATTACAATTACCCTTAATCAGTTTCCTTACTAGAGGGTAAACAAAATTTATTTGATTTGACTGTTCCGTTCTAAGAATTCTGCTAGAGGTAAACAATTAAATCTCAATTTGCATAATTCGTTTATTTTTCATTTCTAATATAAATGAATAGGTAATACGAGCTTTGTTAAAATAGATATTATGATTTTTATGAAATACTTTTACATAATTTTTGTGTAAACTGGCAAGTATATATAATAATTTTTGCATCTCGTTGATTATTCAAAATGGCAATAAATATTTTCCTTCCAATTCACTCTTGATTATTGCATCCGCTGATTATTCAAGATGGCAATAAATACATTAGTTTAATAATTGCATTCTAATTAGTCAAGTCTTTCATCAATCTGTCCACATATAGTTGTTATATATTCAATCGCAATTACCCTTAATCAGTTTCCTTACTATTTTTCTCTAACAAGATCATTATTGCATTCCCTTTCATTTATCTTTCACAATCTATTGTGGACACATTACTTATTCTACATATTCAATTATTCTTCTACACACATTTTTTGTGTGCCTTATATGAGCATGATTCTTTTCGTTGTTTCTTGATCTACTTATCAATTACAATCGCTCTATATCAGTGTTTTATTATTTTGAGGTAAAGATTTTAACATAGCAGTTTTCGCTTCATGCAACACACAGACTATAGAATCAGAATAGTGCTGCATATATTGTTGGAAGTTTCATATGTTGCATGAAGCCATAACTGTTCTGTTAAATCTTCCCACTGACGAAGTAGCAAAAAATTGTGTTGTTGATTTAAAACAAGGGCCCGCTATGATCAGCATCGCAGGCCTTCTATCTTGCTACTTGTTTAACAATTTTTAGACAAATCTGTGATCCAAAAACTTGCACTGACTAGAACCGTACTATTGATGTGGTTCCATCTATTTTTCTAAGAAAAAGAAAAATAAATTCCTTTCCCGTAAATTGAATTTATTAATTTCTAAAACATAAACAAATCCATATATATATTCTTATTGTATGAACAAAACTAATATTCTCTTATGAATTCTTATATATTCCTCTAATTACTTTCAAATCATATAATTTCAACATAATACCAAATATTTCTTTAAGATAATCGATTACCTTTGTTAGCTTATTTCATGTTCTCTCTTGGTACTTTATTTTTTATTAATTCTTTTGAAAAATTGAAGTGTATAGTTAGGTTTCCTATATATGTATATTTTTCTTGGGCTTTAATTAATAATTGAAAAAGAAAGTTAAATAAACCAAAATATCAGTTTTATCTATATTATACTTGTTAGCGAGCACATAGAGGTTCAATGAAATCAGGTATTAATTTATGTTGTTATCTTTTATTATCTCCTGCTAACCGAGTAGCTAGCGTGAATGAAGGCCTATGATGCTGATAGCGGGTCCTTTCTTTGAAAGTTCAACAAACGACTTTGTGCTACCAATCTGTGAAATGATTTAATAGAGTGATTGTAATTTGAAAAATACACACACACATATTCTATTATTAAGCACGTTGGGTGTTTGATCTGCCAACGGCTACGATTGAAAGTTGAAATTTCAGATTTAATCCCAGCCCTCCAATTACGTAATATGTCTTCTTTTGATTAAATGCATCTGAATCATGTGTAGAAGTCTAAATTTAACTAAAAACATACTCGCCACACATGCCATCACACTATGTGTTACAATTAGAATTAAATAAATCTGAAATTTAGCAATATAATTTGTTTCCTTATTTCTCCCTCTCCAATTTAGCGATATAATTATGTTTCCTTATTTCATTTGTTCCTTATTTGTCATGAGAGTGAATTTTTTTACCAGTTAAACTAATTTGATTAAAGTTAAGTCATTAATGTATCTACATTTAGTATTTGTTATGAAATGAAATCTCAAGAAACAAGCAATCTGAAAATTAATCTTGACATAAATTTGAAATAAGGTCAAAAAATATTCAAATTTACAAAGTCAATTTTAATTTAGCATTAACCATGACTTAGTTTAATCTTTTAGTTCATCGATTTTGATAGTGCCTTTTGCAACTTAGGCTTTAATTTGTAACTTCACATATCTATATCTATCTATTATTTATAATTCAATATTTATCGCTACTAAGTTATTTCTTTGTCTAGATAAATTTAATATATGATTCTTTCTATACATAATCATAACTATAAAATAAATAAAGAAGAATAATAAATCTTAGTGGTGAAATGCATATCATACAAGGCGATCCTATAAAATATATTAGAAGTTCTATTTGTATTACACTGCTTAAAAGAGAATCAGTTGATCTATTTAATATCCTAATTTATAACAGTATTAAATTAGAAGTTAAAAAAAAAACATTTAAGAAAGATAAAATCGTATTTAGAAAAAAAAAATTATGTTCTCAATGATCTAATTATTGCTATCAAAATAACACGCGCGTCTCCCTATTTAATATGCCATTTAAAAATGTTATTGTCATTTTGTCAAAAAAAATTTAATGAAAATATGTTATTTTGTATGAGATTTTTTTTAATGTTCTCTTATAATATAATCCGTTACAACGCACGGGCATGATACTAGTCTTTATACATGCATGTTCTGGATGTATAGCAGCGTACAAACAAGATTAACCTGATCGACACGTGCAACCCAATCTAAAACCTAGGAGCGCGTTCAGCAACAGAAAATAAGATTAAATCTTAATCAATTTATACTTATTAAAAATTCTGTATTCGGTTATTTTAATTTGTAAGTATAAGTTAAGGAAGCTTAATTCAGAAGTAGTGGTATTTTAAGATCTGAATTTGAATTAAGATTTCGGACAATATATAGGAAACCAAATGACCATGTTCGGCAATAAGCTTCCTATAAATTCCTTTATTGCTCAATTTTTCCTTAACAAGAATTAATTAACGTAATTAATTACTTCCTATAACCTTCTTTTACTCAAAATCTTAATTCCTTGAAATGTACTTGGAGATCAAAAAATTTACTCCTATAGCCATCTCAATATGTTCTTCATTTTAAAATATAAAAACTAAATTTTTACATTTTTTTTTGGAAAATATTTACTATTTCTTAAAGATTTTTGAAAGTCGTTGTTTTTCATAATAAATATATTGAATAAAAAGATTTTGAAAGTCGTTATTCAACAATCTGTTCACTTGAATAAAAAGAGTATGAGTCGCTTACGACTGTTCAATTTTTCCATTGACCGATTATTATTACTGCCATGAACATTTTTCCATGAGGTCCTTATCGTACATTATTTATTTTCTAATATTCAATTTTACATATGTAGCAATCCAATTTTGACTTCGATGTTAGATAGATGGATAGAAGTTGACTACTTTATTTACTTTCATAAGCATATGAAAATATATGTTTAGAAGTCATTTTTGCATTTGAAATTAGGTTTGAAAGTGTGTGTGTATATATATATTGTTGGGTTTTCGTGAACGGTTCAAACCCATTTAATTAGCTTAAGCTGCGGAAAGAGTAAAACAAAAATTTTTACATCTAACTTAAGCTACGGATTAAATGAATCAAGAAGATTCGTTTAATCCTATTTACAGATCTACTTCATAATTGATTTCCTAAAGCATTAAATCTATTTACAAATTAAATAGATTAATATAACAATTTATACCTTGATTCCAAATCTCAGTTGGAATGCAGACCGAGCGAGTAGAGCCTCACCAGGGATGGAATCGACTCGCAGTATCACACGTGTGATACCTCTATTGGTTATCCACCAGGACTAACCGGAGAGCGATTTACTTCTTCTGTCAGAAATACCGTAAACCGCGGAATTCTGCAGAAACACTATTCACCGAAATAGGGACAGATTAAATATATTTAAGACTCCAAGTTATTCAGTTTCACTTAAAAAGCAAAACACGAAATACCGCAGAGTTTGCAAAAATATATTTTTCCGAATCTCGTAATAACCGAAATCAGGGAAGAGAGAAAAACCGATTAACAAAGTAATCAGATTAACATGTGAATTAGCAAATTTTCTCTCTACCCTCACCCCTCTATTTATAGTGTTTTGAGGAGGTTCGCAAAAGACCAAAATACCCCTCAAAACAAATCTATTTACCAAAAGCCCTTGACACCTCATCCTTTAATATGTGAAAAGACCAAAATACCCCTTCCACACCCTTCCACACTCTTCTCCATGTTTCTACACCCCTAAGGTGTCATGCAAGGTGGCATAGGTGTGAAATGACCATTTTGCCCTTGGCCCATTAAGGCATGAATAGTAAAAGGCTTTGATTTTGGGCTTTGACTTTGGGCCTTTAATTTTAATTAAGGCTTTGATTATTTTGGGCTTTTAAACCCATAATTCAAATCCATAATTAACAATTAAAATTCCAAATCATATATATATAATTGTCATGTACAATTATATTTCTTTTCGGTTATTGTTCGGTAACTTTTATACAACGTAACGTGTACGTTTATAAATTAACCGTTGTTTCTGCTTGTCATTCTAAATGACATTTATAATTTAATTATATCACGTATAATTAATTATAACCATCTTAATATTAATTATAATCAATTTATAATTAATCAGTAAGATTCTCCGAGTAGCTCCTATATGGTGTGACCCAATAGGATCTGTGTTATGTTGGTAAACAGAGTTAAAACTGTTTTAACTTCTGTTAGTCATGGGTGGCATCTGGCAACACATCATGACCATCCAATTACACAGATGATGCTGTAGTGTACAATATCACGATCCAGTAAACAATTTACTTGTGTCAGTTCTTCTGTCTCATAGCTATCAGATCAGTTTTAAAGTAGATATGTGTCATTCTTGTTAACTGTATCTTTTCTTGATCTTGAGTAGATTATCAAATATAATTACTCTTGTAATTATACCGCATGCAGATAATATAACTCTATCAAGGGGCCCAGTGATGCTATAGCTCGTATAGAGATACGAGGGACAAATAGTATTCTTGGCAGACTATCACTTCCTCAGCTAAGTTATATATATGGAAATGCTACCGTTATGGCTGCTTTTTACGGACAGCGTTAGATAACACTTACTCATATATATTTCTTAGTGGGAACGATAAATACCTCATACTGTAGAACTTTGACACTGAATGAAAAACATAAATGACACGAACACAATTCTATTTAATGTTTCATTCGGGGTCTGTCAAATACCATGTTCCTTGAACATGTATCTATGTGATTAAAATGACATCTCGTGTCAGGTGGTTTGTAAAACTTAACCATCTTTCAATCCACATACTAACCTTATAGCGGTAATTAGTGTTCCTGCTAATTACCTTGGTTAGTGACCTTTTAAGATTAAGAGTATATATCATCTATATTATGGAGTTTCACAATTTCAGTCATGAACTCGAAATGATCCATAAATGCAATAATACTCAAGGCAACAAAATGATTTATAAATAAACATTCAATTCATGAACAAAGCTTTATGATTAATTATCGTATTATTGACTTCTAGATTATTACAAACTAACAATCTCCCACTTAAGCTAGGAGTCAATCATCGTAGGCCCTACTTATACAAATCTCTAGTATTCTAAAAATCTCGTAGATCTAAAGAAAAACTCATAGCCAGTCTCCTATGTGTCTCAGACCCATAGAGGCAATATGCATCTGGTGCTTGGCTTGAGGAAGAGGTTTTGTAAGTGGATCAGCTGTGTTGCTGACTGTGTCAACTTTACATATCTTTACATCACCTCTATTTACGATCTCTCGTATCAGGTGAAAACGTCGTAGAACATGCTTGGATTTCGAGTGCGATCTCGGTTCTTTGGCCTGAGCTATAGCTCCATTGTTGTCACAGTAGAGGTCCACAGGGCCTTGAACACTGGGAACCACTCCAAGTTCGCTAAGGAACTTCTTGATCCAGAAACCCTCCTTAGCTGCCTTGGATGCAGCTATGTATTCTGCTTCGGTGGTTGAGTCTGCTGTAGTCTCTTGCTTTGAACTCTTCCAGCTCACAGCACCACCGTTGAGTATGAACACATACCCAGACTGTGATCTCGAGTCATCATGGTCAGTTTGGAAACTGGCATCAGTGTAACCATTTATTACAAGCTCGGAATCACCACCGTAGACGAGAAACATATCCTTAGTTCTTCTCAAGTACTTAAGGATATTCTTTGCAGCAATCCAGTGCTCTTTGCCTGGATTAGCCTGATATCTACTCGTCACACTCAAAGCGTACGAGACATCAGGGCGAGTGCACAACATGGCGTACATGATAGAGCCAATAGCCGAAGCGTATGGTACTCTACTCATAATGCTTCGCTCATCAGTTGTCGAAGGACACTGAGTCTTGCTTAGCTGAACACTATGCGACATTGGCAGGAATCCTCTCTTAGAATCCTGCATGCTGAACCGATTCAGCACTTTGTCAATGTACGTGCTTTGACTTAAACCTATAAGTCTATTTGATCTATCTCGGTAGATCTTTATGCCTAGTATATAGACAGCCTCGCCCAAGTCTTTCATTGAAAAGACTTTCTTCAACGAAGACTTGGCTTGTTGCAAAAGAGGAATATCATTTCCTATTAGTAGTATGTCATCTACATATAGGACAAGAAAAGCGATGGCACTCCCACTAGTCTTTCTGTACACACATGGTTCTTCTTCGCATCTGACGAAGTCAAACTTTTTGACTTCCTCGTCAAATCGAAGATTCCAACTCCGTGATGCTTGCTTCAGTCCATAAATGGATTTAAGAAGCTTGCACACCTTCCCAGCATTCTTTGAATCCTCAAAACCCTCAGGCTGTGTCATGTACACATCCTCTTCTAAATTTCCATTTAAGAAGGCGGTTTTGACATCCATTTGCCATATTTCATAATCATGAAATGCGGCAATTGCTAGGAGTATCCGAATTGACTTAAACATAGCCACGGGCGAAAAGGTTTCATCATAATCTACACCGAGAATCTGTTTAAAACCTTTCGCTACTAGCCGTGCTTTGTATATAGTCATCTTACCATCCATGTCTGTTTTTATTTTGAAAACCCACTTGTTAGCTATGGGTTTTACCCCATCAGGTGGTACAACTAGGTTCCAGACCGTGTTGTCATACATGGATTGTATTTCGGATCTCATGGCCTCCAGCCATTTATCAGAGTCGGGCCTATCCACTGCTTCCGCATAGGTCAAAGGATCTTCAGTCTCATAGGCTGAGATCTCGTGCAGTCCCAAGTACCTTTCAGGTGCATGGACTACTCTTGTTGACCTACGTAGCACTTGTTCTTCAGGCTGTTGAACTTGATCTACAACGTTCTGCGGATCTAGTTCTTCTTCAACTTGCGTTGAAGTACTTGAGCTCGGGATTAGAACCTCATCCACAACTACTTGTGGGTTTGGTACTTCCAAATGCTCATCAGCCGAAAAATCAAGAGGTGGGTTAATCTGATCTGGTTCAGATATTGTATTGTGTGATGTATCTTGAATTTCTTCAAGAATTACATTACTCCCACTATTTCCTTTTGCAAGAAACTCGTTCTCCAAAAATCTACCATGTCGAGCAACAACTATCTTGTTCTCGGATTGGTAATAGAAGTAATATCCTTTCGTTTCCTTAGGATATCCTACGAAAAAGCATTTGTCAGCTTTGGGATCAAGTTTGCCAGACATCGGGCGTTTGACAAATACTTCGCAACCCCAAATTTTAAGATAAGACATAGTTGGGATTTTCCCAAACCATAACTCGTATGGAGTCTTTTCTACTGACTTGGATGGAACCATGTTTATTGTTCGTGCAGCAGTTTCTAGTGCGTGCCCCCAGAAGGATTTCGGCAGAGTGGCTTCACTCATCATGGAACGAACCATATCCAGTAGAGTTCGATTCCGTCTCTCAGAAACACCATTCCATTGTGGTGTCCCCGGAGGTGTGAGCTGTGAGACTATCCCACATTCTTTTAAGTACTCTTTAAACTCAAAACTCAAGTATTCGCCTCCACGATCAGATCGTAGAGCCTTAATACTTTTGTTTAATTGATTTTCTACTTCAGTCTTGAATTCTTTGAACTTGTCAAAAGATTCAGACTTATGTCTCATCAAGTAGACATAACCGTATCTATTGTAATCATCAGTAAACGTGATAAAGTAAGAAAAACCATTTCTTGTACAAGTACTCATAGGTCCACATACATCCGTGTGTATAAGGCTTAATAAGTCACTTGCCCTTTCGCCCTTTTTGGAGAAAGGCGCTTTGGTCATTTTACCTCGTAAACAAGATTCGCACGTGTCAATTGATTCTAGATCAAATTTACCAAGAAGTCCATCTTTATGTAACTTCTTGATGCGTTTCTCGTTTATATGACCAAGGCGACAATGCCACATGTAAGTCGTGCTTTCATGTGATGTTTTGAGTCGTTTGTTATTGATGTTAAACACGGGTTTGCCCATTTCCAGTATATAAAGACCATTCATCATATATGAAGATCCATAATATAATTCATCTTTGTATATAGAACATCTATTGTCCTTTATTACAAAAGAGAAACCATTCATCTCTAAACATGAGATTGAAATGATATTTCTGGAAATGCTAGGAACAAAATATACATTTTCTAGTTCCATTACAAGCCCGCTGGGCAAATACAACTCTATACTACCAGCTGCTACGGCTGCAACTCGTGCTCCGTTTCCAACTTGGAGTTGTATCTCCTTGTTATGTAGCTTCCTTCTATTTTTCAGTGCTTGCATATTTGAACAAATATGAGCACATGATCCAGTATCTAATACCCAATCATTAATAGAGGTAGCAACGTTAACTTCAATAACATTGATACTTGAGACTGAGACTTTTGAGACATTCTCAAACTTCATATCGTCAAGATACTTCGGGCAGTTTCTCTTCCAGTGACCTTTGCTATTGCTGAAATAGCAGTCAAAGTTAGCAGAAACTTTTATCTTGGGAGAGTTCGTTCCTAGAACCAACTTCCCTTTGCCTTTGTACTTCGGAGCCACCTTCTTTGGGGCTTTCTTTATCTTCCTCCCACCTTCTTGGATCATGAGGACATGAGAGCTATTCTCAATGTCTTTATCAGTGATCCTCAGCATCCCTTGGGGCTCCTGCAAACTTTTATCCAACTCTTGCTTATGGGAGTTCACAATGAACTCCGAATAGCTGGGAGGAAATGAGTTCAGGATAACTTCCGTGGCCAACTCGTGGCTCCACGGACAGTTAAGCTTCTCCAGTTTCTCATCATCGCTTGTCATACGAAGCGTGTGAGTACTGACAGAGCTGCTCTCTACTATTTTAGCAGGGACCGGTGTATTTCGGATATATTCCCTTTTCTCACGTGTTTGTTTTTCGAGCAGGGAGCATAGAGAGAAGGACGTTTCTTTAGCCATATTACTACAACGTTAAAAGTAAAGATTTTAGCTTTGTTCATGTAATGTTTTATTCTAATGATAAAACTCCCACTGCAAATTTGTTTTATTCCCGTTTTGCAGTAGGACCAAGATCCATGTTTTCACCAATAACCAAGGCAGTGTATGCATATCATGGCTATCAGTTATCTTAGGTAAACAAACATGCTAATCACATCTTTTTGCGATTCTTGGTTTCGTTAAAACATCACGTGTATTTAACGAAAACTTTGCCCCAAGCCCAAAACTGTTTTGGATATCATTGGTAAGTAACCTCACTCTATTTGGTTTGATATGTCGGACATAACCCTCGACCACCAAAGGTAAAAGGCGATGTCTACTGAGTAGTTTAATCATCAACCAATGAACAATGGTTTGAGGAGGATAGAGTGGGAAGGGCATACTACTTAATATTTAATGGGTTGGTGTTTATGCTTAACAGTGCCAGCAATCTTCAAAGGGGTATGTCAGAAAGAACAACTAATGTGATTCTATTCGTATCTTTATAGCGACTTCTTTCATATGCTTCATTAAGCAATTATAGAAAGAAAGTCTTGAATACGAAAGGTGATCTCCATTTCTTTTCTTAGCTTATGTCAGAAAGAACAACTAATGTGATTCTATTCGTATTTTTATAGCGACCTCTTTCATATGCTTCATTAAGCAGTCGTGGAAAGGAAGTCTAAATATCGAATATGATCCCCATTACTTTCCTTTCTTAGCATATGTAAGAATGACTAAATGTGATTTTATTCGTATCTTTATAACGACCTCTTTCATATGCTTCATTAAGCAGTCGTGGAAAGGAAGTCTTGAATACGAAATGTGATCTCCATTAGTTTTTGTTCTTTATCAATATCTCTTTGATATGCTTAGCTTTGTTAAGCAGTCAGTTCTTGTAACTGACTTACGGACACGTGAAAGTCGTCTGCCAGAAAGACAACAGTGAGTTCCTTCACAAATCTTTCTTTGACATCACGTTCTTTCACGGTTCCTTTGAAAGCAATAAATCTAATTTATTCAGTTCATATTAAAGCAGTAAATCTAATTTACTTATATACGGGAGCAAGTCAGGTATATTATTTATCAATATACGGGAGCAAGTCAGGTATATTATTTATCAGTTCCTAATTCTTTATTTTGCAGCTATGCTCAATTCTTTATTCTATACCGTTTAAAGCATATAAACAGTTTACATGTTTTAAAACAGATATTCTTTTCGGTCCATAAAGCAATTTGGTAACGTGACAAAGTTCCTTTTGGGCCAGTCATTAGGACATGTAAAAGGGGCCCCCAGGAAAGATTGGGGTCACGAGGACCGCTTAGACTCAATCTTTCCTAGACAGAACCATCTCTTTTATGGTGTGGAAATGACAGTTCTTACTAAGGTACTTTATTGCTTCATCACATTCTTCGATGAACTTTATTTTCCGAAGGTTTTCGAAAAGGCGAAAGATTTACACTAAATTTTGCCATTTCAAAAGCGTTAAAGCAATTTGGTAACGTGACAAAGTTCCTTTTCGGCCAGCCATTAGGACGTGTAAAAGGGGCTCCCAGGAAAGATTGGGGTCACGAGGACCGCTTAGACTCAATCTTTCCTAGACAGAACCATCTCTTTTACGGTGTGGAAATGACAGCTCTTACTAAGGTACTTTATTGCTTCATCACATTCTTCGATGAACTTTAACGCAATCAAAAGTTTTTGAAAAACGAAAACATAAAGAAAGCATAAAGAAAGCTTAAATCTAATTTAACTTTCTTAGTCGGTAAAACCGAACCAAGAAAATCTCATTTCTAATCGGTTTTGGACTTGTGCTGCAAATGTAAGAATTTAAACTAATACGCAGTATATGCACCTTATTTGCATAAGTTATAACTTTAGAAAATCAATTAGCGGGTTAGCGGGAGAGCCTTGGCTCTGATACCACTGTCGGGTTTTCGTGAACGGTTCAAACCCATTTAATTAGCTTAAGCTGCGGAAAGAGTAAAACAAAAATTTTTACATCTAACTTAAGCTACGGATTAAATGAATCAAGAAGATTCGTTTAATCCTATTTACAGATCTACTTCATAATTGATTTCCTAAAGCATTAAATCTATTTACAAATTAAATAGATTAATATAACAATTTATACCTTGATTCCAAATCTCAGTTGGAATGCAGACCGAGCGAGTAGAGCCTCACCAGGGATGGAATCGACTCGCAGTATCACACGTGTGATACCTCTATTGGTTATCCACCAGGACTAACCGGAGAGCGATTTACTTCTTCTGCCAGAAATACCGTAAACTGCGGAATTCTGCAGAAACACTATTCACCGAAATAGGGACAGATTAAATATATTTAAGACTCCAAGTTATTCAGTTTCACTTAAAAAGCAAAACACGAAATACCGCAGAGTTTGCAAAAATATATTTTTCCGAATCTCGTAATAACCGAAATCAGGGAAGAGAGAAAAACCGATTAACAAAGTAATCAGATTAACATGTGAATTAGCAAATTTTCTCTCTACCCTCACCCCTCTATTTATAGTGTTTTGAGGAGGTTCGCAAAAGACCAAAATACCCCTCAAAACAAATCTATTTACCAAAAGCCCTTGACACCTCATCCTTTAATATGTGAAAAGACCAAAATACCCCTTCCACACCCTTCCACACTCTTCTCCATGTTTCTACACCCCTAAGGTGTCATGCAAGGTGGCATAGGTGTGAAATGACCATTTTGCCCTTGGCCCATTAAGGCATGAATAGTAAAAGGCTTTGATTTTGGGCTTTGACTTTGGGCCTTTAATTTTAATTAAGGCTTTGATTATTTTGGGCTTTTAAACCCATAATTCAAATCCATAATTAACAATTAAAATTCCAAATCATATATATATAATTGTCATGTACAATTATATTTCTTTTCGGTTATTGTTCGGTAACTTTTATACAACGTAACGTGTACGTTTATAAATTAACCGTTGTTTCTGCTTGTCATTCTAAATGACATTTATAATTTAATTATATCACGTATAATTAATTATAACCATCTTAATATTAATTATAATCAATTTATAATTAATCAGTAAGATTCTCCGAGTAGCTCCTATATGGTGTGACCCAATAGGATCTGTGTTATGTTGGTAAACAGAGTTAAAACTGTTTTAACTTCTGTTAGTCATGGGTGGCATCTGGCAACACATCATGACCATCCAATTACACAGATGATGCTGTAGTGTACAATATCACGATCCAGTAAACAATTTACTTGTGTCAGTTCTTCTGTCTCATAGCTATCAGATCAGTTTTAAGGTAGATATGTGTCATTCTTGTTAACTGTATCTTTTCTTGATCTTGAGTAGATTATCAAATATAATTACTCTTGTAATTATACCGCATGCAGATAATCTAACTCTATCAAGGGGCCCAGTGATGCTATAGCTCGTATAGAGATACGAGGGACAAATAGTATTCTTGGCAGACTATCACTTCCTCAGCTAAGTTATATATATGGAAATGCTACCGTTATGGCTGCTTTTTACGGACAGCGTTAGATAACACTTACTCATATATATTTCTTAGTGGGAATGATAAATACCTCATACTGTAGAACTTTGACACTGAATGAAAAACATAAATGACATGAACACAATTCTATTTAATGTTTCATTCGGGGTCTGTCAAATACCATGTTCCTTGAACATGTATCTATGTGATTAAAATGACATCTCGTGTCAGGTGGTTTGTAAAACTTAACCATCTTTCAATCCACATACTAACCTTATAGCGGTAATTAGTGTTCCTGCTAATTACCTTGGTTAGTGACCTTTTAAGATTAAGAGTATATATCATCTATATTATGGAGTTTCACAATTTCAGTCATGAACTCGAAATGATCCATAAATGCAATAATACTCAAGGCAACAAAATGATTTATAAATAAACATTCAATTCATGAACAAAGCTTTATGATTAATTATCGTATTATTGACTTCTAGATTATTACAAACTAACATATATATAGAGGTAGGCTAATATACAATCGATTGTTCCTGAGGTTCCGTACAACCAAGTCGTTTTCTAATTTTTAAAGTTCAAATGATCGATCCAAACCGTTCATTTTGTTCTCCATATTAATATGTGTTTGGAGATCAAATTTTACATTTTTCTGAATTATTTTACAATTTATTAAGCCACTTTGAAAATCGCTGATCCAACGGTGGCTTCTGATTTTACTATTTTGTTAAGCCACCGTTGGATCAGCGGTTTTCAAAGTGGGTTAATAAATAGTAAAAAAATTCAGAAAAATGTAAAATTTGGTCTCCAAGCACATATTAATATGGAGAACAAGATGAACAGTTTGGATTGATCATTTGGACTTTAAAAATCGGAAAATGACTTGGTTGTACGGGACCTCAGGAACAATCGATTGTATATTAGCCTACCTCTATATATATATATATATATATATATATATATATATATATATATATATATATATATATATATATATATATATATATATATAGAGTAAAGCTAGCGTGTGACATGCTCACCAAGAAAGTTTGGTGAGCATAACTCCAAAAGTATATCGGATCGACGTCAAATGGCAAATCCAAACCGTTGAAATCCATGTACTTCATGAGTGATGCATATACATGCAAAATTTTAAAAGTTTCGAGTTTATTTGCTACACGGTCAAGTGGTCAAAGAAATGAACATTTTATTATAAGTTATTTTATATATTCAATTTTTATTATTTCTTTGACCACTTGACCGTGTAGCAAATAAACTCGAAACTTTCAAAATTTTGCATGTATATGCATCACTCATGAAGTATATGGATTTCAACGGTTTGGATTTGCCATTTGACGTCGATCCGATATACTTTTGGAGTTATGCTCACCAAACTTTCTTGGTGAGCATGTCACACGCTAGCTTTACTCTATATATATATATATATATGAGGAGGGTTCAAATGCACCCTATCTTTCAAATCTTTTTTCTCCGTTTTCAATGTTCGAACAGTCAATCCTAACCGTTAGATGCGATCTATATATTAATATGTGCTTGGAGACCAAATTTTACATTTTTGGAATTTTTTTACTATTTATTAAGTCATTTTGAAAATCGCTGATTTTACATTTTCTGGACCTTTGGATCAGCGATTTTTCAAAGTGGCTTAATAAATAGTATAAAAATTCCAAAAAATGTAAAATTTGGTCTCCAAGCACATATTAATATATAGATCGCATCTAACGGTTCGGATTGACTATTCGAACTTTGAAAACGGAGAAAAATGATAAGGTGCATTTGTGTGCACAAAAATTTGGGTGCATTTGAACCCTCTTCTCTCTCTCTCTCTATATATATATATAGTAGAACTAGGGTGCTCTTAAGCTCACCAAAGTTTTGGTGAGCTTAACTCTAAAATTTATCAAATCGATTTCAAATGATGAATCCGAACCGTTGAAACCCGCCTACCTTACGTGTGATGCATCTACATGTGAAATTTTTAAATATTCAAATTAATTTAGTATAAAGTCAAGCGGTCAAAATTAGAAGGTTAATAAATTAATTTTAGTGCATTCATTTTTTGAACGTTTTTGACCGCTTGACTTTATACTAAATTAATTCGAATGTTTAAAAATTTCACATGTAGATGCATCACACGTAAGGTAGGTGGGTTTCAACGGTTCAGATTCGTCATTTGAAATCGATTTGATGAGTTTTAGAGTTAAGCTCACCAAAATTTTGGTGAGCTTAAGAGCACCCTTGTTTTACTCATATATATATATATATATATATATATATAGAGAGAGAGAGAGAGAGAGATAGGCTAATGTGCTTTCGGTAGCATATGAGCCCAAATACACACGGTCCAAATTTGAAATTTTAAAATTCAAAAAGTCAATCTGAACCATTCATCTTGTTGTCCATATTAATATATTCTTGGAGACCAAATTTTACATTTTTCTGAATTTTTTTTACTATTTATTAAGCCACTTTGAAAATTGTTGATCCAACGGTGGCTTAACAAAACAGTAAAACCGTTGGATTAGCGATTTTCAAAGTGGCTTAATAAATAGTAAAAAAATTCAGAAAAATGTAAAATTTGGTTTCCAAGCACATATTAATATGGAGAACAAGATGAATGATTCAGAAAAATGTGTGTATTTCGGCCCATATGCTACCGAAAGCACATTAGCCTATATATATATATCTACACATATGTGTATGTATATGTACACATAGACACATATGTATATATAGACGTATACACACACGTGTGTGTATACACGTAGCATATATATATGTATATACACACATACACACGTGTGTGTGTACATGTACACACATGTGTACACATGTAGACACACGTGTACACACACACACATATGTATGGAGAGTGACTAATATGTTTTCGGTAGCATATGGGCTGAACTTATAAGCATATACCATCATATGCTTATGGAAGTAGAGTAGCCAACCTCATATATGTATATATAAATGTGTGTGTGTGTGTGTGTGTGTGTGTGTGTATAGAGAGAGAGAGAGAGTGACTAATGTGCATTCGTATGCATATGGCTCGATATGCATACAGTCTAAATTTGAAATTTCAAAATTCAAAACTTCAATCCGAACTGTTAATCTTGTTCTCCATATTAATATGTACTTGGAGACCAAATTTTACATATTTTGGAATTTTTTTACTATTTATTAAGCCACTTTGAAAATTATTAATCCAACGGTGGCTTAACAAAACAGTAAAATCAGCAGCCACTGTTAGATCAGTAATTTTCAAAGTGACTTAATAAATAGTAAAAAAATTCAGAAAAATGTAAAATTTGGTCTCCAAGCACATATTAATATGGAGAACAAGATGAACGGTTCGGATCAACGTTTTCCATTTTGAAATTTCAAATTTGGACCGTATGCATATCGGATCATATGCATACGAATGCACATTAGTCACTCTCTCTCTCTCTACATATATAGTAAGGCTACCATAGATTGCAATGCATAGGTATTTTTGTGCATTGGACTATAAATTATCGGATTCAAAGTTCAAATGACCGATCCAAACCGTTCATCTTGTTCTCCATATTAATATGTGTTTGGAGATCAAATTTTACATTTTTTTGAAATTTTGTACTATTTATTAAGCCACTTTGAAAATTGCTGACCTAACGGTAACAGTAAAATCAAAAGGCACTATTAAATTAGCGATTTTCAAAGTGGCTTAATAAATAATAAAAAAATTCCAAAAAAAAGTAAATTTTGGTCTCCAAACACATATTAATATGGAGAACAAGATGAACGGTTTGGATAGGTCATTTGGACTTTGAATCCGGTGATTTATAGTCCAATGCACAAAAATGCCTATGCATTACAATGTATGATAGCCTTGCTCTCTCTCTCTCTCTCTCTGTATATATATATATATACAGAGAGAGAGAGAGAACAAGATGAACGGTTTGGATTGGTCATTTGGATTTTGAATTTTATATTTATGGTCCAATGCACAAACCCCTCCATGCATTGCAATGCACCATAGCCCATCTCTCTCTCTCTCTCTCTCTCTCTCTGTATATATATATATATATATATATATATGAGGGATCCGATTACCACAATTTTGAGTTATCACAACCATTTTCTACATTTTCAAATTCCAATTCGTCGATCCAAACCGTTCAATGTGATCTCCACAATAAAATGTGCTTGCAGATCAAATTTTACATTTTTTTTGAATTTTTTTACTATTTATTAAGATGGCTACAAAATTCAATGGTTTGAATTTAACTAATTTTTGTAAAATACTTAATATATAGTAAAAAAATTCAAAAAAATGTAAAATTTGATCTGCAAGCACATTTTATTGTGGAGATCATGTTGAACAGTTTGGATCGACGATTTGGACTTTGAAAATGTAGAAAATAGTTATGGTAACTCAAAATTGTGGTAATCAGATACCTCCTCATATATGTATCTATACTTACATATACGTTTATATATATATGTATATATAGTGGATGAATTCGGTTTAAAGATATCATATAATATATTTTTTACTTTAACTAGTAATAGAGCAGGAATCTTGTAAATAAACTTTTTTATCAATATAATTGTCCTTCAAAAAAAGAAAGCACTATATCAATGAAAATAAATCTACCGTGATTCCAAAGAATCACAGGTACCTGCAATTTTAAATATGCTTTGTGTGTTGTGTAATTCCTACCCACTGTTTATATACCATTGAGTCTTGTCAAAAATAGATCGGACCAAATTGACTTACTATGGTCAGTCAACTCAATAAGTGTACGTAATTTACTCTTTTATATATTGACTTGTGTTTCTCTCTATAAAATGAAAACTGGTATCCAGTGTCAGTGCATCCACAGAAACTTACTCAGAAACACTTGAAAAAAGACCTCACAATATAATTAATGATGTGTCCCATGAATCTTCTCCTTTCCATGTATTCTTCTAGCTGCCTGCCATCATGCGCTTTTTAAGTAACCAACAACTTGGTACCAGATCGAAGCATCGATGCGCTCCTCTGAAATGGTGGTTATCATCAATGCCGTCATCACATTTGATGTTTTCATGTGTTTCTGCCTTGTTGTCATCATTCTATACCAACTGAGAAGGACTAAGAGGATCGGCAATTTGCATACACCGGCTTCATTCAAGAATGGGAGGTACAAGAAGGTATCATATGCTGATATTGCAAAAGCAACTGTCGGTTTCTCCTCGAAAAATTTGGTTGGTTCAGGGTGCTTTGGTTCTGTTTACAAGGGAATGCTAGATAACAAAGCAGTAGCTATCAAGGTTTTCGACCTTGAGCAGCATGAAGCTCCGAGGAGCTTCAATTCTGAATGCAAACCTTTGAGAAACATGAGGCACAAAAATCTAGTCAGTGTCTTCACTTCGTGCTCCTCGCTAGATTTTAAAGGGAATGAATTTAAATCTCTACTTTTCGAATACATCCCAAATGTTAGCCTTGACGAGGGAATACACCCGAAATCCCCAGGAAAGAAGCTGAGTTTAGCTGATGGAATATATATAGCTATGGATGTTGCTTCTGATCCAATGGTCCATCGTGACATTAAACCAAGCAGCATACTTATTGACACCAACATGACCGCACTTGTCAGTGATTTTGGTCTCACAAGGTTCTTGGTTGCTTCGCACTCCACCTCTGCCGAGGTGTCATCAACCTTGCATGGACTGAAAGGAACTATTGGCTATATACCACCAGGTAAATTAACAAACTTCGAGTCTCACTTCTCAATTTTCCACAATTGTTTTCTTTTTTATGTAATGTTGCTGTATTTCAATATTTACTGTAGAGTATGCATCGGGTAGCGCCATCTCCGTGCGAGGTGATGCATATAGCTATGGAATTGTTCTGTTGGAGATGTTGACTGGAAAGAGGCCGACAGATGCGATATTCAGAGATGGATTCAACATTCATGCGTATGTTTCCAATGCATTCCCGGAAAAGATTATTGAGATCCTAAATCCTAGCATGTTTGAAGAGTTGAAATGCCTTGAAAGCAATCTAGGAAATGGCAATGACCTTCTGAACATGGTAATGGAGAAGTGCATAATTCCGCTCGTTCGTGTCAGCCTCGCTTGTTCTAAGGAAGCGCCAAAAGATCGGATGAGAATGGTAGATGTCACGGTCGAACTCTCAAAGATTAAACAAAACCCATACCTAGGAAGCATATCATTGGTGTTTTAGTTAGCAGTGTGAAGGGAGTTAGTAAACTAGTAAATTATGTGAACAATGTGCCACTTAAACATTGCAACTTGAATAGCAATTGCAATTAATTAGCTGGGCTAGAGTTTGCAGATTCAAACCCAATTAAAATCTAGCCCACTTATATTGGCTTCTACGAAACCCAATTATTGAGATTTTTGTGAAAGTATCATGGGTTTGGTTCAGAGGCCCTGGTTAATTTGGATTCTCACAAAAGGCAAAAAACCAATATAGTTTTCAAATGGGTTCAAAAGTAGGTCGTTTATATTCTACCAGTTGGGTACACTTCATCAGATAACAGATGTTTTTCAGTTAGTGCAAAAATCAGTTTATGCAAGGTGGTAACAAAAATTACGCTAGACTAATTGAAACGAATAACTAATTTTTTTTTTTTTTTTTTTTTTTTTTTTAAATCGATGTTTCAGACAAACGCTTTTAATTGTACCGATCACTCCTAATCAATCAATCGGTCAGCGAGAATATCGTTGTGATTCTCTGCGGTAAAAACTTAGGGGTGTCAATGGCACCCTTTTATTCTTTTATCCAATCCGTACCGTATTCGATAAGACGAGTATGGATAAGATTTTTTTTTTCGTAAGATTCTTTTATCCAACCCTGATGCTTTTTTCCGTTATCAAAACGGGTAAGGGTACGGATAAAGTCTATTTCGTACCCGTTACCCGATCGGGTAATTATATAAAAAAAAATTATATATATTATATATCTTAATGAGCATTGAATTATTATCCATCTCTAACAGTCCAACTGGCAACTACTATTGATCTTGGAAAATAAAATTTATTAAATTTTCTAACTTGAACAATTAATCATTTATGTAACTGTGTTAAATATAATTCACTATTAAAGCACTTCAACAATTAACCATCTTGCTTTTATTTGCATGCCTGATTTTTTTTTATTAAAGAGCAGAGATATTTGTGTTTTGATAAAACAAATAATTTAGTTGGAATTAATTTTTATATTAGTAATGTGATTATATATGCGACATATAAATGTGTTTTAGTGTTTTATTTAATAAATAATAAAAATAATTATTATACAAGTATTAACCATTATTAATTTACCCGCTACCGGTTCGTTATCTGACAACTACAACGGGTAAGAGTAGGGTACAGATAAGGCAATTTGTAACGGTAATGATAGAGTACGGATAAGAATAATTTGTGACGGGTGCAGATATGAAAATGCTTCTACCCAAACCGAACCGTACCCGTTGACACCCCTAGTGAAACTTTTCATCAATATCCAATCATAAAAAAGTAAAAAACAGTGCGCTCTCAATTTATGTTATATTATATTTGTCGTCTGCACTAAAAGCCAAAATATATATAGCAAGGAAAATCCAAGCATTTAAATATGAATTTTTTTTTATAAAATGCCCCGATTTTAAAAATATAAAAAATAACCCTCTTTTAAATCAATTAACAAAATATGCATGCAAGGCTCAGATGTACACTTATATTTATTCTATTTCTACTTCCCTCCTTAAAAGAATCCGTATTATTTGAGGTAATGTAATATTTCTGTTTAGATTCGGATCATCCGATTAGAATTCGGACCAATCTGACTTAAGGTGAAATGCATAGACTATTTTTATATTCGTGTGGATTCTGATCGAAAAGTCCAAATTTAAACAAAATATTTTGTTATCTTAGGTGATATGAATTCCTCTTTGAATATTCATCCTGATTACAAAGGAGATTAAATTCTCAGCTACATTTTATCCTCCTTTCAGTTTTGTTTTTTCTTCTACAATTTTAATTACGCAATTGTCTGTAATTAGAATTATGGAACTTCATAATTATCCCTTTTTTTTCATAGAAAATTATTCAATTTTCTAATTCTCCAATTCAGATTAACATTATTTTTTCAAATGACCCACTTTAACATTGTTTGAGCCGGCAATTAGAGCTTAATTATCAATGTAAAATGTTCATCAAAGTGCAATTATGCGCTTCAAAGTTCAAATTACTATGTCTGTCAGTGAAGGTAGGGGTGGATCCAGGATTATTTTCAAGTTCAAATTACTATGTCTGTCAGTGAAGGTAGGGGTGGATCCAGGATTATTTTCAGGGTAGGGCAAGAATTATGTGCACTAGTACACTAAATAACATTGATACCGGCTGGTACTAGTGTTAGAAAATAGTTAATCAGACCATTAGCTAATCAGATTCACCATTAGAATTTTTATAAAATAAATCTCATGATTAACCATACCCTTTCAATAAGAGAATAAGTATAGAAAAAATGAAAGAAAATAAAGAGAAACAAAAAAAAATAAGAAAAAAACATGAAAAAAATATTAAAATCAAATAAGAAAAAAAAAATTAGAGGAAATGGAGGTGTCCTTCACGCACAGAAATGGAGATGAAAGAAATTTAGAGAGAAAAGTGGAAGTGATCTGTTCCACGGGTTGACTGAAACAGAGAAGAGGAAAGAAAGGGAATTTGATGCGCTGTCATTCATTTATTTTGACCCGGGCCCCACCTCTCTTCTGCTACTTTCTTATTTAAACTCGATTCAAAGAATTTCTTTATAATATTTTCTTTGGTTCATGTGTACCATGTCCGTTCAATATTTTTCCCACAATCTCATCGTCTTCTTCCTCGGAAAGTAGACCGAAATTCAAAGAAAATCGGACAAAATAGAAAATCGAAGAATGGTTTCAAAATCTAGGGTAAATATTAGCTTTTATTAGCTCTGTCACTGCTTAACAAGGTAGAACAAAGTCCTTTTTCAGAGTAGGGCAAGAGTCAAATAACATATTGCAATGAGATTATCTCTCAGTTGCTGTTTGTAATAACTCTGGAGCAATCACAATGGAAAGGTGAAGGAATTGTGGAAATATTCAGATAGAAGAACACGTTGAGAACAAGAAAGGTAGAATCTTTATTTAAATTGATTGATAATTTTTCCCATTTTACAATCCATAGTCAAGTTAGCCTTTTATAGGCGATTACAACGCAACTGGAATTACTAAAATTGGTTGAGTAAAATCCTGTAAATGCTCCCAGCACGACACCTCAGCCAGATTGTGCTTTCATGGCAGCTGACGTGTCACAATGAGGTTTCCTCTTAACTAATTGCTCTTCGATGGATCTGGGCTTTTATTTAACTCCTGGACCCAGTTGCAGTCTAATTCATTCTACCCGAGCTCTTTGACCTCTCTGCCCGCTAACTCTTCTTCTTCTCTTTTCTCTTGAGCTTCAACAACCATCCCCAAATCAGCTATATTTCGTTGCACATATACTCAAATATTAATTTTCAAAATTCAAGGTAGGGCAATTGCCGATCCCTAAACCAATGTAGATCTGCCTCTGAGTGAAGGGCGTAATTTTTGCCTTTTATTCTGACATTTAAGAAAACATTTACTAAAAAAAATGAAGCTTGATTAGACATACAAAATTTGCTAAAATTTTTAAATGTACCATTTTCTCAAAAAAGATAAACCAAAAGACCATAGTTTTTGTACAATTATAAATCTACCACAGCCGCATCTACGAAATGCGGACTCAATTACTGAGAACAGCATCTAGAGGATGCGGTTAGGGGTGTCAATGGTACCTTTTTAGCCGTTTACCCAACCCGTATCATATTTGATAAGGCGGGTATGGGTAAGGTATTTTTTCATTAACTTATTGGGTATGGGTATGAGTAAGAATTTTTTTTTTTTATTAAATAAATGGATAAGGATATGGATAATGACTATTTTGTACCTGTTACCCTATAGGGTAATTATAAAATCCAAATATATATTAAATTCATTTTTCAACCCACTTAAATGTATATTCAATTCAATTTCCAACCCACTTAAATGTATATTCGTGTTTTTGAATTTTTATTCTTTATAAAAAATAATTTAGTTAGAATTGATTGCACATTTATTTTATTTTTTTATTAGAAATACAATTATATATGTGTTAAAATGAATGAGTTTTTGATGTTTAATTTGTAAAATATAATAAAACTAATTATTATACTAGTATTATCTGTTATTCACCCGCTATCGTTTCGTTACATGATAATATTAACGGATAAGAGTAGGGTAGGATAAGATCAATTTTTAATAGGTATGAATAGGATATAAATAAAGTTAATTTTAATGGATATAGATATGAAAATATCTTCACCCGATCCGTACCGTATCCATTGACACCCCTAGATGCGATCTCAAAATGGAGTTCACATCGGCTAGATACGGCCTCATTTCTTTTTACTTTTTCCAAAGTTTCGAAGAATCTCCGATACAAATTGATACGATTTGATTGAAACATATAATATATAATATATTATTTTATAAATTGATATGGATCTCAGTCCTCAGAGGATAGGAACGAATTGCTTTTAATATAAAATATAGTATTATATTTTATTGTTATTTTTCACTTATGTTATCCGGATACTCCAATATAAAACCCGTATCCGTATCGGACACCAATACTCGCCCCGGCTTACGTGGCGTATTGGATAGTACCAGATACGATTTCTGATACTGTGTTGAATGTGCTTCCTTCAGACTTCACGTGGGGGTGTCAGGTGTGGGTGGAATAACCGAATAAGCATCTTTTTTTAGTGGATAAGCTATTCTCACTTCTCTTTCGAATTAAGATTAAATTAAATATTTATAAATGCCTTCACGTGGGTGATTCCCAATTTCAATTTTCTAACTTTTACTCTCTTCTCTCGTGGATTAGACTTTTGCGTGATACTTATAAGAGTAAGGCTTCGATGCTATGAATAGCATAGAGGATTACGGTGTTATGGCTTAATATTCGAGTTTTTAAAATTTTAATGGTCAATTTGAACCGTTTATCTTGTTCTTTATATTAATATGTGTTTAAAGATCAAATTTTATATTTTTTGAAATTTTTTTACTAATTTTTTAACTAGATAAAAAATCACTTTATCTAAAAAATTTTGCACCGTTCAGATATTTAATTTTCTACCTATCTAAAAAAATAGTAAAAAATTTTCAAAAAATGTAAAATTTGGTCTCCAAACACATATTAATATGGAGAACAAGATGAATAGTTCAGATCGACCGTTAGGATTTTAAAAACTCGAATATTGAGCCGTAGCACCGTAGCCCTCTATGTTATCCATAGCACCCAAGTCTTACTCCACTTATAAAACCCGCCGTTTTTTTTTAGTTACCACCCCAATAAATCGGAATTAAATGAATACCACCTAAATTACTAAATTTAAGATTCCGCCACGTTCGCACCATGGATCTGCGGACGGATCGCCACCCGTTTGCGTAATAGATTTGCAGACTGACCTGCTCGACTGACCCGTTCTCTAAATGGATCTGTGGACTGGCCCATTCCCGACCTGACCCGCTCGACTGACTCGCTCCCGATCTGACCCGCTCCCGATCTGACCCGCTCCCGATGACCCATTCGCAAGATGGTTCTCCCGCTCCCGATGACCCATTCGCATATCCATCTTGCGAACGGGTCCGTCCGCAAATCCATTTAGAGAACGGGTCAGTCGAGCGGGTCAGGTCGGGAACAGATCAATCCGCAAATCCATTACGCGAACGGGTGGCGATCCGTCCGCAGATCCATGGTGCGAACGTGGTGGAATCTTAAATTTAGTAATTCGGGTGGTATTCATTTAATTCCGATTTATTGGGATGGTAACTAAAAAAACGATAAAACCCGTTTCTCTGTTATTCTCTCTTTGTGGGACTACCCCAATAACCATGAATTCGTATCCTCTGAGATATCTCAAACTTTGCGTGACTTTTTGGAAAATCCCAACCGTTTAAATACTCTCTACACGAATCTCAAAGCACATATAATACTAACCCCCTACATCACCCTGAATAGGCACCCGACACGTCGGTCACGCAAAAGTTGAGATATCTCAGAGGATACGCACCCAATAACCATATATATCCGGACCATTGATAAAAGATTTTCTGTGACATATAATTTAGATGTAATGTGTCGCTGAATTAAATACAAGTGTTGAATTTATGTGGCAATGGACCATATAAATTAAACACAAGTGCCCCATATTAAGTTACTGAAATTTGTGAGATTTATATATCCCGTATAATATAAGTATTGGAATCATTAAATTATTGTATGCCGTATAATATAAGTGTTGAATTAATAATATAATTAAAATAATAATATAATAATATATATAATAGCCGTATCATATCCGAGTTTTTTTTAAATTGCCGTATCACCGTATCCATATCCATGCAACATAGATTTTCACCGAAGATCTTAAAAATTTATTCGCCGATATCTCTAAATTTATTTTTATTACAAACAAGTTCAATAACATATATATTATTTTATTTTATTTTGTGATTATTTTTCACCGAAGACATTAAAAGTTTATTCATTGATAGCCCTAAATTAATTTTATAACAAAAAAGTCAAATTACACATATATTATATTATTTTATTTTGTGATTATTTTTCACCGAAGACCCTAGAAGTTTAATCGCCGATAGCTCTAAATTAAACTTCTAGGGTCTTCGGTGAAAAATAATTACAAAATAAAATAAAATAATATATGTGTAATTAGACTTCTCTGTAATAAAAATTAATTTAGAACTATTTGCAATTAAATTTTTAGGGTCTTTGGTGAAAAAAAATCACAAAATAAAATAAAATAATATATATGTTATTGGACTTGTTTGTAATAAAAATAAATTTAGGGATATCGACGATTAAACTTTTAGGGTATTCGGTGAAATATAATCACAAAATAAAATAAAATAATATATATCTAATTGTACTTTTTTATAATAAAAAATAATTTAGAAATATCGGCGAATAAATTTATAGGATTTTCGGTGAAAAATAACCATAAAATAAAATAATATATTTTATATTAAAATCAATTCGTTGTATCTCTTAGATTCATATCAATTCATAAAATAATATATTACATATTATATATTATATATTACAATAAATTCATATCAATTTGTATCCTATGAGATTCTCTGAAACTTTCGAAAAAAAAAAAGATGGGGCCGCATCTAGCGGATGCGGACCCTACTAGGAGGCTACATTCCCTAGATGCGGTCTCCAATAATTGAGTCTGTATTCCATAGATATAACCGTGGTAGATTTATAATTATACAAAAATAGTGATTTTTTAGTTTATTATTTTTTGAAGAAATTGTAACTTTAAAAATTTCTGCAAAACTTGTATGTTTCAAATATTAAGAACATTTCAAAAAAGAAGCAACTTGCTACTCTGTTTTAATTGGCCCAATTCGGGGGTAAAAACATGTGACAAGAGGGCTGCAAACGAATCGAACCATATCAAACTTAACCTATTTTGAATTTGAGTTTGAATAAATTCAATCGAACAAATTAATTGCAATTTGTTTTCAAATCGAATTGAAGTTAATCGAATCACAAACTATGAATTGTTTTGACAACCACCGGTAGTTTATGCATTAGTTTTTTTCACGCGGTTTTCTTTTACTTTTTACTTTTCATGAATTCACACTGATGAATTATGGGCCAGTCCAAAATTCCCTTTCCTATTACGTTGTTGGATTGATTAAAATTACGGTATGGACCTAGTCAAATGGAGTTTATTTTCATTGTTAATTTGTTACGTTGCTGAAGCATTTTTCTATTATATTAACAATTTTGAGCTCTGATATAAGTTTGGTTCCTGCATTATTAAATATTGGTGATTGAAGCTATTAGTTGCATTATTTGAGATTCAAATCTAAATAGTTCACGGACCAATTTCGAACAAACTATTTTAATTTATTTTAGAATGAACAAATTTCGAATCGAACTAATTACGAACTTTTTTGCAAATTAAATCACAAACTACGAGCTTTTTGTGCAACCCTAGACAAGAGTTACCACATCCTTCAAATAAATAATTACCAGATACTACAAGAATTCATTCATTGTGTCTGTCCATTTAGCACCAAGCATTTCCGGTCAAAAAGAAAAGCAACCCATAATTAGTGCTAAAAATTGTAATTTAAATGGTTGATTGTGGAGATTCACATCCTAAGAATTTTGGTAGAAACTGCCCCGGGATTAGACTTGAGTGGGAAATTCATGCCTTTCATTATGCGAATTTTTTTTCATGATAATATTGTAGAATTCATGACACTCCTACCACTACAATTTTAAAAATTAAATTTGTTTACTAAATTAGTTTATTTTTTTCATAAAAAATTACATTCTTGGTCATTTTAATCCAAACACAAAAGAATAAATAGATAACACGTAAAAAAAATTCAGCGACGAGTGTATTTCTTATATATATATATATAATGAGGAGGGTTCAAATGCCTCCATTTTTTGTGCCTCCACTATGCCTCCATTTTTTAAAACTTTAATAACTCAAAATTTAAAACTTAAAAGTCAAAGTAAAACCGTTGGATATGATATACGTCATTTTATTTATGCACGTGTAAAAAATTATGACATTTCAATTTTGATTGTCATCAAGAGCTTGTAAAAAATGCATTAATGTGGATGATTTCTATACGTTGATTTTTGAACTTATTGATTCACATTAAAACAAAATTGAAATGTGATATTTTTTTATGAGCACATAGAGAAAATAACATATATCACATCTAACGGTTTTATTTTGACTTTTAAGTTTTAAATTTTGAGTTATTAAAGTTTTAAAAAATGGAGGCATGATGGAGGCACAAAAAATGGAGGCATTTGAACCCTCCTCATATATAATAGTGAGTCTTTTTCACCCACTTACATGAGTCATGAATGACTAGTGTATTAGATATTTTGTTTTCTTATTCTACAGAAAAAAAAATACAGTCTCCCTCCGGGGCGGATCCAGTGAAGTTTCCGAGGGGGGGGGGGATTTTTTTGGGGATTTTGAAATTTTATACAGATTTATAGGTTGGTTCGACTTTGCCTCCTTCTGAACTTTTGATTTGTAATTAATGTTAAATTTAGAGTTAAAATTATGATAAATTTCTTAAATTCTAATTATTAGTAATTAGAATTAGAAGTCATAGTATTGAAAATTAGAAGTTAGAGCATTATATTTTATTTAGTACCCGATTAGCTAATGGGTTTGAACCCACTTAGCTATTTAAACCCAATTCATTATTTTTTTGCTCCTCCGTAACAAAAATTCTGGATCCGCTCATGATCTCACTAGTTCAAAATTTACACTTGAATAACTAGTTTCTCAACGAAGTTGAATGTTTTTATAAAGATGACTGAACATGACATTTTAAGAACAAATACTTTTATTGCATTTTGCTCGTTTTGGCCTGAATTCTACTAAGGAACAATATTTTTTTTCTTAAAAAAATAACGATGTTAAACTTGAAATTCGAATACACACATTTAAACGGGACATAATGCTTTATCCCGTCCAACTACAGTGTCGGACGGGACAAACCATTTTCTTATATTTCGATTTTTCAGCAAAACGGTCTTCTTTCATGATATTTTTTATTTTGTTTTCGATGAATAAAAAAAATCGGATAAATATATCACAAACTAATTCGTATATCCTTTAAAACAAAATAATAATAAAATAACAAATCCACTCACGGTCATTTCAACAGCGTGTCTTGTAAAAGAATTTTTTTTTATAAACCATAATTAATTAAATTAATTTTAGTAAAGCATCATGATTTTTTTTTTTTTAACAAAAACTATGAGGACCGAATTCCCAATTCGGTTTCCAAATTTTACTTTTTGGAGAGACCGAATTGGGGATTCGGTCTCCATATTTTTCTCTGTTTCGGCTTTTCACGAACATCCTGTATTTCTGTGATTATGTTTCGGGCCCTGTTTTTGCCAGGGACGGTCTCTGTTTCTTTTAGGAACAAGTTGTTTCTGCCAGAGACAGCCCCTGTTTCAAAATAAAGGAAGACCGAATCCCCAATTCGATCCAGAAAAAAGTAAAATGTGGAGACCGAACTGGAGATTCAGTCCTTATAATTTTTGTAAAAAAAAAACAAAGTAATCATGTTGCTTTACTAAAATTAATTTAATTAATTATGATTTATAAAAAAAAAATTCCTTGTAAAATCCGTATCTTTTGCCCCAAATTACCGGAAAAAAAATTTGATAATTTGACATATCCATCCAAACGATCTGCTGAGTCGGATCCTGAGGAATAGGTAAAAGGTTGGTGATTCCTTTGACTACCTTTATTCCTGTTACGTGCAGCAGCAGACCGGATGTGAAGTAGAAATTTCATCCGATTTAATACTGCTACGCTATTCTCACATTCGGACACTCACAAATCTCTACCAAAGACCAATAACCTAGGAAAAGTCTCCCGCCATTCGTCAATCTATGCCATTATGTGCCTCCGTTAATCATATCGTAGATTTTGTTAGTGTAGTTAGCTTTTTGTGCTGTGATTTTAACCTCCTCCGTCGTCGTGAAAATATTATGGTACCCAATGCCCGGATCTTCTGGTACGGAAACTGTACAAGAAATTCTGTAATAGGTTGCCGATAGAGCTCTAGTCTCCTAGACAGGTTTATTTATTGTGCTTATGGGACTGGGACCTAATCATTTATAAGGTAATAATAGAGATTTTTTAGGAGAGCTTGTTACAGAGGATCTGGAAATGGGACCATCTCCTGCCAAAACGCTGTCGCATACTGCAGCTCTTCAAATCAGTACGCGGAACGGCGGAAGGGGTGGCAACTAAATTCAACCATTAACCTTTAATAATACAAAAAATAAATTTATATAACAGCTTAAAATTATTAATATAATAATAACTTATAATAGAAAAATATTTCAGCAGCATAATAAATTGATAATGGAATAAATTTTATTTGACTAGATCCATGCCGTGATTTTAATCAATCCAACAACGTAAAAGGTAAAGAAATCTTAAACTGACACATAATCCATTAGTGTAAATTCATAAAAGGTAAAAGGAAATTGTGTGAATTTTGTTCTGCGAGAAGAAAACTAATGCATAAAATACCGGTATAACAAGGGTTGCCGAAAAAATTTGTAGTTCGTAGTTCGATTGACTTTGATTCGAAAAATGTGTAGTTCACAATTAATTTGATTCGAAATTAGTTTGATTCGAAACAAATCAAATCCAGTTTAATTTGAATCTTATTCAAACTCAAACTCAAACTAGAGTAAGTTCGATTCGGTTTGATTCGTTGCCACCCCTAGTATATGGGCTCATAAATAAATCAAACATGCCCGCATCCTATTTATTACAAGGTACGCTCGGACCATATATTTTGTTTGTGGACTATCATAATTAGGGGTGTGTAAGTCGCTCATAATTTGTAATTTGTTCATAATTCACTAGTTAAGAGCTCGTTAACAACTCATTAATTTAATGTACCGAGCATGAGCATATCTCAATTCATTCATAACTCGCTCATTAAGAACTGAGTTACATAAAATCATGCTACATCTAATCCCAACCAGATCAAACCCAAAAAGATACCTCTAAGCATGTGACATGTAGGGTCATGAGAACCGACAAGAAGATAGCTGTTTGCTTTTGTTAAATTTGTTTATTGACAATTTTTTGCTAAATTATGTACTGTTTAAGCACTTGGATTATAACAAATTGTTAAATTCTATTAATATTAATTAATTTTTGAATGATGTATCTGAAACAAAAAAATTCAAAACAAAATTCAAATTGCCTACAAGTTGATTCTTAACGAGTCGCTTAAGGAGCACAAGTCAACTTGAGTATTTAATGAACCAAGAACGAGCACAATTGTCAACTCGGTATTGTCGTCTCAACTCGAGTCCACTCGCTCATTAAACTAATGAACTGAGTACGAGCATACTTCAACTCGCTCAAACTCGCTCATTAATCACTCTTAATTAGAAGTCACCTATATAAGATATATAGCTCCTTTTTGGTCATGTGTTAAACTAATGATAGAATAAGTTGTCTATTTTAAATTAAGATAGCATAAGATATTTTATTTAGTTGTTGATTAAAGTTGTGATAGAATAAATTAAACCTCTTAATCTTTATATTTTTGTCTTACATATCGGACGATAACAAGCTTTTTAATTACAAAATAATTTAAAATTATAAAATCTCCATTCTTATATTATGCACGTAGTTGTCCTGATCCTTCAATTGCTGAGATTGAAAGATGAATTTTTAAATTGAATATCAACCCTCCAATCACATAATCTATCTTCTTTTGATTATATGCATATATCTTATGTGTAGAAGTTTAACATGCTCGCCACACAGACTGCTACATGGTTTATCACATTAAAATTGAATAAATCCTTAGCTATCTTCTATTCTTCCAATTAAATTATTTCCTTATGTTTTTCATTTCCTCCATTTCATTTCTCTGCCATCTATAAAAACTAATTAATCTGTGTATGCCACATTTTGTTAACTCTCAAATGAAGGTTTTTACAATAATCAATTGTCATTAATATGTGTAGACTAACTTATATAGAAAGTTTTTTAAATGCCGAAAAATTAACTCACATAATGAACAAAGATAGAAAAATACAATCCAACGTCTTTTATGAAATAATTAATAATACCACAATTTATCTAGAGAATAATCATTATAATGAATATAAATTAATATAAAAAAATTAATAATAAGAATATCACAAGGTATTCTTTATGTGAACTTATGCAGATGAGAATTTCAATATAACCAATTTAATGTGCAAAATGGGTTAAAAAATTTCAAATATAAACAAAAAATAAATTCTGCTACAAAATATCATAGCATTATAAAGAGTTTTTATTTTTTGAAATTATTATTAAGTAATATAAGACTATAGATTTAGTACGTTAATTTTTTTATGGCTTAGCAGGCACTGAGTGGGTAACTCAAATTTAAATTTTGGAATTGAGTTAGTAGTTTGGGTCCAAAGTTTAAGTCAAAACCACTAATTCGGCTTCAAAGTTTAAATCTGAACTACTAAGTTGGTTCAAAAGTTTTAATTCAAACCACTGACTCAGAGCCTTCTAGACCTTTGAAAATTTGACGTACTCAATTAATTTTTGTATATTATTTAATAATAATTTTTAAAATTCAAAATTCTCTGGCAAAATTTTGTGCTATAAAATGTTCAAAGTTTACTTTTTCATTCATATTTGAAAATTTATAACTCAAATTGCACATGAAAATTATTGTATTGGAACTCTCTTCTATATAACTTACTTTTTTTTTTCATAAAAAAATATCTTCTGGTAATTTGTTATAAATTTATTTTACTTGTGGTATCATAATATAAAAATAGAGATTTCATGAAGACAAATTGGATTTTTTTTTTCTATTTTTGTTGATCACGTGAGTCAATTTTTCTTTGCTTAGAAATATTAATGATGGACCAAGTATTTAATAATTGTGAAAACTATCATTGAGAGGTCCAAAACTGGCAGACCATGATTGGTTAGTTTTCGTAGATGGTAGAAAAAAAATTTGTCCACCGGTGGGCAAAGAATTTGGTTCTTTCATTTCTCCTCTTCCTCTATAGTTTCGACAATGAAAATGGAAACAATCATATTTTTTTGTATTTTGTTTAGGGCTATTGTATTTTTGTGAATAGATGAATATCAGATCTTGTGTTGACAAAAGCAATTAATCTTTCTGATCTGAAGAGAAAATGAATAATATCTAGAGCTTTCGTGTATAGAAATGATATGTAGAGAAATTTCTATTGTTAAAATAATTTTCATGAAGAATATATATGTAGAGAAATTTTTTACTTGAATCATTTAATTATATATTTTTCAAATTTGTTTTTTTACATATGATCTCCTCTAAATCGTTTAATGGCATGTCTCGCTTGTGGAGAAAATTAGATCTTAAATCGCAATGATATTTCAAAAAAAAATCATGTTATATTTGATTCTTTTTTTTTTCATTTGTTGTATCAGGACAACTACGTGCATAATATAAGAATAGGGATTTATTATTTGGATTTCCATTTTTTAATTTGTCTTTTATTTTCATTTTTTTATTTTGTGTGAATGTCAAATAAAAAAGTTTCTTCGTATTTTATTCAATCTTATAATATGTCTCTGTTGCAATGCACGAGCACGATACTAGTAAAATAAAATGGGTGTTAATGAGCCGAATTGGAGGAAATTTCTCTAACCAACGTGGTATTAATGAGCTGAATTCCACTGCCAAGTTTTTTAAAGACACTAACGGATTTTAATGAATAGATTATGATAATCGCTCCGGATAGTTACCGGATAATGGAGAAGGAAATATGTGACATGTAATTTGACAAACACGTTGTGATTTGATCACGTGATGTGATTAATTTTTTTTTTTATGTGACGTGATGTAACGTAATCAAAATAGTGGCGGACAGTCACGTCACGCGTGGTTACGCCGTGACCATACGTGACGTGACATGATGTGACGTAAATTAGTCACGTCATTTTTTTTATATTTTAATTTAAATGGTTGAAAATTCAGAAAAAATATAATAAAAATGGAAAATTCTAAAAAATCTAAAATAAATAAATAATATTGTTTGGGCTTTATAAATCCCCAACATTTATATTTAAAATACCAAGTCTTAATAAAAGCTGAATATATCAACTAATTATGAACACTACACTGCTGACGTTAGTTGGATTTCGATTTAAATTGGAATATTTCATAAAAATTAGGACTAACTAATGTGAAATATTTTAAAAAAAAAATCATTGAGTTTAAACTTTTTAATAGCAATAAGACGTTATATCTAGCACATGATGTTTTTATATCCTTAATCTTTAGTCCTTATTGATCACATAATTAAAATAATTAATCACATGACAGTATGTAATTTATAATTATATCACTCAACGTTGGATATATCATCCAACAAACTTATCTCTCCAAAAAAATAATTGTCTATACATTTTCTTTCTTCCTCTTTTTTTATACTAAAGAAAGACCGACCGCTAGTGATATCTTGAACTAGGAACAATATTTTTTTTGAAAGTACTGGAGAATCACCCCATATAATATTCATTACAGTTGACTTTGAATAGAATTTGATTCGGTTAGAGAAATATTAGTGCTATAACAATAATTGGTAATCAAAGTAACATCTAAAAATGAGTTTTACCTTGGACCGGATTAATTGGTTCAGATTCTGATTAGACAATCGAGATGCTAAACTCAAAATTTGAGGTAATTCAGAATACGGATCCAATTGATTCCTTCGATTGAAGCTATATATACACACACACATATGTACATAAATCGTCAGATCGATATGACTTGAAAAAGGTTCTCCAGTGAATTTTAATTAAAGGTCAGGTTTTCTCACTTTATTATTCTGTATGTTGTAGTTTCATACATTAGTTCCAAATATCTATTAATTAGTTACAACAATTTATTGCAACACATGTTTTAAGGATCAAGAAATTAAAACCTTATTTTTGTAATTCCGAAATGAGTTTCTTCTAACATTATTTTTGCGATGCATTAATTTTTAAGGATCAAAGAAAGAACTAACACCTCATTTATAAAAGAAGACGACGCGATAGTACGATGGATGACTTTAGAATTTCAGGGCCTGTCCACTTGAGGTCCAAAGATGTAAATTGGTGAGTACACTTAATAAGAAATTTCTTTTCAATTGATGTTTTATTTTTATTTTTTTTGCATCTCACCCAATTATCTACTGCAAAATGTATTCATAATTATTTCAAGGTGGTTGTTGCTTAATTTTGACTATATATCCCATCTCTTCGCTGAAAAATAAAGTAGCCTTGAGCAATTTCTTCTCAATTTACTACTGTCAATGTTTAAACGTATATCAATATATCATACGTAGATGAAAAGGGGAATTTATATGCAACTTCCTATTTGAGAAGCTTCAAATGGACTTAATTATGTTTTTAGCCCTTTTTTCTTTGTAAAGAGGCGAATGATGGTGTTTATAGGAAACGATATAAGTTGGGAATATCTGGATAGTTTATTCCTATGTTGCATGGATACGGGTACAGGTATCATATCGGATACGATACATATAAGACGATACAGAATTTTCAAAAATCAAAGATACGATACGTCTATTATATATATTATTTTAATTATATTATTAATTCAACAAATATATTATATAAATTAAATATAAAAAAAATCAGGATTCAACACCGCAAAAATACATTAAATACAAAATCCACTGACTTCTAACAACATATTTGATTTGGCGGTAAAAGTCTGTAGGCTCTTAATTTTTTTTACTCTTTAAACCTTAGATATAACTTATCAATTTTTTTTATGTAAAAGTCTGTAAGCACTTTAAATTGTATTTCTCAAGCTTTAAATATCTGTGTACAATGTTTTAAAGTAATTATGTCAAACCTTTAAATCTGGTATGTAAGTTATCAATATTTTTTTTTACAATAAAAACTAGTAGATTTTAAATTTTATTTCTCAGGTTATAAACATCTTTCTACAATCCTTTAAAGTACCCGTGTCTAGTTTTTAAACCTTACACGTAACTTAGTAAAATGCAGTCTTTAAAACTAGCAAATGAAGCTAAACCTACTGCAAACCTTTAAATCTAGCATATCAAGTTTTTATACGTAGCATATCTTTAAAAAAATAGTGACACGTACTTCATTATTGATCTTATTTGAAAGAGAAATCAAGCAAAAGATGTTTATATTTTTATATTCGCAAAATTTGTCACAGATCATCAAAAAAATAGGCTGATTTGAGACAAAATTGAGTGAAAGAATTTTTTTTACTTAATTAGAGGCAAAAGTAGTTAGAAACTAAACTAGTTGACGGCCCGATTTGAGATAAAGGCTCAAGGGTCAAAACCTTTTCTCATTTGTTTTGTTTTGTTTTGTTTTGTTTCGAGGAACCGATTCTAAGTTTAACAACTTGTTCTGAAGTTCGCATGACTTATTATTTAATTTTAGGTTTAATTGAAAAAAAAAAAGGGTAAAAGGCAGATGTCGAGATTGCAAAAAGAACCACTGAAGGGTTGATTGTGCAAAAAGGGAAAACGGTTAATAAAGAGAAAGACATAACATAAAATTTAAGGATCATTGGAGTGATTTTGAAATTTAAGCTTCACTTCCTTTCGGCAAATGTTCGTGATTCAACCAATTTCGGAAAATTTTCAACATGAATATATAATTACAACTTTTACTTAATTTATTTTCCTAACACAACCTGACAATCTCCAGAAATCTGAACTCACTTATTATTTAAACAGGAGATGTCCAAATGATCAGAGAGTAGTTGTTGCATCTCTGGTGCAAGCCTCATACATCATAGAGAAAGACAGTGTGGCAAGACGTGTCAAACCCGAATTGCTCGCAACGGCTTGGTGTGAGCATTTCCATTTTGATTTCATAGAGGTTCTTAGAGATGTCAAGGATTCCTCAGTCTATGGTTGCATCTTTGAGTTCAAGCCGCCTTTTGCTCGACACCCCTTGGCACCAAGATTTGTTGTCGCCTTGAGAGGCACAATGCCGGATCAAAGGCATGGTATTCGAGATTTTTGCCTAGACACAAGTGTGTTCTTTGGTGGTATCAATAAGAGCACACGTTCCCAAACTTGTCTAAATGCTGTCCGAAAGCTCATATCGAACTATCAACCCAAAGACATTTGGCTCGCTGGTCACTCTCTAGGAGCTTCAATCGCGACTGTTATCGGGAAGTACTTGATAAAGACCGAGAATATTAATCTCAAGGCATTCCTTTTCAACCCTCCTTTCCCCTCAATCTCTCCTGATTTGTTTCCAAAGCTGTACATTTGTAAGACCATTTTCAAGGTGGGAGTCTCAGTTTTTACGCGAAATCAACACAACAAATCACGCGAAGAATTCTTGAAGTTGACTACATGGAACCCATATCTATTTGTGCACCCACAGGACCTGATCTCGGCATCATATATACCGTATTTCAAAAGACGCAAGGAATTGGAAGGGACGATAATTGGATGCCTAGAGCAATCGGTGGCAACTTATACCTCTTTCAGGGAAATTTGTGCTGTTGTTCCGGGGTCAGAGGTGCCACATCTGCTTCCATCAGCGATATTAGTAGTGAACCAAAATGAATGTCTCGAGGCGCCTCATGGGATTCGTCAATGGTGGCAACAAGATGTATCTTTGGAAATTCATAATTGTGAATTTAAGCCTGAAATTTGTAAATTATTTTAATTCACAATTTTTAAGTTTATGAATTGAAAACAAAATCTCATTATTTTGTGCATGTATGTGTGTGCTTGTGTGTTTGTGCACTGCGGAGAGACTATCGTACCTATCCTGATTTTTTTTTTTTAATAAATTCATGTTGTATTGGATTGTTGTCTCATTCTAAAAAAAACTTTTATATTTATACTCTATTTTAATATAATTTAAACTAAAATATTATGAATAATGTGAAATTGACCTCATTCGTAGTAGAAAAATTGTATATACTTGATTACATTTGATCTCCATAGTCTGAAAGTCTGGCTTCCCCTAGTGTGAATATCAAATTTTCTACACTATGATGCAATTTGTAGTTTTTTAATTTGTACTTTAATATTTTCATAAAATTTGAATTATTAATATTTTTGTCCACCCTTGATTCCACTGAGTTTATGTGCGCATTTGTAGAATCTGTATCACCTCAGGTACCTGAGGTGCAAGTGGTGAATTTGAATCGTTCATTCACTTGGTACGAATCTTAAAGCAGCCCCCCTACAGCTTCAACAGGCACCAAATTGAGTTTGGCCCAAATAAAATTAATCTAGTCTGTCCATTTGTTTTTTGTTTCAATTGCACCTCATGTACCTGCGGGGACATGGACTCGCATTTGTATGTGTGTTATTGACAATTTGACATGAAAAAAAAGCTCAACAGCAACTCAGTGATATCATCATCTTGATTGATCTGAAACCTCAAATGATCTGAGTTCGGTGAAATAATCAAATACTTGTATCAAAGATCGGTCCAACCCTAATAGCTGGACACCGAGAAAACTCGAAAATCGAAAATTAACAAAGAAACCAGCATGACTTGATCTGAATATTTTAGGAAATTCTAGAATGAGTACATTATTGATTGGGAATGTATAAAACTTCTTCCAAAGTTGTGCTTGGAGACTAAATTTTACATTTTTTTTTTTTTGATAATTTTTTACTGACTTTTTAGAATTTTTTAAAACCGCAATTTTTCCAGATTTTTTTTATTAATTTCTTCCAAAGTTGTGCTTGGAGACTAAATTTTACATTTTTTTTTTTGATAATTTTTTACTGACTTTTTAGAATTTTTTAAAACCGCAATTTTTCCAGATTTTTTTATTAATTTTTCTGAATTATTATAGCATATTGAACCATTGTTTTGAAAATTTCTCAAAAGATAGTATTCTTTTTACAAAAAAAAATGTAAAATTTGATCTCCAAGTACATTTTAATATGATGAACATGTTAAACGCTTCATATCCATTATTTGATTTTTAAAATACAAAAATTACTTATATAAGCTATATATACAAAGAGAGAGAATGGCTAATATCAAAACGTTTGTCTGTGCTTCGGTTTTAGAATACTCAATTCCATAAAATTCTATTATATAAAAATTTTCAAACCGAAACATTTCTAATTTTATTGCTGATATTGGAATTTTCAAAGATAAATACTCGTTTCCATCCGTCATACACTTAATACCTTACCTTTGATATGTTACTCTTTAGCATTAATATATGTATTTGTAGTTAGTTTGATAAAGGATTGATTACCACAATTTTGAGTTACCACAACTATTTTCTATATTTTCAAAGTCCAAATCATCGATTCAAGCCGTTCAACGTAATCTCCACAATAAAATGTACTTGCAGATCAAATTTTACATTTTTTTTTGAAATTTTTACTATTTATTAAGTATTTTACAAAAACTAATTAAATTCATACCATCGAATTTTGTACCATCTTAATAAATAGTAAAAAAACTTCAAAAAAATATAAAATTTGATCTGAAAGCACATTTTATTGTGGAGATCATGTTGAACAGTTTGAATTGACGAATTGGAATTTGAAAATGTAAAAAATAGTTGTGATAACTCAAAATTATGATAATCGGATCTGTCCTCTTGACATAATACTAGTATTAATTTGAAAAAGTTAAATCTTCCTTACAAAATTAACAACACTATATATAGCTACAATATAGGGCATGAAAATTAAATACCGTACAAATCTTGATATGTTCCTCACAAAATTAAAACAATCAAAATATATTTGGTGCGAAATGCATCTGTTATAGAAAATAAACAATTAAAAGGGTAAACATATTTTACTATTTACAGGCTTACCATTTCAGATAAAAGGGTAAACATATTTTCCCATCCAATTACCGACGATCGAGACCTTCATCAAGTGCAGTTGAACTCATCATTACATTTGAATCGATCTGTTTATCAAATTTCTTCCTCCTTCGTGATTCAAACTCCTCAAAACCATCCATCTGAATAATTAATGATGTTTAAACAACAAACTCAAAAGTTTCTTTACCAAAAAATTCTTTGGAAAGAATATAATTTCATGCAAAATACATATACATGAGGCACTTGGAATTGGGTATCCAGAACTATGTAAGTCCACGAAAATGCCCAAGACTTTGCAAGGGCATATATGCAAAAGTAGAGAAAGATTGTAAGAAGATGTACCTGTTGGAACTGGTCCATAGAGATTGGATTATCATGCAGCGAAATACTCTGCAAAGCTTTGCATTCCTTCAACAAATTTTGGGGCAGCTGCAAGTAAATTACATGAAAATAAGTTGGCAAGTGTGACCACATCATTTGGCTTCAACATTAGAAAAGGTTCTTCAAAACAAAAAACAGCAACTTTCTCCCAGGAGACTGCCTACCAGGTAAAATTGGTTTACCGATAGTATCATGGGTAGTAAAATATGCATTCTGTGAGAACATAATTGTTATTTCTGAGTTATATGCACCTGACGAATGTTGTTGTTGTTTAGCATGAGCGACTTGAGATGAATAAGTTTGCAAATTGAAAGGGGCAAATCGTCAATTGAATTTTCTGCATTAATAAAAATAGCAAAAGGGAAGGTAATAAATAGCACAAAAAATATATATAAACTATTTATTACAATATAGGATCATTTAGTAAATTGGATAAACAAGACCTGCTTTCAGTACACTTGTTGCCAGCTTTATCATTTTCTAAATTGCTAATTGTTTTGAGGCTTTATTTTAAGTACATTAAGCAATATAAATGAGTACCACTAGCTTGCAATTCCTCCAAAGCTATACATCCCCCGATTGACTCAGGAAGAGACTTCAATTTATTTTGCGACACATTCAGCAACACTATCTGCAATTGGATTTGATGAAACATATAGAATTCTAATATGAGTCAAAGTGATCAATGAGAAGAAGAATATTTGGTGCATTTGAAAAATAATAATTTTTGCAGGGTCACGGAGAATTGAATTCTGGAAAAGTTTGGGTAAACAAAAAAAAATGTACTTACATTTCGTAAATCTCCTATAGTCTGAGGAAGGGAAATCAAGGAGTTATGAGAAATTGAAAGTTTCTCTAGCATTTGAAGAGATCCCACTTGATCAGAAAACAAAACAATAAATAAATTAAAAACTGATGTTATGGAAATTTTACAAACAGAAAAAAAAAACTCAGAACAGCAGTATGCCTTTTAGGGGTTTTAGCAAATTGTACCTGTTTGGTTATATTACAGATTAGTGAATTGGAGATCATCTACATTTTTTATCATTACACTCCATTTTAATCTTTCAATTAATAGTTAGTTATGATAGGTGCACTTAAATGGGACAAATCCGTGAATGTAAAAATTAATGCATATTTTTGCAAACCATAAATTATCATATCTAATCGAGAGATAGGTTAAGTGACAAAAAAAGATTATTCTAGAAGCCGGACACAAAATTACATTCATCAGGCAAGTAGGAAATCCGATTTCCATCAAGTGTCAGAATCTTTAAAGTCCGCAAATCTCCAATATTAGTTGGAAGACTTTGAATTATATTGTTGGCCAAAACCTACAAATATAACAAAAAATAAATAAAAAGTATTTTGAATAAGAAAAAGAGGCATCCAATACATTGAAAAACAGTGCTCCCATTATGCCTCCATTACAAAAAGGGAAGAAATTCTAAAATGTGAGTGAGTCAACAGGAGATAGTAGGAGGCACCAGACATAAAAGATGCATAGCACACCCTTTTGACAGTTCACCGGAAAACACATTCAAGGTGTTTGGATTTGTTTGAAAAGTAATGACTAAATAATACTGGTAAACCTCTTCAGCTTCAACCAGTATTTTAATAATTCATTGTGTGAAATTGCAAGATATATAAGATAATAACTTGGTTGCTCTCACAAGTCTTTGGATGCGATTAAGTCGGCCAATTTCAGCAGGTACCAAAGCTGTAGAAGAAAGAATGCAATATCAGTAAGAATTTCATCTGAAATCCTTTTTTTCAAAATTTGTGCACCTGAAGTAAAGTAACAAATATGATACCTATTTTGTTGTTTGTCAAATCAAGAGTTCTTATGCTCTCTACTTGCAGAATTTCATTCGGAAATTCCTGTATATAATGGTTAGAAAAATGTAATTAAAATCAATTTGTTAAAGCAATGAATTAACGAACACCTAGTAACAATCTGGTAAACGATCAATTTAAATCTCTATACATCTATCTCCCGTAAAATAATTCCTAAGAAAAAAAAGAACCTTCAATTTGGTGTCTCGTAAAGCGACGATCCCAGTTGATCTCCATCGAGCAACTCGATTCGCGCTGGAATCACTGTTCGTGCTTACGCAACACCCCATTGATAATCATACAAGATTTATCGAGCTCGAGAAATCTGTTTGGATAAATTAAGCTGAAAGGCTGTGCTAAACAAAGAAATTGCGCCTTTCCAAAAAGCGAAAGGAAAATGAATTTCTGATTTTAGGAATGTGGAAAATAGGATCGCTCATGTACGACTGTAGCGGAAATAAATATGCTGTTAATCTTAAGGAATAACAGGAACATGTTGTTCAGATTCCAATCGCTGATCTTTTTTGAGATTCGTGCACGGAAATCTTTCTTTTTTGAGATTCGCATATTGAAAATTTTATTTCCCGACTACCGGATTTCTGTCTCCAGCAAGTTGTTGTAACTTGTAACAGAAATTACGGTCTTTTACGAGAAATGACGTGGAAGATTATAACTGCCTTCTATTTTATTTTATTTTGAGGGAAAAGCCCCCATTGACAAGAAGCAGTGATTGTATTTTCTATGTAATAAGACAAGTATTTGCGAGTCAACGCCTCAACGGATCGAACACTGTTAGGCATTAAATATTGGGCTAGGATTAAGCCCAACTTCTCTTGTTAGGCATTAAATGTTGGGCTAGGATTAAGCCCAACTTCTCTTGTTAGGCATTGGGGAGAAACAATATAAATCATATTTTTGCGTATCATTTAAGGATTGATTCACAAGCCGGAATTTCTTTTCCAAAATATCAGATTTAGGGAATTTGTTATGTTAGAATTATTGCAATTTGGTGCTGCGCAATTTGACATCGCTTATTAAAATCAAATGCTCTGCCCCTAATCAATTTCCAATTTATATTTTCTTTACGATTGCCTCCATTCTCTTTTTCATGGTTCCAGAAATCGGCCAATTCCGAGTCAACTCGGAATCGGACGGGACCGGGCCGAGTTTTACCCCAGTCTCGCGCTTGTGCGAGTTTCTCAGCAAAACTCGGATGAACAGTGCTTAACTCGGCCAAGTTTTCCGATTTTCCGGCCGAGTCAGCCGAGTTACACCGAGTTTTGTCCGAGTTGATCCGATTCCAAGAAAAAAATTCCGATTCTCACTAACCTGGACTGTGCTGTGCTCTGTCGTAGGCTGTGGGGTCGGGTAAACAGAGGGATGAAGGGAGGCGTGGGCTAGTGCTGCAGCGACACGAGAGCAGAGGAGTCGCTCCCTGTTTCTTGCGTGAACGGGAGAGAAGGGAAAAAGAGAAGAGAGGTGCGTGGGGTCCACTGTCGGTGAAGAACGGAAAGAGAAAAGGAGAGAAATGGGGGTGCCGGACCCGAAATTTTTATTCAAATGGGTTTAAATCTGTTCCTTTCATCAATTCAAAAATCAAAGTGTAGGATGTGTTCAAGATTCGTGTTCGGATTAAATCCAATGGTCCAAGCAATTCAGAACTTAATATGTACTCATTTAATTTATTAAAAATCTGTTTTCGTCAATCGAAGATTCATAACAATTTATAATGTTTTACGAATATTATTACGTGTTATAATTTGATTTTTAGATCCGACTAATTAAATTTCGAGTAATATATATAATTACCGAATCACATCTTTATAATTCCTAATGTAAATTACTGTTAGTTAGAATTCAATTATTTATTTATTTACATGATTTGATTTATTTCCTTTCTTAGTTTCACGATTGCAACGAATTTTAGATTTACCAAATATTTACACTTTATTTATGGTGCTATATTTTATCTTATGTTTTAAAACTCCAATTTTTAATGTACCAAATTCTTATGATTCGTTTATATTTCTAAATTTTCTAGCACATACAATCCATATGTTGGATATAAGAGCATCTACATCCCTAAAACTCAAAAGGATTTCTAAATAACTGTTAACTACTTTTTAGAAATTATGATCTTTAAAGTTTCTAACTCTCACATCCCTGAAACTCATTTTAGAGTTTCTATTAAGCCACGTCAGCAACAAATTAAAAAGGAGAAACAATTTAAGCCAATCATTTGGCCAACATAGAGTTTATAAACAGTTTCTTAATAAGAAACTTGCATGCATAGTTTCTAAATAAGAAACTCTCTCACATCCCTGAAACTGGATTAGAAACTGCCACGTCAGATTAGAAACTCTAATAGTTTCAGGGATGTAGATGCTCTAAGGATGCTAATAATTTTTCATTTGACACTACATTAATGTCTTCATTTTTTGGCTCTGTACAACAATATCCCCATTCGTATTTTAATACAGAGGACGATGAGATGATCCAGCCAGCTCAGCATAGCTTCTGGCAATAAAAGTGTGTTCTATTTGTAATGTTTGTAATACATTATATAATTAGTGGATTATGTGAGTGTAATATTGTCTTAATTAACATAGTTTTTTACAAATTATTTTTATTAATTTTTTTCTATTTTTTGGCTACAAAACAAGACTTCTGCCAAAAATACCCGAGTTACCGATCCAATTCTTTCGATTCCGACCGATTCATCTTATTCTGACTAGGCGGTCAAAATTCTGATTCCGATTCCAATTCCGATTTCCGGAACCATGCTCTTTTTCCCTCCTCTATCATGCAATCAACACTTGCATATGAGGATCCACCTTTCACAACTTCTCTTCTCACCACCAATCCAATGTTCCGTGCTCTTTTCCTCACCGCCTCGGCACCTGTCCCGTGGGCCCATCGCACTCTCTCTGCCACTTTCTCTCTACTCAATACAACCCCTCTCTTTGCACCCATCGACTCCCCAGTTGTTACCACCTCAATCACAAACTTCTCATTGTAAAATTGCTCTCCAAATAGTGGCCATGTTAGCAACAACCTGCTGAGTGCCACAGCCTCTGTCACGGCCCCCCAACCGCAATGCGTCACAAATTTACCGACCACTATGTGTCCCAGGATAGCAAGTTGTGGGAGCCATCCTTTGATAACTTGCCCCGACTCTCCTGCTACTGCTGCCACCTCATCTGCCACGCCATCGGAACTGTGATCTTCACCTACCACCCAAATAAACAGTACTTTTGAATCAACGAGCCCGAATCCAATCTCTCTCAATTGTGCCTTGGGCAACATAGACGAACTTCCAAAACAAACATAAACCACCGAAAATGACGGCCTGCCGTCTAGCCATGTCAGTAACCTCTCTGATTCAGCGACCAAGTTCTTGCCACGGCCCCGCTCTGCCACATCCTGTTTACTCGTACCGCTTAGACAGACGGGCCCAACAGCAAATACTGGTCTACCCGTTTCCCTTTCAAAATGTTTGATGTATTCCGATTCCAATTCAGAAAATGCATTCACGACCCACCCGACAGTGGCATTCTCTGTTTCTCGGACACAATTGAAAAACTCTGTCAGCTTTTCTTTACCTAAAGTAGAGATTTTGCTAAGTAAATTTGGTATCCCAGGAACAAGAAATGGATCCGAGTCAGACGTTGCATTTTGTTCAGGCTTATAAATGAAGAGGATTCGCTCCATCGACCAGGCGAAACAACTTGTGCTGGGAAATGAATAATGGGGAATATTTAGCTCGGGAGAAGCAATGACAGACCAAAGAAAAATGCATCAGATACAACTGCATCAGGTGGGTTGCGGCGAACAAGTTCCCAAAACGGCTGCTCTAAAAGGTCAGGAGACAGTAACACATCAGTGGTCGCACAACCCGTCGGTAGGACGCTAACAGAGGGAAATTCAAAGGTGAGAAGTTTTAGGTTGGAGTGATAGATGGTCGAGTTCTACGTTGTGCTTGGCAAAGAGCTTCGCTACATCGACCATTGGAATGACATGGCCTGGAGATGGTAGCGGGATAAGGTAGACATTGCGGTAGATACTGATTATAATAGTAAAAGAGAGAGGTGGTTATATGGTTTATTGTAGGTGTAAATTAATGTATAATGAGGAAATGCCAAAAGTGTGAACCGAGTAGCTTGAGGAGATCAAAATGCTGAATTTTAAATAGAAGCAAGTTCTTCATTTGTTGCTTGCCTTGCTGTTGCCTACAACATTATGTTAACTGTTAAGTTCTCCAACTGATCAGCATAGGTCTTTTCCTAGTTCTCTCAGATCTTGAAAAAAAGAAGACTATATTGATATGAATTCTATATATAGAAAGCACATAAAGTTCAATTTTATTGATTGTATCTATTCTAACTATTGTAATATTTAATTTTATTTTTATTTTTTCTGTGGTGATTTTGATATGTGAGCGTTTATCACTTTTTATATGATTTTTTTTTTTTTTTGCAAAAAATATCTATGTGACATTGAATTTTTTATTGGATTTCTTAAAAATCAATTCATTAAGCACCTTTTACATACTCGGGACAGGATCGCTCTCATTACATACAATATAACCAAAAGAAAGAATAATTAAGTACCAACTCAAGTAAAACTACAACAATTTCAATATCAGTTTCATTCGCAATACTCAAAATATAGTCATTCTAAAAACCACAATGCATAAGAATATATATATATATAAAAAAAAAAAAAACAGAGCTATAAATAAAGCAATAAAAAAAAATACCATAATGAAGCAAGAACATTAAATTGCAAATGGTCTCAGCCGTTTGATTTTAAACGGAGCCAATATGGCTCCCGCCTAAAACACAGGGGTTCTTAAATATTAGTGCGGATCTAACTCGCACAGATATTAAAGCGGATTGAACGACCCATATGCATTAACTCAGAAGATTTTTTTTTGAGTTAATGCGGAGGATACGAATTCGGTTTAATAGACAATGCTGATAATAAATGTAAACAAAAATGCCACTTGGGTAAATTAACGTCACTGTTTTCTTTTAGAATTAATACTTTCAAATTGGTTGAACAGTGGTGCAGTCTTTCACTAAAACAAAATGATCAAAATTCAAAAATATAAATATATCTTTCTTTTCTTATAAATCATGTTAGAATTTCTGTATTTGTAGAAATTCAGAAATATAAAGCAACACAATATATTATGTGCATAATTGCAAACATATTTGATACATCTCTTACAAATCAAGGCAAATAATGTTCCTTTATAATTTGCCTTTTCTATTAATGTTGATCTCCAGTTCCGGCATGCACGCTTGCCTCCATCGTCCGGCTTCTGTGCTTCCTAATATCCTCCATCATACACTTGACACTTTCATACGACGACCCGCCTTTGCTGCCTCCCTTTCTTGCCTCTATTCCAATTTCCCTTGCCCTTTTCCTCATCGCCTCTGCGCCTGGCCCCTGGGCCCACCGCACTTTCTCCGCCACTCTTTCTCTGTTCAACAAAACCCCTGTTCTCTCCTCCTCTCCCCATATGTATCCCTTCTCTGCCCCCATCGACTCGCCTATCTCCACCACCTGCACAACAAGCTTCTCATTGTAAAATTGGTCAGCAAATAGAGGCCATGTCAGCATCATCTTCCCGACCGCAGAAGCTTCCGTCACTGCTCCCCACCCGCAATGCGTCAAAAACGTCCCCACTGATATGTGTCCAAGAATAACAAGTTGTGGGGCCCATCCTTTAACAACTTTCCCGGTCTCTCCTGCAGCGGCGGCAACCTCATCCGCCACATCATCAGAACCATCCCCTCTTCCTACCACCCAAATAAATGGTACCCCTGAATCAACAAGTCCAAATCCAATCTCTTTCAATTGTGCCTTTGGTAACCAAGACACACTGCCAAATGAAACATATATCACTGAAAAAGCCGGCTTGCCGTCAAGCCATCTCAGTAGCCTTTCTGAATCAACTGATGATTCCTTGCTATGGCCCCGCTCTGCTAATTCCTCTTTACTTACACCACCTAGACAAACTGGCCCAATATGAAAAACTGGTTTACCTGTTACCCTCTCGCAATGTTTGATATATGTCGATTCAAGATCATGAAATGTGTTAACGACCCATCCAGCCGTGGCATTCTCCGCTTCCAGCGCACGTTGGTAGAACTCCATTAGTTTCTCATCGGGAAGTGTTGTCTCGGGAAGTTGAGATTTGTTTAAGTAAATCTGATCAGGGAGTCCGGGAACTAGAAACTGATCCAAGTCAGAAGTCACATTTTGCTGAGGCCTGTGAAAGAGAAGGTTACGCTCCACTGATAATGCGAAGCAACTTACGACAGGAAACGAGTAACGAGGAATGTTCAATTCAGTGGAAGCTATGTCGGTCCAAAGGAGAAAAGAATCTGAGACAACTGCATCTGGAGGGTTGACACGAAGGAGTTCTCGAAACGGTTGCTCGAGCAAGTCTACGACCCTTCTGAAGTGTCCAAAAAGTTTACGAGATGGTAATAAATCAGCACTTTCACAACCTACCGGCAAACCAGTGTTAGAGGGAAATTGAAAGGTGACGAGATGAAGGCCGGAGCGATGGATGTTGGACTCATAACGGGCTGCGTTAAGATGGGTCAAGATCAAGGTGCATTCGGCACCATGCTTGGTGAAGATTTTTGCTATGTCGATCATAGGGATTACATGGCCTGGGGATGGTAGCGGAATGAAATAGATACGTAGGCCGGAAGGTGAGGCGGATGTTAGGGGTTGTTTCGAGGTCGACATGATGACAGATTATATTGTTACAACAATATAATTGAGAGATGATGCAATTTGTTGCAGTACAAATAGATATATAAAGAGGCAACACTATCAAAGGAAACACCAGAAGTGTGAACCTATTAGCTTGTGGGGTTCAAATATATAAAAAGCAACACAAGTGAAGCTGTGAAGGTTTTTTAAAAAGTTGCTTTTATTATTATTATTTCTTTGGCATGATAAAATGAATGGACAAATTTAATGTAACAAAATAAGAAAATAGCATGGTTTTATTCATCTCAATTCTTTTAATTTGATCTTTTGTAAAAAAAAAAAAAAATTAAAAAAAAATGAATGTTATAGCATAAGAAAGTTTGATGAGTCATGTTAACTTCACTTACACATTTCTCTTACTATTAAAACAAAAAATCTCCTGATTTAACTGAAGCAAAAATAATGTGATCTATAAAACAAAGACAATCGTGAATCTTTAAACAATATAATTGCCAGCTTGGAAGAACTACTTGAAGGACAAAATGTGAAGCCAGGGAAGGAGAGTTGTGCACTCATCAAATTCTAATGGCGTTATAGAAATATTTGAATCTAATCTGTCACATATAAAAAAAAAACGAATAAGATCTAAGTATATTTCAGATCTTGTTTAAAAATTTGTAATCTCACTGAATGAATAAGTTTTAGAAACAACACAACTTTAGTAGTTTAAATTATCAAGTAATGAAAATTATCAATCTTGAAATTTTTTTTTAAAACTGAAGTCTTCTTTTATAAAGACAAAATATTATACTTTCCTTTTATTCTAAGTACCAGATAATTAATTGTATGTGTGGAATGCAAATTCTCAGCATCTTTTTCTCCATCTAAATATCAGGTTTATCAAGTCACCATAATAACTTATTGTATTTTGATCTAATGGCTTCCATCTTGGTACCTAAGTGTGCAATCTACTGGTATACACTGTATCCATTTGGCAGTGATTGTACCTTTTTTTTCTTTTACAAAGAATGCAGGATTGAATGCTAGATCCTTGTATTAAATTGTTGGAAAATTTTCAGACTAAATTAGGCAAATTATTACAATGTGCTACCTTTTAATTTAAGCAAATTATTACAATGTGCTTCCTTTTAATTTGTAGTCTGGGTAGTCTGTAAAAGAGGCTCACAAAACAATTCCATATGGAACCATATAAGCACAAATTCAAACATCAAATCAAATCACAGTCAATCATTGATCAGAAAATTTTTATTTCATATAAGATCTTGATGCCGCCTATAACAATGCTAGCTCTCTCAAAATTCCTGTATAAAGTCTTACCAGAAATATATGCAGTGTCCCGTGATTTTAAAAAAAATATGCGGTTTTACTGAACACCAGGCAGGGTTAAAATGTTATAATTTTAGAAAATATTGAAATTATGTTCTCTATTTTCAGAACATATATATGAGTTTATTCACCTTTTTTTTTTGTAGAACATAGCTTTACTTTTCTATTTTTATAATGTATAGTTAGTTAGCCGCTGCTTTTCCGGTTGATGTTTCCTTGTAAAGTTTCTGGTGTCTATTGTTTCTCTGTATGTCTCAGTACATCCTTTTATTTTCCAACACTTCTAAAAAAAATGGCGCAATTTGCTCAGCCAGAGGCACACTTTATCTCTTTCAAGGCAACTGACATGACGAGAGACAGCCTCAAGTTTCATCTAATGATAGAGGTGATCAACCCGTGCAATGCTCTTCTCAGTGTCTCTAGTGCCTTTTATTCTATGAAGATCTCTGGCACGTAAATTTTCTGTATCAATCAATGTTCCTTTTGTGACAGTTTCCATTGTGTTACGGACATATTACACAATCAAGATCTAAGTTATAACATCAATGCATAATATATATTTCAGCGAACTAGTAGCATCACGAAAGGTGTCGTGCTTGATCAAGGTGCCGAAAGACACACCAACCTGTCTGACAATACCAGTAGAAGTGGAAGAATACGAGAAATATAACTTCATGAGGAGACACCACAATGGGGACTTCGATGTTGAATTCGATCTGACAGCTGAAATGACGGTTGAAATGCAACATGGAATTGAATTTAAACTGCACGTAGCTCAAGCTGGACCTGTGGAGATCCCGGCTTCTCGCATTAGCAACCAATCGGATTTTTTCCTCCGTCCTGGCTATTATTTTCTGGGCTAGTAGAGGAATAAATTATATATTATAGAGATGAACATTAGATTTAGAAGGATCTGATATTATATTTTCAATATAAGATTTTTAATGAATCTGCTAAATAGAACCATCATATATAACTATGAACTATCCCTTTTCCATGGTTGGGGTTTTTAAGAAGACCCATTTTAGTATTTCAATTTTGTAGTCAAATAAACAAAATTCTGGTACATCAATATCAGGTAATTAATGCATTAATAAAAAAATGCACATAATTTGGTATAAAATTAGAAGATTGACAACAAATGTGGTTATCAGACTGATAAAACAAGCCACAACACGAGCGCATAAAACTAATTTTAACAACAAAGAAGAAACAGGAGAGCAATTTAAACGCATTAATTAATGAAAATAAGTTAAATTTATATGGTTTTTCAATTTCAAGTTTCCAAAATATAGCTTTGGGAAAGAGCATTTGCAATTTATATGGTATATATGATGCATTTGTATCTATGCGTTCATTCAGTAGGAAAATCATAATTGTAGTCTTATTCATTTGAAAAATTTTCTTGATAGTTGGTATCAATATGTATAGTGATAAAATTGCCAAAAATAAAATAAAATTAGAGATACAGTTCCCCCAAATGCCCCTACTGCTTGTTTGACATTAGATAAAATTTTCTAATTTTTTTTTTTCAATAAGCTAGTTAGTGCTATATTTTGCAGCAGATGTTCGAAGTCAAACTTGGTCGAGAGAGTATATTTTTCCTATATCAATATAAGAGTGCTGGCTCTTGTTTTCTTTTTGTTGTTGATATATATATCGCATTAAATGATATTTTTGTGGAAGACGAGACAAGCATGAAGTAACACTATTTTATTTTGTTTTTGTTTTTTTGAGAAATAACAGGGATTTTGTCCCTATTTTATGGATAATTAAGTTGGTTCTTAATGGTAAAAACTTAGTGAAAGTAAAGTTAAAGATACAGGCAATGCATGAAGTAACACTTATTTTCTATGTACTTAATGAGTGATGTATGTAAATGCAAAATTTTAAAAGTTTCAAATTCATTTGCTACAAGGCCAAGTGGTCAAAGAAACGATGAAAAATGAATATATAAAATTACTTATAAAATGTTCATTTCTTTGACTGCTTGATCTTGTATCAAATGAATTCGAAACTTTCAAAATTTTGCATTTACATGCATCACTTATGAAGTACATGGACTTCAACTGTTTGGATTTGTCGTTAAAGCCGATCCAATATATTTTTGAAGTTGTATTCACCAAACTCTCTTGATGAGCACGTCACACCCTAGCTTTGCTCTCTCTCTCTATATATAGAGAGAGAGAGAGGGAGAGAGTAAAACTAGGGTATTCTTAAGCTCACCAAGGTGTTTGGTGAGCTTAACTCCAAAATATATTATATCGGTTTCAAACAACAAATCTAAACCATTGAAATCCATCTACTTCACAAGTGACGAATTTCCATGCAAAGATTTTAAGTTTTCGAATTATTTTAGTATAAAGTCAAGCGGTCAAAATTAGAAGGTTTATAAATTAATTTTAGTACATTTATTTTTTTAACACTTTTTGACCACTTGACTATATACAAAATTAATTGAAATTCTAAAAACTTTACATGCAAATTTATCACTCGTGAAGTAAATTAGTTTTAACGGTTTGGATTAATTGTTTGAAGCTAATCTAATAAGTTTTGGAGTTAAACTCACCAAACAACCTGGTGAGCTTAAGAACACCCTAGTTCTACTCATATATATATATATATAACACACATGTTCAATGTTATGAAAAAAGGGGTGTGCTTTGGAGAATGTTTACAAGAATAGAAAGTCAGGGTAGACATTGTAATCATTTTGTTTACTTAACATTTATAAATTGACTTTTTTTTATTAATATATTAATTTGTTGGCAGTAATTACCGTGAATCATAAAAAAATATATATATAATTTCTCTGAATATATGTGATTTGAGAAGTTAAGATATATATAGTTGATATTTCAGCCACTAAGAATGTATGTGTGTGACACAATAATGTGTAGTGTAGTTTAGTAGGAATTAGGCACTTTGCTCACAACTAGAATCCAGAAGAAAATCTCATAGGAGAGATTTGGTATATGTTGACATTTGACAATAAAGAAAAGAACAAAGGTGCCTTGTCAAATATAAATATAAAAAATGTGTGAGGCATGAAATTAGAATGAACAAGCATACAATTTGAACCTATTTAGATATATGTATTTAAAGGTAACATTTTAATAATATAAATTATATCCAATTCTAAAATGAAAGAGCAAAGAAAAATATCTTAAATGTAAGATGTTGGAGGAAACTAAAGATTTGATATTAAAGATCCTAAGAATTGAAAAATGTGAAAAATAAATAAAATTTACTTTGCTTCAAATATGAAAAAGAAATTACAAAAGTTATTCTTTTAATTATATGAAAATAACACAATCCAGAATCTAAAAAAGTTTTTTAAAAAATGATATAAACAATGTTATAAAAAAGAAAAAAAGAATTGCAAATGTGACATGTTAATATAAAAAAAAAATGTCAGATAATAACAAGAAATGTTTAGTAAACGTCATGTAATTCTATAATCTATCTTGACTCCTTCCAAATATCTGAGATTTAAACCTACATTACTATAAAAAAAAAGTAAAAGTTATTTAACAAAAAAAAAATTAGTTGAAATATAAATTAAAATTCGTAGTTGTATTATTTTATTGGCATCTTCTTTTCCTATATCAGCCAATGCAGTTTCAATATAAGCTCTCAAACACTACCAGCAAAGAAAAGCTTATACTTCTGACTTTTTTTATTAATGAGAAGGATAGAAATGAAGAGAGAAATATGATTCAAGGAAGATTTTTCAATAAATGAGGAAAACCATGCTTTCCATTAAACATAAAGATATAAATATTATTTTGCTTTGATTTTTTTTTATTGTAATGAGACATTTTAAGAGTAATGCTAGTTTTTTTTTTTAATTATTTATTATTGTTACACTGTATATATTTAATTATAGTTACAGGCATATTTAATTATCAATATTTCCATATTTCCATACATAATACAACATATAATTAAAGAATATAAATATGTTTATTGATGTTACAAAAGAAGTGTTATATATGGAAATTTTTAATAATAATTAATATAATCTAAATGCGTTAATAATTATATCTATATAATTGAAAATTTTGTATTAATGATGATCATAATAATAATGTCATCATCGTAATCAATATATAGTAATAATTATTAAGTTATTTGGATTATCGTTGTTATTGTTATTCATTATATAATAATAATTACCGCAAGAAAATTTAATATGGAAAATATATATTTTTTTTTCCTTTCAAAACAGAGGTATCAAACACCATTACAGAAAATGAAATAGAGTGAAAAAATATTTTCCAAAAATCTCTCGAAGAAAATAAAATTACCAAACGGCACCTTATATTAGCAATCAACGAACTGTTACATTGAAAAATAGTTCATGAACTGATCACAAAGAAGAGGCGGGTGCAGTGCATTCACAATATATTAAATTTGAATTCGGACTGTTGTTATGAATTTTTTTATAAATTTTTAAATTAATTATTGTTAATTAGAATTTTTACTTTACTCTTTTCACTTCTTATAGTTATCTTTTTGATATAGCATCTTTTTCTTTCTCCGCTCTTCCTTTTCGAGTGGAGAGAAGAATGAAAAAGAGAGAGGAACCGGAACCGAGAGTCATCATCTCAATTGGAGCATAAAAGTGAGTAGATTCAGTCGTTGTTGCAGCGTGGCGACAGTCGAAAAGGCTGATTCAGTTGTGGAGCGACATGGCGTTAAACTAGTAAGGTGATTAATATCTCGATTGGAAAGTAACGGTGAGTAGATCCGGTCATCGTCGGAGCACAGCAGTTGTCGAAGAAGTGAATCCGATTGTTGAGTGAGATGGAAATTAAAGTATTAGAGTAGTTTAAATGATTTTATGAGAATAAAATAGTAGATCTAGAAATTACAGTCATTTAATACATTGTAAATATATTTTTTACGAATAAAATTATTAATAGACATTAAAACTACTCACTTTCAAAAAAAAATTGTTGAATGATTCAAATTTTAAATTTCAATTTTACGTTATTGTAGAAGATACAGATTCGACTCGTTCATGCTCTCGATCACTCTTTTCTTAATTTTTAAATAGAAAAATGAACGTACGTAACAATTATAATAGAGTGATGGTTCCGTACATTATATTTTTATTTTTATTTTTAAAATCTAACTAGTAAATCTAAATCACTCAATATTATTATCATATAAAAATATACTTGGAGACCAAATTTTATATTTTTTTTTGAACTTTTTAACTATTTTTTGAGATAATTAGAAAATCACTTGATCTAAAAATTATGGACCATCCGGTAGTAGCGATTCTCTACCTACCAAAAAAAATAGTAAAAATTCTGAAAAATATAAAATTTGATCTCTAAGTATATTATCGTGTGATAATAATGTTAAGTTGTTCACATCGACTATTTAAACTTTGAAGACGGAGATATGAATTGAATGCACGAAACGATCCGTGCATTACAAAGTACCATAACCTCACTCATTATAATATTTTAAATTACCACACTTAATCATTTAAGTACAATTTAAGTATTACTACCTCTAAAATAATTGTACATACTATCCAACAATACATTTTGAATTAACACACGTAATAGTAGTACGGTTATTTTTGAATATTTTTATTTGTATATATTTTTAATCTTATCCAATAACGTCAAATATTACTGGACTCTCTCTTTCCAGTGATCTGTACCACAGTGACAAATGAATTATTCGGGTTCGGTTCGGCGAGATCAAAAATTCGTGATTTGGGAATAATTCGGGTATAATTCGGAAATAATTCGGAATTATCCGGATTAGAAATCTCAGTCCTACAAGGTAGCAAAAAAACAAAAAATATTGTTCTTGGAAAAATTCGGAAAAAAAATCGTGAATAATTCGTAAAATTTGAGAAAAGTTCATAAAATTCAGGAATTATTCGGGTTTAATTCGGTCAACCGAATAATTTGGCGTTCGGTTCGGCATCACCCCAAAAAAGAATTAAACGGATATAATTCGGATATCTTGTCACTATGATCTATACTGTAATTGTTTCCAAAACTTTGTTTATTTTTCCTGCATAGATTTCTTGCCACAACTCGCCAAGCCGACATCAAGATTTTTTATTCATAGAAATTATATAAATTAATAGAATATAATAGATTAATTGTATTCATATTTTGATTTTATAGAAAAATCGAATATTTTTTCTATTAATTTAGAAAACTTAAAGAACCAGAAATATAATTTGATTCCTGTGACATGATGTAGTCCGAAATTTTTATTAATGTCCTCTAAGAAAAAAAAAACATATATTCTTAATTTCTGGGCTGAAAATTTTTTAAAAATACTCTAACGTAGAGCGGTTACGGTATTTTTAAAAATTTTGATAAATATTTTTTAGAAAAAAGCTGACCGTCTCAACATGAGGCAATTAGAATATTTAAAAAAAATCAATCCAAAGAATATATTTGTTATTTTTTTTAAGATATTAATAAAAATTTCGGTGATGTAGTAGAATATTCTCTCACTAAAAGGATCAAAAAGAAAATTTATTCCTTCAGAATATACTAAAGAAACAAAAAAAATTATGTTCCTTCTATATTCCTGCAATCTAATATTCTATATCATTGGTATACAATTTTTAAAATAAATAAAAGGATCTGAGCCGACATTCAACAAAAGCGACACGGTACAATGACACGTCCACACTTTGGTACCAGCAACGTGTCACCTGATTGCAATTGCATAGTCCCCAAAACTATATAAAAACCCAGAACTTATCATCTTGTAACCAAAGCATTGATCCAAAAACCCCAAAATAAATTCCAAATCAAGCACCAACAAAGGCAAGTCTAAGAAATTGTCTAGCCATGGCACAGCTTTTGGAGAAAGCCAAGGAGGTATTCGCCGACAAGATCGCCGGCGTGAAGAAACCGGAGGCCGACCTCACCGACTTGACGATTAAAAACGTCAACCGTGACACTGCCACGTTTCACAGCATGCTCGAGGTCCGCAATCCGTATAGCCACTCCATCCCGATTTGCGAGATATCGTTCACTCTAAAGAGCGCCGGCAGGTATATATATAGATTATGTGACAATTTCTTATTTTGTGTGATAATTCATAATTGTATTGTTGTTTGTTGACTTGGCAACATTTTCTCAAAAATTGGTAAATGGATAAGTATTTGTCTATTTGATGAATTTATTGCTATATTAGGTATTAAAATTGATTGGTATATAAGGCCAAATCATTTTTTGTTAAGCTTTGAAAAAAAAAAAAAAAAAAAAATCTGAACTCTGAATGTTAATTAATACCTCAGGGAGATAGCTTCCGGCACGATCCCGGATCCTGGATCGTTGAAAGGAGATGACATAACAAAGCTAGAGGTGCCTCTAAAAGTGCCATATAGTATCCTCATAAGCATCATGAAGGACGTAGGTAGGGATTGGGATATCGACTACGACATGTGTATCAAGCTCACTGTTGATCTACCAATTTTCGGCAACTTCACAATTCCGGTGTCACAGCAGGGAGAAATCAAGCTGCCTACTCTTTCTGATATCTTTTAATTTTGCTGCTGCTTTTTTGTAACAAAGGAGGGCTTTATGTAAGGTAAAGTTTTAAAGCTATTTGTGAGCTTTTTATTTTGTACCCTAGCTATGAAAATTGTAATATTTCTATTTTGAGTTGTGAGAATAAGTGCTATCCATGCCATGTCTATGCTTGTGTTAAATTTCATTTGAATTTGACAAATTTTAAAAGGATGAACACCATCTTATATATGGTCCGATTTCATAAAAGGGTCTGATATGTTATAACATGAAAAGAATAAAATTTACAACTTTCATGATGCCTTTGACAAAAACGCTCATTTTACTTGCAATGTGTTGTAAAATTATTTGGAGCTGAGGTATCTCTTTCCCATTTTGCTCAAGAAATAATTTCATGGAGACTCCTCCTGGTATCAAGGGTGCTTATTTTACATCCCATTTGTTATTTTTATTTTTATTTTTATTTTTTCCCCAAATTTTCAAATTAAAATTAAAATAGTAATACCATATCAGTTGGTCAGATCTAAGACCAGAATATCTGCTAGTATTTCTTTATTGGTCAATACTGTATTTTTACAGCTTTACTCTGATGATAAGATTAATCAACATTGGCAATGTACCTAACTCTACTGTACCAGTCCATTGCATTTGTTTCTTACCAGTATATATGTGATTGTTTGTTCTAAGTGGTTATTCTATTATATGGGGTTCTGTGATTGGATTTTTTTTTGGTTTGTATATGGTTTAAGGTTGTTATTTATGGTTAAGCTAGTTCTATATTTCAGTTATATACTCATTAAATTAGAGAAAAGACGGCTATGAACAAGAAAGAAGTAATTGTAGGAAAGGAGCATTTTAAGAGAAGAAAATTATTTCTATTTTCTCAGCATAAGGTTCATCGAAATATTAACCAATGCAATTTGTAAAATGAAGGGTATGTTTGATATTGCATATTTGTTGGGTTTAGATATAAGTAGTAAAGAAGGAATTCATTCATCTATTGATGAAAGTGAGCAAGATCTCTGTTATAGTCTGCATTTAATTTTAATTTTAATTTTATTTAAGTGGCTTTATTTTACATCATTACTGTCTGTTTTCCCTATTCATTGACCCTCCTTTTACTTTGATAGGTGTTATCTCTTTACAAAGAATCTTGATCAGTATGTCAGGACCTTGATTTAGTTTGTCAAGGGTAAACTCTCTCTCTCTCTCTCTCTACTGTATTTGTAATAAATGCCTCTTTTTACTTGCCAGGCTTATTTTGCCAGTATACCATATCACAAGCTACTTTTCCAGCAACTTCTGGGAAATATTGCGTGGATCTGCATTGAGTAGAAATTTTTTTGTGAATTTGAAAGTGGTTACATTCTAAAATGATGGTAGTATGATTTGTGTATACTTGCCGATTGTAAGAAGATATTGATTGGAATTGCTGGTGAGATTCATGATGCTTGTTTTTTGCATCCGTTTTATTTATTAACTTTTTTCAGTTTATCTTGTTTGCTTTTCTGTTGCATAGTGATGTAATGTATAATTTTGAATGATAAATTAGTAGTAAAGTATTTTTTTTAATCAAATATCTGTGTTTTCTCAATTCATGTGTCACATGTTCAGCCCAACTAAATATATATTGAACTTATTAGGAATAGAAAAAGGTATCATTTCATGAGGCCCATTTTAGTTTTAAAATTTTAGCTTTCTGATAATATTTCTACTTACAAAACCGTTTATGGGCCAGATTAAAATGATTTGATCATCTCATCTTCACGTTATATCTAAGCCCATTTATAATAGAATTCGGTGATTTGTCTATCATTGGTGGAACTGCATCATTGGTGCGGTTTCATCTATGTATTTTTAGAAGAAAAAAAAAACAATCAATTATTTTTCTGACAATTTGATTTTTTAATTTCTAAATATAAAAAAAAAGTTAGAGATCGTCTCATATCTCCCATTGTGGGGACAAAATTGGAGATACTTTGCAAAATCCATCTGTTTTATTTAGATCAAACAATACCTTGGTTGTTTTGGCCGTCAGATCTAAAACGACGGTCCAGATCCTTGTGGGCACTAAATTATATTCAGAAAATTGGAGATGATCTGAAGGTTACCACAAAACCTTGAATTCGTATCCTCTGAGATATCTCAAACTTTGCGTGACTTTATGGAAAATCCCAACCGTTTAAATACGTTCTTCACGAATCTCAAAGCACACATAATACTGACCCCACATCACCCCCGAATAGGCACCGGACACGTCGGTCACGCAAAAGTTGAGATATCTCAGACGATACGCACTCCAAAACCTTTTGGTATATTTCCAAAAAAGTTGTTAATCGAATATCAATCATCCAATTAAATAGTTGATCTTCTTTTAATTTTATGAATTATTTATATGTTTATTTACGTGTAAAAGTCTAAATTTATTTAGATATATACGTACTCACCACACATTCTTGTCATAAGTTTATTTAGATATATACGTACTCACCACACGGTTTTCTCGAATAATTGGTCGATTATTTCCGATTATGCCCGATTGTTTCCGATTATTCTCAAAATAATCGCTTAGCGATACCCTATATGTCCGACGAGCGCATACCATTATTGTAAATAACACTGATTTAGATCAAACAATACCTTGGTTGTTTAGTTCGTCAGATCTGAAACAACGGTCCAAAAAATGGCGCGGCGGAGCCGGTTCTGTCACGGAATGGCACAGAACGACACGTGTTACTGTTCCGTGCTGTGACTCGCGTGTTGCGTGCCGTGACCAGCTTGCAGAAAATTTGGCACGGCACGTCACGTGAAAGATCCAGTCACGGCACGGCACATAATCACGCTAGTCACGTGTAATTAGGACCGTTAGGTCTTAATCAAATGGTAAATCTTGAATAAACTAACTTAAATTATGAAAAAATAGTTAAACGTGAGAAACGTAACCAGTTACGTTTGAACACAGCACGGCATGAATCACTGTTCACTTGATTATGGCACGGCATGAGACCAAAGTTACGGCACGGCACTTTTTTTCCACTCTACTTGTGGGCACTAAATTATATTCAGAAAATTGGAGATGATCTGAATGTTGCCACAAAACCTTTTGGTATATTTCCCGAAAAAAATACAGAGACCAAGATTGGGTTTTATCTTCTTGTGCTTAGATACCAGGGGATTTGCACGTGTTCCTTCTCTTTCTGAGCCTCTGTCCTGTATAATTGATGCATCTCTCTTAATCCTTGCTCTATTAAATTTCTTTTATTGAATGCGTCAATGCACCTGTTCTTCATCTTATTTAACCAAGGCTAAATGTGCATGTACTTAAAATTTATTAATTTTGAATTGAGCTACGTGTTGGTTACCCCAAGTGCACCCGGTTTAAGCTAAATCTAAGTTTAATCTATTGGTTTGTTTGGAGGGAACACAAATTTGTGATAAGATTTTGTTGTAAAATTTGGGTGCAACTTTGTCACAAAAGAATTGCAAGTTCATGCATCTGGGTTTTGTAGTAAAATTTGGGTGCAACTTTGTCACAAAAGAATTACAAATTCATGCATCTGGGTTGTGTTAAAACCTATGTTACTCGGATACTCGGAATCCGTATCTGTATCGGACACATATCTGATACCGATACGTGTCCGATATGTATCGGATACACCAGCTGGCGTATCATCTTGCATGGCATATCTTTAACCTCTTGATACTGTCTCCGATACGGATAGACTCGTCTAGATACGGCTGGATACTGGATACTGCTCTGAAACGTGCATGGTCCACCGTGCACCAGCGACGAGCATGATCCACCATACTAGTTGTGGTCCACAACAAAATGTATTTTATAGCTCTCCAAGGGAGAATTGAACCCATGCCCTATGCTATTCACGACAAAAATCTTAATCACTACACTTTTTGACATTTGATGTTAGAATCTACTAACTTTTATATGTAACGTATATCCAAAAATTTTGATATTTAATTTATATAATATAATTTATGAATTAATAATATAATATAATAGACGTATCTTATTCTTGATTTTTAAAAATTATCGTATTATCGTATTCATATCATATCTGATACGATATATGTACCCATATCCATGCAACAATTAATTTCTAGTACAGATTGACGTGAATATATTTGTAGCATTGTTCCAACAATTATTTTTTAGCTACCTAATGACAGGATTTATAGTACACATCAGAGGAATTTAATTCAGACCCACCACCGTTGAAAATTTAATTTATCCAAGTAACCTTCTTTGAAGTTTGAACACATTTGTTAATTTACTTATTTTGCATCAATTTAATATTTTATCATCATCAAAATTATTATTATATTTCACAATAATTTTGGGAGTTACTTTTGGCACATTAATGTGTCGTACTGACCGGCTGTTCATGAGGTCATTCTTTTCTGATGGGAATTAAACACCTATTCAAAATGCTACAATTAATAGCTATTGATTTTAATTGAAATGAATAAATGAACCTATAAATATAATTTAATTAAACTCAAATATGACATGCATTAATATTGATTTATACCGTTGACCGCTATTACTATTTATGTTCCTACTTTTCCTACAGACGGGCCGTTCGGTAACAAAGGATTAAGAGCTTAAGCAACGCTAAGGAATCGATGTTCAGTTGTCTTAATCCGTGAGTGAAAGTTAAGGAAGCTAAAGGAAGGGGTAGAGGTGCCTTAAGGTCCGGGCAAAAAGAGGCTAAAGGTGTTCTTAATCCGCGCTAAGAAATCGATGTTCGGTAAGATTAAGAGATTAAGAAAACTAAAAAAAGCGAATTAAGTTTTAAGGAGACTTAATCCATTTGTAGCCGAACGGCCCCAGATCCAAGACATAAAGTAATAGTAGCTACCTTAATGCAATATATTTATTATATCTCTAAAAAAAATATTGTATATGTTTCAAATATTCCATTTGAATTATGGTACAAATACCAACTTAAGTTTTATTATCTTGAAATAAGTGTTTGTATTATTTTGAAAGAAGATGTATAGATGCAAATCTATTACATCAACCATTCTATGGCGGTACTGTTAGAACATAAATTAAAAAAAAAAATCACAATTTCCATTTTAACAAGTTTGATCTAAACTTCTAATTGATTTTACATATAATGGAACCTGCTAGCATGCTACGCATAGCATAGAGGGCCTCCGTGCAACGGCTCAATATTCGACTTTTCAAAATCTTAACGGTCGATCCGAACCGTTCTTGTTCTCCATATTAATGTGTTTGGAGATCAAATTTTACATTTTTTGGAATTTGTTTACTATTTTTTTAGATTTATTGAAAATCGTTGTTTTTTTATAGTCCAGATTTGCTGAAAACAACGATTTTCAATAAATCTAAAAAAATTTCAAAAAATGTAAAATTTGGTCTCCAAACACATATTAATATGGAGAACAAACGGTTCGGATCAACCGTTAGGATTTTGAAAGGTCAAATATTGAGCCGTTGCACGGAGGCCCTCTATGCTACACATAGCATATAATATTTGAATTATCATGTTTGTTTTATATATTTCATATTCGAACTTATTTGTGATATTAAGAAGTTTAAGGGTAGAACTGAAAATCATGTTACTGAATTTTTACCCCAACGAGTACAGTAATTCAAATGGAACAATGTTAGTACAAAAAGGTACCCTTTTTTACTGTATATTAATTTATTAACCAGAGAAACAATCTGATCAATTTCATGTGCTACATTGAAGAATCCACATGGAAACCTTAGCAGATTGTTTTGTGGTAATAGCAACTCCAAGTACCATGTAATAAATTTATTGGACCACTATATATAGTGGGGGTGTAAACGGAGCCGGATTATCCGACGGATATCCGCTCCGAATCCGTTTATAATTCGAATCCGAATCAAACGGATCCAGATATAATACGGATACGGATCGGATATTTATTCAACATGGAGAATTCATCCGGATTCGAATACGGATAATTTCCTCGTTTTATAAACGGAGCGGATATCCGACATATCCGAATTCAAATCTACGGACCCGTTATTAGAGAGAAGAGAAGCGACTCATCTCTCCTCGCTTTCTCCAACAGCCGCATGAAAACTTCACGTGGGACTTATATATTCTTGGGTCCATTTAAATTTACACTTGTGGGACTAATGCCACTTCATAGCCGGAATTTTGATTGGTTGAGCTATTCACGTGCCGAGGCACCTGTGGCAGTGTAGCCTATTGTTTGAGTCAAATCTCCATTTTTTTTTCCTATGGGGCCCACACCATCCCATTGCCTAGCAGCCTAGGTAGTGAGTTGTCACCTGCTTGATTTGTAGAATGTTATTTTCTTGATTTTCTGTGGCACAAAATTTACGTGCATACTGCATAACTGAATTTCAGTTGTTACAATTAGTTGAATTATAATCGATCTTAAATTATTTATTCATTTTCATATTTAAATTTTGTTAATTAGTATTTATATCACAAAGTTTATATAACTCAACTATCCGACAATTATTCGTTTTGTATTCGTATTCGAATCCGTATCCGTGGACTATCCGTTCCGTATCCGTATTCGTTTAAGGCGGATTTGGTTTTAAATTTTGATATATGTTTACTATCCGTATCTGTATTCGTATCCGCTCATTATCCGACGAATGTGGATATGGTATCAACATTATCCGCTCCGTATCCGCTCCGTTTTCACCCCATAATATATTTCTCTGATTACTCATCTAGTTGTTCTTTGTTTTTTGTTATATATATTTAGGTCAAAAGATTCGACTTTATTACCAATTAATGCATGGACTTTGTAGGAACTTTGCACATGCATAGTCTAGACTTCTGGCATCTCAGCCATTAATTACATTATTTGTTCTTGTTTCATTTTTCTGAAAAATAAAATAAAATGACCCCATCCGTTTTTCCTTATATTTAGCAGGTTACATACCGTTTTATACTTTTATTTGATGTAAATAATTAACTTATATTAAGCGTAGATGTTCTAATTCATTGATGGTTGTAATTAAAAATTGAAATTTCGAATTCAATATCAGCTTTTCAATTAAATAGTTGGCCTTCTTTTGATTCTATAAATCATTTTCATGTTTATCTACGTGTAGAAATCTAAATTTATTTAGATCTGTACTCGTCACACGTCCTTGTCATAAGTTTATTTAGTTTGACTTCTTTTGATCATGATTTATTTTCATTTCTTTAAGTATCAATTTTTGGATTGATTGATAATTAATTGGTTATGTCTTCATTTCTTTTCATTTTTTTTTACATTATATAAGGAATGTCGTTTGTGAAAAGGAAATAATAATGATCAATAAAATAGTTTTTCCTTGATAAAAAGGATGCAAAAATTTCAAACTACATAATAACATAATGTGAGTCAAATTACATGATCAATTAAAGAAATATGATTATATATTTATTATTGTTGAATAATTTTCTTTATTAATTTATTTATTATGAAAATATGTTACTTTGTATGATATTTTTTATTTTATAATATGTCTCGTTGCAACGCACAGACACGATACTAGTATTATTAAAAACGTATTGCACAAAATTAAATTATAAATAAATTCATATATGAATTCACATATACGATCTGCAGCGTCTTTTTTCGGGCATATTTAAACTTAATTATAATTAAACAATGATTATAGAATGAGGAGGGATCCACTTATACCGTTTTTGGTGACACCCGATTACACCTTATATTTTCAAAGTTTTTAAAGTCCAAACAGTCGATCCAAATCGTTCAACACGATGGATATATTAAAATGTGCTTGCGCATCAAATTTTACATTTTTTGAATAGTTTACTATTTATTAAGTATTTTACAAAATTGTTGTTTTTAGACCATTGAATTTTTGTAACCATCTTAATAAATAGTAAAAAAATTTTAAAAAAAATGTAAAATTTGATATGCTAGCATATTTTAATATATCCACCACGTTGAACGGTTTGAATTAACTGTTTGGACTTTAAAAATATACGATGTTATCTAGGGGTGTAAAGAGTCGGATACAGATCGGATAGTGGTCTTGCCGTATCCGTATCCGTTATAATTTTTCGGATACGAATACGGATACGGATACGGATTGGATATTAAACGTTAAGGATACAGATCGGATATTGGACGGATACAGATATTTTTCATAATTAGCTTGTTGGTTACAGAACATCTATTATATTATTAAAATATTAGTCACTGATTATGTTATAGTATTATATTGTTCATATCTATATGTCATTTAATAAATTAATTTAAGAACATATAGCATATATATTGTGGTTTAAAAGTGTAAACAGTCGGATACGGATAGTTAAAAGTCTTACTATATCTTTATCCGTAATAATTTTTCGAATACAGATACAGATCGAATAATTTAGATAATTTTTCGGATTTAGATCCGGATAAAATCGGATAATATCTGATCCATTTACACCCCTTTATCCAATTTCACAAAAAAAAAAAAAAAAGGTAAGGGTTGCGGATCCATCCTCTCATAGAATAGATATAATATTAGGAGTAAAAAGTACCAATTTTGCTAAATATCTCAAATCAATCAAATCCTGACCTTCAACTTACTAAAATATAACATAAGACAAATAAACTGTTTTATTCTTATCCAATCCTCCTAATGGTCTGTAGAAGCAGCCAATTGTTATTATTTATATACATACATATTACTTCTGTAGTTGTATCAATAATATGATATACATGAAATGACAAAATTGGGTCCACAATTTCTAATTGACCGTTACACTGCCCAGCTTGAGCTTAATAATGCCTAATAATATAACTACTCCAAAGTTGGGCTTTGTTAGACACCCAAACACCATATAATAAAAGGAAGAAAAACCATACTAAAGAGTAAAGACAAAATTTTAGTGATTTTTGTTTGCTAACAGTTCACAATTGAAGTAACTTTTTATGGTTTATGTCATTATGTGCGTATCATATCCACATTGTAGACCCCACCAACCACAATATCACAGAAGTGATCCATATCCCATTCAAACTTGTATACTCTTACAGTTAATTTATACAAAAGTTGTATGGATGTATAAAGTATAAACTACAATACTGTCCGAAATCAGACGACATTTACTGAAGATATGTAAAAGGACGTAGAAAGAGAAGGTGCATGGAGTGGTGGAAGCGAATAGCCGAATACCTACCTTGGTGTCTGTTTTTAATCGCTGTGCCGTGGCCTGTACAGCACGCCAAATAACTAATAAGCCCATATATTTTTCTTTTTTTATACAACCAACCAAAATAAACAATTTTGGGTCGATCATAATTTGAATATTGTCAAAACAAACAGAAGGAAATAACAATAAATTGTTAATTTATAAAATTCCTAGCTCTAAGTACTGATAGCTACAGCAACATAAACATGTTTTTTTTTTTTTATTAACGGCGATTGAGATTATTTACAGTTGAAACATGAAAGCATTGGAATTCTACGGTTGAGATTATTTACAGTTGAAACATGAAAGCATTGGAATTCTACGGTATATTATACGTAGACACTCGAAAAAAAAATATCAATGGCTTGGCAATAGATGCTAATCGCTATAGTAGACACTAGACAATAGCGTATACCGTACAGCTACGTCAATTCTTTCATTCGAAAGTTGCCCGTGCAAAAGAAAAAGTAGACAAATTGCCTCCCGTCCGTACCTGACTGACCAAGTGGTCCTGTCAGAGAAAACCACGAGCTTTGGTACAAACAATTGGATTTTAGCACTGTACTGTATAACTACTATTTTTCTCTTCATTCAAAAAAAAAAAAAAAACTATTTTCTCTTTTGAATTGATAACAGAAGCGCATCTCAAATAGTAAATGCATAACAGTAACAGTTACTACAATTTTTTTTTAATCCAAAAGGTCTCTGAGTAATTTAGTACTGTTGCCTTTTCTGTATGTTTGTTTGTCTACAGAATTTTCGCATAAAGGGATAGCACAGATGTACAGTTTAGACCACTGTCACTGAAAAGTGGTCCCTGTATGAGTCAAACAAAGTCTCTTTGTTTTCTCAATTTTCACAAACAACAATAAAACAGAGAAAGGACTGTTTCTTTGGGCATTGAACCCACGCTAATTCAACCTTCAAAAAAAAAGCTGAAAAAGGAAAACTATGGGTCTATGGCCAATGAAAAGATGAATATACGCCAGAAAATTTAATAATGACAAAGTAGAGGGAAGGATTTCATATCAAAAAAGTTAGCACACTCATAAGTTATAACTAATAATTTACAGAAACCAAGATAACAAAATCAGTGACTGAGACTCTGAGAGAGAGAATTGAGAGCACAAACTAACAACATCTTGGTCGCGGCGCGGCTAAAAGGAGCGCATTTGCGCCGCTCCGCTCTCTGCGGCCAAAACAGACAAAACATGACATGATATAATTAAACTATAGTTAATATTACTAATCAAGATCTAAACACCATAGAGATCCTAATATATTCCAACCTACATTAATTTTACATTTCCCTAGGGATATATCCGACGTCAAGATTAGACGCTTGGTCCGGATTCCATCTCCAGCCGTCCATCTCCTGGATCGCTCATGGATCGTTGTAATGGCGACTCTGATCCTGCCAAAATCAACGTGGTGATTCATATACTGACACTTGCATTGTGATAGTTTATGCAAAAGAAATATTTCTTGTTTTTGTGGTATCTGAGGAAGATATTTTTCTGGAATAGCTTTATAAAGGATCATTAAATTCTTCACGAGGAATGAATCAATTTCATGATCAACCTATCTTTTTATTCTTAAATGCTAAATAGAAGAACTTATGAAGAACTCTAAACACATCGCACCAGAATTTAAATAACTATAAACATCATTGAAGTTTGATGATCTTAAGCTTATGAAATTATAAAGAGGAGGGTTCAAAACTTCAAATGCACTCAAAATTTTGTGCACCCAAATGCACCCTATCTTTCAAGTCATTTTTCTCCATTTTCAAAGTCCGAATAGTCAATCCGAACTGTTAAATACAATCTATATATTAAGATGTGCTTGAAGACCAAATTTTATATTTTTTAGAATTTTTTTACTATTTATTAAGTCACTTCGAAAATCGCTGATTGAAAATTTGTCCAACTCGTTCTATTTCTATATTTTTCTCATAATAATATTATACTAAAAATAAACTTAATATTGGAAATAATAACAAAATTATGTCTCAATCAAAAAATTTCCCCACCTATCCAATAATCGGTGAGAATTGAGACAGTTAATTAGTTAAGAGTTGTATTAATTTTGCAATTACTTCAGGGGTTTTGCACAATCTCCAAATATTCACTGAATAAGTGAATATCAATAGTGAAACTGTGAAAGTAAAAAGATAACTACAAGTCAAAATCTACCAGTAGAAGAAGAGTTGAAGGAGCGCTTGCAATGAGCAATGGCACTCTGTATCCCATCCTGTTGCTGAATCAGCGAATCATCCCTCCTCTGCGGCGGCGGCGCCACCTCCGCCGCAGCCTTTGCCACCACTGTTGCCGACGCCGACCTGCTCTTTCCCAGTCTCTTACACACTTCCTTTAGCCCAGCTGGTACACTCGCTCTAGGTGCTCTTACTCCACACGCTACAACAACTGGTTGCGACACTTTCTCAGGCTCTACAACCGCTGCCTCCTTGGCCGGAGTAGCATTCGCAGGCACCACCGCCACCGCAACCTCCGTCTCAGCGTCGGTCTCCTCTCCTTCACTTGTAGTGAAACGGAGCTTGTCTCCGTATCTCTTGGAAACTCTGACATACAACGGCCTGATCTTGTTCAAATACTTCAACACTACTTCTTTCGCGAATTTTCTTTCCTCTGCTGACGCCGCTGCTTCCTCTTTGGAAGATTTGATTTGTTTCGCACCAGAGTCGCGCGAGAAGAGAGAGACAACAAGGAACTTTGATTTAGGCGAAACAACTGCTGATACGGTCTGATCAGGCGAGGCTGACTGAGATTTCTTCAAGCCTAAAAGGAATACTCTGATCTTAGTAGCAGATTTGAGAAGGGAAACGGGAAACTGATTGAGTGGCTTTGTATCCTGATCAGAAGAAATGACAATCGAGTTGCCTTTGAAGAACAAATCACCTGATGGAGATGCCGGTTCTGATCTGTGGAGGTCCACGTCAGTATCGCATGACAGCGAGGCGAGGTTGGATTCATCCCGGACAGAGAACTCCAGGTCGAAGAAGGAGCCTTCTTCGTCAGAGTCGGAGAGAGAGGATATTGTAGGGGACAGCACGGTGGTGGAAATGGTGGTGGTAGAGGGAGAGGATACGGTGGCGGAAGTGGTAGTAGTGGTGGTGGAACCAGTACTGCGCCAGTATTTGAGGAGGCTGAAAGTTTCCATTGTTGGCAAAGCCAGAGAGAGAGAGAGAAGCGAGGTGCTCTGTTTCTTTTGTTTAGGTTGAGGTCGCTTTCTCTGGCTTTTTTAAGAGGGGATGAGATTTGGAAAGGAGGTTAAAAAGGCTTGGAACAGAGGAAGAAAGAGAGGAGCGTGTGACAGGAATTCATATTAAATTTTTAACTGAGGTACCTTAAATGTAAAGTTTAAATCTGGACTGTCAGATCTGCACAGGCACGAATATTAAAAGGCTTTAGTTGTCCTGGATTCCGATCGAACGGTGATGTTATAAAAATAAATTTATGGTTACTTCAGAGGATTTTAATACCCGACAGAGAGCGGGAAGGAGATTTATTTTGTGGCCCTTATCTTTTTCGCTGACAGGTGGGGTCGTCCAGGACAAATGTTGCCCAAATATGTTTTTCCTAATAAATTATTCACCTAATGTAAGTTTTTTTATTCTTTATATCAAATTAAAATATGATTATTTGATCCATCTCAAAATTTTGAAAGATCTCATTTGAGAAATTCTGAGTTGACTGATAATGGGATTTCGCCAAACTAAAAAGCAAAAAACACATAATATTTGGAAAATAATAAAGCACGTGCCTAGAATTTGACATGAAGAAATTTGTGAAGAACTAAAAAATCCCTCCTTCAACTTTGCTAATGATTAGAAAGCGAGGCATCAATATAATCATTTGTACAGTCATTGCTATATCTAGTGTTCAACTTCATAATTATTAATGTACAGTTAAATTTATTTTTGTGTTCCATGAAAAATTGTAATTCTGAAAAAAAAAAAATGGTCAAACCGATCAAACAAAAACAATACAAGATTGTTTAATGTTTAATTAAAGGGAAAAAAAATTTTATGATATTTCAAAACATGGAAATTAGTTATTTGCCACCCAAAACATGAAATTAGTTATTTGCCACTCTAAAATCATTAAATTTATGAAATTGCCCCAATTATACATCTAATATATATAATTGATTAAAATTATTCTGAAAAGTATTGTATAAAAAACGTATTTTGATATTTCCAAAATTACCCTTCAATTAAGCAAATAAAATTAGAAAATTAATCTCTCCAGTACCCTTACCTTCGTCCCCTTCACCTCCTGCCTTCCCCTTCGCCTCTCTTTCACCCTTCCTCCGCCAGGCCGACGTCACCTCTCCTCCGCCGAACCTCCTGCCTCTCCGCCACCAGCACTGCTCTCCGCCGAACCTCCTGCCTCTCCTCCACCGCTAAATTTGTTTCAGGTAACTATCTGTCTCTATATTCTCTCTTTTCACATTAATTTTCTTTCATTCACATCTTCATTTGACCATAAATCTGGTAAATATGGTTGCTAGTTCGATTGAAGTTTTATTCTGTTGTATGAGCTTTGTTAAAATTTCATTTTTGTTTCCAATATCTCTTAAATCTGTAGCTTGACCACAAATGTGGTTTTCATATATGTTTCCACAATTACTCCATTAATCTGCACAGTATTGTACCAGTACTTGATGGGGTTACTGATCGGCAAACTAAAACATCATAATAATGGTTATAATTTAGTTCTTGAGGAGAAGATTCAAGAGTTTTTCTAACAACCCATCTCAAATAATCCAACATCATCTGAAAAAGCAACAGACACGGAAAGAAGAAACTTCATCTAATTGGGATGCAAATCAAGTTGCTGGACGTGGAATTATAATCAGAGACAGAGATGTGGCACCCAGAGCATTTGTTATAGATCTTAACCAAACTTGTGTGCCGATAATAAATTAACTCTTTCGTGTTATGTTTTATTTTATTTTATTTCCTTGTGTATTTTAATGTTTGTAGTAGTTGTATTTTTTATTATGAAGAAAGCAGATTTTGATGATCATAATAACAATCACGAGTTGTCTAATATATTATCTAATTTTATCTCAGATTGGTGATGAAATGGATGATTTTGATGCGACCCGCGAACCTGTGAGACCTGACAAAATGAAAAGTTACTATCTGGAAGATGAATAGGCAATGTCTAGTGATGTAAGAACATCAGTTTGTAGAGATGGGAAGGGAAAGAGAAAGATCACATGGCAAGATCAAGTTGCACTAAGAGTTTAGCTTAAGTGTTATTTATCTTTCTTTTAAGCTATTGCTGGTGTGCCTCTGGTAAAAAGATGATCAATGTAGTTGTGTTTGTCAAGCCTTAAGTTATCTTTGCATATGAAATGAAGGATCTCTAGAGGAATTAACATAAGAAATGTACTTGTTTCCCTTGCATAAAAAATGAAGAGTTGGATGCATTGACAAATACAAAATAACAACTTGTTAATAGATGTGATAATCTACTGGCACTTGAGATATTTTTTGCTGCTTCAACTGTAAAACTTGTAGGATTAGCAGATTACAAAATTTTCCTACATAAAACTAATAATATTTAAACTACACGTATACTATACTCATCTCTGCCTTGTTTAAACTTGTGAGTATTGGTTCCTCACATTTTTTTTCACTATAAGAGTTTGCTTCAAATAATTAGTCGTCATTGTTTGATTTACAACAAATCCTGCAGAACTTAGTTTTGCTCCCAAAGAAATATTTAAGCTTGTTTGCATCAATATTGGAATACAAGATAAAAAAAAAGACGCCCAATAGAAATCCATCTAACAAACAATTTAACCTCGGTAGATCTATAAAATCCATCTAACAAACAATTCTAACACATCAACGCCTAAATTTCCTACAGCTACACACTAATCACATCAACACCTCTTGTCAATTCCTCAACACTTGTTCTTTTACCCTACTCGGCAGGTTTCTCTTCCTTGTTAGCATCAGAACAAGTCGACGCCACGCTCACACATTTCTCAAAGCAGAAGCAGCTGACAAGGTGGTCATTCGTCACTCGTCAGACCAGTGACCAGCATGAAGGTGTAGATAACAATGGGGCCCACACACCTAAGGCCCCTGCATACCATATCCTTGCTAATTGTTTCGGCTTTGGAGGTCTTTATGGGCACCTGACGTGGGTACCTGAATCGGCTGACAATCGACTTGTGGTTCACAAAGCCCCTTATGTACCGATCGAATGATCCAAACTCATTTATTATCTACATGACAAGAAATTGCAAATGGTACATGAAAATTAAACATCCTAAACTCATCTATTATCTGCACAACAAGACTGGTACATTAAAATTAAACTATCCAAACTCATCTATTATCTGCACAACAAGAAATTGCAAATAGTACATTAAATTTAAACAATCCAAACTCATTTATTATCTGCACAACAAGAAATTGCAAATAGTACATTAAATTTAAACAATCCAAACTCATCTATTATCTGCACAACAAGAATGGTACATTGAAATTAAATGATCCAAACTCATCTATTATCTGCACAACAAGAAATTGCTAATGGTACATTAAAATTAAACAATCGTGGCAGTCAGATCAAGTTCAGATTGGGATTGATACCAACAGATGCATGCTGGTTCTCTCTATTTTGTGCTTTCATCTCTTGGGCAACAGCCAACAGGCTTCTTAGTTCCGGCTTTAGCAATAAAAAACAACTACAATAATAACTTAGATGATAGATACTGAGTTATGAACTGATATAGGGAGTGTACCTTTACTTACAAATATTTTAATTGAATTGTGTGGCTTGTGTGGGACTATTAATAATGTTTGGATATTATAATACCTTGAACACAGTAAGCACAAAATAATCCTACTGAGGTCAGTACCAAATAATCAATACTTGCATGTATGGGTACAACAGACTGGCACTGAGGACTTTTACAAACCTTTAAAATTTGTTTTGAATTCTCAATGACCGCACGCAGCTTTGCCTTTGACAAGAGGGATCTGGCAGGGCTTCCAAGTGCTACTAGCTTTTTCTCATTTATATGATTTGTGCACTAATTCCTATATTTCTACACAGGCTGTACTTGAATCACGAGGGACAATTATCAGATTCAAACAAACCTTGTATTTCTACAGCGGTGACTAATTGTTTCAAAAATCGCTGAAATTGCTAATATCAAAGAAAGGTGGAGGAAGGGTGAAAGGCGGAATCGGGTTTAGGGTGAAAGAGCAGAGGAAGGGTGAAAGAGAGGCGAAGGGGAAGGCAGGAGGTGAAGGGGACGAAGGGAAGGGTACTGGAGAGATCAATTTTCTAATTTTATTTGTTTAATTGAAGGGTAATTTTGCAAATATCAAAATACGTTTTTTATACAATACTTTTCAGAATAATTTTAATCAATTATGTATATTAGATGTATAATTGGGACAATTTCATAAATTTAATGATTTTAGAGTGGCAAATAACTAATTTCATATTTTAGGGTGGCAAATAACTAATTTTCATGTTTTGGAGTGGCATAAAAAAAAATTTCCCTTAATTAAATGAGATATACTTTCAAGGGATCTGAATAATTTATCATGGATCCATTCTATTTATTTCAAGATAGAGAACTAAAAATGAATGGTAGCTAACACGTCACACGTGGCATGCAACCAGTCAAAAGTGAGCTTCAAATTCAATAAAAGGGCTTTCCGACAAAAATAAACCGGGGATCGTGCATTGGTTAAAATATTTTAATGGTAAGTGTTAGTAAATGATTATTTAATGGTAAGTGTTGGTTAGTGTTGGATCCGGTGAAAATCTAACCGGTTAGGGAGGGATGAAATCGGGTAGAAAATAACTGAGAAAGAAAGTTAAAAACTGATGAGATTTTGATCGATTTGGTTATTTTTTGAAATTATGTGAAAAATTGAGTAGAATTTGAAATTTCATTATTGTTTTTTATATTAATAAAAATATACTCTGCATTCTTATCTCAGTTTTTAAAGTCCGAATAGTTGATTTGAATCATTCAATATGATTTTCGTATTGGAGACCAAACTTTTATATTTGATGGAATTTTTTTTACTTTATTTTTTGTATGGATACAAAATCTCTTTTTTTTTATGATCCAAAATTTTATGAAAATAGTAATTTTTGTACCTATCTAAAAAATAATATTTTTTTCAAAAAAATATAAAATTTGAAATCTAAGAAAATTATAATATGAAGATTATGTTGAGTAATTCAGATCGATTGTTTGGACTTTAAAAATAGATAAAAAAAAATGCAATATAAATGAAGCATAAAACCAATAATTATGTTTTTGTCACCTTCATTGGTTAGTTATCTCACAGATAGCAATAGTCCATAACTTTTTTTTTTAAATAAATTATAAAATTCAACCTATTGCCTATAATATTCCATATTTTTTATAATAAATATCCGCATTTCATCATTATTAATTACGCTGGTGCAGAGTCAATGAACTAGTTAATATAAAAAGAGTGAGGTTATGGTACTTTTCAACGCACGGATCATTCTGTGCATTGGATTTATATCTCTATTTTCGAAGTCTAAATAGTCAATCCGAATTGCTTAACATTAGTATTATATGAAAATATACTTGAAGACCAAATTTTATGTTTTTTTTATTTTTTTTTTATTTTTACTATTTTTTGAGACAAGTAGAAAATGACTTGATATAAAAATTATGGATCATCTGAAAGTAATGAATTTATATCTAACAAAAAAATAGTAAAAAGGTTCCAAAAATATATATAATTTGGTCTCCAAGTATATTTCTATATGATAATAGTGTTGAGCAGTTCGAATCGACTATTTAGACATAGAAGACAAAGATATAAATCCAATACACAGAACGATCCGCGCATTACAAAGTACCATAACCTCACTCTTTGAAAAATGAGTCAGCTTACTGTATAAGTGTATTTATCTCTATTCGTGGCCGAAATACAAATTATTTTAAATTTGATTGATCCCAAACCCTCCGTGCTTCCTATATATCAAAATCTTATAATTCTCGTATTTTACCATTTTTATAATTTTAAATATATTTTCGATTATTTGAAAAAAAAAATAGGTCAAAATAATGAAAAAAAAAATGCTAAGGTCAAATTTCAAAATTACAAAAAAAAAAATAGATAAAGGATCTAAAAATAAGTAAAAGGTATAATTTAATTTATTTTTATTTTATCCAAATATAAATATCTGTACAATTTTTTTCATAGTGAAATATGCTATATTTGACTGTGGTATAAGTCATAGAATTAGTAACTCATTATGCACTTATAGTGTCTAACATGAACAAAGTCCGAAAGAATAGCATGAAACAAAATATCACTCATGTCCTCACGAGTTAACCTGTTAGTGTAATAATCTACAAGTTAATAATACGATAAATTATCATAAAACTTTGTTCATGAATTGAATGTTTAATTATATATCATTTTGTTGCCTTATTGCATTTATGAATCATTCCGAGTTCATGACTGAAATTGTGAAACTTCATAATACAGATGATATATACTCTTAAAAAGTCTCTTGTTTTATAATTAGCAGGAACACTAATTACCGCTAGTGTGCGGATTAAAAGATGGTCAAGTTTTACAGACCATTGACAAGATATGTCATTTTAATCACACAGATATATGTTATAGGAACATGATATTAGACAGACCCCGAATGAAACATTAAATAGAATTGTGTTCGTGTCATTAATGTTTTCATTCAGTATCAAGTTCTACAGTATGAGGTATTCATCGTCCCTACTAAGAGATGTGTATGTGTAAGTGTTATCCAACGCTGTCTGTAAAAAGCATTCATAACGGTAGCACTTCCGTATGTATAGCTTAGCTGAGGAAGTGATGGTTTACCAAAAGTACTATTGTCCCTCGTATTTTGTACGAGCTATACCATCGCTGGGCCCCTTGGTAGAGTTAGATTATCTGCATGCGGTATAATTACAAGAGTAATTATATTTGATAATCTGCTCAAGATCAAGAAAAGATTAAGTTAGCAAGGATGACACACATCTACCTTGAAACTGATCTGATAGTTATGTGACAAAAGAACTGACACAAGTAAATTGTTTACTGGATCGTGATATTGTATAGTACAACATCATCTGTGTAATTGGATGGTCATAGTGTATACTGCCAGATGCCTCCTATGATTATAGAAGTTAAAACAGTTTTAATTCTATTTACCAACACAACACATATCCTACTGGGTCACACCATATAGGAGCTATTCGGAGAATCTTACTGATTAATTATAAATTGATTATAATTAATATTAATATGGTTATAATTAATTATACGTGATATAATTAAATTATAAATGTCATATAAAAATGACAAGCAGAAACAACGATTAATTTATAAACGTACACGTTACGTTGTATAAAAGTTACCGAAACAACAACTGCAAGAAATATAATTGTTCATAATAATTATACGGATATTAATTGTATTCGGGCCAAGGGCATTCGGGTCTTTTCAGATTCGTCCTTATCGGCATGACACGTCATCGATCCTATCTAGATGACACGTCATCGATCCTATCTAGATGACACGTCATCGATCCTATCTAGATGACACGTCATCAATCCTATCCACATAACACCTCACCCCTCTAGGTGGCATGCCTTGTCATAGGGGTATTTTGGTCTTTTCACACCATTTTAGAGGCTATAAATAGAGGGGTGCATGAAGAGATTAAAATACTAATTCACTTGTATCGTTTCGTGTCGAAACGAATCGGTATTTTCTCTCTTTCTTGGTTTCTCTCCCAAATAGTGTTTCGGTTAAGAAAAGAAAGTTAGACGTAGTTGACGTATAATCTTGTGGGTTGTTGTGAAGTATATTTACGGGATCGATGAATAGTATTTTCCCAAATTTCGCGGTATCTCAGTTTTGCTCATTGATGAAACTGAGTAACCAAAAATTCGTGTTTACGGGGTTTTGTCTTTTTATCTGTGAATAGTGTTTTTAAAGAATTCCGCGGTTTATAGTATTTCTGGCAAAAGAAATAAACCGCTCTCCGGTTAGTCCTGGTGGATAACCGATAGAGGCATCAGACGTCTGATGCTCCGAGACGAGTCATTCCAGATGTCGCTCTTCTCACTCGGTCTGCATTCCAATCCGAATTTGGAAACAATGTATAAATATGTTATATTAATCTATTTAATTGGTAAGTATATTAAAGTTTTAGAAATCAATCATGGAGTGGATCTGTAAAAGGATTAAATTGGGTTTTGATGCTAAAGGAATACTGAAGGTGGACCGCCTTGGAAGGTTTCCTGACATATCCCGTTTAATCCTTGGCTTAAGTTAGAAGTAAAATTTTGTTTTACGTTCTTTCCGCATATTAAGCAAATAAATGAGTTTGAACAACCAAAACCCCAACAGGCTTAATTAATGGGTTTGAACCGTCAAAACCCAACAAACCCATCTAAATAGGTGGATTAATTTCCAGGTTGTAATTGTTGTTAGTATCATTATTATTATAATTATCTTTGTCGTCATTATCATCATCATCATCATTATTATTACAGTAGTTGTTATTGTTGTTGTTTATTATTATTACAGTAATGTTAGTTTTTAATACTAAAAACCTTCGGTTGTATTTTTTTTTTTTTTTTTTTTTGTATATGCACATTAGTATGTTACATACATTAAAAATTTTACTATATAAAAATACATTTGGTTTATGTACAGCCAGCTAGCTAGTTTCAAATATAAGTAAAACTAAAATATTATTTATAGTTTTATAATTTTAAATTGTTTTGTAATTAAAAAACTTGTTATCATCAGATATGTAAGTAAGACACAATATAAAGATCAAGAAGTTCAACTTATTTCATCATAATTTTAATCAACAATCAAATAAAACATCTTATGCCATCTTAATTTGAAATAAACAACTTATTTCATCATTGATTTAACACATGACCAAAAATGAGATATATATCTTATATAGGTGACTTCTTATTAGGGATGATTAATGAGCGAGTTCGAGTGGGTTAGAGTATGCTCGTGCTCGGTTTATTAGTTTAATGAGCAAGTTGGTTCGAGTTGAAAGGATAATACCGAGTGAAAAGTTGTGCTCATTCTCGGTTCGTTAAATGCTCGAGTTGACTCATACTCATTAAGTGACTCGTTAAGAAATCAAGCTTGTTGCCAATTTGAATTTTATTTTGAGTTTTTTTTTGTTTCAAATACATTATTCAAAAATTAGTTTACATTTATAGAATTTAATAAATTGTCATAATCCAACCTGCTTAAACAGTACATAATTTAGCAAAAATTATTCATAAACAAATTTAACAAAATCAAACAACTATCTTTTTGTCGATTCTCACAGCCCTACATGTTACATGCTCACAAGTCACAACTATCTTTTTGGATTTGATATAGTTGAGATTAGATGTAGCATGATTTCATGCAACTTAGTTCTTAACGAGCAAGTTATGAACGAATTGGGATATGTTTATGTTTGATTCATTAAGTTAATGAACGAGTTAATAATGAGCGAATTGTTAACCCATTGATAATTAACAAATTATTAGCGAGTCACAGATTAGGAGCAATTCACCCTAATTCTCATAGTCCACAAACAAAATATATGGTCCGAGCGTACCTAGTAATAAATAGGATTAGGATACGGCCATACAGGCATGTTTGATTAATTTCTGAATTCTGACTTCCTGAGCCGCAGTACCATTACCATATACTGATTTGATGAGCTGCAGTATGCGACAGCGCTTTGGCAGGAGCTGGTGCTGGTCCCATTTCCAAATTCCTAATCCTCTATATCTATTATCTATAACAGGGGAGACTCTCCTAAAACATCTCTACTATTACATTATAAATTACTAGGTCCCAGTCTCACAAGAACAATAATAACTGGAATAAACCTTTCTACGAGACGAGACTCGGACTCTATCGGCAACCTATTACATAATTTCTTGTACAGGTTTCGTACCAGAAGATCCGGGCATTCGGCTTCCATAATATTTTCACGAGATCGGAGGAGGTTAAACTCACAGCACAAAAAGCTAACTGCACTAAGAAAATCTACGACATGATTAACGGAGGGACATAATGGCCTAAATTTTAGCTTATTGATGTGTGGTAGAAATTGGTGAGTTCCGAATGTGAGAATAGCGTGGCAGTATTAAATCGGATGAAATTTCTACTTCACGTCCGCTCTGCTCTGCTGCTGCACGTACAGAGTACAGGAATAAAAGTAAAAGAAATCACCTACCTATTCATCTCAGGTTCAACAGATAGGATGGAGATGTCAAATTGTCAACTTCTTTTTTCGGTAATTTGTTTTTTGGGCAAAAGATACGGATTTTACAAGACACGCCGTTGAGATGACCGTGAATTGATTTGTTATTTTATTATTATTTTGTTTTAAAGGATGCATAAATTTTTATCTATAAAAATTATTAAAATCAGACGTACAAAAATATAAACAGTTCATTATTTTTAATAAGAGGAGGGTTCTAATACCTCCATGTTTTTGTGCCTCCATCTTTCTTCATCATTTTCAAAGTTCAAACAGTCGATCTGAACCGTTCAACCTAACCTCCATACTAAAATATGTTTGGAGACCAAATATAGAAAGATTTAAATCATCAAATCCGATTCAAATATTATAGATCGGACTCATGATTCGGATCCATGTTTTTTTTTAGTTTAGATTCAAATTGTCCGATTAGAAGAGTATCAAGTTCTGGTCGTCGTATGATTCTAAAAAAGTATAATATTTGGATTTGAATTATTGAGTCAGATCCATATATATTTTAGATCTGACTCAATAATTCAGATATTTCTATATTTGTTGGAAATGAGACATTTTTTTTATTTATGTATTTCTAGATTTAATAATTTTTTATATAAAAAAAAGTTCTCGCAAATTAGTTTGTGATATATTTATTGGTTCAAAAATATGTGAAACATATTGTATAAATAACGAAGAAAAGAAAGAAAGAGTTTAACTTTTGAAGAAAAGAAAGAGAGAAACATAAGGAGTATATTAAGTTTTTAATTAATAGAAAGGTAAGTAGGATTTTTATTGATCTTAAAAATAAAAAAATTGAATCAGTAAGAATTCTATATCGATCCAAAACAGTTTTTCCTTTCAATTTTCTCTAGTAAAGTATAAAATGATTTTACGAAAAATAAATAGAATATCTTACAATATAGATATAATAGAAACATTCCATCTATTTTTTTTAAAACCTTTTTTATATTTATTAGAGATCTACTAGAAAATTCCCTCCATCTATATATCAGATTAGGGCTGCAAACGAACCGAATCGAATCGAATCTGCCTTAGTTCGAATTCGAATTCGAAATTATTTCGAACCAAATCCAATTCGAAATTAAATCTATTTCAAACCTAAAAGGCTAGTTCGAATTTGGTTCGGTATAATTCGAACTAGTTCGATTTGATTCGAAATTAGTTCGAAATTGATAACAATTTAATTAAATTGAGAGCAATTCGGGAAAGGGGAGAAGAAAAAGTAACTCTCAATTCGAATTCGAACTACGGGAAGGGGAGAAGAATAGCTCTACGGGGAAGAGGAGAAGAAAAGCAAGCGGATAACTCCAGAACCTTTTTAATTTAATAATATAAAAAAATGTTAGCGTGTACAAAGCATCCACTGACAGATACAGACATATAGGGAAATAAATCTGCTACGATTCCAACCTACGATCTCAAATCCCAGCCATTGATTTATTGGAATGCAGAATCTAAAAAAAAGTTACTTTTCGGTACACGAATCCCAAAACAAATCAATAGTTGAGATTGAGATCGCATGAACCTACAATCCGTAGGAATCGTAGCAGATTTATTTCCAGCCATATAGTAAAGGAGAGCATGAGTCAAAGAGACGACACGTGACAAGACCGCATAGCTAATGTATGGATCCATGTCAGATTGTCAGGCAGCTTCTCTCCTTTTATCGGTGCAAATGCATTATTCTATTCCAATTCTAGCTATTGATTATTAAAACGAGGAGAGGTCAGAGCCGGCTGCAAATGAATCGAACCCAAAAAAAATTCGCGAACTATCGAATCGAATCTGCTATGGTTCGAATTCGAAATTAATTAATTTCGAATCGAACTGGTTTGAATTAATTTCGAACCGAATTACTGTCGAATCGAATTTTTTTCGAACTTTTTCGAATCGAACTCGAATTGAATCACGAATCTCGAATTTTTGTGCACCCCTATATCAGATTACACTTTTTGATTTTTAAGATTGATAGAAACCCTTCTGATATTTCTATCAATCAACAATTTAATGTACTATTTATTTTCTCTTTCTTTCTTTTATTAATTTCCACAGAAAAAAATTCTCAAAAAAATCCTCACTATTTTATTAAAAAAAACACACTCGTCACTTGAACTCTTATTTTTTAACTATATGTACGGACTGGAAGCAGAGGCTCCTAGGCAGGTCGACTATACTCTTCTTCAAAAGTTTAAATAACGTTTATCGCGTTATAGAGGAATGATTAAAAAAATAGCGTTATGCTCATATAGTGCCGCTATAGTGCAAAATAGCGCGCTATAACACCGATAGCACCATAGATTTTATAATATGAAAACGCTAAAGCGGCACTATAGCGTTATTTAGAACCTTGCTCTTCTTACATGTGTCGTTTATTAATCCTGTGTTAAGATTAAAATGACCATGAATGTAATGTTTTTTTAAAATATTAAAAATTGTAGTGGTAGGAGTGTCATGAATTCTATAATATTTTCATGAGGAAAAAATACGCATAATGAAAGGCATGAATTTCCCACTAAAGTCTAATCCGGGGGCAATTTCTACCAAAATTCTTAGGATGTGACTAATCTCCACAATCAGGAATTTAAATTACATTTTTTAGCACTAATTATGGGTTGCTTTTCTTTTTGACCGGATATGCTTGGTGCCAAATGGACGAACACAATGAAATGAATTGAAAGGTTCTAAATAGCGCACTAGAGTGGCGCTACAGCACTGCTATAGCGTTTTCGGACCATAAAAGCTATAACGTTATTGGCACTATAGCGCGCTATTTAGACATAGCATTGTGTTTTTAGCCATTCCGCTATGATATGATAAACGTTATTTAAACCTCTGATGAATTTTTGTAATATTTGATATTTATTATTTGAAAGATATGGTTACTCTTGCCACATATTTTTTATCCCCACATAGAGCCAATTAAAAATTAAAAAAAGAGCAGCAAGTTGCTTCTTTTTTCAAATGTTCTTAGTATTAAAAACATACAAGTTTTGTATTTCCAATCAAGCTTCACTTTTATATATTTGTTTTAGTAAATGTTCCTTAGATGTCAAAATACAAGGCATGATTGCATATTTCAAGTTCAATCCTTAGTTTATTTATTTATTTTTCAAAATGAAGAACGGTATTTCTGTAATTTACTTTGAATCGACAAAATTGCTGCTAGGATTAGTTATTTCGGAGGATTCTTTAAATATTTTGGAAGGCTAGAATGAAGAACAATACTACTGGTTTATAATTTGTGAACATTGTTAGTTTCATTATAAAATTGACGGTAATCCTGTTCAGGAGCGGAGTTAGACTTTCAAATATGAGAGTCAAATTTGAATGGAGATCAATCGTATAAAATTTTCATACTGAAAATGGAGATCAATTTTATGGTACCGTGACATTTATTGTAAATTATATTGATACGTAAAAAAAATAATAAAAAAATGAGGGTCAATTGACTGCCATTCATACTACATAGCTCCACCTCTGACCCCGCTATTAAAAAAAAGTAATAACCACAACTATAATGGGCGTACACAATTTGATGAACATTTTACATTGATTTAATTGCTGGATCAAACAATGTTAAAGTGGGTCTTTTGAAAAAAATAATGTTAATATGAATTGGAGAACTAGAAAATTGAATAATTTTCTATGAAAAAAGGGATAATTATGAAGTTCCATAATTTTCGTAATTAAAATTGTAAAAGAAAAAAAAGAGAGAAAAATGTAAATCTAAGCCTTACATATACATGTATATTTTGTTAATTGTTTTAAAGGAGGGTTATTTTTTATATTTTTAAAATTAAGTTATTTTATAAAAAAAATCATATTTAAATGGTTGGATTTTTTAAAATCTATTTTGGCTTAATTTACTTGAGTGTCGGAAGATTTCCTGGTTATATTTCGGCTTTCAGTGCAGACGACAAACATAATATAACATAAAAAATTGAGAGCGGACTGTTTTTTGTGATTGGATATTGATGAGAAGTTTCACAAATTCGAATTTACCGCAGAGAATCACCACGATATTCTCGCTGACCGATTGATTGATTGATTGATTGATTAGGAATGATGAATCGCTACAATATTCTTGCAATTAATCATGATTTACAATCCAGTTCACTATTCACCAACCCAAACTCAATTGATTTTTATTAGTTAGCAATTTAAAAATAATAATTAAAATGATACTGTTTGGGCAAAATGTCATATTTACGGGTGTAAACGGATACTGATAATTTGCTTCGTATTCGCTTTGAATCCGAAGATTATTCGAATTCAGATTAAACGGATACATTTGCATAAGTTGAAATAATGGCGGATACAGATAATTTTATGAATGTGAATATTTGTATCTGCATTTGCAATTATCTAGATCCGAAATTGTTTCCAACCGGTTTCGACTTTACTGTTCCAGAAAGAAGTTGTTATAATAGCGCTATTTTTTTTTCTTCTTTTTACCTTCATTTCTTCACTCTCTATTCTTTTATATTCAAGACTTTAGTCTGTGAATGTGGTACACTTTTAGTCTCTATTAAATTGATTTTAGTCATTATCTGAAGACAATAACAAGACACTCTTTTGTATCTTAAAGTGTATAGCTCAATTATCTGACAATTATTAATTTCGTATTCGTAGATTATTAGCTCCGTATCCGTATCCGTTTAAAGCGGATTTGATTTTAAATTATAATATATCTGTTTACTATCCGTTCATTAAAATACAGATACGGATATGATATTAGCATTATCCACTCCGTTTACACCCCTGACTCATATTCTACTACAAACGTTTTTTCAGAAAGTGTTTTGTTTCATCAGAAAATTGATATTTTATTTCTTTGACATCTATATTTGAGAAAGACGCTTTTTTAGTAAGCATTCTACTTCATCAGAAAATCATTAATGTCTTTATTTAATAAGAATGTTTTATTTCTTTAGCTTAAGCAAAATATATTTTTTTTGTGTGCAGAAGATTAATGACATTGTTTTTCTCTAAATCAATGTTTTATTCAGTTTATAAGAATTGAAATAATACATAGATTGTGTTGAGTAAAATGATGTCACTGACAACATTTCACACCTTGAAAAACTATATCAATGAAAAATATTTATTTATGCAAACAACTATTCTTCTTAAGTAAAAGAAATAAAATGATTTTTGAGGAAGCGTTTGTCTCAAACATCGATATAAAAAACAATAAAACATCTGTTATCTGATGAAGTTAACCCAACTGTTAGAATAAAAAACGACCTACTTTTGAACCCATTTGAAAATTATATATTGGTTTTTTGCCTTTTGTCAGAATCCAAATTAACCAGGGCCTCTGAACAAAGTTACAAAACCCATGATACTTTCACAAAAATATCAATAATTGTTGTTTTGTAGAAGCCCAAACTGACATTCTTCTCGGCCTATTAGAAAATATATCCAAGTTTGCTATAAGTGGGCTACATTTTAATTGGGTTTGAATCTGCAAATTCAAGTTGCAATGTTTAAGTGGAACATTGCTCACAAAATTTACCAGTTTACTAACTCCCTTAACACTGCTAATTAACTAAAACACCAATGATATGCTTCCTAGGTATGGGTTTTGTTTAATCTTTGAAAGTTCGACTACGACATGTTCCATTCTCATCCGATCTTTTGGCGCTTCCTTAGAACAGGCGAGGCCGACACGAACTAGCGGAATTATGCACTTCTCCATTACCATGTTCAGAAGGTCATTGCCATTTCCTAGGTTGCTTTCAAGGCATTTCAACTCTTCAAACATGCTAGGATCTAGAATCTCAATAATCTTTTCCGGGAATGCATCGGAAACATACGCATGAATGTTGAATCCATCTCTGAACGTCGCATCTGTCGGCCTCTTTCCAGTCAACATCTCCAACAGAACAATTCCATAGCTATATGTATCACCCTGCGCGGAGATGGTGCTACCCAATGCATAATCTACAGTAAATATTGAAAATACAGCAACATTACATAAAAAAAAATGTGGAAAATTGAGAAGTTGTGAGACTTGAAGTTTTCTTAATTTACCTGGTGGTATATAGCCAATAGTTCCTTTCAGTCCATGCAAGGTTGTTGACACCCCAGCAGAGGTGGAGTGAGAAGCAACCAACAACCTTGCGAGACCAAAATCACTGATAAGTGCGGTCATGTCGGTGTCAATAAGTATGTTGCTTGGTTTAATGTCACAATGGACCATTGGAGTTCCACAGTGGTGATGCAAATAATTCAGAGCAGAAGCAACATCCATAGCTATATATATTCCATCAGCCCAACTCAGTTTCTTTCCTGGGGATTTCGGATGTATCCATTCCTCAAGGCTTCCGTTTGGGATGTATTCGAAAAGTAGAGATTTAAATTCATTCCCTTTAAAATCTAGCGAGGAGCACGAAGTGAAGACACTGACTAGATTTTTGTGCCTGATGTTTCTCAAAGATTTGCATTCAGAATTGAAGCTCCTCAGAGCTCCATGATGCTCAAGGTCGAAAACCTTGACAGCTAGCACTTTGTTATCTAAAATTCCCTTATAAACAGAACCAAAGCTCCCTGAACCAACCAAATTTTCCGAGGAGAAACCCCCAGTTGCTTTTGCAATATCAACATATGATATCTTCTTGTAATTGCCATTACTGAATGAAGCGGGTGTATGCAAATTGCCATTCCTGAATGAAGCGGGTGTATGCAAATTGCCATTCCTGAATGAAGCGGGTGTATGCAAATTGCTATTCCTGAATGAAGCGGGTGTATGCAAATTGCCGATCCTCTTAGTTCTTCTTTGTTGGTATAGAATGATGACAATAATGCAGAAACATATGAGAACAACAATTGAGATTATGACACTAATGATAACCACCATTTTAGAGGATGTTTTCGATGCCTCTGGTACCAAATTGTTGATTACTTTAAAAGCACATGGCGGCAGATGGAGTCCTGAATAATTGCTGCACAATCCTTGATTACCTTGGAGGGATACTGCAGAGGGATATCTAAAAAAAATGCCATGTGTTGGTACTTCCCCATCAAAGTTGTTGAATGCCAGGTTCAGATACTGCAGAGAGTCAAATGATTCAAAGAACTCAGGAATTCTTCCAGCGAGGTTGTTATGAGAGAGACCAAGATATGTTATTACTATCATGTTTTTGAAGATTTCAGGGATACTCCCTTGGATGAAGTTGTCATCCAAAAAAAGAACCTCCAATGACTGACAAAAACCTAACGAATCAGGAATTATACCTGTGAAATTATTCCCTGTAAGGGACAGATAACGAAGGGAACACATACTAGAAACATCAGGTATGGACCCTACTAGCTGGTTGTTCGATGCGTCAAAATTTGTCATCTGACTATTTAACCTGAATAGTTCTCTCGGCATGGCTCCCTCAAGTTGATTGGACCCGATTACAAGAATCTGCAATCTGTTGCAGTTTCCCAAACTTGCTGGGATGGTGCCGTTAAGTTCATTGTTCGTCAAGTTGAGAAAGTATAATTCGGTAAGGTTTCCTATGGAATCAGGGATGGGCCCTGACAGTCTATTGTCAGAAATCTTCATCCTTCCTAATTTTGACAGAGAACCAATGGTTGAGGGAAGAACACCTTCAAGGTCATTTTGATTCAAGTTTAAGTCAATGAGGTTCACGAGATTCCCGATCTCTCTAGGGATCAAGCCAGATATAGAATTATATTCTAGCACTAGTTTCTCAAGCTTGGTTGAGAGGTTCCCTATCGTATTTGGCAAACTGCCTGACAGGTTATTATGAGAAAAGTCAATTGTTTTTAAGGCACTGCAGTTTGCTAATGAAGTTATTAGGTTGCTCAGATTTCCTTGAAAATCATTATAACCTAGTATCTCAAGCTGATTAGACCCGATTACAAGAATCTGCAATCTGTTGCAGTTTCCCAAACTTGCTGGGATGGTGCCGTTAAGTTCATTGTTCGTCAAGTTGAGAAAGTATAATTCGGTAAGGTTCCCTATGGAATCAGGGATGGGCCCTGACACTCTATTGTCAGAAATCCACATCCTTCCTAATTTTGACAGAGAACCAATGGTTGAGGGAAGAACACCTTCAAGGTCATTTTGATTCAAGTTTAAGTCAATGAGGTTCACGAGATTCCCGATCTCTCTAGGGATCGAGCCAGATATATAGTTATATTCTAGCACTAGCTTCTCAAGCTTGGTTGAGAGGTTCCCTATTGTACTTGGCAAACTGCCTGACAGGTAATTGTCAGATAAATCAATTGTTTTTAAGGCACTGCAATTTGCTAATATAGTTATTAGGTCGCTCAGATTTCCTTGAAAATCATTATAACCTAGTATCTCAAGCTGATTGGACCCGATTACAAGAATCTGCAATCTGTTGCAGTTTCCCAAACTTGCTGGGATGGTGCCGTTAAGTTCATTGTTCGTCAAGTTGAGAAAGTATAATTCGGTAAGGTTTCCTATGGAATCAGGGATGGGCCCTGACAGTCTATTGTCAGAAATCCACATCCTTCCTAATTTTGACAGAGAACCAATGGTTGAGGGAAGAACACCTTCAAGGTCATTTTGATTCAAGTTTAAATCAATGAGGTTCACGAGATTCCCGATCTCTCTAGGGATTGAGCCAGATATAGAATTATATTCTAGCACTAGTTTCTCAAGCTTGGTTGAGAGGTTCCCTATTGTATTTGGCAAACTGCCTGACAGGTTATTATAAGAAAAATCAATTGATTTTAAGGCACTGCAGTTTGCTAATGAAGTAATCAGGTTGGTCAGATTTCCTTGAAAATCATTAGAACCTAGCTCTAGTATCTCAAGTTGGGGAAGTCTTTGCCCTAGGTTTGATGGAAGAGCTCCAATCAGAGTATTGTTATACAAACTCAAGTAAGTTAGGGAAGAAATGTTGTAAAGAGAGTTCGGGACTGATCCGTAGAATTTGTTATAAGAGAGGTCTAGGTACCTTAGGCCGTTGATGAGGCCAAGCTTCCCCGGTATTTCCCCGCGCAGGAAATTGTTTTGTAGGTTGATTTTTTCAATGAATGTGAGTTGAGCTATGTCCGGGGATAAGGAACCGTTGAGTCCCAATGACCCGAGGTTTAGTGCAGTGACATGAGGTGGATTGTTGTCGTTGCAAGTGACCCCACGCCATTGGCAAAACTCAAGGGAATCATTTCTCCAAGAAGCTAAGGCTGAGTGGGGATCAGAGAACTTGAATTTGATGTTCAATAGAGTTTGTTGCTCTGAGGCAGCAACAGTAGTAGCAGAAATTATGAAGATGTTAACGAGTATAGAAAACAAACGACCCATCATTAATTATCTTGTGAAGTGTTTCTGATGAGGATGTATATATTGACACTGGAGTGGAGACCATGTTTCATATATTAGGAATAAACACATGACAATATATAAAGAATAAATTACGGTGGCAAATATTGACTTAGAATTTAGCACCTAAATTACGGTCCAAATTACTGTGGTCTCGTCAAAGTCAAAATTGATCAAATTTCCGAAAATAATTAATTTACGAAAAGGACCTTCGGTCTCTTTTTCAAAGACTTCAATGGAAGACTTGAGCAATTGAAAGTTTCAAACTACTTTTATTTTCGTTAAATGTTTCCATCACGATGGATGGAACATAAAAGCATAATAAGAGACATGTATGAATTACGATTTTTATAAAATGCTATTATAAAATAAAACTAAAAATACGAGTACACATGTTAATATATATTTTATTTTTATTCGGTTACAATGTACATGTTTCGACGCAAATAAATTGAATTATTGTCTATGATTTGTGAAAAAGGACGTGACTTGGATAGTGATATATTATGGTAAGAAAAAAATACAAATGCTTATAGAATTATAAAATATAAAGGAAAAAGCTGATTTTTTTTAAAAATTTATAGGTCAGCCATAGTGTATTAATTATACCCCAGTCGGGTATACCGTACCCTGCCCGGGGTACCCGTGCCCGAGCCCGGGTATAGGTCGGGTAAACGGGTACACGGGTACGGGCAAAAACCGGACCGGTCACTGTTTTTTTGGCAAATACCCGACCTACCCTGATCGACCATACCCGTACCCGACTTTACCCTACCTGGGTACCCGTCTATCCTTACCCGTACCCGTACCCTTATACCCGACCCACTTTAATTCAAAAATCAAACCCAAATTTCAAATTTCCCCCCACCCGGTTCAAAAAAAAGAGAAAAAAATAGAAAAAAGAAAAAACAGAAAAATAAAAAAAAACAGAAAAAAAATAGAAAAAAAACAGACAAAAAAAAAACAGAAAAAAAAACGGACCGGATCGGACCGTCTTGCCCCTCAAGGGTACAACGGGTACGGGTATAGGACGGGCAGGGCATGATTTTTGAAAAAAATACCCGAGATACCCGGCTACCCGTGCCCGACCAATACCCTTGCCCCTGTCCGACTTTAATCCACTAAGCAATTTATTCTTGGGCCCAAATTAATTCGGGTGGAAAGCAAATAGGCCTCCTTGGGCCCAAATTAATTGATTTTCACCAAAGTATATGATTAAAAAGAAAGATTGTGCATCATCTTTTCTTTCAATGTTGTCGGTCTATTTTGTGTGATTGTACCCTACTTGCAAGAATTTAAAACCCTTTTAGAACTTGCATTCCTCTTAATTTTCGATTAAGGTATGATATTCTTCCTGTCAATTAAACAAATTTCAATAATTGTTGTTTCGTAGAAGCCCAAACTGACATTCTTCTCGGCCTATTAGAAAATATATCCAAGTTTACTATAAGTGGGCTAGATTTTAATTGGGTTTGAATCTGCAAACTCTAGCCCAGCTAATTAATTGCAATTGCTATTCAAGTTGCAATGTTTAAGTGGCACATTGTTCACATAATTTACTAGTTTACTAACTCCCTTCACACTGCTAACTAAAACACCAATGATATGCTTCCTAGGTATGGGTTTTGTTTAATCTTTGAAAGTTCGACTGCGGCATCTACCATTCTCATCCGATCTTTTGGCGCTTCCTTAGAACAAGCGAGGCCGACACGAACGAGCGGAATTATGCACTTCTCCATTACCATGTTCAGAAGGTCATTTCCATTTCCTAGATTGCTTTCAAGGCATTTCAACTCTTCAAACATGCTAGGATTTAGGATCTCAATAATCTTTTCCGGGAATGCATTGGAAACATACGCATGAATGTTGAATCCATCTCTGAATATCACATCTGTCGGTCTCTTTCCAGTCAACATCTCCAACAGAACAATTCCATAGCTATATGTATCACCCTGCGTGGAGATGGTGCTACCCGATGCATACTCTACAGTAAATATTTCAAATACAGCAACATTACATAAAAAGAAAACAATTGTGAAAATTTGAGAAGTTGTGAGACTTGAAGTTTGTTTATTTACCTGGTGGTATATATCCAATAGTTCCTTTCAGTCCATGCAAGGTTGTTGACATCTCAGCAGAGGTGGAGTGCGAAGCAACCAAGAACCTTGTGAGACCAAAATCACTGACAAGTGCGGTCATGTCGGTGTCAATAAGTATGTTGCTTGGCTTAATGTCACAATGGACCATTGGAGTTGCACAGTAATGATGCAAATAATTCAGAGCAGATGCAACATCCATAGCTACATATATTCCATCAACCCAACTCAGCTTCTTTTCTGGGGATTTCGGGTGTATCCATTCCTCAAGGCTGCCGTTTGGGATGTATTTGAACAGTAGAGATTTAAAATCATTCCCTTTAAAATCTAACGAGGAGCACGAAGTGAAGACACTGACTAGATTTTTGTGCCTGATGTTTCTCAAAGATTTGCATTCAGAATTGAAGCTCCTCAAAGCTTCATGCTGCTCAAGGTCGAAAACCTTAATAGCTACTGCTTTGTTATCTAGCATTCCCTTGTAAACAGAACCAAAACTCCCTGAACCAACCAAATTTTCTGAGGAGAAACCCGCGGTTGCTTTGGCTATATCAGCATATGATACCTTCTTGTACCTCCCATCCTTGGATGAAGCGGGTGTATGCAAATTGCCGATCCTCTTAGTCGTTCTCAGTTGGTATAGAATGAGGACAACAAGGCAGAAACACATGAAAACATCAAATGTGATGATGGCGCAGATGATCACCACCATTTCAGAGGAGTGTGTCGATGCTTCGATCTGGTACCAAGTTGTTGGTTACTTAAAAAGCGCATGATGACAGGCAGTTAGAAGAATACATGGAAAGGAGAAGATTCATGGGACACATCATTAATTATATTGTGAGGTTTTTTTTCAAGTGTTTCTGTGGATGCACTGACACTATTTACCAGTTTTCATTTTATAGAGAGAAACACAAGTCAATATATAAAAGAGTAAATTACGTACACTTATTGAGTTGACTGACCATAGTAAGTCAATTTGGTCCGATCTATTTTTGACAAGCTAGACTCAATGGTATATAAACAGTGGGTGCATGGGAATTACATAAAACACAAAGCAGAGCAATGCATATTTAAAATTGCAGGTCCCTGTGATTTTTTGGAATCACAGTAGATTTATTTCCGTTGATACAGTTTTTTTTTTTTTTTGAAGGACAATTATATTGATAAAAAAGTTTATTTACAAGATTTCTACTTTATTACTAATTACAAGTATATATATATATATTTTTTTTTTGAAAAAGAATAAAAAAATATATTACTTGATGCCTTTAAATCGAATTCATCCATTGATAAATATCTAAGTCCGGACAAGTTAACAAACAATGCACTTAGTGATGCTTGTTTGAAAAAAATATTCCGTTTCTCTCACGCTAGAGGGCCAAACCACTGCCATCCAAATTATACTCCAACATTCCCTCTCTGCCACAGTCATTCCATACATTCCTCTTGTCTAAACATTATGTATATTCTGATTGCTACGGAAGGGAATATTGTGTCTTTATTTATTTATGACTTTGGATCAACCCCATTTTTTTTTCCAATTAAAAATAAAGTGCAATCCAAATTACCGAGGTCTCGTCAAAGTCAAAATTGATGAAATTTCCGAAAGTACTTAGTTTACGAAAAGGACCTACGGTATACTCTTCAACGAGTAGAAATGATAATAACGTGCAATTTACTCAGTCAATTCATGGAAGACTTGAGAAATAAGTGGAGGTTCTTTTCAAAAAAGAAAAGAAAATAGAGAAATAAGTGGAGGTGAGAGCGGACACCCAACGACACGGCATTGAAAGTTTCAACCTACTTTTATTTTCATTAAATGTTCCATCAATCGTGATGGAGCATAAAAGCATTAGGGGAAATTTCATGTATATCTCTCAAAAGTTTTAATATTACGTATTTATCCCTCAAAAATTAATAATTACATATTTATCTTTAAAAATTGTAAAAACTCACATATTTATCCAATCCATTATATTAAACACTAAATTTCTATGTATTCCAATTTTACCCTTCTTTTATTTTATCTTCTAAGAACAGTGTGTTAGAGAACAATATTAAATCATACCAATACCAGTACATAGCTGTACCAATACCCTCTTTGCCTGACTAATTTATTTCTCAACAGGAGCTTGTAGCCTAACTAAAGTATCTTGTTCCTCAATAAGTTTGACTAAAGTATCTAATTAGAGCGAAGCCTTCTGACTGACTCGTTAACAACTCGGCCCAATAACAAGCAAGTCAGTCAGGTGCGAGTCACAATCAAACCAATAGCTACGAGCTTTTTTGCCAACCCTAGCCACCCCTGAGCAATGCATTATTGGGCCCAAATTAATTCGGGTGGAAAGCAAATAGGCCTCCTTGGGCCCAAATTAATTGATTTTCACCAAAGTATATGATTAAAAAGAAAGATTGTTATCATCTGTTCTTTCAATGTTGTCGGCTTATTTTGTGTGGTTGTATCCTACTTGCAAGTATTTAAAACCCTTTTAAAACTTGCGTTGCTCTTAATTTTCGATGAAGGTATGATATTAGGCCTAGGGTGTTCATCGGGTCCGGTTTAATCGGTTTTAAACAGAACCGAGAAAATTTGAGCTAAACGGTTCGGTTTATTTTTCAAAACCGATTCAGATGTTTGGTTCGGTTCGGTTTAAATTTTTTTAAAACCGAAGATACCGAACCCACCGAACTTCAGAGATATGAAGTCAGGGTCTTAGGTTGAGCGGAGAAAAAGTATTAAAAATTTTGAAATTGTGAACCATTCCGTGAACCCAAGTCATCTCTCACCGTCTCTCATTCTTTTTACTTTCTCCCATTTCTTCTTGTCTTCGTTCCGATAACCTCTACTCCTTCCTCTGTTGCCTTTCCTCTCTCAAAACTCTTGACTGCTCTCCCTCGCTTTTAGTTCTAGGTTTCGTTGCTCCATCTCTCTCCCAAGGAAGAATCTAGAGTTTCTTGGAGAGCCGAATTTTATATGGCGATGCAAGCGAGAATGGGTGTCGGGATAATTATTTTGTTCATCTAAGCTGTTAATCGAGTTGGATCTTCTTGATTTTTTTATTTTTTTTTGTTTCATCACGGTTTGTTCTCTTTGTAATTTACTCTAATTTTACGTTTGGTTGAAACTTGACACCTCACCTTGTCTTTCCTTTAAATCATGGTCATTATTGTTGAGGAGGGAAGGTCGGCAAAATTGGTTGGCTGTGATTGTTATATTATTTGATTTTTGAGGTTTTGTTTTTATTGAAAGAAGACAAAATTCATCCTTTTAGATGAGATTAACTCTGTTCTTGATTTGTGACTTTGTGTTTTTTTGCTCATTTGGGCTTTTAGGCGAGATTGAACTCGTTTGTTAGCTGGTTCTTAGACTAATTTGCTTTAAATAAAAAAATTTGATATACTTCGGTTTTTAACCGGACAAACCAAATTAACCGAAATAAACTTTGGTTCGGTTCGGTTCGGTTGATAAGCTAAAACGGTTCGGTTCAGTTCTATTTTTGAAACCGAAATAAAACTTTGGTTTGTCTATTTTATTTCGGTTTTAACCGAACCGAACCGATGAACACCTTTAGGCCCATCAATTAAACACATTTTTTTTAATTCTATAGGCCTAGCAAGAAATACGACCTAATAATGGTGTGTTCTGGGCCTACATGTACAACCACAAAAGAGTGTGTTTATTAACTTAAAATTCTTTTCTGGTAATCTGCTAAATTTGCAGCAACGGGTCAAGTTATAATTATTTTAAATTTATACATTAACGAACGGAATTAATCACTAATAATCATTATATTGTTAATCAAAATCTATAAAAAGATTATAAATCTCAAAAAAGTTAAGATGGAACATGAGTAAATATAGGTGAGTAAAAAGGTATCATATGCTGATATTGCAAAAGCAATTGCCATTTAATTAATTGTTCAAGGCGTCTAATTTCGTAATATAACTCGGTAATTATTATGGTTGCTGTTAACTATTAGAAGGAAGCCTTTACAGCAACAAGGAAAGCTATTTCTTAAACATATTAGTGGCACTTAGCTCACAAACTTATTTACTAGGTTACTAACTAACTAACTATTTATATACTTCCTAGGTAAATTTGTTTAATCTTTGAAAGTTCAGCTGCCACATCTTCCATTCTCATCCGATCTTTCGGTGCTTCCTTAGAACAGGCAAGGCCGACATGAATGAGCAGAATTATGCACTTCTCCATGACCATGTTCAACTCTCCAAATATGCCAGGATCCAAGATCTCAATAATATTTTCTGGAAATGCACTGGAAACATATGCATGAATGTTAGAACCATCTTTGAACATTGCATCCGTTGGCCTCTTTCCGGTCAACATCTCCAGCAGAACAATTCCAAAGCTATATACATCACCCTGTGTGGAGATGGTGCTGCCCAATGCATACTCTGCAGTAAATATTGCAAATTCAACAAATATTACATACAAAAAATTATATGAGACGTGTGAAAATTGTTACAATTTGAGAAGTTGTGATACTTGAAATTTCTTAATTTACCTGGTGGTATATAGCCAATAGTTCCTTTCAGACCAACCAAGGTTGTGGACACCTCCGCAGAGGTGGAGTGAGAAGCAGCCAAGAACCTTGCAAGACCAAAATCACTGACAAGTGCGGTCATGTCTGTGTCGATAAGTATGTTGCCTGGCTTTATGTCACAATGGACTATTGGAGTTGCACAGTGATGATGCAAATAACTCAGACCAGAAGCAACATCCATAGCTATATTTATTCCATCAGCAAAACTCAGCTTCTTTCCTGAGGATTTCGGGTGTATCCACTCGTCAAGGCTGCCATTTGGGGTGTATTCGAAAACTAGAGATTTAAATTCATTCCCTTTAAAATCTAGCGAGGAGCACAAAGTGATGACACCAACTAGATTTTTGTGCCTGATGTTTCTCAAAGATTCGCATTCAGAACTGAAGCTCCTCAGAGCTCCATGCTGCTCAAGGTCGAAAACCTTAACAGCTACCGCTTGGTTATCTAACATTCCCTTGTAAACAGAACCAAAGCTCCCTGAACCAACCAAATTATTCGAGGAGAACCCATCTGTTGCTTTTACAATATCAGAATATGCTACCTTCTTGTACTTATCATCCTTGAATGGAGCGGGCGTAGGTGACTTGGCCATCCTCTTATTCTTTCTCAGTTGATACAGAATGCTGACAATAAGGCAGAAACATATGAGAACAGAAACTGTTATTGTGACACTGATGATAACCACCATTTTAGATGATTGTGTCGATTCACATGATGGCAGATGGAGTTCTGAATCACCGCTACACAATCCTTGATTACCGAGGAGGGATACAGCAGAGGCATTGCTAAATATACCACCTGTTGGTACTTCCCCAACTAAATTGTTGAAAGCCAGGTTCAGATACTGCAGAGTACGAAGGGATCCAAAGAACTCAGGAATTCTCCCTGAGATGTTGTTACGAGAAAGATTAAGGAATGTTATCCCTTTCATGTTTTGGAAGGTTTCAGGGATACTCCCTTGGATTAAGTTTTCTCCCAAATAGAGCTCCTCCAAGGATGGACAAAAACCTAAGGAATCAGGAATTGTACCTGTCAAGTTGTTCGCTGTAAGGGACAAATAATTAAGGGAAGTCATGCTAGATACATCAGGTATGGACCCCACTAGTTGGTTGTTCGATGCGTCAAGTTCTATCATACTAGTTAACCTTAATATTTCTCTTGGTATGGTTCCTTCAAGCTGATTGGAACAGATTTTGAGATTCTGCATTCTGGTGCAGTTTCCCAAACTTTCCGGGATAGTGCTGTTCAGTTTATTTTCCATCAAGGTGAGAAAGTATAATTTGGTAAGGTTGCCTATGGAATCAGGGATGGATCCTGACAGTATATTGTAAGAAATCTGCATCCTTCCTAATATTGACATAGAACCAATGGTTGAGGGGAGAATACCTTCAAAGTAATTTCCATTCAAGTTTAAGTCAGTGAGGTTCACGGGATTCCCGATCTCGCGAGGGATTGACCCAGATATATCATTATACCCTAATACTAGTTTCTGAAGCTTGGTTGAAAGGTTACCTATTGTATTTGGCAAACTGCCTGACAGCTTATTGACAGGAAAAACAATTGTATGTAAGGCACTGCAGTTTGCTAAAGATGTTATTAGGTTGCTCAGATCTCCATCAAAATGATTATAACCTAGGTCTAGTATCTGAATTTGGGGAAATTTTTGCCCTAGATTTGGTGGAAGAGCTCCAGTCAGATCATTGTGAGACAAACTCAAGTAAGTTAAGGAAGAAATGTTGTAAAGAGAATTTGGGAGTAATCCGTAGAAATGGTTATAAGAGAGATCTAGGTGATTTAGGTTGTTGATACGACCAAGCTCCACCGGTATTTCCCCGCGCAGGCTATTGCTTGTCAGGTTAATTTTTTTAATGAATGTGAGATGAGCTATGTTTGGGGACAAGGAACCGGTGAGTCCCAACTCCCCGAGGTCTAATGCATTAACATGAGGTGGATTGTTGTTGTTGCAAGTGACTCCACGCCATTGGCAAAACTCGAGGGAATCATTTCTCCAAGAAGCTAAGGCTGAGTGGGGATCAGAGAGCTTGGATTTGATATTCAGCAGAATTTGTTGCTCTGAGGCGGCGGCAGCAGCAAAAATTATGAAAATGGAAAAGAGTATAGGAAGCAAAGGATACATCATTAGTTATCTTTTGTCAAGTGCTTCTGAGGATGCACTAACGCTGGAGACCAGTTTTCATTTTATAGAGACAAATTACTGTGGCAGTATGGCACACTGGTACTTGTTGACTTGACTAGAATAAGCCAACTTGAACTTATATATTGGAATATTTTACCGAAATTATGATGAGTGCGGATGGCACCGTAATTAATTACAAAAAGGAAGAAATATTTAAATTAATTAATAGTTTTGAGAAATCGAATATTAGTTTCACAGAACTGCCAGAAAAATCGTTATACTGTGGTACCTGTCCCACAAACTAACAAATTTGCTTTGATGAGAAAGTAACTAATTAATGTCCGAAAAGGACCTACCTTTCATGGAGGGGAAATAATAATTAATGGCAGGAAATTAAGTCAGTTAATGGAAAACTCGAATAGTAATTATTGCCTTATTGGTCAAAACACTTCTTTGAAAGTTTCAAACCAACCAACAAAGCATGTTGCTAGCTGCTTTTGTTTCATTGAATGTCGCGTCACAATTAAAAGATTGAATTAAAACAGGGTAGTAAGAGAAGCTGTTTTTGTTGTTATTTCGGGCTAAAATTTTATAAGCTACGTTTTGAGTTGGAACTTGGGACCATTCAATTTAAAAAGAATGTGTCAGTCTGTCAGATGGATTCACTGACACTATTTAGAAGCGGGGTTCTGTTTATGTTATTAATTAAATCATCAGATTAATTTGATGCATTTATATTAGATTGGATTGTCCGAATCCATCAACTAAAACAAAGGTATAATAAGAGATATATAAATGATAATACATTTGTCGGTGTGAAATGAGACTTTCAATTACATTGTGTCTCTTAATATTACTTCCATGTCAGTAAACAAATGTTACAAACTACGCATATATGAATTTACCATGCCTGATCATCCTAGTGAATATAATTAATAAAAACTACGCATGTTGTTTGCATAAAGATAATTTCGTGCATCTATCGGCCTACAGAGTAATTATAAAAATTATAAATGTAGATATATACCTATATGGAGATGAGGTATATATGATAAGATATAATTATTTTCATGATACAAAATATATTATGTAAGCTTTAATTAATTTTATTTCATACATTTTTCAAGTTCTAGTTAACTATTGTATTCAAATTCGCATAATTAAGACACGTAGACAAGAAAATTATACTTAATAATAGTCTTCTCTTCTATTGATTATGTACTTTTTCAATAATGTTTATAGCCGTACAAATATATAGCTAAAATTGATTGCACATTTACATTTTCATTTTTATATTAATAATGTAATGTATATTTATTGTTTTTTTTAAGGTTAGTAATTTTAAATACCAACTAACAATTTCATTGATAAAAAACTTATTTACAATGAATTAAATGACCGTAATTTCTAAATTTACTCTTTTATTCTCATAAAATTTAATCTAGTATTCTAATTTTCATTTCGCTCCACGACCGGATCTGCTTCTTTAACTGCCGCCACGCTTCGACGACAACATGATCTACTTACTGTCGTGCTCCAATCAAGATATTGATCATCGTAATACTTTAATCGTCATCTCGCTCTACAACCGGATCCACTTCTTCGGCCGCCACTGCGCTCCGACAACAATCAAATCTACTCACCGCCGCACTCCAATCGAGATATTGACACCCTAACGCTATCTCGCTCTACAACCGGATCCGAATTCTCTACGGTTGGACCTTGATAAAACTTGGTTTCACAAAAAGTTCTGCAGACTACCAAACATTCAAAAACCTAAACTGTTATTAAAATAGGGAGAAATAATTCAATCATTACTGAAAACAATAGTCATGAAACTAGGGAGAAATAATTCTGATATTTGTACTACCAACTTTTTATGTTTTTTATTATTGTGTTTATTTTGTGAATCTAGTACGTAAAGAAGCACTTATATATTTTCTCTGTGCACAGTTGTACAACGGACACTCAATACTACAACGGCAAAGTGAATTAATTCATGCACAACACATATGATCACATCCCTTTACGCTCGAAGGATAACAAGCTGAGATAGCTAGATTCTAACAGCACTCTACTTTCTCTTGTAGAGAGAAAGATGTAGAAATTTTTTCCAGGAACACAATAAACCACATGAATTATTGGTCATGGAGATAACACAAGAAGTGGCCTGTTGTTGGTTTAACATAGTGCGAGGTGCAATGCAAAACATTGTACTATTTCTACCTTTTATTTATTTATTTATTTTTTTTGCTTCTTTCGTAATTTTCTATTTTGTGTACTCTGACACAACTTGTGTTCTTATTAATAGAATTTGAACGCTAAACCTCCACATTGATCTGTCAGAAAAAAAAGAAACACTTATTAGTTGTCCATACATAAAGTATTCATACAGTATCTCCTTCCTATTTTATCTCTTCATTTTACTCACCACCTGTCAGTCTGTCACTGTAAAACCCACACAAATGCAATTCAAATTAACTAAAACATATGTACAAGTATACGGTATTGAATGTTTCAAACTGATTAAAAATAATTAGACTATGGTAAGAACTGTGACGCAAATTGACAAAATAATGTCTTTTTCATCAGCAAACGGAAGAGTTGAACAACATACTTGGATGTTACAGCAGACACTCAACGACGACACAGTATTGAATGTTTCAACCTAATGTTATTTTGCATTAAATGTTTGGTATTTCTATAAATGGATCGTGACCAATGATACCTTTTTCTCTTTTTTATTCTATCCGTACCGTATTTCATAAGAACTGTAGTCAGATTTTTTTCGTTACGTAAAGTATTCTTAGTTAGCTAAATAAGTAAGGTTATAGATAAAGATAATTTCGCGCATGTATCGGACTACAGAGTAATTATAAAGATAATAGAGTAGAACTAGGGTGCTCTTAAGCTCACCAAAGTTTTGGTGAGCTTAACTCTAAAACTTATCAAATCGATTTCAAATGACGAATCCGAACCGTTGAAACCCGCCTACCTTACGTGTGATGCATCTACATGTGAAATTTTTAAACATTCGAATTAATTTAGTATAAAGTCAAGCGGTCAAAAAACGTTCAAAAATTAATGCACTAAATTAATTTATTAACCTTCTAATTTTGACCGCTTAACTTTATACTAAATTAATTCGAATGTTTAAAAATTTCATATGTAGATGCATCACACGTAAGGTAGACGGATTTCAACGGTTCGGATTCGTCATTTGAAATCGATTTTATGAATTTTAGAGTTAAGCTCACCAAAACTTTGGTGAGCTTAAGAGCACCCTAGTTCTACTCAAGATAATATATGTAGATATATACCTATATGGAGATGAGGTATATATGACAAGATATTGTAATTTTCATGATACAAATATATATTATGTAAGCTTTAATTAATTTTATTTCATACATTTTTCAAGTTCTAGTTAACTATTGAATTCAAATTCGCATAATTAAGACACGTAGACAATAAAATTATACTTAATAATAGTCTTATCTCTTCTATTGATTCTATACTTTTTCAATAATTTTATAGCCGTACAAATATATTGCTAAAATTGATTGCACATTTGCATTTTCATTTTTATATTAATAATATGAGTAGAACTAGGGTGCTCTTAAGCTCACCAAAGTTTTGGTGAGCTTAACTCTAAAACTCATAAAATTGATTTCAAATGACGAATCCGAACTGTTAAAATCCGCATACCTTACGTGGAATGCAAAAAGCTAGCATGGCACTCAAGAGCTTCCATCTCCTCTCTATCCTCCTGCTAATTTTAACCATTGTTGGAGCCGCTTTCATACCCTCTGTGGTGGCCACTAGGCCTGGCGTTAGCAATTCCGCGCAACCTGGTGAGTTACATAATCACTTAGCCTATTTGCATTATAATTTATGTTCTTTGTGAAGTCGGGGTTATCATCTGGAATTAGTGCTAATTAAGGGCCTGTTCGGCCGACAAATGGGAATGGGCGCGGGCACGGGATTTGAACTGAAAAACACTGTTTTCGTGGGAAAAAAAAAATTCAGTTCAATTGAATTTTTTTTTTCCCACGTGAATAGTGATTTGGCCGAACAGGCCCTAAATAACACTCTAATATAAGAAAACACAAATGTGCCCCCAAAAGTAAAAATAGCAATAATAGCATAAATATAAAAATTCGCTTTCATACCAGCTTTATGTGTACATTTTGACTGTAAGAATTAAATAATTGTCTATGATTTGATTTGCAGTGAACAAAAGATTGCTTTCAGAGTGTCCTATTGGTTATGGTAAGGTGCCTGATCCATATTGTTCAAATAATCCGCCATAACTATAATCATGGTGCTAGATATGGGAGGTTAATTAAGCTCTACTGGAGGAAGAAGTATCCTACTAATTAAGCTATAAATTCAAGATAAATAAAATCTCCTTTGGTGAACTGATCAGTTAGCCCAAGGAACTGTTTGTCTGCCTGAGAAGTTCTTTAGGTTAAAAGCATCAGGGGTGACAATTACTAAAAGTAGATGTATATTTCAATTTTCTGTTGTATGTAAACCTTGCTTTATTGATATAATCAGTGTGATATGTTGTGATGTGTGCACGTCAGTATGATTCTTATATATCTAATTTTGATTAGGTTTATCAGCACAAAGACTAGCTAATCAGTTATCAGATTTTATTTTCGAGAGTACGCAATAAGATGTTTATGCTAAACCTATCACGAGGAAAGGAAAATTCAAATAAATTCAAAATCCAACAATTCATGGACTGCATGCTTCTCTCAAAACAATTCATGGGCTGCAGTACTCCAGTGGCACATGAAAAAAAAATTAGTGAACTCTTAATGGATCTGTCTCAACCAAAGTAATGCTTTTAATGAAACCTCCTTGGCTAGATAGCTGCTCTAACTACTGTTCAATTCTTCCATTGACTAACTTGCATGCCATGATCATTTTTTTAATTACTCTATCGATCTAAATGGAGAAGTTAAGAGTGGAAAGACTACCAAAACATAAGTGAGTAACAGAACAGCAATGGAGACATCCAGTATTGGTACTACTGGACTGCACAAACAATAGTTAAGATAGAGATTAGTGATATTGTTGTAACAAACATTCTGTTACGATTCTGTTACCAGTAGGTGGTTCGCAATAAGGATTCTGTTATAGCAATTCACAGTGGATCCGGAGTCCGGACATCTATAGCTCAAATTCTAGTACAGCTCACCACCTACTACATTAACTAATGGGCCGTGTAATAACTAAAAGCCCAATAGCATTGGCAATGAAAAATAAGAGATTATTTTTCTAAAAGTTGGAGTTTTGGAGGTCAAGTCACTCATTTAGTATTCACAAATGATTGTTCTTTCTGAATTTCGAACCTGCGACTTTTCATATAGAGAACATTGTCTTTGACACTAGACCAAAGACTAGTTCTCCAAAATAAGAGATTATTATCAATCGTTTTCGATAATTGTTGTTAAAAACAACCATATAAGCTAATTACATATCCTAAATGGATTGTATTTGTATGATAATTTGTATCGTAAAAATTCTTTATCGTATAAAATTAATTAAAGTAGGACCATAGTTGTATTGTAAATGGATTTAACAAGTACCAGACATATTGAATTTAATCATATTTGTATCGTAAAATTCATATAACTCAATTATCCGATGATTATTCGTTTTGTATTTGTATTTGTATTTGTATTTGTGGATTATCCGCTTTGCATTTGTATCCGTTTAAGGTGGGTTTGATTTTGAAATTTGACATCCGTTCACTATCCATATCCGTATTTGTATTTGTATCCGCTTAATTATTGGAAGGTGAATATGAATTTAATTTCAGCATTATCGCTTCAAATCCGCTCCATTTACACCCCTAATTATTTAAGAAGATCATAACATCTAAGATAAATTACATCATATTGAAAATAGTGGTAGTAGCGACTTGCAAGATGGCAAATATTGCTGAGAACTGTGTTCTCAATTTCACATCACTTGGTTAATGATCTTCAATTAATTCGGGTGGAAAGCAAATAGGCCTCCTTGGGCCCAAATTAATTGATTTTCTTTCAATGTTGTCGACCTATTTTGTGTCGTTGTACCCAACTTGCAAGCATTTAAAACCCTTATAAAATTTGCATTGCTCTTAATTTTTATCAAAGTATATGATTTTCATATGCTGATATTGCAAAATCAATTGCCATTCAAGTTATTGTTCAAGGCGGTTAACTTAAAAACTTGCATTGATCTTAATTTTCGATTAACTTAAAAACTCACACATTTGACTGCTTAACTTGATACTAAATTATGTAGCAGCGAAAAAGATGGGAGACACAGAGGCGACAGGAGGATGGCAGCTAGTAACTCACCGGCGCAGCCCACCACCCACAACCACCACCAAGGTGGCCTCATACAAACCCTATAGCAGCTCCTACGCAGATGTAGTCCGCAGGACGATCCTTCCTCCCAACCACCAGCAAACAATAACTCAACCTTCCCAACCTAAACTCCATTCAAACCAGCCTTCTACCAAAACAATACCTTACATTTCACCCCACACCTCGTCTCACCTACGCCTCCCACCGTCACCCCGCTATTTAGAGTGGAAGGGCCGCTGCTTCCGCTGCTGCCGTATGGGTCATAGCACGTCTCATTGCACGAATCCTAAGAAATGCGGCATCTGTTGGGGAGATGGACACATTGGTCCAGTCTGCAAGCAACATAAGCTAAACCCAGGGGCAAAACCTTACACACCAGCTAATGCCAGTCCTATCACCAAACCTAAAATTAGAGGCGAGCCTGATTTCAAAGAACTTCTACATAACCCAATCAATAAGGGGATGCCATAAAATAGACCACAGAAAATAATCTGCTACGTTGAAAGAGACGAGGAGTACTATGAGGAAAGGGCAAGGCTTGAGAGGGCAGTAGTCATGTTGAACCCGGAGTTGGAGATTAATCTTACTATAGAGCAGATAGCTGCTTACGCGGCCACTTCAGGTCTGGTCAAAGCTGACGAGGTACGGGTTGGTATCATGAGCAGATCGCGTTCCATCATTATCCTACCAGAGAGTATAGACCCAGCAGTATTCATTGGTGCAATTCCGTGGGAGGTATGGAACAAAGGCTTCTCATTCAGCCTTTGGAGCCCTTCAGAAGATGCCATTTTGACAGTGCCACATTTTAAGGTTCTAATTGACCTTATTGGTATTCCATTGGACCTGTATCGAGAGAAGGAAGTAGTTCGGGCAGTCAGTTCCATTGGAACATACCTTGGCATTATAGAACAACCCATAGAGGGGGATATTGCTTGCTGGACAGTTGCACTTGCAACCACGGATTTGACTCTAATTCCACACCAAATTGGCTACAGAGTTGGTGGTTTAGAAACACCTGTCGATGTTGTTACTAAGACATGGATGCAGTGTGATGTCTACAAACCGGAAGAGGTGGCACAGCCGGTTAAACAGGTTTTCAAACCGCCACATCCACCAGTGTCACAAGAGAACAATAGTTCTGATGATGAGGACCATTTTATTGGGTCTAGGAAAGTCCTAGAGATGTTGTGCATTGGAATAGAGTTTGACAAGCTTCCGGTAGGGGTCCAGGCTATGCTCAGGGGAGGCAAATCCATGATTGACCAGCCAGAAACTTTTAACGAACAGACGCAACATGAAGATGCCACAGAAAATCCGGTTTTCATGCATAACCATTTGGATGTGGGCATAGAGAATCAAGAGACGGATTTTGAGGCAGATTTGGCTCCAACAGTTGGAGAAGGGAGGAATGGTGTTAATAAGGAGGCAGATTTTGAGGCAGATTCGGCTCCAACATTGGGGGAAGGGGGGAATGGTGTTCAGATTTCGATGGCTGTTGAGTGTGCAAACATCAGTATGGCTGCTCCCAAGCTTAATTTGGCACCAATTCTTCCGTGTGTTGTACAACGATCGCCACAGCCAATCACTCGGTCTGAATTAGTTCGGGAAATAGAGATTCCTGTGCAAACGGTGACATTAATGATGTGTATCTCACCAAATCAGGGAGGAAAGGATTAAGTGAGGAAGGTCCCAATAATTCGCCTACAATATTGAAGAGGAATAAAGGTAAGGATAATCAAGCTGAAACAACCAGCTGCCATATTCCTTCTACAGAGGTGCAACGTGGCAAGCATAAAAAAAAGGTAGTTGAGGCCCATGGGCTTATGACACTTCGTGAATCAACAAGGGAGAAAAGAAGGAAGAGTGAGGAGGCCCGAAATAAAAAACCTCCTAAAACAAAAAATCCAAGAATTAATAAAAAGGCCCATCTGACCAATGAGTCGGGTCTGGTGGATGTCCAGGTGACCTTTGAGCATTGTTCAAAAGTGGCACAGGTTACAGGGTTCCAAACTTCACAGGTTATTAAGGTGTTACAGGAGGATAATGCAGAAAGGCAGCAAGCTAATCTGGATGATCATGTTACCGACTACGACCCCGAGGAGTGTGATTTTGTTTTCAATTCTGACTCAGAGTTTGAGGGGGACTCTGACTTGGAATAGTCGGACTGCCATCAGTGGGTTTGTTGTGTTGTGCTAATAGTTTAAATGATTTACAAAAAATTTAAACTTCTCTCTTGGAATTGTCGAGGATTGGGGGATTTAGACAAATGTTTAGTTGTGAGGAACGTGATTAGATCCTCGAGATGTGATGTTGTTTGCTTGCAAGAGACTAAGTTGAATAATTTGGATTGTTCATATGCCTCTGCTTTCCTTCCTTCTTTCTTTGTCAAGCAGTGTGCTTTCATTGATGCAATTGGCACTTCAGGGGGTTGTGTCATTGCTTGGAAGAAAAATTATATCCTACTGTCATCATGGGCAACAATGCACACGATCACAGTTCTATTATTACAGTCCAATTTTGGTAGAGTATTGCTTATTACAAATGTCTATGGCCCGAGTAGGGATGAGGAGATGGCGGCTTTTATTCAGGAATTTAGAAGTTTATCTGACCACATATCACACCCTTGGTTATTGGTTGGTGATTTTAACCTTGTACGATGGCTAGTGGACCGCTCGGGGGACATGAGGGGTTTTGGATTGATGAGTGAGTTCAATGAATTTATCATGGACTTGGCATTGATTGACATCCCTCTCAAAAACAGAACTTACACTTGGTCTAATAAAAGACCACAACCGACCTTCTCAAAACTCGACAGAGTTTTCATTACACAGGATTGGTCAGTCAACTTTACTTCCGTCAACCTATCATCCATGGAGGTCATAGTGTCAGACCATGCTCCACTACTTCTCAACTGCAAGAAATCGCAACCAATCAGCAAATAATTCAGGTTTGAAAAATCTTGGTTCTCATTTCACCAAGTTAGAGATATGGTGAGAAGAGTTTGGCAGCAGCCAAATTTTCAAGGAGTCATGACTTCACAGCTCATTAACAACAAAATCAGGCAGCTACAGTACCAGTTACGGCAATGGCATTTGCAAACTCAGAAACACATAGAGAAGGAATTGAGTTCCTGTAAGGAGGCTATCCTGACAATGGATCGGGTAAAGGAAGGTAGGCCACTATCTGGGACCGAGTTTTCTCAAAGGCAAATGTGGAGAGAAAAAGCTTATTACTTGTCATCGATCATTGAGATACGGTGGCAGCAACGAGCGAGGTGTAGGTGGCTTGCAGAAGGTGATAACAATACACGTTTCTTCCACTCTTTTCCATCAACTAGGCTACGTGCCAACACTGTTCATTCACTGCTGTTTGAAGATGAGATAATAACTGATGCTAATCGGATCCGGCTTTTATTTCACAATCACATGCAAGCACTGCTAGGCACACAAAGACAGGTTGGAAATTTTAATCCATCTCTATTGTTTGAGAATGAGCCCGACCTGCATGCTTTACAGGAACCTTTCTCTGATCGTGAGATTGAAAGCACGATTTTTAGCATGGCAAATAACCGTGCATCTGGACCGGATGGACTTCCAAGTGAGTTTGCCAAGATCAATTGGACCGAAATTAAGGGGGAATTAATTCGACTGGTGCAGGAATTTTACCATGAAACAGTGGATTTGAGGCCCTTAAACACAGCTAATATCATTATGATTCCCAAAAAGAATGATGCGGTTCAGTTGAAGGACTATAGGCCTATAAGCATTATAAGTCTCGTCCCAAAAATTATCTCTAAATTGTTGGCTGTAAGGCTATCCCGATTCTTGCCAAGTCTCATTTCAATCAACCAAACAGCTTTTGTACGTGGCCGCCAAATTTCAGAAAATTTCGTGGTAGTAAGAGAAATTATGCAATACGTGTCACAGGCTCGACAATTTGTAGCCTTCTTTAAGATTGATTTTGCAAAAGCATTTGATACTGTTAATTGGGACTTCTTGCTCACTGTGATGCGTGCAAGAGGTTTTCCTTTGAAATGGATTAATTGGATAGAGATGTTACTCAACACGGCTAGTTCTCGGGTAGTCATAAATGGAGAGGCTTCAGAATACTTTCCTCATAAACGGGGCCTCCGACAGGGGGATCCGTTATCACCCATGCTATTTCTAATAGCAGTGGATGTTATGCAAAGAATGCTCAACCGTGTAACAGATACCCTTGACACGCATATTTCTGCTAAGTTACCTAGCCCTATATTAGCATTTCAATATGCTGATGATACATCCGTAATTGCCCATGCTGATTTACCAACCATGATTACTCTAAAACTGGTCCTCAGGTTATTCTCCAAAATTTCGGGTTTACACATAAATTTTGAAAAAAGCTCTTTCTGTCCAATTAACCTTAATCCATATAAAATATGGATGGTGGGCACTGTTATGGGATGTGCTCAAATTGAAATGCCTATTTCCTATTTAGGTATGCCTCTTTCAATTAAAAGACCTCGCAGGCAAGATTTTTTGCTTTTAATCGAAAAAATTGAGAATAAAATTGAAGGTTGGCTTGGCAAACTATTGTCTAAGGGAGGCCGATTACAGCTTATCACCTCTGTGCTTTGTAGTGTACCTATCTACCTCATGACGTGCTTTGCCTTGCCCAAGTGGGTAATTCAGAGAATTGAAAGACTCTATAGGCAATTATTATGGGGTAAATCACAGGGAGAAGGAAAGGGCATCCCATTAATTAATTGGGAAATTGTTTGCACTCCGAATCAGTTTGGTGGATTGGGAGTCCCTGATTTAGAGTTACGAAACTGTACGCTTCTAATGCGTTGGTGGTGGAAGGCCACAAGCCAGCCAGGAGGTTTGTGGTACGAGGTAGTCAACTCTCTACGAAAGCACAGACCGCATAGACAAGGGCCCAAAGTCTAGTTCGTGAATGGTTCGTTCTTTTGGAAGCACTTGATTAAAATTCATCCTCTCTTTCAATGGTGTATTCAATGGGTTATAGGTGATGGTAAACTAATCTCATACTGGTACGATAATTGGGGAGAAGAGGGATCACTAAGAGGCATTCGTGATAGACAACCACGGCCTTCTTCGCAGCTCATTTCACTAAATGAGGCTATTTCTGCACGCTCTGACCTGCTGCAGCAGGTTGCTGGTACGGTACCAGTACCGGTACCGGTTCTGACAGACCGCGTTGATGCTATGAGCTGGCGCTGGTCGGGTACAGGGCACTACTCGGCTTTATCTCTATACAATTTGATAATCACTACTGGGAAAACTAAGTGGAAATTTATGGAACTTTGGGTTTCACCAGCACCTTCAAAAGTGAAATTTTTTTGTTATTTGGTTCTTCAAGATAGGGTGCTAACTCATGAGATATTACAAAGAAGAGGCATGACCTGTGATTTGAAGTGTGTCATGTGTGATACGTGCCCTCTCGAAACTGCTCACCATCTATTTTTCCAATGCCCAAATGCAATTGAGGTTTGGGGAAGATTTCTACATCTCTTCCAACTTGCTGACACAGTAGAAGATACATGGGAAGCATCTTTGCGACATCACTGTTACACAACAGGTCAGAGGAAAAGTGAATGGGCAACTTCATTCATGGCAATTCTATGGTCATTATGGAGGCAAAGAAATGAATTAATTTTTCGAGGTGCTAAATTGCCAACATGGCTAGTAGCTAATCGGGCAAGGGAGGATGCGGGTTTGTGGACCCGATACTGTGGCAACTCAAGTGTAAGAAGGACTTATCAAGTGAATGGAGGGGGGGCTATAGAAAGGGTCACTTAGTTTTCAGTGTAATATTTAGTGTAATATCTAGTGTTGGATGTTGTAAACACATTTATTAATATAATCTTGGTAGCCGCTACCAAGTTTTCAAAAAAAAAAAAACTTGATACTAAATTAATTCAAAAAATTATAAATTTTGCATGTAACTCACAACTAATAAAATAGATGGATTTGAATGGTTTGGATTCACCGTTTGAAATCGATTCGATAGGTTTTGGAGTTTGTGTTATATAAGTTGAAATGACACTGATGTCATCCTAGCTAGACTCTTATATGGTTGCTCTTAACTATTAGAAGGAATCCTTTACAGCAACAAGTAAAGCTATTTCTTAAACATATTAGTGGCACTTAGCTCACAAACTTATTTACTATAGTTTACTAGCTTAACACAGCTTGTTTACTAACTAACTAACTAACTAATTATATGCTTCCCAGGTAAATTTGTTTAATCTTTGAAAGTTCAGCTGCCACGTCTTCCATTCTCATCCGATCTTTCGGTGCTTCCTTAGAACATGCAAGGTCGACATGAACGAGCGGAATTATGCACTTCTCCATGACCATGTTCAACTCCAAACATGCTAGGATCCAAGATCTCAATGATTTTTTTTCTGGAAATGCATTGGAAACATATGCATGAATGTTAGAACCATCTTTGAACCATAGTTTGCAAAATCGGCCGAGTCAGAACGAAATCGGACGACCCCGATCAGATTGAGTTACGCGGTGACCAATTTTTCATAGAAAAACTGGATTAAATGGTGGTCATTTGGCCGAATCAAGTGAGTCTAGACCAATTATCACGATTTGCGTCAATTTGGGTTTATCGGAAGAATCGTAGTTAATTTGGGAAGAAAGAAGATAATCACCTCTGGAGAACAAAGGCCATAGATATATCTTAAATGGACTCGGTGTACAAGGTCATAAAGCACATAAATACAAAAAATAGTTGGTCCATTGTGAACCAAGAGCAACGAAAACACTCTGATTGAAAGATTTAAAACATTACGCTGCCTCCATCTTTTACTTCACCTCTCCATTTTAGTCTACACTGGACCTAACCATTTCCTCAGTTTTTTGCATTTTATATTTGTTTTTGAATTGTTTTTTCATGTTTTCTACGCCTGGCTGTTTGATGTTCTTCCTCTATTTTTCTTCTATATATATATTATTAATTTATAAATTAAAAGTATTTTATTTACCAATTTTTTATATATCATATTTTTCTTTGTTTTATAACTCAATAGACCTGTGCGCAGAAAAGCTCATCGGAAACTTGACAATCAGAAAGACAGTTCCTAGAGATTTATATCAAATCCTCTGACAGTTTTATATTGCAAATTAAGTACCCAATTCAATGTGCCTCATGTATATGTATTTTTCATGAAATTATATTCTTTCCAAAGGATTTTTTGGTAAAGGAACTTTTGAGTTTGATGTTTAAACATCATTAATTATTCAGATGGATGGTTTTGAGGAGTTTGAATCACGAAGGAGGAAGAAATTCGATAAACAGATTGATTCAAATATAATGATGAGTTCAAATGCACTTGATGAAGGTCTCGATCATCAGTAGTTGGATGGGAAATTATTTCTTTCAAAATTATTTTGATTGTTTTAATTTTGATTTTCATGCCCTATATTGTAGCTGTATATAGTGTTGTTATAAATTTTGTAAGGAAGATTTAACTTTTTCAAATTAATACTAGTATTATGTCAATCCTTTATCAAACGAGTAACATATCAATGGTAAGGTGACAATTAGAGCAGCTGCTAATAGTTGTCAGAGTACGTATGACGGATGGAAACGAGTATTTATCTTTGAAAATTCCAATATCAGCAATAAAATTAGAAATGTTTCGGTTTAAAATTTTTTATATAATCGAATTTTATGGAATCGAGTATTCTAAAACAAAAGCACAAATAAACGTTTTGATATTAACCATTCTCTCTCTTTATATATATATATATAAATAAATGACGACATATGCTTGTAAGTCATTTTTGTATTTTTAAAATCAAATAATTGATATGAAACATACATGCTCACAACAAGAATGAGACACTTTTTGCAAGGATAAAAAAGTGACTTTTTGCGACGGAATACTCTCATTGTTCAGTTTTTTTCTTTTGGCAATGGACTACCGTCATAAATGCGTTTTTTTTCTCTCAAAAAGTGTCTACTTTATTATAGTAACGCTTAAGATGTTCACCATGTTTAAATGTAGACCAAATTTTAATTTTTTATTGAAAAAAAATTACCCAAAAAATGTAAAAGGTTAAAATTTCGATCAATATGATACAAGTATTTGATTTCACCGAACTCAGATAATTTGAGGTTTCAGATCAATCAAGATGATGATATCACTGAGTTGCTGTTGAGCTTTTTTTCATGTCAAATTGTCAATAACACACATACAAACGCGCACACAAACTCAGTGAAATCAAGGTGGACAAAAATATTAATAATCCAAATTTCATGAATATATTAAAACACAAATTAAAAAAAAAATACAAATTGCATCATATGGTAGAAAATTTGATATTCACACGGTAGGACAAAAGTTTTTTCTTTTAGAATAAGACAACAATCCGATACAATATGAATTTATAAAAAAAAAAATTCAAAATTCATGATAGGGACAATAGTCTCTCTCCGCCGGTGCACAAACACACAAGCACACACATACATACACAAAATAATGAGATTTTGTTTTCAATTCATAAACTTAAAAATTGTGAATTAAAAGAATTCAAAAATTTAAGGCTTAAAATCACATTTATGAATCAGAACTCCAATAATTGCACATTAGAACAAAGGGGACTGAATGATGTATCTGTTCAAAGACGCTCTCAATCTTTCATTTATCAAATTTGTACTATCTTCAGGAAGAAGTGTTAAAAGAAATTATGCTGGATTTAGAACGGATTGTACAAATTTCTTCCTGAAGATAGTACAAATTTCTTTTAACACTCCTTATACTACTCTGCACACATGATAGCTTGCTGCGCTTTTCAAACTGAAGCTGTGGCTCTTCTGGAGGCTATCAAGTACGTTAAAGGGAGCGGACTGAGTGAGTGCACTTTCTATTCAGACAACAAGGCATTGGTAGAATTGGTCACTTCTCTCCAACCGCCAACAGAGGCTGATTGGAGGGCGTATAAGGAGTGCTATGAGAGTTGGAAGTTGATCAAGCAAAACTCTTCTCTGAAGTGTTCTCATATTCTAAGAAGCCAAAATGACGTGGCTGATTGCTTAGCAAAGAAGGGAAGGGAGCATGGGTGGAAATATATGGGATACACCTTCCCTATGTTCTGATCAGCAAGGACTGGTTCAATGATAGAACCGGAGCTAGAGAATGCAGTTTTATAACTCATGGTTTTGGTGTTTCTTTTGTTTAGGAAGCATTAAGCCTGATATTATGTAATGCATGTGGTTTTTTGTACCTGCCTACGGGCTTTAAATCAAAAATAAATAAATAAATAAATAAATTGTGTTGAATATGAGATATTGTATATACATTTTATGTATTCATTCGTGTACAAGATTGAAATTAACTATAAAATAACTCGCCACATGCTAGGACACACAAAAATTATAGCTCTTTTTTTCTTCCCAACGCACTGAATACTGAGTGCGTATCCTCTGAGATATCTCAATTTTTGCGTGACCGACGTGTCCGGTGCCTATTAGGTGATAGGGTAGGGGGCCTGTATTATTTGTGCTTTGAGATTCGTGCACAACATATTTAAACGGTTGAGATTTTCCATAAAGTCACGCAAAGTTTGAGATATCTCAAAGGATACGAATTGCTGAATACTCGCATTTCTCACTTTTCTACCTTTTTTTCTTTCCCAATGCACTGAATACGCGTCTTTCTCCATTTGCTTTCCTCTCTTCCGTTCCCCCCTCCTTTTGCTTTCCTCTCATTCGTTCCACCTCTCCTCTATTTTGCTTTCTCCCCAATTTGAAGACGACGAAGGACAGAAAGAAGAACAGAGAGAAGGTCTCAGCACTGCCTCCTGCTCCTCGTCATGTCACAAAAATACCGTGTACCATGGCTCAAGAGAAGCTGTGAATCAGCAATGGCTGTGAAACTGACACCGGACAATATCTTAATGTGTTGAAGCTTGCCAAATTGTGCGACACACCAAGGCTGTACCAGCGATGCATGCAGCTGGTGGCGAAGGATTTCTTGGTTGTGCAGGAATCAAATGGCTGGAAGTTTGTGCAGAGGCACAATACAGCACTCGAGCTAAAGATTCATCAGTTCATGGAGGATTCTGACGAGGTTCGTTGCATTTTTTAGATTTTGGTTTAGTAAATGTATTAAATTTTTGTATCATAATATTGATAAGATTTGAACTGAACGACATGTATTAATTTTAATAGGGTAATTATAATTTCCCCCACCTATCCATCCCCCATTTCATCCCCCAACTAACTTTCTATTTTAACTATAACTATAACTACTATTTCTAACAACTTTTATTTCTTTCCTCTTTCTCCCTTTCTCTTCCACCTCTATTTTCTTTTTTCACCTCCATTTCTTCTCCCACCTCCACCTTCTTCTCCCACCTCCACCTTCGCCTCCCTCTCCCACCTCCGCCCCTCACCTCCCTCTCTCACCTTCACCTCCCACACCTCACCTCACCTCCGCCTCTACCTCCCTCTCCAACCTCCGCATCCCACCTCCTCCTCCGCCTCCGTTTTTCCATCGATAAGCTCCCCTCCCTCTCCCACCTCCCATCCTCTCCCATCTCGAAATGATAAATACAATAAGCTCCCTCCCTCTTACACTTTCGCCTCGATTTTTTCCCTCTATGCCTGCTGCTCCCGCTTCAGCGAACGTTCTGCCGGATATCATCTGTCACTCCATCCCAATCAAGCATGCGTGCCAGGAATGAATACTTCAACGTGTATGAATGAATACTTCAATGTGTATGAATGAATACTAGAGCACGTCTATACCGGGTCAGATCCGTCACTGTCAATCGTATCAAAATAATTTTGTATATGTATATGCAATTAATCATTTTCATGTTTATGTTCCCCTTCCTAATGAAGTAACGAGTTTTGCAAAGAACAAAGCTTTATTAATAGTGAATTAGGCCACTGCTTATTAAATAAATGACATAAAAATAAATTTTGAAAAAAAAATAGAGATATATGAATGAATACTTTATTTCTTAGATATGAATACTTCAATGTGTATAAATGAATACTTAATATCTTAGGGTGAATACTTGCGTGACAAGATATTAATACTTGTGCAACAGACAACTCGAAAGTATGTCATCATGGATCTCATTTGAAAGATAAAATTGTGTAGAAAACGTTCGTGATTTTAGATTTGCAAAATTCTTCACAGATCGTCAGAAATATTGGTTAGATTGAATGAAGAAAAAAAAACTCACTTCTAAAAACGTGTAAAAAATAGATGAGTGATGTGTCCAGTTTTTATATTTACACTTACACGATGAGGATTAATACTTTCTCGATAAGAGATGAATACTTGTGCAACGGACAACTCGAAAATATGTCATCATGGATCTCATTTGAAAGATAAAATTGTGTAGAAAACGTTTGTGGTTTTAGATTTGCAAAATTTCTCATAGATCATCATAACTATTGGTTAGATTGAACGGAGAAAAAAACTCACCTCTAAAAACGTGTAAAAGATGGATAAGTGATGTGTCTAGTTTTTATATTTGCATTTGCACGATGAGGATGAATACTTTATTGATAAGGATGAATACTTGTACAACGAACAACTCAAAAGTATATCATCATGGATCTCATTTTAAAGATAAAATTATGTAAAAAACATTCGTGGTTTTAGATTTGCAAAATTCATCACCGATCGTCAGACATATTGATTAGATTGAATGAAGAATAAAAATCCCACCTCTAAAAACGTGTCCAGTTTTTTTTTAAGAAAATACTTGATATGTTAGGTATGAATACTTGATGTGTTATAGATGAATACTTGATGCATTACAGATGAATACTTGCGCGCGCCAGTTGTAAAATCTTTCAAATATTATGTGGTCTCCAAATAGTAAGTGGTCCCCCTAGGTAGTTAGTAGTTATTGAAGTAGTTAATGACCGGGGGATGAAATGGGGGATTGTTACGGGGGGATAGCTAGATGCTCCCATTTTAATAAAACAAGTCTATTTGCACAGTGGTGTTAGATTTGGAAGTTATATGGAATAAGCGTTAGTGCTAATTTGGTGCTACCTAATTTGTGGCTGAAAATTGGATTTATCCTAAATATTTGTGATGAGCTTGAGATGAGATTTTTGATAAATCTTTACACAGTAAGAATCTAATTGGTAAAACTATAGTTAGGGGGAAAAATATATGCTGATGGCCAATGGTTGTTACAATTTAGTTTGCATAAATATCTTGGGTTTTGGCTGCATTTCAAAAAGCAGCCTTAGGAAAAATCAGAAAAGATGATCGGATGGGAAAAATAGAGGAAATGTAGGATTGCTTTTCAGAAAATTTGTATCACGCCTTACCATAGGATGAAGACATCATTTATGTCTTCAAGATAATACAATAAAAGTCTGTTAGATTATATAAGATTCATGGACCATCCTTTGTGATGCTCCATGGCCAATTGCCAATTGGTTTCTGAAAGCAAAATCAGCCATGGCGAACAATACTTCTCCTTCCATTTTATTTCTTCCCACATTATTTCCTTTAATGCTTCATCGTTGTTTGTTTCTTTGTTTCCCTTTTCTCATTGGGAGGGTTCATCCAACAAATTTCTAAGTTGCTTGCTTGGAGACTTTAATTAATGTAATTTGTTAGTTTTATGTTCGTTAATATTTCATTTAATTTCTTTTGGAAGCTGAGATTCGATTTGGTTTGGTACAATTGGCATCCTTTTGTAAAAAATTTGCAAAGGGGAAACAAACAAATTGGCAAAGAAGAAACAAGGTTTAAAATAGCAACCTAGGAAAGTTATTTTTATTATGTCTTCATTTAGAGTAGAAGTTAATTTAAATTGCTTTTTTTTTTGCAAGGTAATTGAAGCAGGTGGTATCCATGCAGTTGGAACAGAGCAGCATGAGTCATGCCAGATTGATAATCAGGTAGTAGTCTAGAGAATTTTAGGCAGATATGTTCAATTAAAACTTAATTTCTAGAAATATCCCATCAAACCCATCATAGATGTTACATTAGATAGGAAGCTCAGAGGAAGAATGAGAAGAAATCTTGGGTGGCATGGCAATTTATGCCCAGAACAATGGTACTTATTTTTCCATTTTTTTTTCCAGTTTAGAGAATTTATGAAACTCACCTTGATTTCTCTTGACATGTGAGAAATCATGAATTGGTCAGTAGTGTGATCCTTATACTAATTTGAGCACTGGAGGATACTGGTACTTCTATTTTCTCCTTGTGTATGTTTGTGTTTGCATGTGTTACATTTTTTCTTCCTACTTAATAGATTTACAAAATCAAAACAAAATTGTCTAATTAAGCGCTTCAAATCAAATGAAATACCACTGTACCCACCAACACCATCCAAAGATAGTAGTATATTTTTCTTCTGATCTCTAACAGTGAATGGTAATTTGATGAATCCTTTTACTACTAAGGTCGACTTATTTTAGCAAAATTTAAGTTTCACCTTTATTCAGGGGAAAAACAAAGAAAACAAATTACCATTTGTAGTTAGTAACTAGAAGATCTTTGATTGCAGGGGTAGGTATACTTCCCAAATGGGAATGTCTTCAGGCATGAACTTCAACAACCAGCCACTGCCAGCCATGCTCCCTCCTCGTCAGCTCCACCCAAGGTCATCCAGGCTCCACACGTGACTCTCTTTTGCACCAGGAATGCTTTTGTTTTTTTTTTTTTTTTATTTTAATCAGAATCCGAGAAGGGATGATGTTAAACCTTTGATTAATTACATTCATTGGCTTGTTACTTCTATGGTTTGACTGGTGTTCCTGGCGCATTGTCAGACTTCCTCTCAAACCTATCTCAGCAATTGCTGGTTTCTTGTACACTCCTTTGCTGGAGACTTTGAAGATCCATAGAGTTACAATGAAAGAAAGGTCAAATATGCATTTTTCTATAAGGTTAAACCAATAATGGGTGGTTTATTCTTTATTCCTATTGGAGTAATTGTTAGTGTAGTTTTGATAGGCAAATCAACAGAACCGGTAAATGGTTCTATAATTGCAACTCTTGCATTTGGTGTCGTTGGATTATTTGATGATGCTTTGAGAGGTTCTGGTAGGCATGTTGGTTTCCCAGGATGGCTAAAGCTAACAATACAAGTACTCTTGTTGTAACATTTAGGTCAAGTTTGTTGACCTTCGCAAAACGCGGATCGGCCCGTACTATGGATTCATATCTATTTTTTTGAAATTCAAACAGTTGATCCAAATTGCTCAACATTAAAATGTAGCTGAAGTTCAAATTTTACTTTTTTTAGAATATTTTTACTATTTTTTTAGATAGGTTGAAAATCACTAATTTTGGATGGTCCAAATTTTTTAAATTATGCGATATTCTACTTATCTTAAAAAAAATAGTTAAAAAATCCTAAATTTTTTTATCTCCAAGTACACTTTCATTATGAAGATCTATTTGAATGGTTTGGATCGACGACTACTTGGACTCTAGAAATGAAGATATGAATCCGTACTATGGATCGATGTGTGCTTTGCAAAGTACCATAGCCTCATGACTCCCTAATTCTAAAATGGCATGCCATCCAAGATTCGGTGCTATGAAATAGCATATTACATGTCAGACCATTATTTAGTGGGAAACTCACATTGACCATTGTGAAAACTGGCCGTGCATGCCCGGCAGTGAATTACTCATGACGAATGATTAAATGACACTTCATCAACTAATTACTCATAATTTACAGCGCAGCTAATTGACAGGATCCTGATAAATGTTCTTTATATGGATGGGATAAATAACATGTGAACTTTTATGCCTGTCTAATATGAAGCTTTTATATAGTACATAGATGTAATGAACATGTGTATTCCGTAAGGGTATGTATTTACAATTAATTCTCCACAAATAATATATATCCTGACTAATGTATTTATAATTAATTATCTCCACAAATAATATAGTATTAAGCTCTAAGGTCATCATTTGCTTTTATTATTGATGAACAAATAATGAAGAAATTAATTAAAAATTAATCATATTTAAAGAAAGTAATCAGAATAATATTTCAATCTCCGTTGCAACTCATGGACACTCAACTAGTTTTCAAAGATACATCTTGTTGCCACCATTGATGAATCCCATGAGCCTCAAGACAGTTATTTCGGTTCACTACTAATTTCGCTGATGGAAGCAGATGTGGCATCTCTGACCCCGGAACAACAGCACAAATTTCCCTGAAAGAGACATAAGATGTCACTGATTGCTCTATGCTTCCAATTACCGTCCCTTCCAATTCCTTGCGTCTTTTGAAATACGGTATATATGATGCCGAGATCGTGTCCCGTGGGTTCACAAATAGATATGGGATCCATGGAGTCAACTTTAAGAATTCTTCGGATGATTTGTTGTGTTGGTTTTGCGTAAAAAGTGAGACTCCCTCCTTAAAAATGATCTTACATTTGTATAGATTTGGAAACTTATCGGCAGAGAGAGATGGGAAAGGAGGGTTGAAAAGGAATGCCTTGAGGTTAATATTCTTGGTCTTCATGAAGTACTTCCCGATAACAGTCGCGATTGAAGCGCCTAGAGAGTGACCAGCGAGCCAAATGTCTTCAGGTTGATATTTCGATATGAGGTTTCCGACAGCAATTAGAGAAGTTTGGGAACGTGTGCTCTTGTTGATACCACCAAAGAACACACTTGCGTCTAGGCAAATATCTCGAATACCATGCCTTCGATCCAGCATTGTGCCTCTCAAGGCGACAACAAATCTTGGTGCCGAGCGGTGTCGACCAAAAGGTGGTTTGAACTCAAAAATGCAACCACAGACAGAGGAATCTTTGACATCTCTAAGCACCTCTATTAAATCAAAATGGAAATGCTCAAACCAAGCCATCGCGAGCAATTCGGATTTGACACGTCCTGCCACCCTATCTTTCTCTGTGATGTATGAGGCTTGCACCAGAGATGCGACAACTACTCTCTGATCATCTAGACATGTCCTGTTTAAATAATCAGTGAGTTTAGATTTCTGGAGATTGTCATGTTGTGTTAGAAAATTATATTAAGTAAAAGTTGTAATTATTCATGTCGAAAATTTTATGAAATTGGTTGAATCACGAACATTTGCCCAAAGCAAGTGAAGCTTAAATTTGACACATGAGTGACAATATTTCTAGGTGGTAGCCAACAATTTTAGAGTTTGCAATCTGGACATTTGCCTTTTACCATTTTTTTTCCATTAAACCTTAAATTAAATAATAAGTCATGCGAACTTCAGAACAAGTTGTTAAACTGAGAATCGGTTCCTCAAAACAAAACAAAACAAATGAGAAAAGGTTTTGACTCTCAAGCCTTTATCTCAAATCGGACCCTCTACTAGTTCAGTTCCTAACTACTTTTATCTCTAATTAAGTCAAAAAAAAAACTTTCACCCACTTTTGTCTCAAATTGGTATATTTTTCCGACGATCTATGATAAATTTTGCAAATCTTAAATTACGAACATCTTCTGCTCGATTTTCTTTTTCAAATGAGATCAATAATGAAATACATTTGAGTTATATTTTTCTCGCTATTTTTTTTCTTGAATATATGCTACGTATAAAAAACTTGATATGCTAGATTTAAAGGCTTCGTATTCTAGGTTTAAATGCTTCATTTGCTAGGTTTAAAGGTTTACACACGTAGGTTTAAAAGTTTCATATGCTATGTATAAAGATTGCACTTTACTAAGATACGTGTAAGATTTAAAGACTGGACACGAGTACTTTAATGGATTGTATAAAGATGTTTATAACCTCAGAAATAAAATTTAAAATCAACGATTTTTTTTTTGTAAAAAAATATTGATAAGTTACATGTCAGGTTTAAAGGTTTGACACAATTACTTTAAAATATTGTACACAGATATTTAAAAGCTTGAGAAACACAATTTAAAGTGCTTACGGGCTTTTATATAAAAAATTGATAAGTTACATGTAAGATATTCTCGACTTTAAGGACTTGTTAAGAGGCAATCTCAATGACGAAAATGAAGATTTCAACTATAGCAGATGGATGGAGCACTGTTCTCAACAAATAGCAACATCGCCACCTACGTCAGGAAGCTTAATTACCCTGCTACAAGAAACCACAACTAGCGAAACTCCTTCCCTATGCGTTTTCAGGGCTCAAACTCAAACCGTACAGGCCAAAAGGACATAAGTAGGTACTTTTTTTTAACAACTATAGCTCTCTTGGACATCAACAATATGTCAAGAACATTCAATGCTCTAGTATTATTTCCTCTTTATTCCCAAGCGCCTTCACATCATTAATGGCTAAGGATAAAACCACCCCTCAAAACCAGATGACCTCTAATTAACAACAGCAATGCCACTGCTAAAACACCGAACCATCCTCTCACCCCATCCTCCTCAACCGCTAACTATACTCAAGCCACTTCAAATAACTCTTTCAACAATCTGGCAATCTCATCTCGCTTTAAATCACCTCCATGGTCGCACTATTTGGATCAAAAACCTTTCATCCCCTCCAGTTAGCCAATCACCAACTCACCACACTCCCCTTCCCCCGAGCCATTACCCCTCCCTCCCAACCCAGCCTCTCTAGCATGGAGAGGCCAATGCTACAAATGTCTCTAAAAAGGGCACAACCAAAATAGGTGCACATCTGATGAGAGAGTTTGCGCAATTTGTTGGCTTAACTACCGAGACATACACAAGGTTGTAGCTGAGGCATGAGGCTCCACCACAAATCGTAATTTGGTCAGGAGAATAAAAAAGAAAATCCAAGCTGTCAGGAAAAGTTTAACCTTGTGGTCCCAAGAAAAAATTAGGAAAAAAGAATCCTATCTGACCCGATCAAAATGGGTCCTTCAACAGCTGGATAAAATAGAATCAGACTACGATAACATATATTCAAATTGGCAGTGGATAATAAACCAAAAAACAGATCTTACATGTCATTTGAATCTAATTTTACCTTGTGATTTGAAGGACCTGATAGGGCGTACAATGGTCATTTCCATGGAGGCTACACAAGTTTCAACCCCTATGCATGGAATAGAGATCATTTCTAGTGATGAAGAAGGTTCCTCAACTAGTGCAGGATATAGTGGAAGCAACTTAACAATAGCGGTGACCTAATATTTTAGGGTCTTTTATGCTAAAGTTCTCTTTTGTGATGTTCTATACTTGTCTGTTCGGGTTTCTGGTTTATGGAGGCTTTGATGAACTGTTTTGAGATTTCTTTGTTTACAGGGACTATTATGCATATGTTGATTCGTTGGTGATATGTTAGCCTTTTAGGGGCTGGTGAGCTTATTTCTTTAGGTATTCATAACCTAGAGTAGATGACACTATATGATGAGGATCTATTGGACCTGGCTTCATTTGAAGATCTTCGAACCGGCGTTTTTTATTATGACTGCCTTTAGTTTTTGTTGTTTTGTTGTTACAAAGCTATATTTCTATGTGGTGTTTTGTTCTAATTCTAGCTATGAGGATTGCTGTAAGAACATAGGTGGGTTGGTACCAACTTGGTACCATCTTCACCCTTGGGATTTTCTAATGAAAATCGGTGGCAATGACCACTTTTTTCAAAAAAATAAAATAAAAAAATAAATCCAAATGGAAACATTGGTCGGGTTGTACCTGGCTTAGGTTAGGTGATAAAAATACCAAATACTTCTACACGGTGTCAAACGAAATGAAAAATAAAAATACGCTCATCTCCATTAATATGGACACCAATGCTCAGAGTGCAGGTCAGGTCCAGCATGCAAATGATCTCCCCGGTATTTTGAGGAATCATTTCAAAAACATAATGCGGAAACCGGAACCTCAGCCAAGACCTTTCGATTTGTCAGGAAGAATAGGACCGCAATTATCTGACCAGTTAACTCATCTCGATGACCCGATCTCGAAAGCCAAAATCCTCCAGGCAATCAATGAAATGCCAAAGGGTAAGGCTAGTGGCACAAATGGTATGTCATGCGAGTTTTTCCAGAGCTTCTGGCAGATTGTCAAGAAGGATTTGATAGACCTCGTAAGCGCATTATTCAGTAACAGTGCACCATCATTTAAACCGATAAACAAAACATCAGTCACACTAATTCCAAAGAAGCAAAACCCGCAGTTCATCTTAGATTACAGACCAATTAGTGTGATAAATACAATCGACAAACTTATCCCAAAAATCCTGGCAAACATACTACAACAGTTTTTAAATCAGCTCATTTTACCGAACCAAACGGCTTTTGTCAAAGGTAGATCTCTAATGAAATCTTTTCTGTTAGCAAGAGAACTTCTAGCCTTTTGGTCCAAAATAAAACTGCCTTCCGTTCTGTACAAGGTGGATTTCAAAAAGGCTTTTGATATAGTAAGCTGGTGTTTCCTTGTTAACCTGACCTATTGATTAAACGGGGATTCCAGCCCAAATGGACGGCAATGGTGCTGAACATCCTATGCTCCTCCTTATCATCAATAAAAGTAAATAATACCCTAACAAGACCTTTCACTCACAAGAGGGGCCTACGCCAAGGTGACCCACTATCCCCTATGCTTTTTATCTTCACCTCAGACTCTTTGAGCAGATTCCTCCAAAGCGCGAGCTAGCAGATGCCTCAACACGCATGCATCCCAACATAAATCATTCAGTACGCGGATGACACACTGATCATAAGTGAAGCACACCCGGATACCCTGAGAATTATTATAGCAGTTCTCACAAGGTATACAAAATTATCTGGCCTCAGACTTAACCCAAATAAATCCACATTTGTGCCGATAGCAATACCGAATGCCCTGACAGAGACAGTGCGCCAAATTCTATTGGCACTACCAACTCAACTACCAATCACTTATCTTGGTCTATCGCTTATGGTAAAGACATCGAGGAAGATTCATTTCCAACCTATGGTGACAACTATACAAAATAGGTTGGAAGGATGGTCATCCTTATTCCTATCATATGGAGGCAGAATCACACTAGTTAAGGTCGTTCTGTCAGCAATGCCATTGCATTTTATACAAGCTATACAGATTCTGGTAGGGGTTACCAAACACATTAATAGAATGAGAAGAAACTTTATGTGGAAAGGCCTGTACAGAGGGATCAATTGTTGGTAAATTGGGAGAGAGTATGTGCTCTAAAAGAAAATGGAGGACTCGGCATCATCAACCTGACAACACATAATCATGCGTTATTAACAAAATGGCTCTGGGAACTGGAAAAAAAATCGAATGACCTTTGGTTCAACACCCTAAACAGGCTATATGTCATCACATCAATGGGGCAGTTGGCGGGTTATGGAGTGGACTCATCCTTCTTGAAAGAACTCACATCACTCATGCCCCTTGATATCACTTTATTAGACCTATTATTTCGACTTGTTTCCATACAAAAATCTATGTTTTGAACCAACAAATGGTGCCTTTTACATTGAATATCCATAGAATGTGGTACTGCTATGTTTTGGTTCTTACTTTGCAGGAATCAGGCGAAAACGGGCAAAATCAGGGAAGTTACTGAAATCTGAGACATCTGATGCGACCCTCATCACATCCGATGCGACCCTCATCAGAGCCGATGCGACCCTCATCAGAGTCGATGCGACCCTCATCAGAGTCAATGCAGGTTGCATCAGACCTGATGCAGGTCGCATCGCGAGTTTCCAGAGCAGACAGCAAAGGCCCAGAATTGAAGCACTCGTTTTAAAAAGCCTATAAATAGGCCACCCCTGCTACCAGAGAGGGGGTTCCGAAATTTAAAGATTCAAAGCCTCAAGGAGAGAGAAAAGATCAAGAGAGAAGAGAGAGATTGGAGATCGCTTGGAGAAGAAGAGAAGATTGCAAGATCCTCTCCAATCCACCTTGGATCTTTGAGCTTCATCATGATCTGCCTATTCTCTCTCTCTTTTATGCTTTCTTTTGCTATGCTTGAGTAGATCTCTAGTTCTTAGGGTTAGGATGTAGTCTCTAAACCTTGTCTTTGAGTTGAATGATGTTTTGATCTAAGTTTGAACTTGTGTGATTGTTGTTTGAGTATTCATTGTTTGCTTGATTGTGATTTCTTGATTGATTCTTGATTGTCTACTGTTAGATGTCTATAGCATCTCTTCTAGTAATTTGGCCTTGATGTATCTTGTAATTGTGATTGAGCATTTGAGGTAGATCTAAGATCAATAGTAGCCGAGAGGTGAAATTTTTATTATCGAAAGGTTGTAGATACCTCTAGTTAACCAGACAATCAATTTAGGTTAGATACCAGTAGGCGAGAGCCACAGGTTGAAGCCTCGCACAAGAAATCAACTTAGATACGAACACATGTCAGCTCTGCTCGAGGGCCATGCGACCCGCATCAGAGATGATGCGAGTCGCATCATACGGGTCGCATCAGAAATGATGCGAGTCGCATGATAGGTCCAAAGAAGGCAAAGTTTGGGATGAAACCTGAAACCCTAGGAACGCCTTTTATCTTTGATTCAAAACTAAAACCTTTAACTGCTTTCATTACTGTTAATTGAATCTTCATTTGAAATTAGGAAATATAAATAAATCAAACCCAACTCTTCGCACTTCTAGTACTTAGCTTGGATAAGTGGTGATTTAGAATTGAATTAAACCGTCCCTGAGGATCGATACCTTAATATACTATACGGATAGGGTTGTGCACTTGCAACCCTAGACGAGAGTAGATTCAAGGTTTAAACTGGTATAGCTTGCTATACCTGAGACTTTGTAGCCTACTTTTGTAAGCGAACACCCCTCTATTTTTGTTCGGTGAACACATAAGGAGAATTAACATGGCAATGTTCTTCGTCAGGGCTATTTACCTATGCATCGACTTATAGGATCATCCAACATAGAGGCATGCTGCGGGAAAATCAAATGCCCGATGAAGGTTCGAATATTTATTTGGCTTATACAAGACAATAAAATCCTAACTCAACAGGTTCTAAGTTCACGCGGCTGCACAATCCAACTGGGTTGTCATCTTTGTGACGACTCAGCTATTGAGACGAGAAACCACATTATGTGGACATGCCCGTATGCTAGGAGCTTTTGGCAGGGTCTTCTTGCACATCACAACATTAACTATTGAGACAGGCATGACAAAAAGAGCGAAAATGCGAGCAAACGTGGTTTGGTCGGCAGTGGCATGGGCAATATGGAGGGAAAGGAACATAATGTTTTCTTTTCAAATAAACAGAAACCGATGTCAAATTTAATCAATGATACGGCAACATATATTTTCTTCTCGATGCAATATGCGTAGTGCGGAGGAGAATGGTCTTGGAGGATAGGATGGCTCCTATTGCGTACTACTGGCGACAATCTGGGAGAGCTAGGCTTTTGGAGGAGTGTAGTTGTCGAGTACAGACTATAAGCCTGGACTCTCTTTTTTATTTTTATTTTATTTATAATCCGATCTCCGATCTTTCGGAGATGCAGAATTTTGTAAATAACTTTTTTCTATTAATATACAAATCAATATGTTGGCGGAAATTCGCTGCCAACCATAAAAAAAAAAGTTACATGTAAGATTTAAATATTCAAAAAAATTAAGAGCCTAGAGATTATTACAATCAACTTTTTCTTGATAAGTTACATATAAGATTTAAAGGCTCGACACAAATATTTTAATGGATTGTAGATAGAGGTTTCAAGACTTGAGAAACAAAATTTAAAGTGCCTACAGCTTTTACTGTAAAAAAAAATGACAAGTTACATGTAAGGTTTAAAAACTTCACACGAGTAGTTTAAAACGTTGTAGACAGAGGTTTAAAGAACTGAAAAAGCAAAATAAAGTGTCTACAGACTTTTACTGTAATAAAAAAAATATATCAAGACACAAATTTAACTAAAGAAATATTTCATCATGGATCTCATATATATAAAAGAGAAAATCAAGTAGAAGACGTTTGTAATTTAGATTCACAAAATTTATCACAAATTGTCAAAAAAATAAACGAAAATGGAATATTTCATTTTTTGGCTTGGAGACAAATTGGGTAAAATATTACTTAGAAGTTGAACTACTTAGATTTTAGATTTAAAGATTTGCTAGTAGTAGTTTAAAGTATTGTAAACATAACTTTAAAGGGTTAGACATGGGCGCTGAATAGGACGCTGAACAAGAACATTTTTGGAGATTGGATTTGGAGGGCAGTTAGGTCATCACTATTAAATTATAACTGAAATGAAGAAACTATCCAGATATTCTCAACTTCTATCCTTTTCTGTAAACACCATCCTTCGCCTCTTTATAACAAGAACATAATTAAGTCCATTTGAAGCTTCTCAAAAAGGAAGTTGCATATAAATTCCCCTTTTTATCTATATATGTATGATATATTGATATATGTTTAAACATTGACATTAGTAAATTCAGAAGAAATTGCTCAAGGCTACTTTATTTTTCAGCGAAGAGATGGGCGGGATATATAGTCAAAACTTGTATTTTCTTCAAAATTAAGCAACAACCACCTTGAAATAATTATGAATACATTTTGCAGTAGAAAATCGGGTGAGATGCCAAAAAAAAAAAAAAAATCAATTGAAAAGAAATTTCTTATCAAGTGTACTCACCAATCTATATCTTCGGACCTCAAGTGGACAGGCCCTGAAATTCTAAAGACGTCATCCATTAATTGTACTATCGCGTCGTCTTCTTTTATAAATGAGGTTGCAAAGACATGAAGTTGGTTCTAACTTCTAAATCAACAAGACAAAAATGGAGTGAAAATATGCCCAGAAACTAGTGAGGAGAAAAAAAAAAGTAGCTGGCAGAACTAATTAATAGATATTGGAACTAATGTATGATACTACAACATACAGAATAATAAAGTGAGAAAACCTGACCTTTAATTAAAATTCACTGGAGAACTCTTTGTCAGGTCAGATCGATCTGACGATTTATATATATATAGCTTCAATCGAAGGAATCAATTGGATCTGTATTCTGCATTAACTCAAATTTTGAGTTTAGCATCTCAACCGTCTAATCAGAATCCGGACCAATCTGGTCCAAGGTAAAACTCTTTTTTTTTTTCAATATAAAAAAAAAGGTGCAATCCTAATTACTGTGGTATCGTCAAAGTCAAAATTGATCAAATTGCCGAAATGAAAAGGACCTTCGGCCAATCAGCCTACTCTCTTCAAGACTTTAATGGAAGACTTGAGTATGGAAGACTTGAGCAATAATTGGAGGTGAGAGCAAACACCCAACGACACACGGGATTGAAAGTTTCAACCTAATTTTATTTTCATTATATTTTCCATCACGATGGATGGAACATAAAAGCATAATAAGAGACATGAATGAATTACGATTATTATAAAATGTTATTATCACTACTACAAAAAAAACACTTCTATATAGGTTGAAATCACGTTCCGCCATCAAAATTAATTAATACTGCTAGTTGTTTCTTTATAATCAAATATATTTCTGCCTCATTTCAGTATATTGCAACTTGTCTGTAAGGTTGTATATGAAAATTTAAACTTACGTTACTTAAATTGGCAGCGTTGTCGCACCAGTCCATTCATTGATTGCATCCTGGACATGTATAAAATTTTCTCCCCCGATTTTTTTTGGTCTTCGAAAGCATCACAACAGTCGGCTTAAGACATCTATTACAATTATAAAGTTTTGATGAGTAATGACTACTTTGGCTACTCATTTTGTCTATACAAAACAAAAAATAACATTAATTAACTAAACCCTAGTTTAAATTAGTTGTTCTCTAATTTAAAAAATCATTCAAAGTAACGATTAAAATAAACAGAAAATAAAAAAGGGAAGAGTGATATAGCATACAAATTAATGACTCCGGGAGAGGAAATGCTGATTTTTGTCCGTCGATTTGGGAAGTTAAAATTCGCAGCGAGCAATATAGCACAATACTTAATTTGGGGATATACTGGAAGGCTCTGGAGAGATGAATCGATCGACCTAGATTTAACATATTGAGCAGATAGTGTATACTAAACCCGAGGTTCTAATTATTTATAAAGCGTTGCCCTAAGAATATGTCATCGGTTCAAGATGGTAACGAGTTGTTATTACTTTTTAATATCACCAACGAATCATGTACACAACGGATGGTAAAAGTAACCCCCTCAGTACCATCGGCCTTTTAGCCGAACCGATGTTGAAGAGACTCTCAATACTAATTGTTCGTGAAATTTAACCGATGACAAAGGAGGGGATCAGGAGAGGGTCTATTAATGTCATCGGGTTTTTTTTCAGAACAAACAGTAAAAAGTTCAAAGTAATTACAGCACTGTCACTCGCGACGTACACCATCTGTGCGGAAGCACATTCGATGGTAAAGAGGCGATGACAAAAATGTTTTTTGTAGTAGTGAAAGTACTTGGTGGCCTTAAAATATATAATAATTGAATTTAATAACTTTTTGTGTTGAGATACTTGCAGGTTCATAAAACAACATGGACCGTTGAGCCAAATTATGTATGCATGTTTTAGTTATTATGGCTAGTAAATTGGAACAGGGATAAATTCTTTCAAAAAAAAAGTTCTCAATCAGTACATAACATATCATGAGTGATAGAAGAAGAGATTCTAACATCTATCAGTATGGTAACAATTACTGATAGAAAAATAAATTTCCTTCTATGGTAATGGGTACCATAACGATAGAATAATGTTTATATTTTAGGAAAAATTTCTAGTGTACTCATTATAATTTTCAAAATAGCCAATTTTCCCATCAAATTATTGAAATTTCTTATTTCTCCATGCTAAGTTGAAATCCTTTCTTATTTCCCCATGTGTTTGATTAAATCTGAAAATTTAAGTTGAATTTATAATTTTATTGTATTTTAAAGTTTAAATGTCTATTTTGTCCCTCTATCTAAAACTAAGATCTCATTTCTTCCTCTTGACCCCATCTTTTATAGAGAAGCTCTCATCTTAAAAATGGTGATTTGAAAGAGAAAAGTAAAGAGAGCTTTGAATGATAGAGACGGTAGCTTCAAATAGCCAAGTCTTAAACATTCAGAACCTTTAAAGCATCTATATTTCACATTATGAAATGACACGAAATCTCATATGTTTATTCGAAACATGAACATCCCAAATTTCGATGCATATGTATAAAAAAATGGTGATAAACATAGGAAATTTTGGATTAACATCTGACCGCCTTATTGAACTCGTTAACATTATTGTTGATTTGTTTTCAAAATAATATAATACCTGCCAACATTATTATAAGAGTTATTGCAAATTGCTTTTGAATGATTGTCTAGTTCATGGCCGTGGTTTGGGAACAAAAATATTGTTGTTTAGTTGGTCAAATTTCATGCACAGGAAGTGCTTGATGAAATGCTCCAGTGGTAATTAGTTGGGTCTTCACTCCATAACTCCATATCATTCACCAATGAAGATTCTATTTTGAACTGATGGCAATGTGCTATAATGTGAAAAAAAATAAAAAGAAAAAAAGACAAAGTCCACCAAAGTCAAGTCAATGCTTATTGTAAGGCAGCTACTACTGATTATGTCGAGAAAGAGAGAGAAACACTGAATCAGAGAGAGGGGGCAACAACTGAATAAAACATTTGAAGACCACCTCTAACATTTGAAACTCTCTCTATTTTTCTCTTTCAAATTGCCATTTTTAAGTTGAGGGCAGCTCCATAAAAGATGGGATCAAGAAGAAGAAGAAAGGAGATCTTTAATTTAAGATAGAGGGGTAAAATAGCTAGGCATTGAAATTTCAAAATAATATAAATTAAACTATAAATTTAGTTTAAATTTTCAGATTTAATTAACATATGGATAAATAAGAAAAAAAAATTTAATTAGAATGGAGAAATAAGCAATTTCAATATATTTTCATGGGAAAATTGGCTATTTTGAAAATTTTGATGGGTACGCTAGAAAATTTCCCTATATTATAGGTATGTAACCGCTAGAAATTTTGTTATTTTTTATATTCTCTAGTGTTAGAGAATCCGTTAGCATCCAAATAATTTGTAGTTCTTCAGTGGTGAAACTGATTGAATATAATTAGACTATGATAAGAAATTAATGTGGCGCAAGTTGGCAAATGTGCTCTTTCGGAAAATTTATCAGTAAACGGAAGACAATTGAAGAGTATACAGATACTTGCAGACACTGAACGACCCGGCGCCATTACTGCATGCATTGAATGTTTTAGCCGACTGTCATTTTCATTGAATTAATTAATGTTCCGTGTATGGGTCGCTGTCTCGCTGATGACTTTTTTTTATTCTATTTCTATCATATTTAATAAGATCAGTATTGAATAAGTCCTTGTTTTTTGTTATCTCATCGTTATGGATATGGGTAAAGTTTTTTTAATTAGTAAAACGGATTAGATTACTGATAAAATTATTTCATATCCGTTATCGGTCTATATATATATAGGATAATTATGAAATATATATATTCATATATATAGAGAGAGAGTCGGGCTAAATTATTTCCAGTAGCACTTTGACCGAAATGTTTTAAATGCACTATTGATTTTGTGTTCTAATTATGCTTAGTTTCTATTACTGTGTTGGTTGTTTTTTGTATGTTTTCTATCTTTTGCTGTGGAATCTTTATTGTTGTAGATCTTTTCATATTTGATTATGGTATCTAATTTGGGTATCATATCAAAATATGTTTGATTTCAATGAAATCGGTAGTATTACCACTACTTTTCAAAAAAAAAAAAAATATGCTTCACATCTATATTTTTATATTCAAAATTTGAATTGTCGATTCGAACCGCTTAACATGATCTTCATATTAAAATGTGTTTGGAGATCAAATTTTATAATTTTTGAATTTTTTTTACTATTTGTTTTAGAGGTGCAAAATCACTGTTTTGGATGATCCAAAATCATTTGAAAACAATGATTTTATACCTATCTAAAAAATAAGTAAGACCATTTTAGAAAAGTATAAATTTTGGTCTCCAAGCTTATTTTATAATATGGAAATCATATTGAGTAGTTTAGATCGACTATTCGTATTTTGAAAACGGAAATATAGATGAGCATGATTAGAGCACAAAATCAATGATGCATTTTTTAACTCTTTTTAATTAAATTTTTTTCATACATTTATCAAGTTTTAATTAAATATTGAATTCAAATTCACATAAGGCATGATAGACAATCAAATTAAATACTTAATAATAAATTTATCTCATATAATGATTATGTACTTTCCCAATAATGCTTATAGCAGTATTAAAATTTAGTTGGAATTGATTGTGCATTTGCATTTTGATTTTCATATTGATAATGTAATATATATTTGTTAAATGAATTATGATAGTTTATTTATAGAAAATAATAAAATTAATTCTTATATTAATTAGTATTTGTTCGTTATTTGTTGTTGACTTTCGTTATCTAATAATTTTAATATGTAAGAATAGATTAAAATTCTGAATGACTATGTCCCTAATTCTGTCCCGCGCGTTGGAAGGAACATAAAAATCCAATAAGAGATGCACAAATTACGGTTATTACGAAGTGCAACTTTGGATTATAAAAATGAAAAATTAGAATATGAGCATGCATGTTAGTATAGATTTTATTTTTATCCGGTTTAAATGGAATTGGAACAAATAGCAACACCCGCTATCTCTCAAGAAACCACTAGTAGAAGGCAGTTCCTCTTGCCGAGAAAGAGCCTTAGATTGCAGACACAGGAGGGACCCACCACTGCGATGACAAAGGCCCAGAAAAGGCTAACTACATCACAGGTCCTAGACTTGTTCAAAATTTATAAAATCCAATTAGGCAGTGATGATAATGCTAGTGTACCTATAATTCAAGCTATTCAACAGCTAGATAGAGCTAGATTTGAAAGTGTTGCAAGGACTTATCGTGCAAACTAAAGCTGTGCTCAGGACTAGGAGTGAGGGGGGTGTCCGATGGGCATCGGACCAAATAGGGTTCGATGAGGGGTTTAAACCGTCGGATCTGCTTTAAGATTCGCACTCGCAATTTCGCGTCTGCTTTAAAATCCGTACACACGAATCCTAAAGCAGATCCGACGGTTTAAACCCCTCATCGAACCCTATTTGTGTCCGATGCCCATCGGAAACCCCCCTCTCCCCAGGACTAGTGGATTGAATTCGGGTAGGGTACGGGTACCTCGGGTACGGGTAGGGCGGGTAGTCGGGTAGGGCGGGTACGGGTAGGGCGGGTAGTCGGGTAGGCGGGTACGGGTAGGTCGGGTAGGGTTTTAAAAAAGTGTACCCTACCCGTTTCAAACCCGTGCCCGTCCCGGGTAACGGGTACGGGTACCTCGGGTACGGGTAGGGCGGGTAGGGTACTTTTTTTTTTTTTTTTTTTTCCTTTTTCCTTTTTCCTTTTTCCTTTTTCCTTTTTCCTTTCTGTTTTCCTTTCTGTTTTTCTTTCGGTTTTTCTTTTGGTTTTTTTTTTTTTTCTGTTTTGTTTTTCCGGTTTTTTTTTTTCTGTTTTTGTTTAATTTTTTTTGTTTTGTTTTGTTTTTCCGTTTTTTTTTTTTTTCTGTTTTGTTTAATGTTTTTTTTCTGTTTTTTTTGTTTTTTGTTTTTTTTTCTGTTTTTTTTTTCTGTTTTTTTTGTTTGTTTGTTTTATTTTACAGTGTCGTACAAATATTATTACATGTTTATAATTCGATTTTTATAATATGAATAGTTCGATATCAAATAGAGTATATATAAACATGAAATTATCAAGTCGCAACTTTATAATAATTTAAAAACAATAGATTAAAAAATAAAAGTTACCCTCCTCCTTTATTCCGGGCTTGGGACCGGCTATGTAAAATAACATAGGCGGAGTTCTAACTTTTTTTTTATTAGTAATTGTTCTTTAAAATGAATAATTTAAAAACTAATTAAAATGTTTAGAAATTATAATTTTAAAAATAACCATAAATATTAAAAGAGGTTAGAAAATTATACCGACACTACCTATCTAGTAGTTTGGATTCATATACCATTGTTCGCTTTCTTCCGCACCGTCTGAATCTGAATTAGCTTGGGGCTGCGGCTCGGTAACACTTTCTTCAGTATCAGCTGCGGATGATGATTCTTGATCTCGATGTTGGTTGCGCTCGTCAGCATTAATCCAATCTTTCAAGCACACAAGTCTCTCAAAAACATGTGGACCCAATTTACTGCGTCTGTCGGAGAGGATCCTGTTCGCCGAACTAAAACAACTTTCTGAAGGGACGGTTGACACGGGTACGGCAAAGACGTCACGGGCCATCATCGCCAGTGTTGGATAAGACCTTTGATTCCTCTTCCACCACGTCATGATGTCAACGTTTTCATTTTCGTTGCGCATATTTAAATAGCTCACTAACTCGTTTGAGGATGCGTGCGGTTCGCTATCTGACTGAAAATCTGCTAACAATCCACTACTGCTAGTGCTCCTGAAAGTGGAACTATTAAAAAATAAAAAAAAATTAGTGGACAAATAATGCAGATATTATAAATAATAAAGATTAAAAGCATAATGTATATTTATTCATACCTAGGACCAGCCCGGGACGAAGAGGGGTTCTGGTTGGCACTAATTCTTGAGTTGTATATGTTAAACATCTCAGCGAACTTCGCATCCACGTATGCCTCGACCCCGGTTGCGTCTAAATGTAGATTATCTTTGTACGCTTCAACCATTTTGATCGTGTAATATTTCTTGTATGCCGGGTTGAGGCAGCTTGCGATAATTGCCATGAGGGGTACATCTTCCCAATATTTTAGAAATTTTAGTTTCATGGCCTCTACGATCGGTGTGAGAGATTTATCGTGTATTTCTGCTTGTTCCAACTTACGATACACCTTGGAAATTTGGTAGATTTGCCGCAACAACTCAAATGCCGTCGGTGAATACGAGCAGGATAGTTTGACGGTTGCTTCAAAAAAGGTTCCTAGGAATGTTGAAAGCCTTTCTAGTTGGTCCCATTCCCCGCCGGTGGGTTCCAATTGCATTCCCTCAGGGGTGGATCCCCTCAAAAACTCCCCTATGACAGCTTTGTAAGGAAGGCATCGGTTCAACATCCTATAGGTTGAGTTCCAACGGGTATCTATATCCCAAGGTACTTTCAACTTGCTTAGTCGATAGGTTACGCACAACTTTGCAAACTCTTGTCTTCTTTCATGGTTTGAAACAATGTGGTTGAGGGCATCCTTAAATTTAACTATCAATAATTTTATAGCTTCAGTTTTAAGCCCCGCCTTCACGACGAGGTTAAGTATATGACAAGCACACTTTTGGTGAAACATTTCACCATTCATAATAGGGTTTAGTGACCGTTTAAAAATTTCAATGGAAGCAATGTTGTTGCTAGCATTATCGAAAGATATAGAAAAAACCTTGTTAGCCATATCCCTCTTAAGGTTATACTCTTGTAAAACCTCAATAATAGATTTAAAAATTACATTTGCGGTGTGCGGGGAATCTAACACTCGAAAACTTAATATCCTCTTTTGTAATACCCACTGATCATCGATCCAATGCCCAGTAACACAAGAGTACCCAAGGCCATGTTTACCAGCAGTCCATATATCGGAGGTAATTGAGACCTTATTGGATTGATATGCAAATGTACCTTTGAGGTCATCTTTTATGGTTGTAAACTATTTTTTTATTTCACCAACCAACTTTCTATGATGCATCCTCTTGTACATTGGTTGAGCACACCCCCGAATGACCAACCGGGCAAAGGCTGTGCAACCACCCATACTGATTGGTTGTTCTTTGTGGGTTACGTACCGGGCCAATTCACTAAGCATTTTTTTTTCATCAAATTTTGGGTTGGTTCTGGTACCATCCGCATTAATAAGGGTTTGGATTTGTCTCGATGGTACATTTGCACTTGGTTCCTCACCCTTTTTTTCATGCGTTTCGGCATGTCTTTTAAAGCTACTCATACCACTACTTTGCTTATACACAAAAAAAGGTTTCTTGCAATTGGGTACCTTACATTCAAGGGTTTCCATAAAGCCATCATCATCTTTTTTAATCTCATAAAATCTGGCCCACGGCTGATTGTATTCCGGAGCTCTTCTAGCCTTCTTTACCACTGGTTGTTGCGGGGGGGCACTTGTCGAAGGAGGGATAGCTTCTTCCTGAATTTCAGGGGCACTTCTCGAAGGAGTACCTTCTATAGAGGGAGTAAATTGACTCGATGCTACAGAAGAAGTGCCTCCATATGCATACGGTGGTGTCGGTTGAAATGTTTCTTGTGGAATGTAGGTGTTTGGATCGTTTGAAGTATAATACGGTGCATGCATTTGTGGGGGTTGTTGATAATTTAAATCTAGGATTTGGTCCCTTCTTTGATAATTGTGTGGATAGTTAGGTGGATAATTAGGTGGTGGCATTTGGGAGGAACTATCAAGATAATTAGGTGGATAATTAGGTGGTGGCATATCGGGGCCAAAAATAGAAGCCGACATTCTCGCTTCAAATGTTTCTTCCACCGATTCGTGATGAGGAGATGCCATTTTTTAACCTATTAAAAAACATAAATTAAAAAACAGAAATTTAAAAAACAGAAATTTAAAAACAGAAATTTAAAAACAGAAATTAAAAAACAGAAATTAAAAACAGAAATTAAAAGACAGAAATTAAAAAACAGAAATTAAAAAACAGAAATTAAAAAACAGAAATTAAAAAACAGAAATTAAAAACAGAAATTAAAAAACAGTAATTAAAAAACAGAAATTAAAAAACAGAAATTAAAAACAGAATTTAAAAACAGAAATTAAAAAACAGAAATTAAAAACAGAAATTAAAAACAGAAATTAAAAAACAGAAATTAAAAACAGAAATTTAAAAACAGAAATAAAAAAACAGTAATTAAAAACAGAAATTCAAAAACAGAAATTAAAAAACAAAAATTAAAAACAGAAATTAAAAAACAAAAATTAAAAACAGAAATTTAAAAACAGAAATTAAAGAACAGTAATTAAAAACAGAAATTTAAAAACAGAAATTAAAAAACAGAAATTAAAAACAGAAATTAAAAACAGAAATTAAAAAACAGAAATTAAAAACAGAAATTAAAAACAGAAATTTAAAAACAGAAATAAAAAAACAGTAATTAAAAACAGAAATTAAAAAACAGAAATTAAAAACATAAATTAAAAAAAATCTAACATCTTTTCTAACCTATTAAAAATAAATCCGAATTTAAAAAAAAAATCTAACATATTCAAAAAACAAATCTAATTACTTCACAAATTTTTTAAAAAAATCTAACATCTTTTCTAACCTATTAAAAATAAATCCGAATTTCAAAAAAAAAAATCTAACATATTCAAAAAACAAATCTAATTACTTCACAAATTTAAAAAAAAAATCTAACATCTTTTCTAACCTATTAAAAATAAATCCGTATTTCAAAAAAAAATCTAACATATTAAAAAAACATATCTAATTACTTCACAAATTAAAAAAAAAATCTAACATCTTTTCTAACCTATTAAAAATAAATCCGAATTTCAAAAAAAAAATCTAACATATTAAAAAAACAAATCTAATTACTTCACAAATTTAAAAAAAAAATCTAACATCTTTTCTAACCTATTAAAAATAAATCCGTATTTAAAAAAAAAATCTAACATATTCAAAAAACAAATCTAATGACTTCACAAATTTAAAAAAAAAATCTAACATCTTTTCTAACCTATTAAAAATAAATCCGAATTTCAAAAAAAAAATATAACATATTCAAAAAACAAATCTAATTACTTCACAAATTATAAAAAAAATCTAACATCTTTTCTAACCTATTAAAAATAAATCCGAATTTAAAAAAAAAGTAACATATTCAAAACAAATATTACTTCACATCTAACAAATCTAACATAAACTAAATAAATCTAACATATTCAATAAATCTATCAATCCTAACATAAAATAAATCTAAGAAATGTAATTATTTAACAAATTTAACAAATCTAATTACTTAACAAATTTAACAAATCTAATATAAAATAAATCTAACAAATCTAATTACTTAACAAATTTAACAAATCTAATTACTTAACTTTCAATAAATCTAACTTAAACTAAATTTACTCTACAAAAATAAATTAATCTAACATAAAATAAATCTAACCTTTAAATCTCGCGGAAAAATCTTGCGGGAGGTGCCGAACTTTGTAATTTCGATACCTTCGTAATTCCGTTTGCGTATTTGTAGAATGAATTAAATTACAACTATATAATTTTTTTTAAAAATAAATAGAGAAATTGAGAATAATGAAAATTGAGAGAATGAGAGTTTGAGATAGAATGTGGAGAGAAAGAGAGTTAGAGGGGGTGTATTTAAAGAAAAAATTGGAGGGGGGATTAAATTCGAAATTAAAAAAAAAGAAAAAAAAAAAAAAAAAAAAAAAAAAAAAACCGGGATTTGACCCGGGTGGGTCCGGCCGGGTTTGATTTGACCGGTCTGGGCCCGGTTTGTCTGAACCGGCGGCAAAAAAATTCAAATTTCAAATGAAACGGGTAAACGGGTAAAGGGTCACGGGTAAACGGGTAAAGGGTCATGGGTAAACGGGTAAAGGGTCACGGGTAAACGGGTAAAGGGTAAACGGGTAAAAGGGTAAAGTTGGTCGGGTAAACGGGTGCGGGTACGGGTAAAACGGGTGCGGGTAGACGGGTTTCGGGTACGGGTAAAACGGGTACGGGTTGGGCGGGTTTTTTCCCGAATCAAAGAGTCCGGTCCGTCTCAAACCCGTACCCGTGTACCCGTGTACCCGCCTATACCCGGGCACGAGTACGGGTACCTCGGGTAACGGGTACGGGTCGGGTACAACGGGTCATACCCGTTCGGGTAAAAGCAAAAGTCTACTCAGGACCAGCTAGTAGTGATAGATATATAGCTTAGATAAGTTTAGACCGATTAGCTTGGTCAGAGACATAGTGCAGGGCCTGCAGGCTGATTGGATGCCAGAAGACATTGATCTGATCCCATTATAGGTGTGGGACCCTAATGCAGAGGAGGAAGCAAACACTAGTGAGGAAGGAGAAACTCAACTGATCAGTCTGTAGGCTAAATACTTAGGGCCGTTCGGTAATAAAGGATTAAGCTTCCTTAAGATTTAATCCGCTTTCTTTAGCTTCCTTAGCCGCTTAATCTTACTGAACATCAGTTTTTTAGCGCGGATTAAGAACACCTCATTTAGCTTCCTTTTGTCCGGATTTTAATCCTCTGTCCGGACTTTAAGGCACACATACCCCTTCCTTTAGCTTCCTTAACAAAACTCACGGATTAAGACAACCGAACATCGGTTCCTTAGCGCTCCTTAAGCTCTTAATCCTTCACTCTTAATCCTTTGTTGCCGAACGACCCCTTGGTGATATATGCCATGCATCAACTTGTAATATATTTGTGGTTTATGCTTTAGAACTTTCTGTTTTTATTCTGCCCTAGTAGTGCTGGACATGGTGAATTCTGTTTTGGACATGTGTTTTGTATCCGGTTTATATATGTTTCTTTAGTGAAGCGGACTTAAAAAGCCTTTTATCAAAAAAAAAAAAAATGGAATTGGAAACAATGACCTAATTAAAAGACCATTCTTCTTAAAAAAACATATTTATATAGATTTAATTTGGAAAAGCATAAGCCAACTACACCGATACCACAAACAAATTAATCAAGGAAGACAGTAGGCATGTTTATCAAAATCCAATTATAATATTTCCATCATCATTTTTTTTGGAAAAAATTAAGATCACCTCCTTTAGTCTTCTTTTATCCGGAATCTTAATCCATACTCGTGTCTTAAAACACTTCTCCTCATGGATTAAGCCTCCTTAGCTACCTACGAATTAAGCAGCTAAATATGAGCTCCTTAGTGCGGATTAAGATTTAATCCCATTTTTATTGTCGAACGGCTCTATATATAGGTTTTTAGATCAAGTTGAACGTGTCGTTCAAGTTAATCTTGCTTTTACGTACATTGCTATCAGGGACGGAACTAGAAAATTTAGATAGAGGGCTGAAAAAAATAAAATATAAAGGTATAATGTGGGAGGTAAGATTTCAATCCAAATTCTTCCACAATCACATTGAGCAACTTTAACCACTAAATTGCAAGAAAACATTTGATGTTTTATAGGGATGCTAAATTATATAAAAACTTGAAGAAAAAGAAGAAGAAAATAATTTTAATTTAATATACATAATTAAAATTTTAGAATTGTGGGGGTGGCTTAGCATCATTTGTAGTACACTAAAATCTACCCTGATTGTTATCCATCTAGGAACATTCATGCATAAAGAGAAATAGAGAAGAAACTTATTCAAATTATTTTGAGAAATTATTCATGCATCTTGTTTATAAGTATTTAGAACAGTATGCTTAATATATGTATAAATTCTCTCTGAGTTTATAAGTGTGTATATCTAGTACATAAACTGTTTATAATTTTTTTAATGATCATAAGAAAACTTAAATTTAGAACTTTGTCAAATAAGTAATAAACAGCTTTCAAAAATTGTATTCTAATTAACATAGAATATACATACTTAATTTCCAAATTAAGTACAACTATTTTTTAAACATATATATAATTAAATACATGAGTGCAGGTAAGGAGTGCAATGCAGTAATCACTAATTACATTATCTTAACCGCCTCTATAAATACATAGGACATATATAGTTATCCCTACATCTACAGCAGAAAGATAGCATGGCACTCAAGAGCTTGCATCTCCCTCTATCCTCCTGCTAATTTTAACCATTGTTGGAGCCTCTTTCGTACCCTCTGTGGTGGCAACTAGGCCTGGCGTTAGCAAGAGTTCTGTGGCTTCTGCCAAACCTTGTGAGTTACATCATCACCTATCCTATATGCATTATATATAATTTATGGTTTTGGTGAAGTCAGGGCCGGGGTTGTCATCCATAATTAGTTCTAAATTATAACAGCGGGTAAAAATATTAATTATAACAGAAATAGCTAAATTGCTATATATCGTTGGTACGTAGCAGTCTAGCAGAGGTGGTTATGTCAAATTTTCAAATGTGGTGAGTTCATTCATTCAAGATTCAAATCATACTGAAGGCAAGATTGCCCAAGTGGGTGAGAAACATTAGACAGAAAAGAAATCAGGCTTCAACCTTTGTACCTGTTGGAAATAGTAAACTTAATTAGTTAGTCAATTAGTCAAATGTATTAGTTAATGTGTGAACTCTCTAGAATTGTCATGAATGTATTGGAATTCTCTAGATACATGTTGTGGTCTTTTAGGTTGTTTTGAAAGATGAAAAACGTGTATAGAAAATAGAGAGAGTTAATGAGATTATTAAATGTCATTTAGTGTTAGTGGAGTGTGTAGAAAGTTTCTATGGGTCAATATAATGTGTAAGGAATCTTTTGAATATAAGAGATCAAGAAAATATTGATAATAGAAAGTAAATTTTCTGTCATGGAGTGTTATCTCTTCCTACTAAATATATTAAGTTTTTTTCTTTATATTAAATTGATCCTAACAAATTGGTATTAGAGCCTGGTGAGATAAAAGAGGGTTCAACCATGGCTAAGAAGAAAAAGAAGAAGAAAAAAAAAATAAAACAGGTATTCAAAGTGAGATTGCCATATGATAATCACGAATTGCACTAGTACAAAAAACCCCTTCACCGACCCTTAATCACCGACTCTTTTAAGCAAAGCATCAGTGTTGCTCACACTATACTGACCCTTTTATTAAATAACAGTCAGCGTTGTTATTCAACACTGACACTTTATAAACAGTCAGTGTTGGTTATCAACACTGACTGTTTTTCAAAAAAGAGTCAGTGTTGAACACCAACACTGACTGTTTTTCAAGCGTCAGTGTTGATTACCAACTCTGACGCTCTAAAAACAGTCAGTATTGGTACTTAACACTGACTCTTTTGAAAAACAGTCAGTGTTGAGTACCAACACTGACTCTTTTTCAAAAGAGTCAGTGTTGAGCACCAACACTGACTCTTTTTCAAAAGAGTCAGTGTTTGTACTCAACACTGACTCTTTGTAAAGCGTCAGTGTTGAGTAGCAACACTGACTCTTTAAAAACAGTCAGTGTTGGTACTCAACACTGACTCTTTTGAAAAACAGTCAGTGTTGAGTACCAACACTGACTCTTTTTCAAAAGAGTCAGTGTTGGTACTCAACACTGACTCTTTGTAAAGCGTCAGTGTTGGGTAGCAATATCAGCAGATAATGAAATTTATGATTTTTGTACAGCAAATAATATGAATAAATTCCAAAAAAAATATTTCCTACTTTTATACATAACTTGTGACCAAATAATATTTGTAATTATCAATTTCATATAATTTCATCAATATTTGTTCAAACAAATTGAGCTAATAACTGTGGACCGTTCATTTTCTTATGAATAATCAACGGGTGATCTGCAATCAAATAATTCCTAATTTATTTTAAAATGATCATGTTAGTACCAGGAACCTTAAAAACAAAAAATAATTGGAGTTCCAACAATTGTAAGTTTCGATCCAATGTGTAATGTTTATAGCCTTACGATCTCGTTATATTCCGTCGCTTGGATGGATGTGTAAATGAACATCAAATTAGATCAAACTCACCGACAATGAATTTAATGGAACACTCTTTGATCTGAACGGTTTCGATCAACCAACGGACGACGTTTGTCTTTGTTCCTTCATTATCTCATCCAACAAGAGTTGATGTTCTATGGTCTTTGATGTTTGATATAAGTCCTTGATACAACATGCATGCACAACTATATAATTTAATTTGTCAAAATTATTTAATAATGCAAAAAAAATGTTCTAGCATTATCTTTTGGTATAAAATTTATCAATATCTTTTTAAATTGTTGTCATTTTAAAAAAATAATAATGTTGGATTAGTTTATTAATTGCTTAAATTTCACTAGTCGTGTATATCAATTCAAAATATATTATTGAATTTAATCTCAGACTCAGAAAATAGTGACAATTTCATTAGCAATTCATAAACATATTTTTTCCATTAATTATCTTGCAAAATTCATTTGCAATTTTTTGTCTAAATTAATTGCCTAAACAATATACTATATATAATTTTAATTTTATTCAGCCAATACTGACTCTTTCTTAAAAACAGTCAGTGTTGGTACTCAACACTGACGGTTTATAAAAACAGTCAGTGTTGGTTCTCAACACTGACTGTTTTTTAAAAAACCATCAGTGTTGAACATCAACACTGACTGTTTTTAAAGAGTCAGTGTTGAACACTAATACTGACGCTTAAAAAACAGTCAATGTTGATATTCAACACTAACTGTTTTTGCAAAACCGTCAGTGTTGATAGCAATACTGACTCTTTTTATAAAACCGTCGGTGATTTTCAATCAGCGCCACTGTGATTTTTATTTCCCGGTTTGAAACTCAAAATTTCGATCAGCCGCGAAACATTTCCCTTCTAATTTTGATTTCCATTCTAAAAACTGCGAAGCACATCTCCTTCTAAACCCTCCTCTCACCTCCCTAAACCGCTAAGTCCCAAATTTTCTCTGCCGCTAGCTCTCCTCCGCACCGCTCACGCACCCTGCCGCTAGCTATCTCCTCCGTGCCGCTAGGGTTCCGTACCGCTGGCTCTCTCCTCCGAGCCGCTAGGGTTCCCTGCCGCGCCACTAGCTTCCTCCGCCGCGCATGGAGCAACTGGAGAGCATCTGACGCAGAACCGTTGGGACAGATCAGCGCATTCTGGAGATTTGGCTGCTGAATTGATTTGCAAGATTTTGGTAACCATTTTGAATGATTCTTGTTTCTCTAGTTTCATCAGCATATATGGAATCGATGTATGTATTCAATTTAGTCAATTAATAGGTAATTTTGTTGTTTCACCGAAACAATCTCATGACTCATCCCCATTTTATTTTTTTGTGTTCTTCTTTTGGTGTTTGACAGGATTGAAACTGGTAAATTCTGCAGAAATACTTATAATGTGACTGGTATATGCAATAGGAGCTCATGCCCTCTTGCAAATAGGAGCTCATACCTGACTGGTAAATTTATGATACAAATTTATGATTTTGACTTTATAATTTTACTATTTTTCAGGGGTTTAGAATTATGGCCAAAGTTGCTAGTGCACAAAATTAAGCAAAGGCTAAGCAAAGTTGCTAGTCAGGTATGGAAAATTTTCCTTTCTCCTATATTACTTGATATTTTCATTATAATTTATTATCAAATTTTTGTGTAATTATCATTCATACTATCTACTTTTTTTATTGTCCCCTGCTAAATAAAGGGTAAAACTGTAAAATTAACACGAGACATGTAGTATACATAACTTTGGGTATACCTAATGCGAATTAACTTCGCTTGTTTTCTCTCTATAGGATAAGAATCATGTATCCTATTTAGTATTTCTCAGCTGATAGAGATCAGCAACATGGATGAGATCAAGAAGTTCAATGCTTTTTTTTTTTTTTTGATGTGAAGAAGTTCAATGCTTTACTAGAAGAGAAGGTACTATTTACTCTAAGCTGGACCTATGTTGCTTGCATAAATATCCTGTATGTATATTTTTGCAAATTCAACAGGAGACAGCTTTAAGAGTAAGGAGGAGCTGGAAGAGAAACCCATTTTGATACTAAACCAAGTTAATCTTTTCCTCTCTGATTCTGTTTCAGGTCAAGAAGCAATTTGCAATCCTCATTTCAAAACTGTCATATGTAAGAGATGAAGCTTCTTATCAACTTTTGCAATAAGTGATCCTATAGGAGGTATTATATCAGTAAATCAGTAAATGTATATGTTTTGGCACCTTGCCATGTGCATATAAAACCTCTCAATATTAATGGGCTGAATTGCATAATATACTTTTTCAGAATGAGTTGCAGGATGAGAGAAATTCATGTCCAATTTATTGATTTTCATAGGCATGAGATAAATTTGAGAGATTTTGATTGGCTTTTTTTGAAGTATTGGTAGATTTGTTAATATGACCAATATTTTCAATTTTTAGGGTTTTATAAGGGAGATTAAAAGAAGTTCAAAGTATAGCCGGATAGCCCACTGTGGTACATTTCTTTATCAATTTTTTTATTTTTCATAAATCTGAAATTTAGAACTTCAAGAGCACAGGAACAAATTTGCAAAATTAGCATATTAGAAAGTTTCCAAATCCGACCCCTATCTATGTTAGATCATTAAAAATATATATACATATGACTATGTTTTGCATAAAGTGGTGATGAATCTCATATCAAAGAGACCTAACATGCATGCAAACAGTAGGTCTGAAATTTTATTGGTTTTCTGATAATTTTTATTTACTTTTGAGCACATAAATTAATTTGTTAAATATATGGTGCTTATTTGCAGTTTAGGGCCTTGTCAGACCAATTCTACCATATGCTAGAGCTTCACAAATTTGTCAGAGAACAAGTTATCCATCAGGTTAACTAATGTTATTGCATTGCATTTATTGTGTTCAATTACTAAGGTACCACCTGATATATAGCTGTTTTGGGAACCAATATTTACTTTGAAAGTTTGGTAGGAACTCTTTTAGGAACCAATATTTACAAAGATTTTCTTCAACAGCCACCTCTCTTTCTATTTTAAATATCAACACTAAAAGAATATTAATCTTAGTTATCTCTGGTGTCTTTGTCAACAATGCAGCGAGAACATTATATGGAAGGCCTTTAGCCCAACAACAATCAATAGTGGCTGCGGTGCAGAGTTTGAGGGTGCTGTGATTGCTTTGTTTCACCTCTTAATAACCTGAACCAACAAGGTGTGGGCCCTACGCGAGGCCTTCTATCGTCAGAACCTCCCCAATGTTACCAACCTCCTCGCCACTTGTAAACTATTTACTACAAATGCAATGTTGTTAATTTTAAATGCATATTTTGTTAATTACTATGTGTTATGTAAATTTTGTTATAGTGTGGTTTTTTTGTAAATGAATATGTTATGTTATTAAATTGCGTTGTCTTTTGTTTATGTTATCTACGTTATTTGCATGATATTTTATTTAATGTCAATGAATGTCGTATATTAATATATATGGCTAGCAAAAATATGGAGGCTAGCCTCGATACAAGCAGAATCATGCCAAAAATTTTAGGCCAACAACGACTGTTTTTAGGACGTACACTGACTGTTTTAAAACAGTCAGTATAGATACCCTACACTGACTCTTTTTAAAAACAGTCAGTATAAATGCCCTACACTGACTCTTTTTAAAAACAGTCACTGTAGGTACCCTATAGTGACTGTTTTTAAAAAGAGTCAGTATAAATGACCTACACTGACTCTTTTTAAAAAGAGTCACTGTAGGGCACCTACAGTGACTGTTTTTAAAAAGAGTCAGTGTAGGGCACCTACAGTGACTGTTTTTAAAAAGAGTCAGCGTAGGTACTCTACACTGACTATTTTTTAACAGTCAGTGTAGGGTAACCTTCACTGGCGCTGGCTTTACTGACGCCGCTAAAACAGTCGGTGTAGGGGTATTTAAATAGTCAGTGAAAGGGTTTTTTGTACTAGTGTTGCTTGAAGAACAGTTGCTAGCAAAGAAACACAAAAAAAAGAGAAATCGGGCAGCGGTGATTGAGGTTAGCATGGTCTTGGTGGTTGCGGTTGAGGCCATAGTCGTTATGAATGATCATTGCAAATCAATGCCATTGTTGGTGCTCATGGATTATGGAACATTGTTGAGAACGGGATTGAAGATCCCTAAGATGATAGCGAACTCACGGTAGGAGAGTTAATGCTTTGAAAAAATGGATATCAAAGCACACGAAGTATCATCCATCAAGGGTTGGATGACGACATATTCGAGAAGGTTACCTATGAGACGAGATGTGGTTTCGAGTTTTTATAAGTGAAGAAGTTGTGGCTCCAAATTCTAAAGGGTTGTGTTTAAGTCGATTGTTACAAAGTAATGTAAGTCTATTGGAGATTATTTTACTTGAGTGTTTGAGTGGGAGTTATGTGATGACGAGTGGGCTCATGACCGGAGCAAGTAGCACAGAGTAGTAACTACGAGGATGCTTGATACGTGATTCAAGTATGATGCTCACGTAAATAGTAAGTCATGTGAAGAAGTGACTACGAAGATTCTTGATGGGAGATCAAGTATGATGAGCGGACGACTCACTAATGTAACCCCATGAAAACAATCGAGATTGAGAAAGATGTCATAAAAGAAAAATTATATTTTTACCATATATTGGAGAGGATGAAAAATAATTAAGTTTAAGGAGGGATGCTGGAAATAGTAAACTTAATTAGTTGGTCAATTAGTCAAATGTATTATAGTTAATGTGTGTGAACTCTCTATAATTGTCATGAATGTATTGGAATTCTCTAGATACATGTTATGGTCTTTTAAGTTGTTTTGATAGATGAAAAACGTGTATAGGAAATAGAGAGGATTAATGAGATGATTAAATGTCATTTAGTGTTAGTGGATTGTGTAGAAAGTTCCTATAGGTCTATATAATGTGTAAGCAGCCTTTTGAATATAAGAGAGCAAGAAAATATTGATAATAGAAAGTAAATTTTCTGTCATAGAGTGTTCTTTTTTTCACTACTAAATATATTAAGTTTTGTCTTTATATTAAATGATCCTAACAGTACCAAATCATTAGAAGTCCCAAAGATAGACATTTCACCAAAGCAATGCAGATCCTCTCTTTTCTTAATATTTTCTGATGACAGAATAGTTGGAAGTTTAATATCTCAAGGGATATTATATAATGGTACAAACCACTAAACCAGTGTGTTAGAAACCATCTTTATTTGTTCATTATGACACTTTGAATAATTAATTGTCTATGATTTAATTAATTTGCAGTGAACAAAGGACATGATTTGCCTACTGCTTACCCGGTCCTAACCCAATACCTGATCCGTATGGTCCTCCTAATTGATTAAGCTCTCTTGGAGGAAGAAGTATCCTTATAATTAAGCTATAAATCAAAGATAAATAAAATCTCCTTTGGTGAAGTTCTTTGGGGTAAAAGCATCAGGGGACTAAAAGTAGATATTTCAGTTTGTAAAACATTTGCTTTGTACTACTGACATGATGTAATCAGTGTCTATATATATATTTGTTGTGATGTGTGCATGCATGTTGGTTCTTCTATACCTAACTTTGATTAGGATCTGTCTCAACCAAATTCATATTTTCAATGGAACATCATTGACTAGCTAACAGCTGTAACTACTGTCAAGTCTTCCATAGACTAACTTGCATTCCATGATCATTATTTTTCGCTGAAGAGAAGCTTCATCTTTGATATATTAATTATTTTTTATCGATCTAAATGGAAAATTTAAAGTAGAAAGAATAAAAGAAGAGCTAAAATATTAATAAATTATATCGAGAGATCGTTGTATGTACACTTATGAATCTTAATTAGCTAGAGATTATTTGAGAAAAACCTCTAAAATAAATTACATCATATTGAAAATGAAGAGGGTTCCAATATCATACCTTCACTTTTTAAATTTCTAATAATAATTTTTTTAAAACTTTTACGTCTAACTAAAACCATTAGATGTGATCTATATTATTTTCTCTACATGTATATAAGAAAATATTACCTTTTGGTTTGTTTTTATATAAATAAATAAGTTGAAAAATCAATGTTCATAATTTATCTATATCAATGTGTTTTTGAAGCTCTTGATACAGATTAAAACAAAGCCCAAATATTGTTGTATTCTTTTATATGTGCATATAGTAAATAATATAGATCAAATTTAACGATTTAATTATGTTGATATTTGAGTTTTAAATTTGAAGTTATTGTTTAAAAAATAAAAATATGATGGAGACATATAAAATAAAATGGAGGTATTTGAATCCTCATTGAAAATAGTGGTAAAGAGACATGTAAGATTGCAAATATTGATGAGAACTTTGTGTTCTCATCATTTGGTTAATGATCTTAAATTAATTCGGATGGATAGCAAATAGGCATTCTTAGTCTCAAATTAGTTTATTTTCAGCCAATATTTTAGACCCATTGTGTGTTTGTGCAACCCTAATTGCAGATATTTTTTAGGCCCATTTTGAACCTTTTTTTAACCTTGATCTGCTCTTAATTTTGGGTATAATATTAGAGCCCCTGAACTAAATTCATAGTTTTAAGTAATGTTGGACAATTTTCTTTTTTTCATGAAGCCCAAAGTTGTAATGCTCTCAGCCTACCAACAAATAGGGCCTACATGTACAACCACAAAAGAGGGTATTATTAACATGGATCATTATTATTAAAGAGTGAGGCTATGGTAGAATGTATAGCACACATTGGTCTCTACTATGAATTGATATTTTATTTTTAAAATCTAAACAGGTGATTGTCTGAACTCTTCAAAATAATCTTTATATGAAATCATACTTGTAGAACAAATTTTACAAGTTTTTAGTTTTTTTTACTATTTTTTTAGATAATTAAAAAAATTATTTGATCTAAATATTCCGAAGCATTCAAAAGTAGTGACTTTTTACCTATCTAAAAATATAGTAAATTTTGTTTTCTAAAAATATAAAATTTTGTATGTAAGTACATTTTCATATAATAATAACAGTTCAGATTGACTGTTTGAACGTTGAAACCAAAGATATTGATCCATAGTGCGAACCAATATACGCTCTATATAAGTACCATAGCCTCACTGCACGAAGAAAACAAATATATCAATTTTGGTAGAAATTTTGAACTGTATAAGAACAAGGACACATCTTATAAAATCATAAAAAAAAAAAATGATTATTTACGAACTGATACAGCTAGGGGTGAAAACGGAGTGAATTATATATGATATGTATTCAAAAAATTAGATACATATTATATGGTTTAATATATATTATGAATACATATCCTATTCATCATTAATTAATAAATATATAAACTTTAATATCTTTTAATAAATATCCAATCCAAAACGTATCCGTTATCGTATCCCAAAAATAAAAATAAAAAACAAATACAAATATGGATAGTGGTCACTGTCCACTCCGTGTCCGATCTGCACGTTTCCACCCCTATATATACGGCGAATAAAACTTCACTGTCAAAAAAGAAAAAAAAGAAAAAAAAAATAGAGAACTATTGGCCCACTACTGCGAGTACAATTTAAATGTGAAATTTGCATGAAATTTATGGCGTCTAAGTCATTAGATCTAAGAGCTGACATCAATATAGTTTTTCTGCTTATGTGGAATTTCATCCAATTATTTCATAGAAGTCCAAGAAAGGGCCAATTTCATTGGAATTTAGAAAAATTAGAAAGGAAAAGAACTTCAATAGTTTAAGAGCCAGGCTAACAGAGGCTATGTAATGGTCAGAGAAACCTCAATGATCCCAATATATTATAGCATAATACATACAATACGCACCTACTCCAAATCCCTTACTTGATATTGAGCAAAACAATGATAAATTTTCATTTACCAAATAGGATTAATTACACACACAAGCAACAAAAACATGTGCATATAAAAAAAAACAGATATATTATATATACATTAAAGAAAATTTGCAAAAACCTGAGAGTTAGCACTTCTCATTACTTACAAACAGCATATACAGCATGTATATGATGTAAATTCATATTTGTTCAGTCAATAACGGATTCATCAAGTGTCCCGCAAAGAGCACAACCCCGCTTGTATCCTCCCGAATCAAGAACAAGAAGGGGTGATCTGCTACAAAATCAATCGGTTCTCCCATCAGTGGCGCACACCCAAATCTCATAATTGCGGCAGATGCTGCAGCTGCCTCAGTTCCTTCTTCATTTACTCCCACGAAGCACTTATGTACAATCTCTGACACATAATATTGACGAACATCGGATGATTCGACCATCTTCGAAAAATCTCCAGTCATTGTGAAGGGCATAACAAGCCCTAGATTTTTTAAAATATCAGAAAATTTCATTTCCATGGAGATCTTGAACTTCGGGATCCTGAAATCCCCCACAAGAACCTTTTTCATAGGTACGTGATGATTTAAGAAATCAGGTTCAGAACTCAATTTAATTGATAGGTTAAGCAACCCGTTAAATGTATTTGGGAGAAAAAGATAGAACGAATATTGCTTCCGATCTTCTCCTTGTTCATATGGCAGTTTTAGAACCTTGAAATCGTCGTAAACTGATATGAATTGCCTTTTTCCACTGGCCATGAAGGGGATTTCAATCGAGCTTCCCTCAATTAAATGAAAAATGTTGGTTTTGGTGAACAATGGATCAAAACTTTCATCCCACGCTCCCTTGAAGTACAATGCATTGCCCAAAATCAATCGCGTATCACTCGTGACCAATCCAGGTGTAAGTAGGTTTTTGATGTGTCCGGCAGTTGTTTGTTCAACCCATTCGTTTATTCGATTTCTGCATTCTTCAGGCTGCCCAAAAGAAGTGATAATGAGATAGTAATAAAGGAAACAATAATAATCATATGAGATTTTACTATTAACATAGTTAATAATTTGACTTCAGAGAATCAATCAATAATGTCTGGCAAAAAAATTGCAATTACATTTAAGTACCACTTCTAAAATCTTAACGTAGGGCATTGGAGTACCACTTCTTTTAAAAATATAATATAACACACTTAAGTGTTATGCTACAAGTGTTAATACATAGAATTGTTTTTAAAAGTAGGACAAATCACTTATTTAATTTTTTTATTAAATCAAGAAATTTTTTTTACATAAATTACAGATAACTAATAGTTATACGAATCAAACAAAATAAATGACAATTGCATCTACATAACTAATTTTCAGAATTACAATAATACATTAATAATTTTAGAAGTAAAATTATGTCATACTAATGAATTAGCAACAGAACCTATATATATCTTGAGTACATTTGTTACAACGACATTATATATATATGTTAATGTTGTTTTAAAAAATATAACAGCATGACACTATTTCACTCTACTGGTGTTTAAGATATATATTTAAAAAATATTTTATTATATATGCGTCATTAACTTGAAGTTTTATACATGCCTCATTCAACGAATTATTTAAAAATAACAAACAAGGTCATGGTCCTTGTATGGGCTTATGTCAGTATGTAAAAGTTTATTTCAAATGTGCAGAATTCAGAGTGCTCGAAATAGGTAAGGTATAAGGTAGAATTAACAATTAATCTTGCCAACCATTATGTGCAAAACCTTTCATATTATCAATATTATCACAAAATTTATGCATGATGTTTATGAATTGTGCAATCTGACACATGAGAGAGATAACAACAGTGCCTGTATTGTACAGCCATTCAGTCTTCACCTAATGAGATATTGACTTAGTACAAAATATTCCCCTCAAAAAAAAAAAAAAAAAACTTAGTACAAAATACAAAAGGAATTTAAAAGTTAAGGACTTAATTTAGGTGAGTTAATCCGACAATCTTAATTAATGGACTTAATTTAGGTGAGTAAATATGACTGCTACCTCATTATAGACACTAAAGAAGTTAGCTGCGATTTGTAAATATATATGGTGTATTGTTAGGAGCATTTTCCAAAATCTATTTAGTCAGATCATATTTGTTCAAACACTAGATTCATCCAGTTCTTATCAGACCAAGGTTTGACTTTATAACATGAGCTCAATTGACTTAGAATTTATCTCTGTTGTTTTCCTTTTTCCCCTTTGAAGTAGGCCAATTAGCCGAAAATAGCCTAAGAAATTGCAAATAAGCAATGTAATCAATCAACAACAAATTAAGAACATCACCATGGACCGAAAAGGAAGAGGATCCGCCTGGGCCTTATACACCGACCCCGCAATCTCTCTAAATAAGTTGTTGAGATTTGTACTGGCATCCACCCACACGCCACACGCATAGCGGAGGCAGGGCCCACGATGACGCGATCCATCAGCAAGAAGGACATTTGAAATATGGGAGTGTAGAGTTGACAAGTCAGAGGTCCCATTGGAGCCGAGAAAGGAGAGGAGCTGCTGGAGTGTGGGGCCGGTGGCGCCGGCGGTGAGGAGGGCGAGGACTGAGTGGAGAGAGAGAGGCGAGAAGACGAGGTTGGAGCTGGAAAAACCGGGAAGGGAGAGAAGGTGTGTTGATAGGCGGAGGGAGAAGGAGGTTTGAGATGTGATCACATCTCTCAGTTTCAGATCCATTGTTCAACTGTGAAATTGGTGTTTCGTTTTTTTTTTTTTTTTTTTTTTTTTTTTTACTTCCTGTGTGTCTCACGTCTTCTATCTCGCCTGATCGCCTCTTGGCTTGTTCAATGGATTACACTTAAACACAACAGGTCAACAGTATTTTGAATGCTCCGACTTATTGCCAATTAGAATTAAGAAATTTATCACTATTTAACTCTAAATTTTAAAATTAATTGCAAACTAAAAATTCAGAGCAGAATAAATAAAATTTCAGAGAGACAGTCGATCTGAATCTATAAATTATAATACCTTAATTTTCGGTAATCAGAGACATATATCAATGCACAACGAATCAATGGTGCAGCATCACAGTAATCAGAGACATATAGAGTTCAATCACGACCTCTGTAAAGATCTCCCAAGTTTCCAAGTAGTTTTATATACATGCAATTAGGATTATTTGTAATACTTTGCTTTGCTTTCCTTTACATTCGTAGTGTTAGGTAGATTAATCTTAGGCTTACTATCTCAATTGTAGTTTAATTTCGGTATTAGGTACTTCTGTAATGAACTTTTATATTCAATGCATGCCTACGGGTTTTTAATCAAAAAAAAAAAAATAATACCTTAATTTTCAATGCTGAGTGACGTCAGCGATGAACAGTGCGTCCCTTCTAAGCTGCCGTCCGATTTATCATTGATGGCCCAGATTATTTCTACCTTACATCATCTGTCGTCATTGGTTCAGCGCTGCTCACCTCCAGTTGGATCTTTCACGCTGATATTATAATATCTTAAAGGATCTTAAAGGAGAATGGGGTGTTACATCATCAATGAACAGTGACACCCCTGCTTTTAACCTTCGGATGCTGGATGAAGCGCTCTAAATTTCTCATCTGACGTCCCCTCTCGTCATCAGCCCGAAATTGATCTCTCGCCTATCTAGCGTTTCAACTTTCTCTTTCGCTTCATTCGCAAATCCTGCACAGCTGTCCCTCGCTCTCCTCTCCTATGTGACGGTCGCGTGCTCAGTTCATCCCACACGTGTCTCCGCTTTATTCAGCTCTTCCCCTTTCTCTTTCGACTCTTTTTCTCCTCCGCTGCTGAGAAGGCTGACCTAGCTCTACTTAATCGGTGTATGCTCCTGTGTTCGGTCAGCTCTGCCGCAGTCTACCGTCTCATTCCCTCCATTCATTCGAGCGTCTAGCAACCAGGTCGGTACAACTATGGTATGGAACTATAATAGTTGGCTGGAGCCGAGCCGACTTTTTAAATTGGCTAATTAAGTTTGCTATTACAATCTAAGGGTAACTGGTATTGATTACAATAATTTTACTTGATTTTTTGCTTTTCGAATGCACCATGGAAAAAGTATTTCAAAAATATTACGTTACGTGCAATATATCAATTTCTTTTTCTGCCATTAATTAATATCCAAGATAATATACATGGGCAAAAGGCTCTTCAAATAGCAAAATTGGTTTTACGATTTTTTTGTCAAGGTTGAAAGCAACTAGATAGGACAAACAAAATTGGAAATCTAATTAAATTTTTGAAAAAAAAAGTTCCTCAAAAAGCTAGAACAATTCTGAATAAATTGGGTTTTGTCAGGTGATGAAGTCTCAACTGTTCCCGTAGAATGCCTCTCAATCTTTGACCTTGGCCTCTTCCAATTGGCCTCCTTGCTGGCTCAGACATATACAAGAGAGAATAACTGATTCGTGTGAACAATCGATTAATGCATGGTATGTAATTTAAAGGTTCTATTTTGGTTTTTCTTTTTGGTTTTTGATTTAATCAAATTTCATTTCCGTTGTCTCCTTACCATTAAGCTTTGGTTACATGGGTTTCACATTTTAGTTTCTAATTCCTGTTTCCAATCCCGTCACACACTGGTACTTCTGACTTGTAGTTAGGTCTCGGTCCATTATTAGCCACTGGTAGCAATTAATTTATAGAATTAGATGAACAAATTCTTCGTCCCAGTTCACCCTGTCAGTATCAGCGTTCACTTGAGAGCAGTGGTTCGTTCAGCTAATCTTTCATCCCATTTCACTCTGTCAGTATCAGCATTCACTTGAGCGCAGTATTTAATTCAGCTAATCTATCATTACATGTGGTATCTATTGAAGACGCAAATCTCTTCTGTCCTGACTGAGTGCTGAATTGTGAATTAGAAATAATTTATGAAGTAATTTATTTTCTGGGATTCCAAATGTATGCAGGAAGACGACTGAAGTACAATCAACTGCATCATTGGCTGTTAGAATGAAGGTACAGTGTTCTCTATGTTCTTCTCATTTACTACTCTTGATTTCATGATTATGAATTTATTGCCTAATTGTATAAATTTTACCTTCAAAGTGTATGCAAGCAAATTATTCGCCACAACATCTTTCTCACCCAAACAAATGTTCATCGCCCAACATATGTATAGAAAAGAACAACAACCAATCGCATTAAAAATGATGCACAAAGTTTCCATTTGTTAAAATAACACAACAAGACAATAAGTTTGGAAACTATTGACTCTTGGTTAGATTCGACATTTAGCAATCTCTAAATTAGCCATATGTTTCCTTCAATTTTTTTTTTTTTTTTTTTGCTAAAACAATAACATAAGAGCAATAGAGTGAGGCTATGGTACTACGCATAGCGCGGAGCAGTTCGTACTATGGATAAGTATCTCTGTTTCTAAAGTCCCAACATTCTATCTCAACCGTTGAACATGATGTACATATGGAAATGTACCTGTAAATCAAATTTTTCATTTTTAAATTTTTTTTACAATTTTCTAAAATAGATAGAAAATTATTAGATCTAAAAATTCTGAATCCATTCAAAAGTGGTTATTTTTAAAAATTATGTTCCAACATTCTTCAAAGCTGAGTAGCTTTCACCCCTCAGTTGAATCACCATTATTCTAATTATGCAAAATTCATGCCTCTGTTTACAAATCAGGAGCTTCTGCTGGACAGAATCTAAGAAGGGAGTTGTTGTTGATTTTAGTGGAATTAAGGTTGCCTTTCCAGGATCTTTTGTTGTAAGTTATACATTATATAATTCAATATATTTATCTCTTTATATCAACCTGATGTCAATAATTGAATTCAGCTTATTTAGATGTAAATATCTTAACAAGATTAATTCCACTTAGTATCATGAATAGTATAATTTTTTTTTTTTAAATTTGGGTTTAGTCATCACATTTTTCCATATTGCAAAAGACTAAATATAATAGGGTTCAATGAGGTGCATAGCACGGATGGGTACGTACTATGGTTCATTTTTTTGCGCTTCAAAATTCCTAATGGTCGATTCTAACCGTTCAACATAATTATAATTTCCATATGAATAATTACTTCTCTAAATTAGCCATATGTTTCCTTCAATTTTTTTTTGCTAAAACAATAACATAAGAGAAATAGAGTGAGGCTATGGTACTACGCATAGCGCGGATCAGTTCGTGAGTTGTGACCTCATCAATGAATAGTGACACTCCAATTCATTTCCATCTGATTCTAAATTGATGCATCAAATCGTTTTTTATTTCGTCATTTAGCATCAGCAGCAAAATTCTCCCTCCTGTTTGCTATTTCCCCGTTTGTAATTGCTGGGGAGAATGGGTTGTTGCAGTAGCTGCGAACAGTACACCCCAATTTCGTACCGTCCGATCATAGATTCACGCATCAGATCTTTTCCCATTTTCTCATATATCGTCAGCAGACAAAAATTCCTCCTTCCCCTTGCTACTACCCCCCCCCCCCCCGTCTGTGCTACCTGTCCTTCCCCTATTTTTCACCATCGCCACGTGCTACCCCGTTGGTACGTGTCTCTCTTGGTGGACTCCCTCCGGTCTCCCGCTATCCTTTCTTGCGCCTTCTGCGGTGCTTTGGAGAGATCGGTTCTTTTGTTCAATCTCTTCTTATTGCTTATTCCTTTCTCGCCTCCAACGCAAACCTCTGCCCAGAAAAAAAAAGAGAAGAAGATCGGCACTCTCCCCTCTTCGCTGTACTCAGTCTGTAAGATTTATGTACTTCCATGGCTTATTTTATTACTGGAGTCAGAAAGAAAGAGAACACTTGATGAGAGGTCCAATGCAAGGTGTGCTACAGTGAATTCTCTTTGTTGATTTTAGTTAGTTTTTGTGCTAAATTGTAGTTTGTGCCTATATTAAGAGAATTCCAGTGGGGGATAGTAGAGAGTTTGGGTTCTGAATTTGATTGAGTGGGTAGAAGATAATCACATTGCTAATAAGGTTGTTTCCTAGGTTTAAGATTAGCTATTGCTCTTTGTCAGAAAAATCAACATCTGCTGTGGGCCAAATTAATACTTCCACCATGCTTGGTACCATATAGATGGCCAAATTATATTTAGAACTATTAGTTATTTCTGTACTTATTCCTTTTGCTTTCATGAATTAGGCATAGGCATGTGATGCTTGAGGCATATGACCAACAAATGTGTTGTTTAGATTAGGTATATTGATGGAAATATTTTTCTTTTCTTCATAATTTTAATGCATGATGCTTTAATGCATAGTACACGTGGAGTTGGTGATTTGATTTTAGCAAGTTCTACAAACTGTCGATTCGAGCAGGCATTACATGTATGTTACACTTACATTTGGCTTTTTTTTTTTTCTTCTTCTTTTCAGGTATTAAATCATCAAATAACACAGAGGTTAGTTTTCTTTATTCTGTTATTATTAGTTTTGAAACCTGATTTATTAAAAGAACTTACAATTTAAAAATGAGTACACCCAAACAACATCTTAATGGATGTTTGCACTTATTTCATATTAGCAAGGCAAATAGCACAAAACAAGCAAAATCGAGAATAAATAGAGAATGAAGAAAAAAGGAAAGGGGAGAGATGACTGCCAGAGGAAGCAGCAAGGTGGTGGGCCCTGTCTTTCAAATGTCCTGTGAAGGAGCTAGACATGCTAGACCACAAATATAATTTGAGCTCAGATTCGGGTCATAAAGGTGAGGAAGGTGTTAGGGGTTGTATGAGCTTAAAGAGGAGATTAGGAAAAAATAGAAGATATGTTAGGTAGTTTAGCATTCGTTGGTCAATAATGGATCTTACCACAAACTGTGACTTCTCATGTTGTCAGTGTGACTATAAGTAGAACCTCTTTTGGGTTGGATGTATGATTCCTTTTGTGCACATTCAGTCAAAAAGATTTTTCAAGATAACTCCCAGAATTTTGTACTAATTGGTTTCGTTTGAACTACCAGAAACTAATTTGGAACATGTCAGATTGTATTGACTGACTTTTTATTTGTATTACTTCCGCTTTTACATTAACTCTGATATGGATATCCGAAAGCTTGTACTGAGGACTTGCAAGCTAAAATGCTGATTCAGGACGTAAAGTGGTGGTTCATTTGCTAAAACATTAGTTGAGACAATAATGAAATATTCCGATTAAGGAAACATTCCAAGCAGTTGATTGCGCTATCAGAAAACGAGTGAGATTATGGTACTGTATATTGTATGCGTTGAGAAGAAAAAAGAAATGGACGTCAGCATAACCAATCAAATTTGGGTTGCGGCAAAAGCCGCAACAGACGCACCTAGTTTCTATAAAAATTTTAAATCTAGAGAGAGGCAGCTAAACATCTCCCAACCTAAGCTGGTTCCGCCCCTGGTCATGCACAGCTGTTTGATGCGTACATAATAAATTCTCAATTTTGTGAAAATTACTGGTAAAGTCCGAATTTTGAAATATTAAGGTGTTAATTAAAAAAAGAAAAAAATTGGGTCCGAATCCAGATAGCAAATTTGCGGTTAAGCACTTTTCTGTTTTCCCAATTTCAGAACACTATCTATTTCAATTAACCCATAAGACAACCAAAAAATTAAATATCAGATTATTGCACGAGTATGGCTAATATAACATCAGTGTCATTTCAGTCTATATAACACCAACTCTAAAATCTATCAAATCGAGTTTAAATAGTGAATCCAAACCGTTCAAACCAATTTACTTTATGAGTGATGCATTTACATGCAAACTTTTTATATTTTCGAGTTATTTTAGTATCAAATCAAGTGGTAAAAAAATTGAAAAATGAATGTATTAAAATTAACTTAAAAACTCACACATTTGACCGCTTGACTTGATACCAAATAAATTCAAAACCTTATAAATTTTACATGTAAATACATAACTAATGAAGTAAATCGGTTTGAACGGTTTGAATTCACCATTTGAACTCGATTTGATAGGTTTTGGAGTTGGTGTTATATAGACTGAAATGACACTAATATTATATTAGCCATACTCTTATTGCACAAATTGTGGCCTTAAAGATATATATCATCATATCAGACTTAACAAAACAAGAAAAAAAAAGGTAGAGTACTTCAGAAAACACCTCTCATATATAAAAGAACTTTTTATTTCCTCAAATAAAATCATAGTGATATTTATTGATTATATACGCATTCACTTAAGACTAAATACAACTCAATAACAGTCACAAAAGAACTCAACAGGACCATGGCCGAGATCGAGCGTTTCTTTCGACTCGGCACTTGCTGGAATGAGTTTGCATCGAATTTTGCATGACTCGAGATCATCGGTGACATGACTCTCTGCTCCTGCCACATCAGCAACAACCGACACCTCAACCTTCTCTGTTAAGAGATGGCGGCAGTGGCAGGAGGCTATTGCTGGAGAGAGCAATGTGAAAGAAACTAAGAGAAGGATAACAATGAAGACAGCTTTTGCCATTTCTATATGGGGCAAGTTATTTGTGTGAGCCTCTGAGGTGTATATATATATTTATTAATTTTAAGAGTATTTAATTGAAATAAAGATGTGTTTAATGAATTGCAATTTTTGTATCTCATTCCAGTCTCTTTTTTCTTTTAAAAAAAATATTCAGAATTAATGGCCTCTGTTACAAGTCATTATTTAGCGGGTTCTGTCTTGTAAATGAAGAGTTCATTTTGAGGAAATGGGATCAGCATTAAATGCTGTGTAAACATTTATCTTTTTTCTTTTTGAAACATTTTTGTTACTTTGTACAAACTGATAAGGATACTGCGACACAATACTTTATAAAACCCGAAATACGACATGTTTTATGTGTAAAAAATATAGGAATATTTTTTAAAAATATTAAATTATTTACTCCAAATAAAATTTAAACTTAAATGAGCAGCGATAAGAGACTGATTACAAAAAGACAATACCCAGTGTAGAAACGTGAAGAGGGCAGAAAAAAAATGAGCATGAATCCACCAAAAAAAAAAAAAAAACAGAGAGAAAAAAACAAACAAAAAAAAAACGAGCAAATCTGCGACGACCGCTTTAAGCAGTGAATCAGTACCTGGGTTGGAGCCCACCACCTATTTATTAATGGGACAAATCTGCTGCAGCCTTCAGGGCTTGCTGGTCCAGTCAGGCATAATGTATAATATATAGAGAGAGATTTGCTATTCGGTTGAATAAATGGGCCGGTACTTGACGGTTAGAAAGGCCCATAAAGGCATGTCAGCCCAGTCCATTTCATTCAGACGCTGGAAATTTCCCACGTAAATATAATAGAGGCAGAAAACCTCTTAGCTCGTGGCTCGATTGCGATTCGCACCTGACTCGCTTGTTAATAGTTTGTTTGTTACTGGACTGAACTGTTAACGAGTCAGTTCGCCACTAATTCGGTTCAAAATTAACGAGTTCAAGCTAGAGCCTAACTTGATCACCAGCTCACGAGCTAGCTCGACTAGGCATCAATTTGTGAATTTCTGTGCATTTTATACTGTCTAGCTCGGTTTAGCTCGGTCCAAAAAGTTTATAAAATTTATTTTCTTCTTAAAATAAGATCCAGCTAGACTCAGCGAGCCAGCTCATCAACTCGCGAGTTAGCTTGGGTCCAACTCGTGACGATTTCAAGCTGAAATTTCAGCTCGGACCTCTAAAATCAGCTAGCTCGTGACTTGGATAAGCCAATTCGTAACGAATTCAAGCTTGACCAAACTCGTGATGAGCTAGCTCGTCAGCCACGCTGTCAAATTTATTCATTTGAAGTGAATTTTAGGAAAGGAAAAAAATCAATGTATTCTTCTTTCTTTTAGAAGAAAATCAATGTATTCTATACTGTAATTTCTTGTACTGGGGCCAGAATCATCCGATTTTTTTTATCATCAGTACTTTAAAAGAAAAAATTAAATATATAACATTAAATATGAAATTTTTTGCAACATACACAAATATGGTCAATGATAGCGTTTTATTTTCACTAGGCTGCTTTCATTTTTTTAAGTTATGTTTGGTTTACACGTGAACAACTTTTTTATAGTTGACATCATTTTTTCTCAACAAAAACACATTCTTCATGATAACATTTTTATTGATGCATTTCAAGATTTTGTTGATTTGCTGTCATGATTTTTTTCTTTTTAATCCACCCATAAAAAATAATCGACCGAATCATCGAGGAGATTAGCTGCTACCTGGATTAGCTACTGTTCATGAATCATGACGGTTTTTATTTTCCGTTTTTTTATTTGACGACATTTTTCTGTCTGCTTGTGCGAGAAAATCTGTTTTTATTATTTTGAAAAAATACAAACCTGTTTTTCTTTTTATTCAGTCATTGATTTTTATTGAGATTTATATATGAAAAAAAATTCAACGGTTGAATGAAAATGAAAATTAATTTTAAGAAAAAATAATAGTCCATTCGTACTCGCTGGGGTGGCAAAAAATCTCGTCACTCGATCATGATTTGTCCTTGACTCGTTCACTAACAGGTTGCTCGTTATTGGACCAATCTGTTAATGAGTCAGCTCGTCACTAGCTCGGTTAAGAATTAATGAGTTCAAGCTACGGTCTAGCTTAATCGCCAACTCGTGAGCTAGCTCAGCTAGACATCAATTTATATGAATTTGTGTGCATGTTATACTGTCCAGCTCAATTCAACTCGATTCAAAAAATTTATAGAATTTATTTCTCTCTTAAAATGAAATCTAATCAAACCCAACAAACCAGCTCGTCAGATCACGAGCTAGCTCGGTCTAGCTCATAATGATTTCAAATTGAGATTTCAGCTCGAATTTCTAAAGTCAGCTCACTCGTGACTCGAACGAGCCATCTTATAATGAGCTCAAGCTAAACCCAGTTCGTGACGAACCAACACGTTGGCCCCCCTACTACTCGCTGCTTACAGTTACAGAACCTGTTAGAAAATGTAGACTTACGGAATCATTATATATAAATTTCTCATCACTTTGTATAACTAATTACATAATGCTGTGTGTTTGGACGTGTTTGTTTGGGTGCGACAGTTGAGATGTCAGATATGTATTCGACACCTGCACAGTTTTCTGATATAAAATAAAAAGTAGTCTCCATGTCTAATTCTTAATTATCATCTCATCTTCTTATTCATATTTTTCACCGAACGCTACTAAAAGGTATGTCAACTGTCAAATGTCGACACCTATCGTTCAAATTTAGGTATTAACAGTAATAACCAGTTTTAGACTTTAACCTTTTCTCGAACCTTTTTAGTCAGAAACAATAATAATCAGTTTTAGACTTTAATAACCTTTTCTGGAACTTTTTTAGTCAGAAACTGGATCACCTGTTATTTGTGGGTAGGAAATTTATATCCTTAAAATCACTAATACGTAGATTCACAATGAATTTTGATATTTAAATATTAGATATAGTTTTATCTTAAAATTTATTTCGGACTCATGCATCTATCAGTGACTTTTGAGGTAAAAATATCTAACCCACAGATAAACAGGAGATTTAGTCGGTTGTTCCTTCTGTTAATTTTGTCAATTAATATTTTTATTTTTATTGATGTGGATTCTTTAACGGTGTTCATAGACATATATACGGACTCGTTTCACAATATAAATCTAATTGTTTGAAGAATACAATGGAATCATGTAAAAGTGATGGAAGAATGTTGTTTGAAATATGGTTAAACAACTCCACCTCATAAACAAATACAATGGAAATTTTGCTTCCACATAATTCGAAAATCATATAATTTCTGTGAGCAAAACAACCTGCGTTAGTTGACTAAACAACTTTTGAACTAATTTCTTTTAAGCTAGAAAGAATTTTTTTTATTTGACGACCGATTCAATTTAATTCAATTGACAACTTTCAAAGGCATATACCTGATTTTTTTTTCCCTAAAAAAAAACACTGTAAAATACTTTATTTCCTTCTCTTGGTTCACTTGGTTGGACTCGGTCCATAGAATTGTACACCCAAACCATGGCCAAGTGTTAGAAATACTAAATTAATAAAGAGAGAAAACGACACACAGTGTTATATAGTAAATTTATTTTTTCAACACCTTTTTTTTTCTTTGCTCTCTTACGCATGTGTCGGTTTGTCGGCATTTTATGTATTGGCGAACATATTTGGCAGAGTCGGAATAAAATTAAGACACTAAATATTTCAAAGAATATAGTAAACTTCTTTTTCAAACCATCATTAATTATTTAATTAAAAAAATGAACTTTATATAAAAGGTGCAATTATAAAATCACAATGCGAATATTCCTGACAACAAATAGTTTGCTTTATTTATGATGTACACAGACAGCCGTACGTATATTCCCTTTTTTTGGGCTCAATTTTTCAATTTCAAAAGCTCAAATTCGATTAATTTTTCAAGGCTGGGAAGATAAATACAATAATACCTGGGGTTTACGGAGCAGTTTGTTCCATAATTTACAAAAACAATTTATTAAAGGACTAATCTGGAAAAAGGAAATAAAAACGCTAAAACAGCCTCAGTGATCCAGATTCAAGATTCGTCCGCATCGTCTGCATTAACTTAAAAAGAGCATTTTTTGTGTTAACCCATCTCAACCGTCTGATATTAAATAGAGCCAATCCGGCCATATCCTATAATTCAGGGGTCCTTTAATATTAGTGTACATCTATCCACACTGATCATAAGATAGATCGTACGGTGCAGATGTGTTAGCTCAAAAGATTCCTCTTTGAGTTAATGCAGAGGATACGAGTACGATTGAAGATAGAGTGATAGGGACACCGCATGGACCTTCGGGTTAGAGTCAGAGGTCCAGTGGACCCCAGCTGACGTCAAACGTATATTCATGGGGCCACCTGGATAATTAGAAAATTCCAGAACATTACAGGCTCACAGCGCATCCTTTTATTCATTTTGTAATAATAGTAAATAGTTTGTTTATTTAACATTTATTAACATCCAAGCAGCTGTGAACACTGAACAATATATATTTCTGATCGGCAGTACTTATCAATATTTTTTTTTGAATTTTTATATATCATTAGCTACTCATGCTTTGTTATTTTAGAAGCTTCTTAATAACTTGATTACATAAAATATTTTTTTAGAATCAAATAAGAAAAAAAGCGACGCAATTTTTTATTTTTGAAGAACAATGAATAATTATAAGTCATAGTATTGAAAAATATAAATTAAAACATTATTTTTATTAAATAATTTATTAGTTAATAGATTTAAATTCAATGAGCTAATTAAATTCAATCATATTAAAAAAAATATCAATTATTTTTTTAAACCCGATGAACTAATTAGAAAAAATATAAGTTATTTTTTTGCTCGAAAATTCTGACTCCGATCCGCAATTTCTTTAATAGTATATTAGTATAGTACCACTGTTTGTCATGCAAAAGTGTGACATATCGAGGAACAGCAGCAAATACAAATATATGAGTTAAAAAAAAAAGAAGTCTGAAATTTTTTCGCCGTATTTCTTGTTCGAAAAAAATATAAAAAGTCTGGGGGGCACACGCGGAGATTCATGATTAAGAAAACGGCAGAGCCAGCCCAAAAGGAGACCGGTGCCGGGGGTGCTTTTCACGTCTTTCCCTTCTTTTCTTTGAAAATATTGGTAGAGGCTACCAATTGTCTTTCCCTTGTTTTCTTTCTTATCTCTGAATCTCCTCCATTTAAACGGTCCCGGCGCCTTGATTGTGACCCCTCCTTAATCCTTAATTCGTATCCTCTGAGATATCTCAAACTTTACGTGACTTTATGGAAAATCCTAACCGTTTAAATATGTTCTACACGAATCTCAAAGCACACATAATTCTGACCCCTCCATCCCCTGAATAGACACCGGATACGTCGGTCACGCAAAAG